>NC_143523.1:12783793-13493793 GCF_031878675.1 Megascapheus bottae | reverse complement strand
AGAATTTGAAGAAGTGACACACAAAAATGGTGCTAGCCCTTGGCTGTTACACTCAGGGTGATCACAGACCACTGTGTTGGTTCAGACCCTGCTCATTCCTTTCCAGTGAGCTTGGCTGGTGGACGATGCTCAGGTGCATAAAACCCTCCACCACCAGCCAGCCACTTCGTTGTGTTTGGCTGAAAATCCCGACAACTGAGATCTGCCTTATTAAAGTCTGCAGTTGCAAATTCTAAAAGCATCACATCCTCTTACTCTGCAGTAGTCTCCTCTCTTACTCCCTTCCCAAGCCATCTTGGCTGCCAGTGGCAAAGGTGGTCAGATACTAGCCAGATAGGTTGCAGGGGCAGAGGCAGCAATAAACCTTCCAGTAGTAAGCCCTTTCCTTGTTGGCTAAATTTGAAATAAAAGAATGCTATAATAATAATAATAATAATAATAATAATAATAATAATTGCAAGCTTGGCACCAGGGGCTCACGCCTGTAATCTTAGCTACTCAGGAGGTTGAGATCTGAGGCTTGCTCGTCAGTCAAAGTCAGCCCGGGCAGGATACTAAATGAAACTTTTATTCCAGTTAATCAGCAAAAAGCTAGAAGTGGAGGTGTGGCTCAAGTGGTAGAGAGAAAAAGCTGATGGGTGCCAGGGCTCATGCCTGTCTGACTAGCGCTTGGGAGGCTGAATTCTGAGGATTGCAGGACAAAGCCATGCTGGGCAGGAAAGTCTGTGGGACTTTTATATCCAATTAACCCCCAGAAAATCAGACGTAGAGCTGTGGGTCAAAGTAGTAGAGCTCTAGCCTTGAGTGAAAAAGCCCAGGGCCAGCATTTAGGCCCTGAGTTCAAGTTCCACATTTGACAAAAAGCAAAAGGAATAAGAAAAATCTAAGCAAGATCATGAGAGTATGAGACCCCAAGTTTAAGGCCCAGAATTGGCACAAATATAAACTGTAACTATACACACACACACACACACACACACACACACACACACACACACGTCAATCTACTATTAAATGGAAACCGCTTTTAAATTTTGACTATTGTATGTCTCTTGAGAACACACCTTACCATAGCTATGTCCTCTGCATTTTTATTTAATGTACATAAGCATTTCTCAAACTATTGAGAAATTCCTCAGGAGCATCTGCATTGGTTGCAGTGTCGGCCATGTTACTGAGACAGCATTTCTTTTAAGTTGGACAGTTGACTGTGTCTAATTTGTCACTTTTTTTCCCTTGGGGTGGGGGTGTTGACTTGGAACTTACAAGAAGTAAGCAGGGAGTATAAATGGAGCCATTTTATTTTCATATATTTTTATTGTAATTAATAGAAGGGTTACATGATATTTGCCAGATAGATGGTGCATTAATTCCCATACATTGATACCCTTTCACATGTCTTGCAATAGAGCAAAACCTTGATACAAAAGGCCATATAGTAGGACGCTAAATGAAAGGATCTCTAGGATATAGAAACATAAGCCATATAACGAATGATTGTTGTTCTTAAGGTACCATGTTATCTCTCATCTCTTTTGCTGTCCCTTGGTTATCTCATATTGTTACAGTATCTCACTTTGTTACCTGATATATCGGATATATTTGTATTTGGTTATTTGAAATGGGACCAAGAAATGGAGCCATTTTAGACATCCATGGGCTAGAAGAATTTTCAGGTACTTGCTTCATAGTTTGTTCTCCAAAGTCTAGAGAGGAGCCTTGAAAATTTCAATATCCAAACCATCCAGCAGTTTTGTCTTCAGTGTGAAAATGGGATATTCTACGCTTTATCTCTCCAGCTCTAAATCCCATCTCCTAAGAGAGGTAGCATTTCTTCCTGACACAGACCTCCTTCTGGCCAAGGAACTACTGTTGGGACCTAAGACATTTTTAACACCCAATTAAATTTCTGTAATTAGATAGAATAGAAACTTCTTTACCATTAGCTGTGAGCCATAATCTGTTTAACACCTGAGTGCTGGTTTAGTGGAATTTTAGGGATTTTTCCCCCCAGAATTGTAGAGATGACATACAAGAAGAGAGCCTTTTCTTACTTGTTAGTGTATGACTCATTTTCCCATCATTTTAGGCTCTCATTGGTAACCTCCTTTGGGCTAGGACTCTACTTTGAGCCTAAAGTTTTGGCATCCCACTCTCTCCTGGGCTACTATTTAAAATGTGGAAGCAATACGGAAAGAGACCCTGAGGAAGGAACAGTGGTTAAACTTGAGTGCCATCTGTGAGCCAAATGAACTTAGGTTCTAGGCTATTCTATTCTATTTCTCAAGGCTGTGGGAGTGGCAACTAGATCATGCTTCTATGTTTAATTCAGAGCAGTTTCCCAAGCATGACCAGAAGCACATTTTGTAGGTTGGATAATCAACTTCCCTGGGGAAAGCCAAAGAAGCTTGGACATTCTTACTAGTTACTTCCTTAAATCGGAATTCTACAGTTGCAGTTGAAGTAAATGTGATAGAAGGCTTCTGGCCTTCCACTCTATTATCCACACCCATTACTGAGTCTATAAAAGACTTGTGTGTTGGGTTCACACTTCTCAATCTCAGTGAACAGAATCACCAGAAAAGGAGCACGGTAGACTTAGGGAAACCTGTCATAGGACATCCCCAGGGATGTCCTATGAAGATCAACTTTGAGAATGATTGTTGTTATATTCTCCTTCTGTTGTAGGAACTCCTCCTCTTCCTCCTTCTGAAGCACAAGGATTTGAAGTCAGGACCTTATGCTTCCTAGACAAGTGCTCTACTACTTGGGCCATGCTCTCAGCCTGCAAAGCTTCCCTAAAAACATCTAGCCTAAGAACTGGAAAGCTAAAGTCATGTTGATACCTTTCTTACCTCAAGGAATGGTATGATGAACAGTTCCGTTGCTTTTTGTCCCTTATGGGTCCAGGCTACTCTCAAAAAAATTCTGATATAGATGGGCTTGGAATTTGGCCTAGAGGTACGGTGTTTGCCTAGCATGCACAAAGACCCGAGTTTGATTCCTCAGTACCACGTACATAGAAAAGCCAAAAGTGGTGCTGTGGCTTAAGTGGTAGAGCACTAGCCTTGAGGAAAGCCCAACAACAATGTTCAGGCCCTGAGTTCAAGCAACGGGTCTGGCAAAAAAAAATCTGATACAGCAATTCAGATCCTTGCTAACTAACCACAATGCATTTTGTGTATTAGCAGGATTGGCAGTTGTGAAAATTTAAACACCACCTCAGCATTTAAGTAGAATTTGCAAAAAAAAAAAAAAAATCATGGATGATTTACGTTCACAGTACAGATTGAGAAGCTTGGGTCTACGCAGCCAGACTTTCACCAGAGTTGAAATCTATCTACATAATATACTCAATCATCTTGTTTTAAAGGTGAAAAAAATGAGAGATAAGAAATAAGAGCCTCTTATAAGTGGCTGAGTTTTCTGGGCTTGCTACATTGACTGACTACTTAAGGTTTCAGCTAATAAGTAACCCTAAATATTATATATGTAATAAGTGAAATATAGATACATACATATATGAAATACAGTCAGGTGCTAGTGGCTCATGCCTATAATCTTAGCTACTCAGTAGGCTGAGATTTGAAGATTGAGATTCAAAGCCAGTTTGGATAATAAAGTATATGAATCTCTTAGCTACAATTAGCCAGCAAAATACTGGACTAGGTATGTTTCTGAAGTGGTGGACCATCAGATCTGTGTGAAAAAGCTGAGTGAAAACACAGGCCCTGACTTCAAGTCCAAGTGCCTACAGACAGACAGACAGACACACGCACGCACACACACACACACACACACACACACACACACACACACTATAAATCTCACCATCTTTGATAATACAGCACTTCCAATGTATCTTAGAAATGAAAAGTCTGATCCTCACATATACAGTTCCAAAGAAAAAAAAAGTACAGCCTGTTAAGTAAAGATCACTGCGAGACAAGCTTCTGTCGAAGCAAACAAACCAGCTAACTGTGGCCCTTTAAGCTACATAGAATTTGAACTCAGTGTTGTCAAAGGCAACTGTGTTTTATTTTTCAAACTACTGGCCATGCTTGTGACTGGAAAGGCAAGACCAACATGACCCAGTGATGGCAGCAAAGTACACTTCTGGTTTACAGATTTCCTAAGCATGGCCAATAGAAAGAAGAATCAAGCCACTGCATAGTGCATCTTGATCTTTTAGCAAATCGTGTCAATAGTCCTTTTTGGTTTCCTTACAAACAAAATGGAGGAACACAGACTGAAGGTAGTTATAGTATGTAAATGAATATATACCTGACCAGATGCTTATCAAAAGAAATAGTAGTGTCTTGCTCAAAGAAAGTTATGAGTGCCATGGCATAGAACCCTCTTTCTGGTCCTTTCCTATTGGACATGTTCAAAGGCCTTGGGGAAGAAATGGGCTTGTGGGTCAAAAGTGAAGATTATTGCAAGATGGGCACTTCAGAAAGAACTTAAATACAGCAATAAAGCCACACAAGTAAAAAGCATATGTAGTAGAGACAAATGTAAAATCCAGCATTTAGGCTCCAACAGTTTACTATAAAATATAGACACATTTAATTGATAAAAAAAAAAGAAAGAAGACGTTTGGGCTCAAAGAGAAGGTGCTATAAAGATGGATGAGAGACAGAAGGGTCAAGACAAACACCACATAAACCAAATGAAAGATGACTTAGGGAGAAGCTATGGGTGACTAATTTCCCCCACCTGGCTAGAAACTCAAGCTTTAGAACCCAGTATCTCTATAGGTCCTCTTCTCTCCATTCACCAGGCAAATAGGGCCTGCACTCACTATCCTGAGAGTCCTGGAAAGATAGAAAGATACTTGCTTTCCCTCCCTTTATTCCCTAAAGCCATCTGGGCAGGAAGGTTCAGAAAGAAAAGAACATTGGTTTGGGCCACAGCAAAACAGGATTGTAGAGTATAGTATATGTGGCTAAAGATGAGAAGGAAAAGGCCAGACATGACCTTGAATGTAGAGATTGGAGAATAACCTATGAGAACAGGGTGGGAAGGAGCCCCTGCCAGGGTACTGGCTAGAAGAAGCATCCTGGGCTAAAAGTAGCTGTAGTGAATGTAAACCACCTTGATTTATGTGCCAGGCAGGCCTGACTTAATATCTTCTACCACGTTCCCCCAAACAGAAAGAAAAACAGATAGATTCTGAACTTTGCTTTTATTATGGAATCCTTAGGGAATCTAGTTAAAGCGATGGACTCTCTCACCAGATGTGAGTGCATATTTGGGCTATGCACATCTGTGCATACAATTTCAGGGGCTTCATGGCCCCAGAGCACAGATCTCCAGGGGACTCGAGGACCTCCAGTGAAGACTTTTTGATCAATGGTGTAAGTCAGTGCTTTCTCAGAGTCACACAGCTGGGGAGTGGTGCAAAGGGACCCCCAAACCTCCATGCATATCACTCCACAAAACCCCCCAGTCTGCCATTGGGAGACATTTAAGGCAAGCCAAGTTTGGGAGCTTAGCCTCAAAATAATATCTTGCCCATGAGCCTTTGAAAGGCAAATAAAAAGCAAAGGTCTAAAGCGATATATTCAATCTATAAATATGCATCCAGCACCTACTAAGTAAGAGGCTTTTCTGAACACAGTATCAAACAGCCCACCAGACAGATAACGGGTCCTGCCCTTGGGATATGTGTGGTCTAACCAGGAGACGGAAAAGGAACAAGTACTAATTATTACAAGTTGCTGCCTAATGAGCATTATAAAGGTTAGCTTGAACTCCTTTCGAGAAACGGTGCTAAATAAATGATTAACTTTAATACTATAAATAGTGTTAAACCATCATGTTGATGAATAATTAAAGGTGCTCCTGTTATGGAAACGCAAAGCTCAGGGCATCTCTGCTTAGCTGCTCCTGTCGGTGTGGGTGTCCCAGCTTGTAGCCTTGGCTCTCACACGTTCCATGGCCTTCTTGCAAGCTGTGTGCACAGATTCCTGCTTGCCTAAGGGAGAAATGTGGGCGAGCCATTTGGAGCCCAAACTAGACTCCCTAATCAGAGTCCTCTGGAACTATTTATAGCATTTGCTATACGCCCTTCTGACATTAATGCCGAGGATAATAAGGAAACCCAACCAACTCAAGCCAACTCCATCTGATGCTCTGATAAACATTTAGATGCATTTGGAGGGTTGGGCTGACTGTGGAGAAATGGCTGGGGCTCTGTGCTCGGAGGAGTTGTGACCAATATGGCTGCATTTCCAAATACCCAGAATGCTGCTGGGGAAACTGCAACAGCTCATTTGGGAAGGGACTGATGATTAGCCATACAGGATCCTAACAATAGGAAGCCTGCTTTTTGCATGTGTGGGCTAGTGGGAAGCCTGGCAAAGCTGAGGAGCCCATCAGAACTGGGGGCGGGGGGCGGGGGGGGGAATCACAGATGAGAACCATGTCCTTTAAGTAATGTAAACTTTATTGTAAAGACTCCTTCTTTCCTTCCTTCCTTCCTTCCTTCCTTCCTTCCTTCCTTCCTTCCTTCCTTCCTTCCTTCCTTCCTTCCTCACTTTCACTCAGGATCTTAAGTATATTAGGTAAGCACTCCACTACTTCATTTGTCCCCAGTCCTTTCTGTTTGGGTGGGGGAGGGGTACAGCACTGGGATTTGAACTCGAAGCCTGATGCTTGGTAACCAAATCCTCTACTGCCAGATCTATTCCATTTTTCCCCAATACATTTGAGCTAGCCTGGACTGTGACCCTCCTACTTATACCTGCTAATTAGCTGAGATGATAAATATATGTTATCCTAGCTAGCTTAGTGTTTTTTTTTTATTGATAGAGATGAGGTTTCATTCAATATTTTACGTGGGCTGACCTCAAACTATGAGTTTCCTCATCAGACTCTGATTCCTGACTAGCTAGAATTGTAAGCATGGGTCACTTCTCCCAGACATATTTTTGTTTTTTGAGACAGTCTCAATAACCTTACTTGAGCTGTTCTTGAACTTGAACTCTGCTTGCCTTTACCTCTTGAGTAGTTGGAGTGTACACCCTGACAACTGGCTCTGTGACTTTTATGAAGTTTAAATTCCAAGTGTATGAGGCTAGCAGAGAAACCCATTGTCCAAATTAATGTCTACAGTGGCTTCAGGGTGTCCCTAAGCGTATCTGTTGATTGTGCTCTGATGTGGGGTGTAATTTGAATCCATGACAATGCTGCCCCTACTTAGGATTAGTGGCTTTCTAAAAAGAGAAAGGAGTCCATGATCTGATGCAAAGAAAAGCAGAGGGAAAAGTTTCAATCTGGGTGACTTTCAACAAATCTGCAGTCAACCAAATGACTGAACCAGTTTACAGATAGAAGCAACTATTCCTACCAAACTTCCTACGTAAACATGTGGTAGGCCCCTACCTGCCCACGGCTTAGGGGAGAAGGAACAGCCCTTGGTCAACACATCTTTGAGATTATGACTGCTGAGGACCTTTACCTCCTCCAGTTGTGACTCTACCACACCTTCCTGCCATCTCTTAGAAACTTGGAAGCTACAGTCAATTGTGCTATAAGTGGGCACACTCAGGGTTTGCTCTCAGCTCTTCCTGGATGGTTCAAGAAAATTCTCACAGGAAAGGACAGTGCTCTGCCAAATAAAGGAAACTGGGCTGGCTCATGGAGATGGAAAAAGGCATTGTTGCTTTGAGAGATGTGGCTGAGTAGATAGTTGGACTTTAAACAATGCCCTGGGCCAGACAATTTTAGCCGCAGAAGCCAAAAAGGAAATGCCTGGGCTGACATGGTGTCTGCCCTTTTCGCATACATTCCCCCTCATTAGTATCACCTGCCGAGGGGGGGGCGGGAGGCATGTGGAGAAGCCCCCAGGCACAGCAAGAACTGGCAATAATGATAACTTGGTGGTTCATAATTATTTTCCATGACCACATGAAAATCTAGGAGAATTTCATTCTAATTCTGTATCCTAAGCAATTTTGGTTCTCCATTTAACAGCAAGTTAGTACTTGCTCATGGCCCAGCTATAACCTTATTGTTATCTTGGGGAACTTATCCCCAAGATTTTGTGGTTCTGGCATTCCCTAACATTTCTCATCTTCTGGGTCAAATGTAGTGAAAGTTCTTTTTGGTAGAAGAGGAGACAGCCAACATCTCTGGCAGGAAGGAACAATAGTCATCCATTCTTTGGTTTCTCTGTAGGTTACATGGCAATCATTGTCATGCCTTTGGAAGGATTGTGATCACACAGTGAGGGGATATGTGTGTAAATCACGAGCCCCTTGTGCTACCGCAGTGCAGAAGGGAAAGTCAGAGTAATTCCAGCCTCGGCCCACTGGGCAGAACAAGACATGTCCACAAATATGGGATGGGTATAGGCTGGATTTGGAGATGCCCAGGGCTCTGTGTTGCAGGGAGGGGCTTTGTCTCACCATTGCTGCAGTCCTGCAGAGTTGGGAAGACTAGAGATGTGCTTCTGACCCTTATGTCAAGCATGACCTAGCTGAGAATCGGTCCATATGCAACACAGGCAGAAGCTGGAAGGATGAAGCATCTATGGAGCACCTACTGTGTGCCAGACACTGCTGAGGGCTGCTGTTAATGATTTAATCTTTGACCAATTCCTAGAAATTGGTCAAAGCAGATGCTATTGGTTGTCATCAGAGAGAGGCAAAGAAGTTAGCCACAACTCTACTGCGTGTGACAGTGGTGAAACTTTAGGCACCTGAGCAGATCCTAGCCATGATCTTAGGTTTGCTTTCTAAGAACATTTATCCTCATGTCTTTTGTTGAGAAACAGCTACACAAATCTTTCAAAGACTGGCAAGGAGGCTATTTCAAATGAGATGACCTCTTGACACAGGTGTATTTTCAAGACCCAAATGTTTCTTGAGAAATAATATTTTCAGGGTCTATTGCCCTCTCAACAATAGTTCACAAATCCTGAAAGTGAAGTGTTTGATCCTTTCTTCTCAGAAAGGCTGAGAAGAGGGAAGTGTTCAAACGCCAGAGGCCGAGCTCCCTGATGAATGAGGAAACAAGAACGTGGACAGCATGATCCGCTGAAATGAACTGTGCACATTTAAGGATCTCCACTCCTCTCAAATATGTTTGTCTTCTTCTTCTTTTTCTTTTTTTGTCAGTTGTAGGGCTTGAACTCGAGGCCTTGGGCGCTATTTTTGAGTTTCCTTTACTCGAAGCTAGCACTCTTAACCCTTTGAGCCACAGCACTACTTCTGGCTTTTTAGAGTATGTTATTGGGGATAAGACTCTCATGAACTTCCTGCCCTGGCTGGCTTCAAACTGCAGTCCTCAGATCTCAGCCTCCTGAGCAGTTAGGATTATAGGTTTGAGTCACTGCTGCCTAGCTCAAATATGTTCTTGAGCTGGAAACATTGGAGACATTTCTGAAAAGACTGAACACTATGTTGTGACTTTGGGCTCTGGTTCTTAACTGGTTACCAGCTCATAGTCTTTGGATAAATTACTTAACTTCTCTGAACCTGGTCTCCTCATCTACCAGAGAAGCATGGGACTAACCCATGGAGGTACTTTCCAACTTTGAATCCTTGGTGTTTATGTCCAGGAGGTAGTTCTCTCCACCAGCTTTGAGTCTACTTCCTGGTGAGAGACATGTTCACCAAGGAAAGTGTCCCACATTCAAATCTCCACACAGTCATCTGGCCCTGTTGACTCACAAGAGTGTGATCATCGCCCTTCATTGTCCTCTTCTGCCAAAGGCTGGCAGAACTCACCATGAAGCCCTGGGTTAGCCTACAGACAGCCAGGACAACTGCTTTAAGCATGCTCAGCTTATCATGCTGAGTGTTTCTGCCTGAAAGAATCAGGTCTCTAGGATGGGGCTAGCTGGTGTGTGTGTGTATGTGTGTGTGTGTGTGTGTGTGTGTGTGCACGCGCGCGTGCGCACACGTGCATGTACCTATTATTTGATGCTGAGCTTTTGAGCCTGCAGTATGAGGAAGATCAGGGAATGAAGTGGCTTCCCTTAGATGTGAGGATGAGAGGAAGTGGGGAGTAGGGACCCCTAGTCCAAACACCACAGCACAAGCTGCCAGCTGGCATGAGCAGGGCTTGCAGGGCTTCAGGCTCAGGGAGATTCCTTTGGGGATGATTTCTCTTTGGAGGAAATTTTCTTTGGAGGCCTGCCAGGCTGGGTTGAACCCTGTGCTCTGTGTATGGGACCAGCCTGATTCTCAAGGTCGAGAAAAGATTTCTCCATTCCTAGTCCAGTCCAGGGAATCAATGCCAATAAAAATGAGGGAGGATTGGTTTTGCCTGATTTTGAAGCCTAATTATGGGCAACCTGAAAAAAAATTACTGAACTAGTTCCATTTCCTCATCTGTACAATGGGTGCAGTGGTGTTGGCAGAGTCAAGCATCAGTAGATTATGATTCTTCAAGAGGCCTGTCAAAACCAAGCCCTCTACCCCATTTAAGGATATTAATTGTGTGGCTCTACTTACCTGGATATTGAGGGAGGGAACATACCATTGATGTCATATTTGATTTACTTGCTAGGAGAAGGTAAATCTACTGTCTTGTGTGAACACAAGGTGAGCCACTATTTGCTTCTAACTACCTATAGGTATATTAATACATTTTCATTTTCATATATATCCATGAGCCATCTATGTGGAAAATCCACTAAGAGTAGTTGAATCTATAAATTAGATTTCACCATCTTTTTTTTTTTTTCGGTTGTGGGGCGTGGACTCAGGGCCTGGGCGCTGTCCTTGTACTCTTTGCTAGCCCTCTATCACTTTGAACCATGGCACCTTCTTTTTAAACTACCATGAGTCCACATTTTTTTACTTCTATTGAAATCAGAAATGAGTACTGTTTTTCTCTTCAAAAAGTGGAGAGTCAATTCAGTGATTGACCTTAAGATCATAAGCTACTGTTTTAGGTTCAGATTTTCATGAGATGTGAAAGCAGACACCTAGCTGAGCATACTAAGGACTGGGTGGTTCCAGAAGCTTCTTTTCTGGCCTAGAGAGAATCTGAGGAACAGAGGTGTATGGTGGCATCCTTACTGGCTTTATCCCTCTTTTATTCCATGTTTTACTTGAAAGGGGTTTGAGGTGAGCCAATGGTTAGTTTTCCCTAGAGAGGAAATGCTGTGCTTCCCTGTAGCTAGCAGCTGGGGGAAGTTTCTGGAAACACAAAGATCATTTAGGATGCTGCTTTCCATAGTCCTTTAGGGAAGGGGAATCAATTATCTTGATTGAATTGATTCAGTCCTTAAGAAAAACAAGCATTCTGACTGGGGGTCGGTGGGGGATGGGGAGATCTTACACATGAATTATCAGCCTGTCACCCAAACTATGATTACCAGCTCTGAGTTTCCTGGAAGACTTAAAATGGAGACACTTATAGGACATGAAATGTCCTATAACTGCCATAGATCTCTGTCTGTCTTTCTGTCTCCGTCTCTGTTGTCTCTGGCCTTGCCCTCAGATCTCTTACTGTGTTCTGCTAGGTTTGCAAGACCTGGTTTCTAAGGTGGAAGAGGAGGCGTTTGTGAGCAGTTAGGTGCCAAAAGAGAGCAGAATAGGATCTAACCCCCTCCACACACACACACCCACAATCCACACAGATGCCCCTCAGACCGTCTGGATGGATGAGCACGCAGCCTCTGTCAGCTTGGGTTCTTGCTGTGGGACAAGCCCTAAGAGGCTCACTTGGGCCTGTCCTAGTGCTTTCTGTCTTCCTGCTTTACTACTGAACACCTATTGTCCCTCCCTCCTCAAACATCAATGGCCTTATCCCAGTTGCCTCTCCTCCAGCAAGAGCCTTCAACATGACCTTCCTCCTCCTCAGGAGTCGTCTCTGCCAGGGGATTCTGGAGTGAATGACATCTCTCAATTGCTGGGGAATATATTAAAAATTCTTGATAGCAACACTTTACTCTTAAATGCAAAACCAGACCTGTTCAAAGGCCCCTCCTGCCCCACCCTCCTCCCCCCTGCCAAGGGCCAAGCACATGCCCTGACTTTAGAGAAGGAAATACTTTCTCTAGTGACCCTTAAGCACAGAAACACCCAATTGATTTGGCCCTGGGAGTGTGAAATCATTTACACAGTGCACCAGCAGCAGGGTGGCCACGGCATGCTCAGGAGTCCTGGCCAAGCTCTGGCCCAGACAACTCTTGGTAATCAACGCCTCTGTTCTGGCAGGTCCAGAGCCTCAGCAGTGAAGGCCAAGGCACAGACTTAGTTTATCAATGCACATGGAGATGACAAGGAAGGACACCAATGCCTGGTGCCTGCAAATGAATTGTCCACCTAGAGCTTTGTGGAAGCAGGCTGCTGGAGACGTGGCACGTACTGTATACTCGGTGTTAGCGCTCATGGCTGGCAGTGTATCTCAATCAGGCCTGGAGACCTTTCAGTTGGAGGAAGACAAGAACCAAAATGATAAACTGTGCATCCTACTCCTCCTGAGAAGGAAAAAGAAAAAAAAAGATTCTTGAGAAATGTTGATTCTAGAGACATTTTTTCATGGAAATTCAAATCAGCTTTGTGGGAAATAGGTTCCCATAGCTGCAAGTCAACTTGTTACCAGAAATGTCAAGCAGAGGATGGCTGCATCCGTGTAGAATTGGGAAGGAGTCTTAGCCTCTGAGCCCTCTCCCTGTGAACGCTTCTGGTGACAAAGGAAACAGCAGCCTTGAATAGCCTGTCTGTCCATTAGCCAGGGACCGCTGGTCTTTATCAGTTTCTGCCTTGCACACATTTCTTGGTGAGTGCTAATTTGGGGGTTGTTCTAGATGCCAGGAGATTATCTAAAACTTCAAAAGTGACAGAATCAAGAGAAATTAGAGAAAGATATGGTCATATGAATAGAGGGTCACGGAAGATCTCACCTAGAAGATGCTGGGTCTGAGATGAAGGATTTAGTGACTCAAAGGACAGAGAAAACAACTTGTCAGTCAGAGAACAGAAACACAAGACCTCTGTGTTTGGAATAGTTCTAGGCGGGGATTGAGTCTTACAACTCAGGAAGCAGGCAATGAGACAAGAACAGACCTGCAGTTCATGGAGCACAGGCTTGGCAGAGACTTTGGGCTGCCCCCAGGAGCTGGGATTTTATGCTAAGCGCCATGGGGATCAACTAGTACATATGGGTGACACTGAATTCACTCAAAGTATCTGCAAGTCAGGGACCTCTCTCTTGTCATTTTGCTTTCAAATGGTGAGATTACTGTGTTATTATTTTATATTTTTGCAAGGGTAGACTAAGGAAGGGAGCAAACATTGTACTCTGCTAGTGAGTAGATAGAGACTAGAATTTTGTCTTACAATGGAGGGTGCTTTGAAAATATTCCCAACCAATTCCTAGATTCATTGGGGGCTGCTTTCAGCTCACTTAAGCTGTGATGAAAGTGGCCCTTTCAGCCCGAGCTTGAGCTGCCTTAATGAGACCCAGATTCTCTATCTTTAAATTAGTCTTACATCAAAGCTAGAGTTATAATTGCAGGTGATGTATCTGTAAGTTGCATTGTTATGTAGAATACTGGGGCCAGCGGGTTGTGTGGGGATTATCGAAAAGCAATTTGTGGGAGAGGTCTATGGGGATAAGATAGTTCACATCACTAAACCTACAAAAGAGAGCGGATGGGGAGTTAGCGGGAGAGAGGGAGAGAGACAGGAAGAAAGAGAGTGGGATGGGTAACTAGAGGTCTTGGAAAAGCATGTTCAACAACAAGTTGGTGTTTGGTTTTCTTGAAGCTCTCAGTATTTTGCTAGCTCTATTTTGCATGCACATCTGGCTTACAGCATTCCTGGCTCTAAGTCATGTGACCCTCGAGGTCTATGTTATGAGAGGGACAGGAGTGGTCTGCATTTGATATGTCTGTGTGATTGACTTTCAGGGGTCAATGTAAGTTATCAGGGAAGCCCAGGCAGCTGGGCCCTGGTCATTCTCTTATTTCTCACTCTTGAGTTTTGGAACCAGGAGATCTCAGTGCTCATAGAAAGCTCTTCTCTTGGGCTGATTCTATAACTTGGCTCTTGTGAACAGTGCTTCCATGAACACAAACACAGAAGGACAGATCTCTCTTTCACGTACTGGTTTCTAGTCTTTCATGTAACAATCCTAAAGTGGGGTGTGACAACATGGATGTGATTGAAGAACTTTATGCTTTGTTAAGTCAGCTAGGTGCCGAAAGGCAACATCTGTGCATTCTCAGTCATTTGTTGAAGAAAAACAAATTCAAACACAGGCAGCATGGTAGAACGATGGCAGGGCCGGGCCAGGGAAAGGAGAATGAGGAACCAATGGAGGCTCTGTCCCAGGGCACAAAGGGAGATATTCTTTTTTTCCCCATATATTTTTTATTGTAATTAATAGAAGGGTTACATTATATTCACCAGATAGAAGGTGCATTACTTCACATACATACTTCACATACCCTTTCTCATGTCTTGGTCCCCATTTCCCTCCCCCTACTCCTGCCCCTCATCTTATTTTCCCCCTTCCCTATCCGATTGCAAATAACCAAATATGCATATGTACAATATATCAGATAACAAGGTGAAATACTGTAACCATATGAGATAACCAAGGGACAGCAAAAGAGATGAGAGATAACATAGTACATTAAGGACAACAATCACTCATTCTATGGCTTTTGCTTCTAAATCCTGAAGGTCCTTTCATTTAGCGTTATACTATATGGCCTTATGTATCTAGGTTTTGTTCTATTGTAAATCTCTGCCAGGGGAGCCCAAGGTTTCTACTGATTATGACAAATGAGGGAGACCATTGAGCCTATGTTCCTTTGAGTCTGGCTTACTTCACTTAATATGATTTTTTTCTAAGTCTTTCCATTTCCTTACAAATGGGGGGATGTCTTTCTTTCTGACAGCAGCCTAGAATTCCATTGCATATAAATACCACATCTGAGGGGCATCGGGTTGGTTCCATATCTTTGCTATGTAAATAGTGCTGCAATGAACATCGCTGTGCTAGTGGATTTAGTATGTCCTTGTTTCTGGACGATTGGGTAAATGCCAAGTAGTGGAATTGCTGGGTCATAGGGGAGCTCTATGTTTAGCCTTTTGAGGAACTGCCATACTGCTTTCCATAGAGGTTGAATGAGTTTGCACTCCCACCAACAGTGTACTAGTGATCCCTCCTGGCCACATCCCCTCCAGCATCTGTTGTTATTAGATTTCTTGATCCTGGTCATTCTAACTGGAGTGAGGTGGAATCTTAGAGTTGTTTTGATTTGCATTTCTTTTATGACCAGAGATGTCGAGCATTTCTTCATGTGTGTATAGGCCATTCTTATTTCTCCTTTAGAGAAGACTCCCTTTAAGTCTTTGGCCCATCTTTTAATGGGATGGTTGTTTCTTTGGAGATTAGTTTTGGAGTGATTCAATTTTTTGAGCTGTTGATATATTTTAGTTAGGAAGCACAAAGGGAGATATTCTTGAATAATTTTTTTATTTTCTTTGAAAATTTTCTAATGAAGATATATTTTACACAATTTCTCCTTTTCCCATGTCATAATTATTACTGGAGCTGTTTGCCAGTGTGAAAGAAATTTTTTTTTTACAACAAACTGACTACTGGGTCTTGACTAAAGTTATATTGTCTATAATTGTGTCTACAGCTAACCCCCAACAATGACGGCTTCAGTGGGCTGAGGGAGGGGGCAGAGGCCACCATTTGTCAAAGGTTTGGGAACGCCCCCATTGTGGAGTTGAAGTTTTCACTTGTAACTAACTGTTGATTGTGATGGTGAACAGCCTTGGCCTCTGGGGAGGCTGGTGACCTCCTGCCTCTTAAATTGAGATAATTTCCCCCAGCAGGAAGGCAGCTTCATCTCCAAAAGCTTTAGGCTCTGAGAAGGGAAGGTCAAGTTAGTCACTAAGGACAGGGAAACCAGGCTTTTTACTCCAATTCACATTCACTTTTCTAATCAAACTGGCTCATATGATTCCAATTATTTTTCCATCCTCTCCAAGGGCAGTGGGCCATGGGGGCAGAATGATGACCTGTGAAATTTCAATTTAAAGAAATGAAACTGGTTTTGATTTATTGGGGGGAAACAAGTCAGCCCATTCCTCTGGTCTTGTTCAGATGGAGAGAGGGCAAGCAGAGCAGCCAAGAAACTGGGTCGTATTTGACCACCAGCTTCCCCACCTCAACCTTGGCTGCTCCACCAACCAAACCTCTGTGCCCATATGGCCCCTGTGACTCCATGGAGAAGCAGCTTACAGTTCTCCCGCCCTCCCTGCTCTCCCGACCATGATGGGGGTTCATCTGGGTAGAATTAACTGTGCGAGACAGGACCAGACAGTCATCCTTGAAGAAGACATGGGTTTGCTGAAGTGGCGATGGGTCCGAGTGGACAGTGGGTCCACTGTGTTGGGACTGACTCTTCTTGCTTCATCTGCCCATTCACTCCTGGTGGATATTGTTGACTGTGGTGTCTACGGAAGCTGGAGGTCGCTCCTGTACTCCTCAGTCACCATGTCAGCCAGCGAGGAAGCACTTGAACATGGAACTGCTTCCCAGGTGGAACATTTATTTCACTTGGTTCTCTTAGATTCCAACATCTGTGGACTGCCATGCCCTTTGTCTCATTTTGCCTTCAGGTTTACTTTGAAAGCTACTAAGTTGTTGGCCTCTGATAGACTCTATATATGTGACCCAAGAAAGAAAAGAATAGCTGAGACAGGTAGGAGATGGAAAAACTGAGGCCTAGAATGCTCTGGGCCAGAAAGAATGTTAGCTGTGGGCCTACATCTTAAACATGTTGATTCCTCAATCTACAATGTTATATAGTAATAATATTGATAGTGATAATTTCTATTATAAGTGTCCATATGAGCCAAGCACTTTTGAAAAGGGGATTTTTTATTTCACCTAATCCTTTTACTATAGCCCTTGCTGCAGCAGTTAATGTGGATGCAATTATTGTCCCATTCATTTTACACAAAGGAACCAGCTTGTGTGCACAAAGGCTAAGTAAAGCTCCTTGTTGCACAGCCTGGAAGTAATGCAGATAGAAAGAACTTTATGAGTGTGGGGGTGATCTTTTGCCACTACCCTACCTGCCAGTTGTAACTGCCCGGGGGACCTTCAAGACAAGTAGCTCCCACAAACTCAGGGAATTAGCATTCATGATTAAAAATCTTGAATCTCTTTGAAAGTATGCTGAAAGCTATCTCAGAATAGCTGATCCCGGTGTGTGTGTGAGGGGGTGAGGGAACTTACAGAATCTATGAGATTCATAGTGTCTATATGATATTAAGGGGTTTTCCAAACCTCTGGGACCCATTTATAAACTACTTGCATGTTCATATATGTGCCTGTCGGGTTCTCTGGTATCATCATTTTCCTTCTGTTTTGGTTCCTCTTGGATACTAAAAGGGCAGCTCAATTCTACCAGTCATAAAATTGGTTAGCTGGCCCTAAAATTCTCTGGGAGAATTATTGAAATCGGCAAGGCTGAAGCCACTTTCTGGGAGTGGTAGTGGGAAGAATCATGAAGAGATTTCTGGATTTGTTTTCTATTCAGCAACTTTGCTTTTGTAACCAACCATCAACCTAAGAGACCACTGTGCTTTCCCTACTTTCTAAAATTGGTGGTGGTAAATGGAGGAGAAACTTTAATGTGGAGTCTGACTTGGAGATCCCACTAGACATGTTTTTCAAAATGCATTTCCTTAAGGTGACTTTGAGGCTAGAGACAAGCAATATACGTTTTATAAATAATTATTTTTTGAGAGGGGAATGGGCTTGATAGTCATTTCCCTTATTCCCCCAGCCCCTCTATTGTAGCGGGGAAGATAGTAGGCTTTTTTTTTAATCACCCTCTTACTTTTAAACTTCTTATGTGATTTTATTTTAGGTATCTCTTCTAAGTAACATACAGGTAGTTTGGAGTTATTTTTAAATTCAATCTGAAAGTCTCTACCTTTTAATATAAAGGCTTTGATCCATTCACATTTATTGTGATCACTCAGCTGCTTAGATTTATTCAAGCCATTTTCCTTTGTGTTGCTTCATTTATCAAATCTTTTTGGCTTCTCAATCTGCTTTGTATTGAACATAAGGTAGGAGAGAAAAACATTCTGTTGCCTTTTAATCTCATATAAAGACTACACATGGCTGCTCCCTCAACGCCTTCGGAATTTCTGTCCTTTGTGTCCTGAGTCTTTCAATCTTTGTTTTCCTGAGGCCTAGAGTTCAAGTATAGGAAGGGGGAAAAATGGGTGCTGAGCCCAGAAGAGAATGGGAGATTGCTCTCCTAGTCTTTCTGCCCACATAGAAATAGAGTAAAATGTTAATGGATGAGATCAAAGAGAGGCAGAGAAGGTGGCAGCAAGTAGCTTAAAGATCTACCACAGAGAATCAGATGAAACTTCACAATCTCAACCAGAGAATTTGATTTCCACAGTTGGCTATCTTGCTTTGGTGGCAAAGAGATGACAGACTTCTGAGTCTTCAAGACTGGTAATAGAGTTGGCTTTCTCTCTGCCCTAGCCTTGGGACTTTTGTCTCCTATGACTGTGGCTAATGACCAGTACTTGGAACCCAACCCTATGGTCTCCAGATGTCAGCAATTGCTTTCAATTTCCAAGAGATACAGCCAGCTTGAAGGTTTGCACTTTCTCCAGTGGCTAACCCACTAGACTAGTGGCCACATTCTTTTTCTCAATTTGGCTAGGCTCTGGGAACAAGTGACCAGAGCTGTGCTGAAGACATTGTATTTGTGTGGCCCAGCCGAAAGCTCTTAAAGCCTACTCTGAGAGACACAGTCCATAGCAAGCAGCTGGGAATCATTCCATTCTTGTGCCTCCAGCCAAAGGTCAAGAGTTTTCTCAGTCACTTAACAGAGGAGAAAATGCCCAATGCCCTGGTGCTCCTTGCTAGCCTGGAAAAGCTATACACACATAAAGAGATGCTCTAATACATAGAATGAGGCACAGATTTAAAAGCAGAAAAAGAGGAAGAAGGGGAAGAGGAGGAGGAGGAGGAAGAAGAAGAAGAAGAAGAAGAAGAAGAAGAAGAAGAAGAAGGAGGAGGAGGAGGAGGAGGAGGAGGAGGAGGAGGAGGAGAAGAAGAAGAAGAAGAAGAAGAAGAAGAAGAAGAAGAAGAAGAAGAAGAAGAAGAAGAAGAAGAAGGAGGAGGAAGAGGAGGAGGAGGAGGAAGAGGAAAAGGAAGAAGATGGAGGCGGTGGCACAGAGGTAGACAGCTCTGGAAAAGGAAGAAGATGGTGGTGGTGGCACAGAGACATCTCTGCCAGGATGTCTGAGTCATTGAGCTTGGTTGCTCATGCTGATGAGAACTTGACCCTACTTGGCCCAGGACCTGTGGTGATTCCATGCTTTGTTCAGACAGAGCTTGAACTCTGCTGTCTGAGACAGTGGCCTGCTGCAGACTGGCTCAGCCAAGATTTAGAACACCCACAGGCTGGGCTGGAAGAGCCAGCGCAGTTTCCTCACACTGACTGCTGTGGGGCTGTGTTGAGGCCAGGACTTGATGCAGTTCAAGTCTAATGACATCTACAGAAAACAAGGGTCTCTGGTAGCATGAACTTTGGGAATCTAGCAGTATTCAGACACATTCTCTGGCCTTCAGAGCATAGCACAGCCTGGCAGAAGTGACACACACATGGAAAAGAGCAGGCAAGCACAGCCAACAGAACAGCACTAGAGGAACAGAGGGTTTTGAGATTGTGGGAAGAGTCACAGGGAATAGCTGGGAGGTTGGGCTTTGACTCCTTTCACAGCTGGGCTTAAGCCTCCATTCTGTTTCTGTTAACTTATGTGGCTGTTGGTAAGGCATGTTCTATAAAGCAGGCATGCAAACCTACCTTATGGATTTTGTGAGAATTAAATGCTATGTACGAAGAAGGACATAGTCCTGATTTTTTTCCAGGCAGAAAAGAGTTTATTGTGGGGAGATTAAACTGTGGATCTGCACAAGATGGAGGCATGCAGAGACAAAGGGAAAGGAGAAAGAGAAAAAGAGGCAGGTTTTGGTAGGTTGGGAGAGGCTTTCATGTATTCAATAAACAGGAAGCTATTGTTAGCAGGCAGCATGGAATGCAGTGGTAAGGCAGGTGGAAGTAATACTTACTTCACCTGGTCATTGTTGGGCAAGGCATTGGTTGGCCATTGAACTCTTCCATCTAATACAAGACTTTTTGTATGTCTGTCTGTGTGGTAACAAGCCATTTAACACTGGACATTATCAGCCAGCTCCTACTATAAGGACACTTATCTGCAGAAGGTACTCCAGTAGTGACATTTTATGCCTAAATTACAGGTGTAGGGGCAGCCCCCATGCTCTGGCCAATGACAGGCTCTAAAATGAGCCCTGGGTCAACTGAAGACTATGTACTGTAAAAAGAGGTTGACCAGAGGCTTCTGAGACTGTCAATTCTTATAGGAAGGCTTCCAGAGAATTTCTCCGTTATTTACCTCCTGGTAGATATAATATGCAAACTTTTAAGTCTGATTGTCATTTCTAGCTATAGATAACTATAATACCTTAGAAGGGCACCAGCTCTGCAGATGTCAGTGTGCAGAAAGGGTGGAAAAACCTGAGTCCTGATGCTCTACTTGGTGGTCCATAGTCAACAGGGAATCCCAGCTACATTTGAACACTTTTCTGCCTCCTCCTCCTCCTCCTCCTCCTCCTCCTCCTCCTCCTCCTCCTCCTTCTCCTCTTTCATTTTGTATGTTAGTCCTAGGTCTTGAACTCAGAGCCGGGGCACTGTCCCTTAGCTTTTTTTGCTCATGGCTAGCACTCTACCACTTGAGCCACAACTTTACTTATGTCCTTTTGTCTTGGTTAGTTGGAGATAAGACTCTCATGGACTTTCCTGCATGGGCTGTCTTTGAACTACGATCCTCAGATCTCAGCTTCCTGAGTAAGTAGGATTACCAGCACGTGGCACCTTTGGACTTGTTATACAAGAGATGTAAGTCACTCTGAAGGGTTTGAGCCAGTTTGAGTGAAGTTTGCTCATGTTTCACTTTAATCCATCCTAATAGAACTGATCAAACACAACCAGCAGTCTCTTTAAAGGCTACACCTCCCATGGTTCCTTCAGTGCTTAAGTCCTTCCAATGGAACATGCTCAGTTAAACCCAACACTGGCTCACCAACAGCTCACACGATGCCTCCAGGAAGTCTTCTTCTCATGTGGATGGAGCGCTTCCGGAAGTATGACTTCTGGTGATGTCAACATTTTGGATTATGAAGTCAGGTATAATAACAGCAGGCACTTTCTAGAGCCTATTGTTGGTGCATCAGAGACTCATCAAGCAGCTTACATAGTTGATTTCATCTTCTCAGCAACCCCCACAGTGCACAGGAAATAACATGCCCCAAAGATACATAGCTTAGAAATGGCAGAGGCTGAATTCAAAGTCAGTTGCTTGGGCTTCAGAATCTGTGTACCTACTATCTATTTTGCTTTTCATTAGAGTTTAAATCTGCCATCCACAGAAAAGGGGAATGAGGGAAGAGACAAGAGATGCTCAATTAAAATAGAATTTGCCTAAAAGGACACAGTGGGTTAAATACGTGAAGTGTCTTGTCCCTCTCTTGTGAGGACATCGTGGGCTTGCAGAACAGAGTGCTCATCACTCCGCAGTTAGTTAACCAAGCTCGTCTGGCCATACTCCCATCTCTCCATAATTTCTTTGTACCCAGCCTTTCTCATCTCTGCAAGGGCCAAACCAAACAACAATGTTTGCATCACAAAACTTCTGCAGCCTTTGCCCAGATTTGCTTAAAAGTCCACTTTTGTAACCCTTTCTCAGGCTAAAAGAAAGCTCTCCTCTGATAAGAAGCCCTATGTGAGCCTTTCCCTCTCTTCCAAATAGCTCAGACCCATACGTTTTTCAGTTTCAAACTTTGCAAAAACATTTGTGCTGAGTGTCCTATATCCCCTGCTGTAGCAGGCCAGTGAATAGAAGGCTGTAGGGATTCGGTGTTGGCCTGGACACCGTGGTGGGCTACAGGCCTGCAGGTGCTAGGGAAGTCTGGCCAATGGGAGATTCTTCCTGGAACAAGTCTGACAAGTCAATGCTGGCCCAGGCCTAGGGTCTCATCTCCTTCAGCTGGGCCCCAGGTCACCAAAAGGAAATGTATTTAATTTTCAAAACCCTCCCAGAGCCAAAAAGAATTCCAACAAAACAGCCATAAACACTGAAAAAGTCTTGTCTGATTTAAGAAAACATTCCATTGGATTTAAAATGAAATATCCTGTGACTAATCTCATGTAAGACTGGGAACGGGTCTAGCTGTTCAGTTTAGTGGTCAGCTCAGCAAGGGGATGAGAAAGAGGACCATGCCCCTCCCCCACCCCACTTTGGGAAAGGCAATAAATCAGCCAGGACTGAGTTTTCAAACAAGGATTGTAAAAGGCTTTCTGTTTGATCCCCAAGACCCCCCCTTTTCTCAATTTGTCATTGATTTCCCATCAAGAGAATTTGTGCAACTGAATCCCCCCATGCAATCCTGGCACTTTGTAAGCCAGTAAATAAAACCCAAATGTTAATTCTTATGAGCAGAGCATTCTCTGCCAAGAACTGAATAATACGCTGTGGAAAAACAGCGGCATGCATCCTGGGCTGGGGGACCAAGAAACAGTGGGGCAGAGATGGGAGCAAGGGGGATAGCAAGGCAGGCAAATGCAGAAGAGAGATGCAAAGGCCAGAGGAAGAAGGAGATAAACTAGCCTTTGAGATATTTGGGCTGTCTCTTGGACTTGAATGTGAACAGTCAGGCCCAGCCAGGAATAATAATGAAGGATAATTAGGCTCTGACTGACAGCACTATGTTGAGTACTTCCCACATACGGCCATTCTATCTTCACAACGGGGCTCGGACTCAGAAACGGAGGCTCAGAGAAGTTAAGCAACTTGCCCTGCCTGGCAGAGAAGGAATGCATTTGCTATGGTTGGAGTGGCCACAAGAGTTTATATGTTGTAACCTTAATTCCTCAGTGGAGGTGTTTAGGTCGTGGGGGTAGAATCTTCTTAAACAGATCAATGCTTTGCTGAGTGAGTGATTTCCAATCTCATTCTACTGGTATTCTATTTCTTCTGCGCGCATTCATTTGTCCTGTTTTCCCCAATGAGTTGAAGTAGCATAAGGCCCTCACCAGAGGTTGAGAAAATATAGGCTCCCTGTTCTTGGATTTTTTTTCAGCAAAACAAGAAGCTCACATAGGCCTTTATTCTTAACAAATTACCCAGTGTCAAGTCTTCTGGTATGGTAAGAAAAAAGAAACTAAGATAACTGTTACTAGACTCATGCCTAGAGTGCTCTCCTGACCCAGACAGGTAGGTGAGGTGTGGGTGGGGTGACCAGCCAAACCAGTTTGCTCAGGCCTGCCGGGGACTTCTGGAAGGCAGAGCTTCTGTGCAGAAACAGGGAATGTTCTTGACAAACTCAGCTGAGTATGAGTGTGTTGACACTATGTTCCTTTGCTAGAGGGGTTGGCAGTGTAGCCCCACCAGGCTGGCACCTGGCTCCAGAGAAGCCAAGCCCTGCCCTCGTGCCCTCGTTATACATAACAAAGGAAGAAGAGAATAGTAAGGATGACCCCAGCTGTTGCATAACAAGACCAAAAGTGTCCCCTCAAATAGTCTTCTAGGCAAGAAGAGAGAAAAATTATCTCCCACGCTAGATTCAGGAAGTCTAAGCAACTTGTGCTTCCGTCTCATTATTTATTCATCAGCAGGCCATTTTCAAAGCTATGCTCTCTGTTTAACACTGGACCCATGCAAGACAGGAAAAAAAAAGTTTCCAAGCACAGACCCAGGCTCCCTTTCCGAACCTCGGCTTTCTACACGGAGAACTCTCATTTGTGAATTATGCTACTTACTATCTAGCCTCTGGAGGAGTTGAGTCAGCCTTGGGATGCACCCAATAATAATACTTCCCATAACAAACATAACAGTGCATTTGCAAGTGGTGTTCTTATGTACGTTATCTGACTTGGGATCCAGGAAACACTGCGAAACAGGACAGATGTAATGATTTCCATGCACCCCGATGTGGAGTTAAATGATTTGAGGAAGTTCATTCAACTAGGTAGAAGAGCATCAGAAATGAGAAATCATGTGCCCTTTTTCATTTTGTGGTACAGGAGTTTGGACTCCGGGCCTTCCACTTAATGAGCAGGTCCTCTTACCACTAGGCCGTGCCTCCGATGTGTTTTGAGAGAAGTTCTCCGTTCTCACCTGTGGGTGTACTTTAGCCCCAGTCAGCCTACTGTTAGGCTTCCTGTTATTGCTGAGATCACAGTAACTTGCTAGCACATCCAGCTCTCCTCTGCAGAGATGGAGTCTCAAGGAGATTTCTGCCCTGATTGGCCAGCAACTTAACTTCCATCCTCCTGTTCTCAGCCTTCCATACAACTAGGAAAGCTGGAATGTATCACTGTAGCAAGCCATGTATTGGGGGAGGGTTGAACTTTTCTACCAGGGCTGGCCTCAATCCTCAATCCTCCCATTCTTAGCCTCCCAAGTAACTAGGATCACAGGTCTGAGCCATCAGCACTTGGCTCAAATCCATATATACCTTTTGATTTCACATGTGATATTCTTCTCATGGTATTGTAATATTTGAGTATTTAGGATTGAGATTCCTCTAGGTTTTTTTTTCTTATACAAGGAATATGTTGTGTTCATCTTTATATTTCCAAAATTGATCAAGTGCCTGGCATATAACAGGAAGCAGAAGAGGCCAAGGGATCTAGCTAGGCATTGATATTAACCAAGTTTAAGCTGGAGACCTAGCTCATCCACCTACCAGTGTGACTTCAGGCAAGTTGCCTAACCCCTCTGATCTGAAGAGTATTCCCAGGAAGAAAAGTCTGTAAACCGCCCCTCAGAGGTACTGTGGGAGTTCATGCCCACAGCAGAGGAGGACCTGCTACATTGTAAGTGGTGCATAAGAAGTGTCTATTACTGTTCTCGGATCTTAGGATTTGGGGTGCTTCTTTATACCCATAAATGCTCTGACCCAGAGACAACCTTCTAGTCTCTGGAGGTGGGTGGCTGGCCCAGATATTTCCAACTCTGTGTCACATTTGAGTCAACTTTCTTCCCCAAATGAGAGGGAGTGTTTGTGACAAGGCTAACACATTTATAGTGCTGCTAGGGACCCCTTCTGACTGTGCCTGGGGCCAAGCTACAGGTGATAATTAGCACTCAGAAAGCGGAAGGACCTTAACTCCAGCATCTTGACTCCATTCCAATTGAGATAATTAAATAAAGTGCCCACAGGTGGATCCCGTTAATGAGGCATCCACTGGGCTGCTGCTGGGCCAGGCAGGCAGCCGCACGGAGCTGGGCTGAGTGTAGCTCACATGACTAAGCTGTGGTCACAGGCTTCTAAACTACCCAGTGCATATAGCAGCACCAGTGCTCCCTTCTTCATCCTTTGCTGTTACTGCTCTCAGTATCCCAGTCATAAATAAGGCACACCTTCTGGAGCCCAAGACTGGTGCTCTAGGCTGACATTAGTTTCATGTATAACCTTGAGCAAGTCTTTTCTCTTTCCTGGCTCAGCTTCCTCCAGTGTGAAAAGAAGGAGCTTGGGGAACAACTGGATTCAGTCTCATTCTCTCTCCTCCTTCTCTCCTTGGGTCACTGCTACTTTTTCCTTCTCTTGTCCAGATCTCATTCTATCTTCCTATCAATAGGTTGTTTCCTCTTGCTCTCACAGCTTTCAGAACTCTCTAGTTCAGTCATGAACATAAATCAGGAATGGCCTCTGTCCAGGGTCAATAGTCAGAATCCTTGTGAAGGACCCTGATTGGCTAAGCTTAAGTTATGGGTTCCCCTTGGGGACCAATCAAGGTGCCTGGACAGGACCAGGAACTCATATTAATGCAGAGACAGATCAATTCACCTATTACCAGAAAAAAAGGATGTATCAGTCATTTTCTGCACAATCACCCTAATTCATGTCTGTCCCACAAGTGCTACATATCCTGATCTGTCCTATGAGAAGCAGAAACATTTTGTGTAGCTAATGTGTGTCTGTGTGTGCTAACCATTGGGAACAGCAATACATAGGAGCCCAAACAGCTAACATTATAGACAAAATGGAAATAATCCGATGAAGGATGGTCTTTCTTCCAGATCAGGCTAGAAGACAATTGGGTGACTGGAGATGCAGTGCTGCCTCTTTGAACCTTGATTTTCTGTATCTGTACAATGGGAATCATAGTGGTAAGAGCTCATGGGTCACTGAAGGCATTAAGTTCTGGCAGTCTCAGTACTGATTACACTCTCCAGATATCAGGAAGAGTGCAATAAATAGCACCCATTATTATTTCAAAGTGGGGTACCATATGTGTGTGCGCTTAAAAAAATGGAGAGATCTACCAGACACTGTTGAGAACACCTATTTTCTTTCTTGCACGTTCTGCTCTGTTGGGCACAAGAAAAATTCTGGGGAGACCTTTCAAGAACCTTAGACAGCCAATGTGTTCCTTCTTGCAAATTCTGCTAGTAGCCTTCTTTGGGTGTTAGTGACCTGTAACATATTTTAAGGAACTGGTTGAGTCCAATCAGAATAGAGAGGAAGAGAGAGAATAGACAAGAAGAACAAAAATGAAATATTGGTTATTTTGATGTCCCTGCAGAGTGTGTGAAGAAGGGAATTCATTTCACTGGGACCCATGGAGGAAGAGCTGGCTGAGTGCGGAAGTGAGTTCCATTGGGTGGAAGTCAAAGCAGAGCAGTACCTGGAAACACGTGACTCTTCTGAAGAGAGTTTCTGGTCCAGCATTAATACTCAGAAGGTAAAGGAGAGTTAAATACTTCTAGTGATTTATGGAGATGACAAGAAATGGATGACTCTGACTCTGTAGGGAAGCAGCAGCCATTTTTAACTGAACCTCTCCTTGTGTGTCCTGTGTTGAGTGCCCTTTGACCAAGAAAATATCCTGGTAAGCACAGCTTCCTTGTCCATGACAGTACTTGGTTCAAGCTGATTCCACATTAAATAATCTGTAACTATTAGAAAAGTGAGTACTTACAACTCACTCTGTTCCAAGTCCTTTTTTTCTCTCTGTTAGCCAGGTGCTTATACATTTGAAACTGTGAGACATCCTAGTGGATGCAGAAAAAAAGGAGAAGGAATTCCTTTGGAGTTGCTTTATTCATTCATTTGTTCATTCATCCATCCATTTAACAAGTTCCAGTGAAAAACTGTGCTGAGTTCTTGGAATCTATCAGTTAACAAGACAGGCAAAGCCACTGCTGCTCTAGAGTCCACACGGGACCAGAGAGACTGAAAACTACATATCACACATGGTAAACAAGAGTAACAGTAATCCATGTGCTCTTTCAAAGAGACCTGATATAACTTAGCAAGAAGTCAATAGCTGAGTTTCTGTGTTCAAACCAAGATCTATGGTTTTTTTTTATTAGAGATGTAGTTATATTTATGGTCATTAAGGAAATATATTTTCATTATGGGAAAAATCTGGAAAATATAGAAAGCGTAAAGATAAAAAATCTCCCATAAACATGGTTAAAAACCACACTTATTTTATGCCTACTTGGGATCATATTCACATAGTTTGTAATCTGCTTTTTCACTTCAAATTAGTCATAAAAATGTAATTTGAAACATAATGTTCAATATCTGCATCACATGCTATTATATAGATGGGCCATAAATTATTTAATCATCTCCCTATTGTTGAACATTTGATTTGTTTCCACTCTTACAAATAATGTTTCACAGGCTCTCTTTCTTCCTAAGTCTTTGGTTGAGATCCTCTTGGCTTCTTAGAATAGTCTCCTTGTCAGTCAGCGCACAAATACTCCTTAAACAATTATTACATGTCCCAAGCAGATTACCTTTGCTTTTTTAGCTTGATGGCACAACCATGGATTTTGTTTTTCTAATCAGGTGACTCTATTCACTTCCATTTTTTTCTTGGCTTAAGTACTACCTTTGGGACCAGGAAATGGTAGATTCCCCGTCTTCTTTGGACTTCCCTAAGTGTCATATTATTCTGATCCTTCATCTCCTCCTACTCAGTCTTTGGCACTGTACTCTGTATTCTACTTGAGACTTTCTGTATTATATCCATTCTTTACGGGGGCTGCAGACTATGGTAGAATAGGTCCCCCAGATACTGGTAGGATATACATGGTGGAAGAGAGAAGCAGATAATCCTAGTGTCAAGATGGGGAAAGATGGAAGACTGAAAGATGGAAGCAGTATTGAAAGTACAGGGAAACTGGCCTGACTGCTTCCTCATTGTTTCTTTGGATGGACTGAAGATGGACAGGGAAGGCATATTGTAGACCTGTCCCATTGATTGGTTCTTATCTGAAAGCTTGAAAACCTGGGGAAAATTTCAATCTTCAATTAAATTCCCAACAGATTGTTTCAGTGTCCCTCATGAATGACTTTTCTTAATCTTTTCCTTTGCCTCTTGTCGCTTGATCGTCCTTTCTCAATCTGACTTAGCTGTGAGATTTTCTTGACAAATGGGATACATACAAAAGTTTGAAAAATGCTTTTATTTTTGCCAACCCTTTTGCAGGATTGAGCTTGTTCATCTCAAGTCTGCCATCACGGTACCATATCATGGCTGGTAGAGCCATGGAAGGCTGTAAGAGCCACAGTGTATCAACATCATCCCTCCTTAGCCAGGTCTCAGTCAGTCTGCCAGCTGAGTATAGATAAACCAAGTAAATGGAAACTAGATTGGCTAATATCCCCTCAGATCAGAAACCTGGCATCCAGACTTGTCAGCAAAAACACAAGCTGAACATTGCGTTTTAGACTTGTTTGTTACCTAGCAGTCATAACCGATGCAGCTATTCTGTTGAAGATAAGAGAAAAGGAGGACAGTAGGAGACGAGTAGACAAAATGAGGAGAGGGCAATATAGGTAAAACATTCAGGAAAGTCTGGGGTCACGTTAAGCAAAGATCCCACGGCTATGGTTGACTGCTCTGCCCTCCAGGGTTAAGCATGGCTATTGCTGAACACATGCTTACCTCTGAATATCCTTACCAGCAGCCTCGTAAATGAAACTCAGGGGGAGCAATTGTCCTCAAAGAATCAACTCTTCTTACCTGAAGAAGGGTCTAGAACTGTACCACTTTCGGGAGATAACAGTGCTGTCTCTACCTAGGAAAGCAGGAGTCTGCCTAGTCCTGGTCAGATTTCAATTTGTCCTCATCTCTTCTTTTGTTTTTCCTCCATGCCCATGTGTTGACCAGAGCTCAGATTTCATTGGTCTTGGTCACCTCCTCTCTCTCTCTCTCTCTCTCTCTCTCTCTCTCTCTCTCTCTCTCTCTCTCTCTCTCTCTCTCTCTCTCTCTCTCTCTCTCTCTGCCTGGAAGACCTGACCTCATTCTGAACTCAGACAGCCCTCCAGCTCCAGAGTCAAGGCAGTACAAGGGGCACAGGGGTCACTGAGTTGGATGGATCCTCTTCTAATAACAGCCCCCGACTTCCCCGCTCTGCGTGCCTCAACCTGGTAGCTAGGTGTTCATGGACTGCAAGAGCCTACCGCTGGGAACCTGAAGCACACCCCTGCAGCTCGTTCCATGTAGGTGCCTGACCATCCCTTCTTGGTTCCTTTTTCCTCCAAACTCCGCTCTTCCCTCAATATTACATGGTGGTTTTAATCTCGTTATTATTACATTATATGTAGCACATCTGTTACTGGGCAGGAGCCAATGATTTAATTCTATTAGATACATCTATACAGCAAAGTGATAATCTACACCAGGTTTGTGGAACAAGCACTTAATACTTGGCAGCGAGCAGCCAAAGGCTTGATCCACATGCGGGAGATTGTAGGGGGCCCATTGTAGCATAGCTGAGGGTCGAAGGCAGCCAGAACTCCCCACCACATTCTTCCCCAGGCCGGCATTCCCGTGTGGGAAAGCAGGCAGTCCATGTATTGTTCCAACATCTGCAAGAGATTGATGGAGAATGGGGGAGGTGGGGAGGGGCGGGAGAGGGGAAACGTTTACCTAACCAAATGTTAACTCTTCCAGGGGGATTCATGTCAGCACAGACTAAACGATGTGAGAGCTTCAGGCACATGTGGTAATATTTACCCCCCAAGAAATGGACACAGATTCAGGTCTTGTTCAGTAACTCCAGCATCCTAGACATGCCTTCTGAGTTGCCCTGAGTTCCTATTTGTGTTTCCTGGCTTCATCTCTGCACAACAGACAATGGAGATGGAGTTGCTTTTGGCACTGAGTTGCAAAAGTGGACACTGTTGCTCAGGGATCTGTAGCCAGGGCGCAGAACACCAGCCTCCCTCCCTGAAGTGCAGGAAAGAATAGCTTTACTCCCTTGCAAATACCCCATCCCATACAGGACCTGAAAGCAGCCACTCAGGCTGCCTTGTCCCCTGTTTGGCCCTTTGGGTCAGCTTTTCCTCCTTCATTTCTATCTAGAGGGCTGGGAAGATGAGGATGAAATGATGACAGGACCATGCTGTGTTTAGCTTTCCCTCCAGGCAGGAGGAAGAAACTCTTTTTATATCTCACATTGATGAGGAGATGTAGGGAGGGGTGGGCCGAGAAGAAATAGTGTCTCTTGTTTCATTGATTCTAAGTAAGATGCCATCCGTTTTAAGAGGCATTGTTATTTTCTGTGCTACTAAGGAAGAAAAAAAATTACCGGCTTTTCTCTTGTGATGTGCCATGGGTTAAACAACCACCAAATACCAGAGATGTTAAAATGGATATGTAGAGTCAGTGCAGAATGGGGGGGTGGGGGATGAAGGAACAGGATAAGATGTCCAGTCTTAGAGTTCTCCCAAGACTGGCCTTTTATGAGGCATGTGATGCATGTGATGCTGAGCAAATTATTTAATCTCTCTGTGTCTCAGTTTCCTCATCTGCAAATAGGAATAGCAAAAGCACATGCTTTCACAAGGTTTGCAAAAATTAAATAGGAATAGCTGTGATGGACTTAAAGGAGAACTTGTCTAAGTGTTTACTGTGAATTTACTTTGTGAATGTGATCATGCTCCCTGTTATCTCGGAGCTTTGGTCCCTTAGATACAACAAGCACGAAGCAATACTGTTCCGTCAATGCAGACTGATGTGTGGACTCCCATTGACCTGATGATCTGATTTAAAAGAAAAGAAGAAAAAGTCCACTGTAATCAGACGGCTTGCATGTCAACAAGCTGATCTTTCTCTTCTGTGCTTCTACCTATCCAGCCCCCCTCTCAGTGGTTAGCCCCACTGAGCATGGCAGGAAATCCTTTTTCCTAGAAGCTTGGAGAAAGTGTAGGCTTTGTGGTTGGGAAGAGTTGCTGGCTACCTGTTGTCCTGACTGACGTACGCTGCAATCAACTTCTTGTGATGAATTGATGCCTTTTGTTCCTGACATCTGATTTGTGGCAGTTTGTTACAGCAGTCCTAGAAAACAAATAGAGATTTTAATTTTTTAAGGCCTTGATTGTGCCAACAAATGTATCCACCAGCAAAACCTAGAAGTTCTTCAGATCAGCATTGAACTACTGCTCTTTCTGCCCCAGCTCCAAAGTGCCATGTACTACCACTCTGCCCAGCCTGGTCTAGTGCCTGTGGAGAGTTGAAGATGCTGGAGAGGGTAGGTTAGCGACAGGTCTTGTGAATCTTCTCTTAATGAATAGGATAACATTATTATTTTTTGTCAGTTGTGGGGCTTGAACTCTGGGTCTGGGCATTGTGCCTAAGCTCTTCAGCTCTACCACTTGGGGGCACAGCACCACTTCTGGTTTTCTGGTGGTTAATTGGACATAAGAGTCTGGAAGACTTTTGTGCCTCGGCTGGCTTTGAACCACGATCCTCAGATCTCAGCCTCCAGAGTAGCTAGGATTATAGGTGTGAACCAATCAGGAACTGAAAGAGCTTTCTAAGGAAGGGTTTTTCTGGGAGATGTGGACTTTGTAAGTTGTTATGATTTAGTCATTCTTCCATTTTGGCAAGGGAAGCCAATATATGATAACGTTATAAGTAGATTTCTAGAATGGCTGGGTTTTAGGAAGAAAGCTGGCTACCCAGTTGTACATTTTTTTCTTCTTTTTGCTGGTCCTGGGGCTTGAACTCTGGAATTGGGCGCTGTCCCTGAGCTCATTTTTTGCTCAAGGTTACCACTCTACCATTTGAGCTATGGCTCAAAACTTGTGGCTTTCTCTGAGTAGTTTATTAGAGATAAGAGTCTCATGGACTTTCCTGCCTAGGCTGGCTTTGAACCATGATTCTCAGATCTCTGTCTCCTGAGTAGGTAGGATTACAGGCATGAGTGCCCAGCTTGATATTTTGTTTCTTGAAGAACCTACTTTACTGAACCGCTTTCTGGTAGATGTTAGCCCTCAGGAACGAAGCTCCTCATCACTCAAGCATGGCAGAGCAGAAGTATCCAAATCCCAGATTTGGGCATCCATTAGCCTGTTACAGAGTCAGGCAGGATATTGTAGTATTTATCTGGAAGGAAGATAGAGTCTGCCATAAATTGTGTACCCTAGGCCTGGCTGGAGGGGCCTCATGTTTTGGTCTGGGCTCCCCATGTTTGTCCCATCCTTGTGATGTGTCTTTTGTCCCCCTCCAACCTAGTCCTCTTGCCATTCTGAATTCGGAGCACTAAGTATTAGCCTCGTCTGTTGCATCTCTAGGACCTTTCTTCAGACATAGGAATCCTGTGTTTGGAGCCCTGCGCATGTCTCACTATGCAGAAATATAATATTGGACACTGAAATATAATATTGGGCATCAGGGGCTCATGCTTGTAATCCTAGCTACTCAAGAGGCTGAGACCTGAGAATCATTCTTCAAAAGCCAGCCCAGACAGGAAAGTCTGTGAGTCTCTCTCCACTTAACCAGCCAAAAATCAGAAGTAGAGCTGTCATTCACATGGTACAATGCTTGCCTTGAGAAACAAAAACTAAGTGACAGTGCTCAAGGCCCTTAGTTCAAGCCTCAGTACTGGCACTCACCCCCCCAAAGAAATATAACCCATAATTGGACAATGGGCTGCCCTTATGAACAATGTCCAATAGCTTCCAACCAGGATAGTATCTAGTTAGCTGGCCCCTTGGACTGCTAAGGACCCCCAGTGCATTGCAGAAAGCCGCCTTCCTCAAGATATAACCAGTCTTTCCTTTTCCTAGAGAACAGGCATGCCACCCCACTCTTAATTGCCCACTGCATGCCAAGGGCAAACTGCCTGGCTTGAAGGAGCCTAGAGAGCTGTAGATAAAATGATGGCCTCAGAAGCCAGGGGCTCGGGTTACTCTGGAGCTGCCCACAACTGGCTGTCCCCACCACAGGCACCTGGAGCAGAGTCTTTTGCAGCTGTCTGTCTCCTGCTCAGCAGGGAGCCAGATCCTGGCTCAGCGGCACAGGACACCAGCTCTGAATCTGACTCCAAAGCCCATGAGTGACAAGCAGCTAATTTCCAAAGCTGTGTAGCGGATATTTTTTCTTCCTTCAACCTTCTGGGAGAGAAAATGATGCAAATGAAATACCCCAAGGGGGAGTAGCTTTTTGTAACTTATGATGACTCTTGAAAAACCATGAGTGAAGCATTCTAGTCCTGGAGCTAACCAAAAAACCAGGAACATGATATCACCGCTCTCCTGCACACTCACTGGCTCCTCCATTCCCAGAATCCCAAGTCCCTTACACAATGCTGCTCCCTTGCAGCTCAGGCCAAAGGAGACCACCTTTGTTGGGACCAACTAGGAAGAGAGAGGACTCAGGATCTGTTTGGGGGAAGCGCCTCTAACCAAAATCATAAGTGAATGCATGTTTACATGTTTTGTTCTGAGAACCTGATCTCATTGTTTGTCATGACAGTGCGATGTTGGGGAATGTTACATCTTTTCCCAGTAAATGTTTTGGGAAGATGGTGGGCCATGGCTAACTGGATAAGAGCAAAGAGCTAGAGAGAGGCCAAGCATAGGACATCCCATCTTATCCCCCAGAGGGCATCCTGCTAGCTGACCACCTCCCTCCAGGATTGATATTGCTTGGAACGTACCTCCAAAATTTCCTGGGGAAACAAAGTCGCTATAGAAATAGCACAATCTATTTGGGCCTCAGTTTTCTCTCTTTAAACATTAAAAAAAGAAAAGAAAATTACATAAGCTAATGCAAAGAGCTTAAGATCGTGCCTGGAACACAGTAAGTGCTGAATAAATGCTGGCCGTTATTTTTTATTGGCTTTCAACAAAGCCATACTAAAGACAGTGCAAAGCAGAAAGTGTGACACCAATAAAAGCACAAATCACTACCCTGTTATCACAGCTCCTGAGGTATTTCCTGAGTAATCATTTTCGGGAAGAGACCCTTCCTCCTGAGTTAGTCACTATCCTCTCAGACTTACGTTATCCCATCTGTGAAATAAGATCTTTGGGCAGATTTTTAAAAATTGCTATATTTTTTATTTGCTTGTTTTTCTAATACCTGGATTTGAATTCAGGACCTTGATCTGACTTGGCTGGAACTCTACCATTTGAACCATACCTCCAGTCCAGCTTTTTGCTGACGAATTGGATATGAACTCTCATGGATTATGTCACTTAGGCTGACCTTAACCTCCATCTTCCAGATCTTAGCCTCCTGGATAGTTGGGTTTATAGTCATTAGTCACCAACATCCAACCTTGTATCGGAGGAGCTTCTGACATGCTTCTTTTGAAATTGCTCCATCATAACATAAAAATGCTTTGTAAAATTAATAAGAAACAAGAACAAGACACAACTATGGTTCTTCTTCCTCCCTGAATAAAATTGTGCCCTTGGATTTGGCCCTCTCAGATTTTTAGAAAGTTAGTATGGCTATTTCCCACAGTTTTCACGAATATTTCTTTGTTGTTTTTATGTTTTCAAGCTTTGAGCATTTGTTTTCTAGGCTGCATCGGAATACCCTGGGTCACATGGTGATTATGGTGGTCTGTCTTCTCCCTTGGCCCACCCCTTCTTCTCAGACAGGACTTTATTTATGGAGCTGACTACAGGGCCGCTGGGCTAAAAGACTCTGTTAGGGATAAACCAAAGGTAGTGTTGGAATATGTTTTAGCCTAATGGGAAGGAAGCAGCATCATTGGCCACAAGTACAGGAAAGCCTGGGTTGGGGTATCAGGGTATCCAGGATTGGAAGGCTTTTATATTAATTGGCCACCATTTACAGCTTCATTCCCAGCTCTGATTTTAATTAGCTGCTTCCGGATGGAGTTTCCCAAATGATCTGTCTCCATCCTTGTTTAATCCTGCAGTCTGATGGGCCCTGCTCATGCACATCAATACTGTTTACAAACATGAAAGCCACCCAGCAGTGTTTGAACTTTAGGCACGACCATTGGTTATCGATGAGGAGAGGCAGCCCGGCAGGGGGCGCGTCAATAGTGCTGGGTCAATATTCCATGCACAGGCAGATCCAGGCCTTTCTGCCAGGCTGGGGGAGGAGGTTGCTGTGGACTCACTTGCCCTTGCCTCCCACCACAACCACCATTCTTTCCCATCCTGAGTCACACATGGAGTTGCTCTGGGGATTTAAAGAACACCCACCCTGTTGGGGCAAAAGGAGAAAGCCACCATTTTGGAAGAGTATCTTTTGGTGCTGTCTTTCCAATAGTCACTTAAGACCAGGGATCGCCTATGGCTTCATTTGGAGTTCATTTTCTGCCAGGTTCCCACTATTTCTTAACTTGTTATTAAGGTGACACACAGATGTATTACAGTTACATAAGTCAGATGTGTTTCTTTTTGGACAATGTCATCCCTTCCCTCACTCTCTCCCAGTTTCTCCCTCCTGTTCTCACACACAAGTTGCATAGTTCATTTTCAGCAAAGCATCTAGTGAGCACCACTGCTGCATTTCTTCAGCCTTTGTTCCTCCATTTCCATGCCCCGCATTCTCTTGTTCCTCCATTTCCATGGCCAGCGTTCTCTCCCAAAGACAGAAAAGCAAACAAAACAAAAACAGCCACAAAGGAAAAACTCCTTGTTTCCACTTCCTGAACTTTATTTCACTGAACAGTATTTTATATGATCAGACAAAGGCATTGAGCCTTTGCATTCTTCTCCTAAGAATATCCTTCTTTGGTCTTACTGTAGGAATGTCTAAAGTCCTGGATAGCCATGGCCCAATGTAGATTAGATCTACCTTTGCATATGACAGTAAACATGCATTGTTTGTGTCTCTGAGCTTGGCTTCCTTCACTGCTAGTTCTCCACTCTTAAAGATAATTAAGATTTGGAGCAAATCAGAACCTCTCTGACCTCTCTATTTGCATCTGGAGGCCAAGCAGACTATTATTTGAAAAACGCATTGCTCCTAGAGACATAGATACAGATTCACGTTTAGTCCTGCCACTTCCTGGCTGGCTTCTCCTGCATCTTCCCTTATACTAATCCTCACTTTACTCATCTAGTAAATGGACTTACTGGTGGGACACATTTAGAAGACTGACAAGGATTAAACAGAATCATGATGACAATTTTCAGGCTGGTCACTGAGCAGAGTGAATTTGAGTAGAGAAGTTTCCTCCATGAGCCCTAGATCAGTCAGAGGTCAAAAACAGATTATAACACCAATTTCTTAAGATTCCCCAGAACAAAACAGAAACATTGCCAGGTATGGCAGTGCTTGTCTGTAATTATGACCATCTGGGAGATGTAAGGAAGATCATCGTGGCAAAAAAGCTGGATCCTATCCAAAGCATAACAAAAACATACAAGACTGGAGGCAAGGCACAAAGGTAAGAACTCAGCCACCAAAGTACTGGGTGTTGAATTCAAACTCAATACTACCAACATAATACTACTGATGATGATGATGATGATGATGATGATGATGAATCTGCAGTCTGGCATGAATTAACCATTGTATAATGGCTTATGATTAGTCTTAGTTTATACAAAATTAAGCCCTAATTTTGATGACCTCTTTCCTTTCTTTTTGCAATATTCTTTGTAAATCAGAAGGAAGTATGGTTAGCTAGTTCATTTTAAACCAGGAATGAAGCATGAATCTGGGCTCTGGCTCGAGGCTGACTTCCCTCTGGAGTTGCTTCTACTGAGAATTTACAAAGCTCCTTGGGGGTTTGGGGCAGGGTTTTTGTTGTTGTTGCTCAACATTTCTTCCTCTGCCTCTCTATATTTCATAATGTCATGTGTAGAAGCAGCTTAGTTAACTCAGGATTTCATCTTGGAGATTTCCTGAGTGGCACTCCACCATCCAGCAAGCCCACCATGCCCACAATATGTGTGGCCAGGACATAGTGCCTTGCTGTGCCTTCTACAACCAGAGGCTCCATCTGTTGGTGTACTAAGTGCTCCCAGATTTTCCCCGAGTTTATTAACTTGCTGGGTGGTTTGGGTTAGAACCTCCCTCACATGCAATGACTCCTGGAAGTAAACATTTAGAAACCCGCCTTCCACAAGGGTGACCCACATCCCAATGTCGGAGTGTTTCTACTTTGGGGAGTGGAAGAACCACATTCCTATGCTGCCTCTCACCAAGGACAAGCTGTTTCCACCTTCCAGTGCAAGCTATCTTCTTGTCATAGCTGAGGAGGAAACAGAAAGAAGAAGGATTCATTGTAGGCTGCCATGGGGACCCCCAAAGAAATCCTGGCCTCCTGTGCTGAGAACCGGGCTTAGCAGAACAACTCTCCCTGCAGAAGATGGTGCTCTCCCAAGAGGGAGTCTGTGGAAAATGCCAAGGCCACCTCTGGGGACAGTGTCCAGAGTCAATAGAGAATTTTGCTTTCTCTTTGGGTTTAGGAGGCATAGGGCCTCTCAACCTCTCAGAGAAATGACAGCAGAGGCCACTCTAGCAGCTGTGGAAGAGAAGTCTAAGAATAATTTCATGGCTGTCTGTATGTGGAAGACATAATAGCTAAACCCTGGAGGAGTTGACATTCCTGTGGACTTTGGATTCTCAAAGAATGCAGCAGACAGTGAGGCTGGGAGAACAGTTGATGGTTCCTTAGCTTTCAGGGTGAATGGCTCCCACACCCATTATGGACAGGCCTTACCCCACCTCCTTCTAGGAGCTACCCTGGAACCGCAGTCCTATACTTACACACCATTCCTAGAGGAAAATTGGAGTTCTACAGATGGCAAAGTAACTTGTCTGAGTTTGTTAAACAGCAAGTGCCAAGACCAAGACTTTCCTGGTTGTCAGGACATAGCCAGGTTTCTTTTTTTTCAGTTGTAGGACTTGAACTCAGGGGCCTGGTTGTACACTGAACTCTTTTGCTCACTATGAACCATAGATATACTTCCAGTTTTTGAGTGGTTAATGGGAGAAAAGAGTTTCAAGGGGACTTTTATGCTGTGGCTGGCTTCAAACTTTGATCCTCAAATCTCAGCCTTGTGAGTAGCTAGGATTGCAGGAGTGAGCCACCAGCACCTGATCACAGGAAGGATTTTGCTTCTTTGACCACCCTCCCTGCCTCCATCCTATCCACTCTTCTCAGCACAACCTACCCACCTCATCGAGTTGTTCTGTGCGTTTGTTTTTCATAACATCCTGGAGATTCTTCAAAGATACTTTTCTTATGACAAATCCAAGTTGCTGCTATTTAATGCTGTCTGGAACACACACACACATACTATTGGGAACTATGAAAAGACTCGTGCAATTACTGACTAGTATCTAGCTTTACTTTTGACCTTGAGTTTGTACATATCTTATCAATCACTAGACAGAAGTTGGGTCAGCCAGTCCAAGTGGTCTTAGAAGAAGAAGAAAAGTGTTGAAAGTAAGTGCTAGAATGTTGGAGGAGGCAGAGCCCTGAAGGAAGCTCTGTGTGGGTCTTCACCCCTGTTCTTGATTCATCACCTTCAGAAAAGGTGGGCATGTTATATTGGGACAACGAAGGGGTCTAAGCTAGCTAGTGACCAATCTGAGAGCTTACTCCCAAGAACAGGTAGATGTTCTTCACGAGGTCAAGGCTGGGAACTAGAGACAACCAGAAAAGCCCTGGACTGTGCAGCTGAACTGTGAGGGCAGATCATGGCATGGGGCATGAGTCAAATTCAATCTAAAATTTTCTGGGAGAAGATGGCAGCAGCATCTGTGTCACACACATTTTTAAAGTCCTCAAAACTTCTAACCACATGTTTTCAAACTCCCATATCCTTCCAGTCCAGTGCGTGAGAATGATAAACACTGAGATCAAGACAACCAAATGTCTAAATATTGCTGCTGGAATTTCATAGTGCAAAAATCTGGTCCTGTCACAATGGTTCCTCACATCTTCTGAGTTCCCTCCCTGCTACCTCAGTTTCTCCCTGCCTATCTTCTCCTCCCACTGGCCCCAAAATGTTAGTTTCTCTAACATTTATGGCTTACCAGCCTCAGAAACAGGATGATCTGAAGTGTCAGGTTGGAGGATACCACTTCCCACAATGGCTTTTCTTGATGGAAGCGAGAACTGAAGAGACACAGTGCCGCCATAGCTGGTGGAGTGTTGGGCAATACTTCTTAGAGATGCCAGCCTCATCTCTAAGTATCTAGACTCCTTTATGATCTGCACCAGGCACATTTTATTTACATCTGTGGGATAGCATGGACCACTCTGGGTCTTCACACCCATGTCTAGAACTTGTTCTGGGAAATCCTACAAAATTCTGAAAAAGTTTTCATAAACATCATCAACAAGCCTCTAGGTCTGCTATACAGACATTGCCTCTTTTTATCTAAATGGGAGGAACTAAGTCACTTTGGAACACACGGTCTTCACAAAGTAAAGCATTTGAGTGCCAATCTGGACTTTTCTCTCCATCTCCTGAATATCTTTTTATTCCCTTTGCTAATTGGCAGAAATCTATTGAACAAGGCCTGACTGAGCAGATGCTACTCCTGGAAAAAGGCACGATTAGAGTTCTTCCTGCTTTAAAAAAATTTTGTTTTCAACACATCAAGAAAGTAGTAACATGTGGCAGGTGAGAAATGAAGAGAAGGTAACAGTATAATTGTAAAGAACACAAAGGCATTGGACTCTGCATGTTAGTATGTGAGTGTGTGTGCGTGCGTGCATGCGTGCGTATGCATGTGTGTATGTGTGTGTGCTCTCTCTTTTGTTTTAACTTCCTTGCATCTTTTTTTTTTTCAAAAAAGCTTATATTCTGCTGTAGCTCATAATTAGCAGCTAGGCCTCTGGGACCTAATTAACCAATTCAATTAACAAAAAAAGCACACAAGTCACCCTGACATTTGTCAGCCATTAGGAGGGATGTCAGCCTGGCAGTTTCAGCCAACACATTAATGGTGATTAGTTCTTTTGTGGCTCACTTTTACTCTGCAATCCTTCTGGAAAAGCAGCTTCTAAGCCACACTGCCCAGAGCTGTGGGGTCAGTAGACTGACCTTCAAATGTCTACGGGAAGTCCCTTCCCAGGAACCCCCACTGGGCAAGGGAGCTCTGTTCTAACCTCAGCAGAGACAAATCTGTACTCCCAAGTTCCCATGTTAAAGCCTTATTGGATCAGCTGGTGAGTTTGCCTGTTTGTCCAGAGATGAGAATTCAGCAAAGGTTTCTTCGTTAGGAAAGATGCTTTGTAAATTTTATTAGCATTATTATTTGGTTCCCATATTTACTTCTGTGGCTCAGCAGGGTTGCTGTAGTCAGCTCAGGCAGGCAGTTTCTTCATTCAGGCACTACCTTTGTTCTTGGAGTTGATCATCTTCAATATCTTCTATAACACAGACAGGTATTTATGCAGGGACTTCACTATCTTCACATCTGACCTCCCTTAACTGACCTCTGCTACCCTAGAAATCCTGAATTCCGAAAAACAAGGAAGCCTAGGAAAATAAGTTTAAGCTCACATACATGGGTTGAGAGATAAAGAGAAAAGTGGCAAATTCCTGAAGTTCCAGAGTCCTGGAGCTATGTCTCCTGGTAGAGCTGTTTCCTTACCTGACTTAGTCTTCAAGGGCTCATTTCTCTGGCCTGGGGGAATATTATAAACCAGATATCATTTAGAGATTGCCCTTGGTGGCTTGGAACAGAAAGTTCTAGTAACAGTGACTCAACAGATGGAGATATATTGTTCTCACTTGCTAAGAGGTTCCCAGAGAGGCAATGAAGGTCTGGTATGATTGCTCAACAGCTTCACCAACATCCCTGAGTCCCTCTGTCTTTCTGTGCTACTTGTCTCAGCACATGTGGAGTGAGAGCAAGAGATTGCAAGATGGAGGTTCTCATGCTTCCCAGCTTCCAGGCTGCATGCCAGAGAGGAAGAAGAGGGCAACAGGCAGGGGGAAAATAAAAGACAAAAGCTTGGTAAAGTCTGTCTTGTTAAAGTCTGTCTTTTCCTCTAAAACAGAAAAATAGCATTCTTGGAAGCTCTTGCCAATAGAAGTCCATTTTTGACTGACAGGTAGTATACTACTCTGATACAAGACCATTGGATTGTTCTGGGTTCTAAAATTCCTGGCAAGAAAGAAGAGACAGGTGAACTAGAAACATCTACTGGACATTTCCTGAGTCCCTAATGAAGGGGACATACTTTCCTTACAAGAAGCTTGCAGGGGGGGCTAGGAGCTTGGCCTAGTGGTGGAGTGCTTACCTTACAAGCACAAACCCCTGAGTTCCGTTCCTCAGTACCACATATACAGAAAAAGGCAGAAGTGTTGCTGTGGCTCAAGTGGTAGAGTGCTAGCCTTGAGAAAGCCCAAGGACAGTGCTCAGACCCTGATTTCAACCCCCACGACTGGCAAAACAAACAAACAAAGAACCTTGCAGGGAGGTGACAATACCTGATTGACTGGAGAGACAGGGTTGCTGAGGGAGTTCAGGAAGCTGGTGTAAGATTACATGTGGGTTCATGAGAAGACAGTGACTGGGCTTCAGAGGTATTGAATCAGAAGCATGTTGTTCCCTCCTGCACTACAAAGACTAATGGGTTTTTGTTGGTTTTCATGCTGGTACTGAGGATTGAACTCAGGGCTTGAGCACCGTCCTTTAGCTTTTTCACTCAAGGGTGGCACTCTGCCACTTGAACCCCAGCTCCACATCCAGCTTTTCAGTGTTTCACTGGAGATTAGAATCTGATGGACTTCCCTGCCCAAGCTGTCCTTGAACAAGGATCCTCAGATCTCAGCCTCCTGGGTAATGAGGATTACAGGTGTGAGCCACCAGCGAGTTTCCAGACAATGAGAAACTCTCATGATCAAGATTTTCCTCCCTGAAAAAAAAAAAATGGGGCTGGAAAACGCAGCGGACACTTGCACCCGTCAGCTTGCCTGTGTTGTTTGCCTGGGTTCAAGCCACATGCTAATGACACCCATATGGGTTTCATTTCCTCCTAGAACTTGCCCAAATAAACATCCAGAGAAACCATGCCTGCCACCCTCTGCCCCTTCCTACCAGCCCCCAAGCCTTGCTCACACACATAGTTGACCCATTCAAGCTGGAGACACCCGGGGCTGTGCAGTTAGGCTGGAGGAGAAAACAGAAACCATTTCCAAAGGTGACTCCCTACGATTTTAAACTAAGACTTCATTAATCACAGGCCCCTATTGCTTCATTACCACCAAACAGCCCGGACTGCTGGCTTGGAGTGTAACCTTTCTCCACAGAGGGGGTCGGACATCCTTTGCAGGTAATCTACAGGGCCCAACAGGAAACACCTAGAATGGAGACTATTCATGCTCGAACAATATACTAGCTCCTTATTGTTATAGCCATTGTTCCCTCACAAAGAGCATCAGGCGGGTTAAATCTCTTTTAGCTGAGAAGGCTCTACAGAAATCCTTGCTACGGAGCATTTGATACTGATCAGAGTCGCATCAGGGAACAGCCAGTGAAAGGAGAAAGTCATTTTTATTTCTGAACTTTAGAGGAGATAACCTCTCCTGTGCTCCAGCTCCCCAGGATAAGGCCTCTGAGTGGAAGTGAGGAATTTTGTCTTATTTTGGTTTTGATGACACTCAATGAAAATGTGTTACTTTGGGGGTGGGGCAGAGCAGGGAGATGTACAATCAAGGAGCAAAAAAGAAAGTTATTTCACAATTTCACATTCAGGTTATGTATGGGACCTTGAGACTTGAGTTCATTCCATATTAACAAAAAAGAAGCTCCTAAGAGTAATAGAGTCTGTGGGCTGTGAATGATGTGAATGGTGAGGCAACTCAAGGGGCTCGAGGAAACCAAATGCTACCATTTTGGAAAACAGGTAATGTAGAAAACAGAAAGTGCATTCTGCCTTGGCAGTGGAATTCTAGGGTCTTGTCTTTTCCCTCCTTGTCTGCCAAGGGGAGCTTGTCAGTAAAGATTCTTCTGAGGCTTCTGTCATGGCCACCTGCCTGACAGCTGAGCGGACTGGAGAGTCAGGGTTAAGTAGAGAAGAGGTCTAAGGTGTGATTTAGGCCACCCTCATGTTACATCAGCAGAGACAGGATTAGGAGAGGTTGTGGCTGGCCCTGGCTGCCTACTGCTAGGATTAGAAACCAACCTACAGCTCTCCATGGAAATTTCCAATAAGAAACTTGATACTGAAGTGAAGCCAGGAGCACAGAAGCAGTTTAGTCTGGGGTTCAGTGAGAATGGAGATAGCTAAAAACATGTAGCAACCAGTATAGCATACCCACCCATACAGAATGCAAAGGCATAGCGTGATGATAAGAAATGCCAACCAAGAACATGCTCTACCAGAAGACCTGAGACCAACTTTCAAGGCCTCTTCTGGACCTCCATGAAGCCATTCACGGTGAGGACAGGGCGTAGAGCCTGTGAGTTCTTCACTATCTGGGATGTCAGGCGATAGAATTGCTTGAAATAATTTATCCTATAAATCTCTAGCAAAGTGTGTGGAAATCACCAAATGAGGAAAGTGGGAGCTATGCATTCAGAGCTTGCTCAAGCAGAGAGTAGCCACTCTGTTGGACAGAGACTTGAAGGCAGGTGGAAGAACAAGAGCTTTTTATACCATAGGAAAGAGTTTCCAGTCATCTCTATTGGAGGCTGTTGTCCTGAGGAAGCTGGGGCTGGGCAAGTTAGAAGTGATTAACCAAGGGGTTGGTTACACATCCAGATGTGGCTTTCTCTGATTGGCCCTGATTTAGAGGGGGAAGCTGTCAGTTATTAATCAAGGCCTGGCCATTTGGGACTTGTCATTACAGTTACTGTTTGGTTTTCAGGATGGTCACTAGAGGTAGTAGTTGTGCTTGGAAGCTTGGTTAATAGCAGATGTTTGGAACAGATGCAGAATAATTCTCTTTGTGTCAGACTTTTTGATTTGCAGAATCTAACTTACTGAATTGTCTATTGTTGATAAGAGGTTACTGCAGGTCATAAGTCGTGCTATTGTCTACTGGTGCATCAGCTTTTCAGATGTAGCAGGCCATTATTCAGAGCTAGCTGACTTCCAAACCTCATCCCTAAGGTTCTCCAGAGTGGCTCCATCATTCCTCTCCTGCTATTCTTCTCCCTGAAAAGAAAATAAAAATAATTCTATAGATTTGCTTTGACTTGCCTTATGTTTGGCTGTTCTCAAACCCAAAATTTCTCTGAAACTTAAAGCTGAAGTAGGCTACTACCATGTAAAAAATGCCATGTTGCTTCTCCTTAGCTAACCAACAAGGCAAGAGGCATTGTGGGAGGCTCACATCTGCCTTTCTTCTTCTGCGGGAACTTCCCAGAAAGCCCAGCAGCCAGTGTGAGTAAATCTCATTTTGCTTTTGGTTGTGGGCTTTGGGCTTTGGGCTATACTTCTTAGGTGACACAAGACAGTCTCTTGGCCACAAATATACTTCCTGTTACCTTTAACCTCACCTAGATATATTTTGCCTGCATCTAGCAACCCACCCTGGCAACCATGAATGTGTCCTCCATTTCTGTAATTTTAGCACAATAATAAGAATTGCTATATACATGATGCCACTTAGTATATAACCTTTTGTGAGTGGCTTTGTTCACCTACCACCATTCTGGAAGATTTATCCAAGTTGATTTACCTAATGACTGTTAATTCTGTTTTATTACTGCACAGTATTCCATGGTATGGATGTGCCACAATCATAACCATATTTCATTAACCCACGCACAAAAACTTGATATAAATAAAGCTTGAATAAAACTGCATTTATATAACTTCATGTGTGAATATATATTTTGAATTTTGTGGAGTAAATGCTCAAGGGTTGAATCATAGAATAATACAGTATTTGCATGTTTTGTTTTATAAGAACCAACTAAAGTATTTTCCAGCAGGGCAATACCATTCTTTCCAGTAAAGATTGGACAATCTATTTTGTCTCCACCTTCTCCAACATTTAGGTCATGTGGCTTTCACTGGAATTTTCCTAATGATATAGAGCATCTCACTCCTCATGTCCTCTGTTTTGTTTTGCCTTATTCTTGTTTTTGTGCCATTCAGAGGCTTGAACTCAGGGTCTGAGCACTGTCCTTGGGCTATCTCACTTGAACCACAGCACCACTTGTGGCTTTTTTCTGTGTATGTGGTATGGAGGAATCAAACCCAGGTCTTCGTGCATGTTAGACAAGTACTATACCACTAGCCCAAACTCCTGGCCCCAAATGTTCAATTTTTTTATGGCTAATTGCAGATAAAAAGTCTCACAGACTTTCCCTGGGCTAGCATCAAACCACAATCCTCAGGTCTTAGCCTCTTGAGTAGCTAGGATTATAGTATGAGCCACTGGACCCTGGCTTCCCACGTTCCTTTTGACAACATGACTAATCATGTCTTTTCTCTATCTTCTGCTTGGGTTATATGAAATTTTGGAGTGACGATAGGAGAGCTTTTATAACAACAAATCATAGATAATCTTTTGTCCAAATCTGCTTTGGACATGTTTTCTCTTAAATATGTTTTTAGAGCTTCCTTAGGCCTATCTGTAGCCTCTGCAACAGACTCTATGTTTTTCCCCTTTGAGACTTTAAATTCCTCCACCATAAATTTTCCCACCATAAGCACTTCGCGGGGTGGGGGGGGGGGGCGGAGGGTGGAGAGAGATAACCTTTTGGTTAGAGAAAGACCACCACCTATGAGCCTATAAATCTGATGTGGACGTGGGGGCTCAGCTGAACAAGGCAGCGAGCCGGAGACTCCTCTGCTCGATGTAGCCTCCACCAACTGTTTTGAAGGGCTCTTTGAAAACGGCTTTCATTTCCCTTCCCCAGATCTGTTTCCTATGGAACATGCAGGCGTGCTGTTCCCTTCCTTCTCTGTCAATTTAAACAGGCCAGACGAATCCCTGCCATGTCTGAAAGAGTCTCTGTAGCCCACATCTCCCAGATCTTACCATTCTGGAATACAAACTAGGTCACGATTACTTTGAAGAATAAAATCAGGAAATACACAACTTCATCTACCTGACTGTTGGAAATGAGTCCCTCTTGAAGAAGGACATTCGTGGATTTATAGACAACCCCTAAAAGAATCCTTATGTGTTTAAGGATCACTGGTACCTGATGCCTGTGCGTTTATGACATGTATCCTAAGCTCCAGGTCTGTACTGGGGCGTGAATTAATGGTGGGTAAAGCAGACTCACACACACACACACACACACACACAGAATCAGGCAATATATGGTATAGTAACCATCCAGTGTGCTAGTTGTGTTCTTTGGCATTGTTCTTGTTTCCTCCCCTCTCCAGGAGTCCATACCTCAAGAATGTTGGTTAAAATCATCCTGTCCATCTCAAGATACCTGATTCCAACTAGGTCTCAAGTTCCCAGTCTTCAGATTCCAGAATGTCCTGGAGTCTGTGCAGAAGAGGTTTTCATCCATGCTCAATAAAATCTACTTTGAGTAAGTGCCCAGATTACCCAAGACTGGTGAACTTATAAAGAAATGAGGTTGATTCAGTTTGAAGTTCTGGAGACTGAAAGTCCAGAAATGAGCCATTCAATCTGTTCAGTTTATGTTTCTAAGTGAAGGCAAAATAATAAAAATAAAAAGAAGAACAAGTAGGCATATGTGGACAAGAGCAAGAAGTAGACAAAAGAGGGCACTTTCATGTGTTCACAGTAATGACACTAATCTCTTCACCAGGGTAGATCTCCTGAGACCCAACACCTCCTCACACCCTGTCACTTTGAAATACCACGATACAGGCAATTAAATCACAACAAGATTTTTTGGTGAGGCTGAACCGTGTTCAAACCACAGCAGTGGTTCACTGCCTAGAACAAAAAGAAACTCTCACAGCAAGAGCAAGATGCCCTGGGATACGTGAAGTGTTTCTCCAAGGTCTCATTAAGTGACAGCCTAAGATTACTGGCTCATCTGTTTAAAAATTGAGTGTGCTAACTCCACTGGGGGGTCTGGGACTTTGGGGGTACACACACTGTGGAACAAATGGCCCACTGTCAAGAGACACATGGGATGATTCAAGACAGAGCCCATCTTACCACACCCTCCGGCCCTCAATCCATGTTGGCCCTAAGCGTTCTTCCTTAATGGCTAATGCTGAGTGTATTTCAGAGAAAATTTAATCCATGTGTTTTGATTCATTTATACTTAACTCATCAAAACACTTGATTGTTGGGTTGTTGTTGTTTTTGTTGTTGTTGTTGTTTTCCCCGGGAGAGTTTGCTGCCATTTGAGAAGCAGTTTCAGATGTGATTTAAAAAAAAAAAAAAAAGGCGTCTAACATGATGAGGAAACAGGTAGAAACTGGTTGTGAAAACAAGGGAAGCTCAACACAGAAGCAGGCTGAGGGGCCAGGTCAGACTTTTTCTTACTCCATTTCAGAAATTATCAATTTTGATCCCACTTGGAAAAATGAACCAGGCTAAAGAAAGATAGAAAACTTGGGAAGAGATCCCAGTTGGGAGGAGAGTGGAGCAGGGTGGGTGGCACTGTGACCTCCCTGTCCATATCTGCAGACTCACAGAGTAGTTATGCCAGCTTCTTCATGTAAAAATCCCCACTGCTTCACCTTGGTGGTGGGCAAGGGCTCAGAATCCCAGGACAACATGTGGTAATAGCAAATGGGCCCTTAGCCGTTCTGGACACTGAGCGGCTTGATTTGCATAGAGAATCCACAGACCTCAGGGGCAAGTGACTTGCCTGAAGTTGCATATGGAGCTTAAAACTAGATCTTCTCCATCTCCCTTCACAGGAGACATGGCCCCACCCTGAAATACAGCCACTTAGCCACCACCCTTCTCTCTTTTGTCTCCTAAACTTACATTGAGATTTCCCAAATGACACGCACACCCTATGTTCTTTGCTTTGGGGTATAACCTTGGGTTTCTTCACCTCTCTTAGCCTTAAAAGGTGATAGACATAGTGATTAAGAATTTTAAGTTTGTATACCTATAGTCCTAGCTACTCAGGAGGCTAAGCTCTGAGGATCAGGGTTTGAAGTCAGCCTGGGCAAGCAAGTCTATGAGTCTCTTGCATTCAATAAACTACTAAGATGAAGCTGGAAAAGACACTGTGGCTCAAATGGAAGAACACTAGTCTTGAGCACAAAGAGGTACAAGGACAGCGCCCAGGCTCTGAGTTCAGGCCCCAGGCCCAGAAAAAAAAAAAAAAAAGTTCAATTTAGATGAGCGCAAGATCTGAGTCACACTGCCCTGGTTAAAATCTTAACTTGGTTTTACTACTTGGATGATCTTGAACACGTTTTTAATCTTTTTCCTTTCACCTACTACTGGATAGATGCATTTGTAAACTGGACAGTCTTACTATTTCAGATGATCCTCCAGAACAATCCAGTGAGGTTGCTATGCTTATTATCACCATATGAAAATCAGGAAACTGAAGCTCATATGTGGCTTTGGCAATGGTTCTCCAAGGCCATGAGCACAGCTAGAATTCAAATTACATTTTTCTGATTTCAGGGAAGCAAATTTCTAGGATTTTTTGGATAATGTTCTAGTGGATGATTATTTCTGCTCATGTTCTATATGGTACAGCCTACGGGTAGCAGAATTTCTAATGTCTTTAATCTCTACAGCATAACATAATAATGCTATTGATTACTAATGGAATTGATAAGTTTCAAATAAAATTGTATTGTATGCTCAGAGTCAAATTTACCAATTTCTTTGGGAAATGTTCCTATGCTACACAGGATGTTTGCAGATGTAGAAGGCAGAAACTCAATACTGACTTGCAAAGAAAGACACTTACATAGCTGGAAAAGTCCATGGTTAAATCCAGATGCAGAAGCTATCAGAAGAAAAGGTCACCAGGGAGCTTTGTCTCTCCCCCCCATCTCATCTCCGCTCTCCTTGGGGCCAACTTCAGTCTCAGAGGGCTTTCCTCCTGTGGGGTCCAGACTGATTGGCAGCCAGCTTAGGGACCTTGGCAGAAAGAAAGTGACAGGAATCAATGAAGCCTTGTCCTCATAACCCAACATTGACCCCAGGCTCACTGCTCTCCCTCCTCTGGCTTGTTCTTGGGGCCTACTCTTGGAAATCCTCACCCTGGAGCAATTCTGGAAAAAGACCTCACAGCAGCTAAACTTTACCCTCCCCAGCCCTATCTGGAAGTGCACACTGCCCCAGGAGAGACTGGAGATGCCCTCCTTTGACTATACTCATACCCTGGTCCTCCTTCCCACTCCCGTGTCCTTCCAGCTTCCCTTGTATCTCCCAGTCTGTTTGGTGTCACTTGGCACTCCTCTTCAGCTTTGATTAAAATCTGATCTGATCTGTTGAGGTCTCTGTCCCCTTTCTTCCCTTTCAGCTCCTCAGTTTTTCCTAACAGGAAGTGTTATCCTCAAATTCCAGCAAAACCTCAGAACTTGTTCTCTTTTGATCTTGCTCAAAATAGTCCCCTCCCAGCTCCTGAAATCATCATTCCAACAGGCTATGGAACCCCCACAATGGCCAGCCCTGGTTGTGTACCCATCGTTTAGGACGGCAAATAGGGGAGATGAGGGAGAGAAGGGGTTGCTTCCTGATGCAAACTGAGGATGCTACATGAAAACAAGAATGGATTCAAGACAGACAGAAAAATCAACCCGTTGGTTTAAACCTCAACCCTCTAGCCTCAAATCTTCCTTCTTGTAATGACAACCATGCCTGTGTGAAAACTACTTCTATTGAGTCACCCTTTGTTAGCCACTACTCCGTTCTCTGGGCTGTCAACTTTTTTGTTTCACTCTGCAGGATTGAAAAGTATTACAGTTGCAGCAGAAGTAGCTCTTTGGAAGTAAAAAGTGTCCCCTCTTCAATAGAACTACAATGTGGCAGCTTTCCTCAGGGCCTCAACTAGATTAAGTTTCCTCCTGATTGTCTTGGGCCAATGAGATCTTCCTAGAGGTGGGATGAGAGAGGCACACTACCCACGTAGGACTTAGGATCTCAGGCCTCCTGGTCCCATAGATAAGCAGTCTACCCCCCCTCCCGCCCCCAGTTCACCTGGGGTATGGATGGGCAGGATGAGATGAGGCTGGGATTGATAACTGCCACCATGTGAAGTAGTAGGAGAACCATTTAATGTTTGTTTCCCCCACCTTATGTTCCTCTACAAGTAGAGTTGTTCCTTTGGTCTGACTTGGTCCATTAGCCCAATTTGACAAGCAGTAAAGAGCCCCTGTTAGCCTGGGGACATATTTACTGATAGATTGTGTCAAACTCTTTAAGATAGCTTTGTGCAATGAAAGGGCTTCAGGCTCTAGAGTCAGACCCACTCCAGTTCCATTATATGTTTTTTAGATGATTCTGGCCTCTGTTTCCTATCCTGTAAAACAGGGTTGCTGATATAGAGCCTACATATGTATCAGGGCCCCTTAGAGGATTATATGAGAGGAAGTCTAGCAAGCCCAATAGCTGCTGCTAGAGAAGTCACGTGACAGAGACTTTCTTCCTCCCTCCCTTGGCTAGCTATCAGCTGGCACTGCCACCCAGCTAGTAGGATGACATATCTTCTTTCTGCCATATATACATAGCTGCTGGTGATTCCATGGATGCTCAGAAAGAGTGGTGTGCACACGCTGACACTCATTTGACTCACAGTGTGACAGGAACAGAACTTCATGTGACAGGAAGAGAAGAAATTACTAGATGAAAATTGGCCATTAATTAACTAAACACATCTTTTTTTTAAAAGCATACCCATACCCAGAGACTCCACATGCAGATTGAAGCCTTGATAATCCAATCACACTGGCAGACACTAGTACCACACTAAATACTCTTTATATACTAGGTGTGACCAGCCTCACAACGGTCTCATGACAATATCAGGATTATTGCTCCTTTTACAGATGAGGAAACTGAGACTCCGGGTTGGGGGGTGGGGGTGGAGGTGAACGCTGTATTTTTGATCATCTGTGTGAATAAACACTTGATGGTTTTGTGGGTGTGTTGCAGTCATCAAAGTAGGCAGCTCTCACCTGACTGTGACATTCAGTTTGTGTCACATTCACTCTTCAATTCTCACAACATTTCTTCTGAAAAATTTCAGACACCCAACACAGAGACTCCTGGCTACATAACTTGTCCAAGGCCAGCAGTTAACAAATAATAGAGCTTTCTGGAGTCCCTGCCATTTAGCCCACACAGCATTTTGTTTTGTAATTGTCATTATTTTTTTCACCCCTACATGCTAGATATAGATTGCACAAGGGACAAACAGTCATCTTGGGATGCCTGGGCATAATAAAGCACCTAGGTCAGATGGTACTGAATATTTTTAAAAATCTTTATTTATTTATTAGTTTGTACAGGTCCTAGGGTGTGAACTTGGGGCCTTGACACTGTCCTTAAGCTTCTTTTGCTCTAGGCTAGGACTCTACAGCAGCAATTCTGGCTTTCTCTCGATAGTTTATTGGACATAAAGAGTCTTACACTCGCTCGGTACTTGTGACTCATACCTGTAATCCTAGCTACTCAGAGGGCTGAGATCTAAGGATTGCAGTTCAAAGCCAGCCCAGGCACGAAAGTCCATGAGACTCTTATTTCCAATTAACCACTAGAGAACCAGAAGTGGTACTGTGGCTCAACATGGTAGAGTGCTAGCCTTGAGCTAAAGAGCTCAGAGACAATGCCCAGGTACAGAGTTCAAGACCTACAAACAATTAAAAAAAAAAAAGAAAAGAAACAGAAAAGTCTTGCACACCTGCCTAGGGATGTCTTTGAACCATTGTCCTCAGATCTCAGTCTCCTGAGTAGTTAGGATTATGGGTGAGAGCCTCAGTGCCTGGCTGAACAAGTGTTTGTTGATAGTTAAATGAGTGAATGAATGAATGACAAGTCAAATCAGGAAGACTTACTGTTATTTCCCAGCAAATGGCTGGTGTGGATGTTAGGGACGAGGGAACAAGTACTGGCTTGGAACAATTACCATGGCATGCAGAATTCTCCTTCTTTCCTGGCACCGACTGAGAGTAGTGAGGTATACTTTCTAAAACACCACAGAGTTGCTTGGTCCCCATACAACATCTGGCCAAATAAGCATGTTTCTCAGAAAACCAAAGTCAACGTCCAAGTGGCCACTGGCCAAAAGGCACTTGAGTTTGTTGAAACAGTTGAACTGGGCCACGGAGATCCAGCCCTTGGGCTCTGCCTGAAGACAAGAGCATCCCTTATGGGTACTCTTAATCCTCTAGAGCACAAGGGAGGATGTGCTGCTGTTTCAGAGCCAAGGCACCCTAAGCGCCCTGGGCTGGGGCTGGAACATTCAGACATGCTGCCATCTTGTGGTACCATGGGGCCAGAGCAAGGTGCATGTTACCCAACCACTTCAGCAAAATAAACCTGAAGTTGCTTGTGGTTTTTCTGCACCTCCCACCTCACCTACCTTATATTTTCAAAACTGGATATCACTTCCTCTACCCCAGAAAAGTAACAAATTTACATTTGAATGTAGATTTAGAACTAGGACTTAAAAAAAAAGGAAGAACCTACCCAGAATGAACTTTTTGAATTCTTAGGAATGTCCTAGAATTATTTCCTCCTAAAACAGAGAACTTCATGGAGCGTCTGAGAGGCAAAGACCTCCACACCCACTTCTGCATGTGTGTAGTGGGTCTGTGGCCATGAAAGCCAAACATGTCCACCCCATCTCTATCTACCAGAATTGCTTGCCCTTAATTCTCTGTCCAAGAACTCAGGAGTGAACTCACGAAGGCCTTCACTCTGGGCTTCCAGAAGCGGCTCCCATTGCGGGGGTCACATGCTCACAGAAAGATCCGGGTCTGAGCCGAAAGGGGCTGTGGATCAGGGACCCCAGCAGTGGCATCTGGGTTTCTTGACACATTCGTCACTGTAATCCCAGGGCGAGAGTGCTGGGCAACAGAATTCTCACACTTCTCAGCCTCCACAGCCTGTGGCATTGGAAATAAACAAAGCCTTGACTCTGGGCTCTGAGGTGATTCCTAGAAGATGTGGTGCCAACCAGAGCTGCAGAGATGGTGTGTACTGGCATAACGACTCACCCTGCCACCTGCGCTGCTCACTTACTTCCACTCCCCGTGAAGTAGCTGCTGCAAGCCAGCCTTGGGTAAAACGGTCAAAGAGAAGACGAGCAACATGGCCACCTCTCCCTCTTCAGGTAGTGACCACGTCTATGGGGATCAAGTCTCCGAAGGAACAAAATGAGTACATTTTGACAGATAGCAAAAGCCTCAGGTGCTACTGAAAAGGAGCTGGGACTTTCTAGAGCCTTCTTGAGCCCTGAAGTGAGCTGTTAGAGTTACTGATAAAGGACTCTCCCTTCTGGCCATGAGACTCAGCAGAGTGCGATCCCTATGAATTATGCTTTCAGACTCTCCTCCTTGACCAGATGGCTTGAGTTCAAGTTTCTGCTCTACACTGTAAAGTTTTGTGACCCTTGGGGAAATTACTTAACTCTTAGTGCCTCCTTGTCCTCCACTATAAAATAGAAATAGTCGGAGGCTGGTGGCTCATACTCGTAGTCCTTGCCACTCAGGAGACTGAGATCTGAGGATCGAGGTTTGAAGCCAGCCAGAGCAAGCAAGTCCATGAGACACTCAGCTCCAACCAGGATACCAGAGCAGAAAAGCTAGAGACAGTGACCAGATCCTGAATTCAAGCCCCATGGATGACCAAAAAAAAGAAAGAATGCAGAAATAGTGTTTATGACTCATCAAATGAAGAGCTAATATGAGATCCATTATTTTTAATTTTGCTGTCACAAAGCACTGCTTAAAGCAATACTGATGTCATGACTTCCAGGAATCAACCACACATCTCCCTGTGTGACAAGGAAGATGTTCACAGGGCAGGTGCCTCCTGCGGGCTTTAAGGAGGAAGACCCATCCTTTGCTCCTCCCAGAGCCAGGGATGCCATATTCCTTGGTTATGATTCCCTACTTCCATCTTCAAAGCCAGGACAAGGCACCTCTCACACAATTCTTCTGCAGTCATGTCTTTCTAATGACAGCCAGGAAAGGCCCTGTACTTGGGGTGATTAGAATTCACTCACCAGATAATCCTGGATAATCTCTGCATCTCAGGGTCCTTAGCCTCAAGTTCATCTACAAAGTCCCCTTTGCCATGTAAGGTAACATGTTCACAGGTCTGAAGGATTAGGCACATGCATCTTTGGGGGTTCTTACATAGTCTGTGTGTGCCTGCCCTTCCAACTCCCCTCCCAGCACCAATCCATCCTGACCCTCCTCAAACACAGGGAGTGACTACACCTCAGGCTACATCTGCTTCCAAACTGCTCCCACGGTTCTCACCCAACCCGAACATTTGATTCAGAAATTACATGCAGAACTAATTGTGGCTTGAGGCTACTTCTGAAATGGGGATAGGTTGTAACAGAAAAACTCAGCTCAAGGCTTCAGGGCAGGAAATGAACTATTCAGGGAGAAGACAAAAACATAGGTACACAGAAGGACCCCTGTACTCTTCGCCCATACTCTTTAGCACAATATTGACAAGTGGTAACTGTAAAATCATATTGGGACACCCTAACCAGAATGCCTATATTAATATAATATCCTGATTTTCTTTATAATTTTTCAGTTTAACTTTTGTATGTGTGTGCATATGCATAGTTCTGTGCGATTATTTTTCTTATGTTTACATTCATGAATCTACCACTTCACTCAAGAAACCGAACAATGCTTTCATCATAAGGATGGCTAATAAAAATGTGTTTTTTTAACAAAAGGGGAAAGCTGGGAGTAGTGGCACAAGCCTCTAATCCAGCAGATAGATGAGGAGCGAAGGCCAGGCTGACTTATATGGCAAGCTGCTGTTTCAAACAAAAACATACAATGAAAGATAAAAATAAACAGATATATAATGAAATATCAGAAGCATAAATATTTATTGTTGCAGTATAAAGATTGGGGAGTATAAATTGGATGCAGTGGTTTATGCCCATAATCCTAGAAACTCAGAAGACAGAGATGAGGAAGACTGTGATTTAAGGCTATCATGAACAAAATGTTTATGAGACCCTATTTCAGCCAACAAAAATTGGGTGTGGTGGTAGATACCTGTTATCCAAACTATATAGGAAACAAATAAAATGATCACAATCCAGGTTGGCCAAGGCAGAGGTACCAAAACTTATTTGAAAAATAACAAAAGAGGCCGGGAGTTTGGCCTAGTGGTTAAAGTGCTTGCCTAGCATGCATGAAGACCCGGGTTCGATTCCTTGGTACCACATACATAGAAAAAAGCCTGAAGTGGTGCTGAGGCTCAAGTGGTAGAGCTCTAGCCTTGAGAAAGTCCAAGGACAGTGCTCAGGCCCTGAGCTCAAGCCCAGGACTGGCAAAAAAAAAATAACAAAAGAAAACAAAGATGCATGGCTCAAGTAGTAGAGTATCTGCTTGGAAAATATAAGGCCCCGAGTTTGAATTCCAGTTCAAGAAAGATTAAATAATTTAGTGGAAGCGGGCGTGATGGCTCATGCCTGTAATCCTAGCTACTCAGGAGGCTGAGATCCAAGGACTGATAGCCTGGTGACTAAAGTCCATGACACTTTGATCTCCAATTACCCATGAGAAAATTGAAAGTGGTGCTGTGGCTCAAGGGGTAGGGCAGTAGCGTTGAGCTGAAGAGCTCAGGGACAACGCCCAGACCCAGGGTTCAAGCCTCACAACCGACAAGTAATAATAATAATAATAATAATTTAGTGGTTCTCCAGTGGATGCTTAAAATTACAGATCATACAAAGCCTTTATGGGATTCTTCACATACCAGTACATCATCTTATAAGTGCAGTTATTGCTATGATTTCACTGTTTTCAGGACTTCCTTACTCCATGGAGTTAGTATTTTCTGGAGAAACAATAGTTGAAACATGTTTTTATTCCTATTTTCTATTCACAAATCTAAAGTTTTTTTTCTCTTAACCATGTTTTTATTATGCACTCTGCTTGTCAGTTTTGCAGTTTGAAGTGTAATGACCAAAATGAACATGCATATCTCCTTTTTCTTCATGAAATAGGATATGAAATTCAATCTTAGCAAGTTCAGCCAGGATAAATTTCTCTTTCTTTATTACATCAAGAACTTTACCATTTGACTTAAAGGAAGCCCTGAATGGCTTCTTTCTGGCATGTTTGAATTGCCAGCCTAACGACTGTTATATTTTAGGATCATTATTGAGTAAAACAAGGGTTAATAGAATATATGTCTCCAGCAATGCAGCAGGCCAAATGTTGTGCTTTAGGACCATTACTGAGTAAAACAAGGGTCAATAGAATACATGTCTCTAATAATGCAACAGGCTAGCTGATAACCAATAAAGCTACTGAGTGAGGAATGGAGAGGTAGAAAGAATATACAGTTTGGATATGTATGCAGCATGGATAAAGCAATACATATAGTGATCAAGAAGATCTCCATTCTAAGCTCCAGTATCAAATAGTTTTATTAAATTCCCCTAAACTGTCAAGTAAAAGATAATGCTTACTTTTTATGAATTGTTTCAGAAACCAGAAAGAGGTAAAACTAATAAAGCTTCTGAAAATAATATGTTTCAATAAAAAAAACATATGAGAAGAAAGAAAACACAAGTTTTCTTTTTTTATATATTTTTATTGTAATTAATAAAAGGGTTACATGGTATTTGCCAGATAGAAGGTGCATTAATTCACATAGATTGATACCCTTTCACATGTCTTGGTACCCTTTATCCTTCCCCCCACCGCCCCCCCCCATCTTGGTTTTCCCCCCTTCCCTATCAAATTTCAAATAACCTAATACAAATAAATTCAATATATCAGATAACAAAGTGAGGTACTGTAACAATATGAGATACCCAAGGGACAGCAGAGGAGATGAGAGGACAACAATCATTCGTTATATGGCTTTTGTTTCAATATTCTGGAGGTCCTTTCAATTAGCTTCATACTATATGGCCTTATGTATCAAGGTTTTGCTCTATTGCAGATCTCTGCTAGTAGAGCCCAAGGTTTCTACTGATTATAACAAATGAGGGAAACCATTGAGCCTAAGTTCCTTTGAGTCTGGCTTACTTCACTTAATATGATTTTTTCTAAGTCTTTCCATTTCCTAACAAATGGGGCGATGTCATTTTTTCTGACAGCAGCATAGAATTCCATTGTGTACAAATACGACAACTTGTTGAGCCACTCATCAACTGAGGGACATCTAGGTTGGTTCCATATCTTTGCTATGGTGAATAGTGCTGCAATGAACATTGTTGTGCTAGTGGATTTAGTATGCCCTAGATTCTGGATGGTTCGGTAAATGCCAAGTAGTGGAATTGCTGGGTCATAGGGGAGTTCTATGTTTAGCCTTTTGAGGCACTGCCATACTGCTTTCCATAGTGGTTGAATGAGTTTGCACTCCCACCAACAGTGTAGTAGTGATCCCTCCTAGCCACATCCCCTCCAGCATCTGTTATTATTCGTTTTCCTGATCCTGGCCATTCTAACTGGAGTGAGGTGGAATCTTAGAGTTGTTTTGATTTGCATTTCTTTTATGACCAGAGATGTGGAGCATTTCTTCATGTGTCTATAGGCCATTTTTGTTTCTTCTTCAGAGAAGACTCTCTTTAAGTCTTTGGCCTATTTTTTAATGGGATGGTTGTTACTTTGGAGATTAGTTTTGGAGTGATTCAATTTTTTGAGTTGTTGATATATTTTAGATATGAGGCCTTTGTCCGTTGTTTGGTTGGTGAAGATCTTCTCCCACTCTGTAGGCTTCCTAATTAAATTACTAGCTATGTCCTTTGCCATACAAAAGCTCTGCAGTTTAATGCAGTCCCACTTATCCAGCCTTTCTCTGATTTGTTGTGATTTTTGGTCCTTATTAAGAAAGTTTCGACCTCTTCCAAGGAGGCCTAGTATATCTCCTATTCCTTCTTGTAAAGTTTTCAGTGTGTCAGCTTTTACCTCCAGGTCTTTGATCCATTTGGAGTTAATTCTAGTGCATGGTGATAAAGAAGGATCCAACTTTACTTTTCTGCAGGTGCTTAACCAGTTCTGCCAGCACAATTTGTTGAAGAGGCTGTCTTTCTTCCATTCTATTTTTTTTGGCTCCCTTGACAAAGATTAGGTGGCCATAGGTCTGTGGTGTAATATCTGGGTCCTCAGTTCTATTCCATTGGTCTTCAGGCTTGTTCTTATGCCAGTACCAAGCTGTTTTGATAATTATAGCCCTGTAATAGAATCTAAAGTTTGGAATTGAAATTCCTCCAGCACTGTTCTTTCTGCTAAGAAGTGTTTTTGCTATACGGGGTCTTTTATTATTCTATATGAAATTTTGAATTGCCTCTTCTATTTCTTTAAAGAATGCCATTGGGAAAACACAAGTTTTTCTAAGACTTCAGTCAATTGAATCTAAAATTGAATTTGATAAAATAAATTGTGGCCATGTAGGGTATATACTGCAGAGCAAAGATGGCTCAATTTCAGAAATCTTATTGTAATTTAATCTATTCTAAGAAGAATAAACATACATGTGCTTATTGCAATAGTCAGAATGTATCTTAATAGAGTTAAATATCTAATTATGATTTTTACCCAGAAAGAAGGTATTTTTAAAAAGCTTTCTTTGCCTCAATAAATGCTACATACCAAATGACTATGCAAAAGCTAAACAAAAAATAATTGAGGTGTATTCTATTAAGATTATCAATAAGACCAAGAAATACACTAACTCCCTTTAATTAGCAATATAGCCTGAGGATTCTATTAAAAACTACAATGTAAGGCAAAGAAATAAAAATATAGGAGTTGAAAAACTAGGAAGAAAAATTGTCCTTTGTAGTTAACAATAAACATTTCCACAGTGAATGCCACAGAATCAATTGAAGAAACTCTTAAGAATCAAGATGATTGCAAAAATGGTCAACTTCAAGAGTAATTTACACACCTGTTGAAACAAGTTCATCTCTGACATCCACTTATGATCTTGTTGATATGACAAAGATTAGACTTTTCATCCCTAAGACAAGAAAATTGAAAACAAGAGAAATTATATTAAACAACTATTTCAGGCCATGAAGGGCTAGCCGCAAAGACCACAATCCCTAACAAAAAGAAAACTGATGAAGTAATTCCCACAATCCATGTCCTGGAGGTGTGTTCTAGAATACAACACAATCTCAGGCAGCACACATGTGCATCACCAAATTAGAGAGAAAGAGATCAGAGTTTGATAAGATTGAGGTGATTAAAGCACAGAGGAGGAAGATTCATGACACACTCCATGAATTTCTGTTGAGGACTAAAATGTGTACTTGTAGAAAGAAACTCCATGAGTCCTGCAAAGCCAGCAACTCTCACAGTTCTTATAGAGGTGAGATATATGTGAGTTATCTCTCATCTCTTTTGCTGTCCCTTGGTTATCTCATATTGTTACAGTATCTCACTTTGTTACCTGAAATATCAGATATATTTGTATTTGGTTATTTGAAATTGGATAGGGAAGGGGGGAAAACAAGATGAGGGGTGGGGTGGGGGAGGGAAATGGGGACCAAGACATGTGAAAGGGTGTCAATGTATGGGAATTAATGCACCTCCTATCTGGCAAATATAATGTAACCCTTCTTTTAATTACAATAAAAAATATATGAAAAAAGAAGAAAAGAGAGAAAGAGACAGAGGGAGGGAGGGAGGGAAGGTAGGAAGGAAGGCTGGAAGGAAGGAAGGGAGAGAGGAAGGAAGGAAGGAAGAGAAGAAGGAAGGAAGAAGAGAAAGAGGGACAGAGGGAGGGAAGAAACAAAGAGGCAAATCACATAAATGATAGGATTAGCAATCAACAGGCTTAAAGCAAGTATGCTGAAAGAATTAAAGGAAAATATAAACACAATAATGAGAGTAATAGAAGGTAAAATTTGTAGATGTGGTTAAAGCAGTGTTCATGTTCAGAGGAAAACTTATTATGGCCATAAAAGTTGCTTTTAGAAAAGGAGCTACTTCTAAATCTGTCATGATATGAAATTAGAAAACAAGAATAAGCCTAAAGGCAAAAGGAAGAACATAATGAAGCCAAGAATGGGAATACATAAAACAACTACAAACAAAAATAGAATACACATCAATGAAAGAAAACCCTGTGTCTTAAAAACTTCAACGAAACATATATTTAATTCAGATTAGTTAAGAAAAAAGAGATAAGACAATAATAATCAGTGCCAGGAATAAATGCAGGCTCATTATTATACAGCTTATGGCTATTATACACATAATAAGAGAATGTTATGAGCCATCTTATACCGGTTAATATAACAACCTTTGTAAAAACAAAATGGTTATCTAGAAGATCAAGTCACCAAAGAGAGAATAGATTCCAGAGAAATAGAAAACACGATTGCCTTAACTTAATTTTTTAAATTAAATAATTTAATACTTTCCTACAAAGAAAAGTCATAGTCAAGATGGCTTTATTGGGAATGTCTATGAAATATTTAAGGAATAAACAACCTAATCTTACAGCAACTCTTGCAAAATATGGAATAAGATGGGAAAACTACCAATTCATTCACAAATACAAAAGTGAACTTCCTTACCCAAACACTAAGAAGCCAAGTGTACTGATGTTTATACTGGATAACACATAATACATAGAGACCTATTGAACTTAATCACAGGAATTCAAGGATGGCTCAACATTCAAAAATAATCTAACTCACCTTATTAATAGAAAAGGGAAAAAGAGAAAATCTCCTGATTATTTCTGCAGATACAAAAAAAAGAATTGGATGCAATTTAACATGTTACTCATGATAATTCTAAGTGAGCTAGAAATAAAAAAGAATTTTCTAAAAGTGTGAATGGTCCTCTACCAATGCTAAAAGTTGACATCATATTTAATGGCAAAAAAATTAAAACTTCTTACTTAGGACTGGAAATAGGCAAAAGTGTTTCCCTTTACTGTATCCCTTAAGTATTAAGAATGGAAGTTCTAGGAAAGTTCTAGGAAGGTTCTAGATCTAGTAAGACCAAGAATGGACTTTTTATTTTTTGCCAGTCCTGAAGCTTGAACTCAGGGCCTGGGCACTGTCGTTGGGCTTTCTCAAGGCTACAGCTCTACCACTTCAGCCACAGCACAACTTCTGGCCTTTTCTGCATGCTAGGTAAGCACTCTCCCACTAACCCAAACTCCTGGCCCATGAATAGACATTTTTAACTGATTGAGATGCAAACAGTTATTTTTTTTAGTATGATATTTTACTAGGATTTCTTTTTTTCCCCCCAAAAGAACAAAATTGTATGCATTAAATTTCAGGTATCAGAAAGACTCAAAAGGCTGTTTTTCACTTTGTTCAAGTGCAAACAGTTATTTTTTTTGTGGAGAAACAAGTCACCAGTAGAATTTAGAAAGGAGAGAGAAGGAAGTGTGTGGTATGTGATGAGTGGGCCCTCTTACTGGGGGAAAACTGAATTACTTAGTAAATGTTGTTGGGGCAATTGGTGGGCTAGATGAAGATGAAGATTGAAATATGAAAGGGAAATGCTGTATATCCAACACTGGGATATGTAAAAAGGGTATTATTGGGACCTTAGAGTGGAACACATTTCTTTAATAAGACATCAAAAATATAAACCTTAAGACAAAAATGGGTTAACCTGAATACCACAAAAATGAAAGTATCTATTGAAACAGCCACTAGCTCCATAGCTGACTAATATATGGCAGATTGCGAGACAACAAGCACCGTCTCAGTGATCATCAAAGGCTGTAAGATGTACATACAATACCACAAATGAGCAGGACAACATGAGTAAGGAATCCATTGGAGAGAAATGGTGTTTCTAGTAGGGACACTGTAAGGGCACTAAGTTTCTGGAGTACTATTTAAAGATCATCAAATTTAAAAGCCGTGTATTTAAACAGCAATGAGCTTGGTGAAACTTAGAAAGCAGAAAGGAGAGACTAGGTGTCGTGAGGAGGTAGGGGGTCAGGAGCTCCACGATCAAGCTTCAACACAGAGCTCAGTCCTCCAGAAATGCAAGGAGCAGGGCCATTGACTGTGAGCTTGGGTTACTAGCTGGATCGTGGAAGAAGCAGCCAGGAGCCATTTCAATGAAGCCAGGTAGAGCTGTAAGCTCCCAGGTCGTCTCCAAGGATTGCCTGGACACAAGCCATCAGGAGAGAGCATGGTGGCTTTCAGGTGCTCGTGCAGATGGAATGAAGGGGATACAGAATGCAACATCTGTCTCCTTGGCAACACACAAATGGGTCAGTCATGACCCAGCCTTGCTATCTCCATTTCAAGGATGGCAAGAAGGTTGTGGTGCGAGATGCTTGGTTCTGGTTCTGTTGGCACTTCCCCTGATCTGTCAGGAACCCTTGTGCACTCTTTCTCCCCCAACCTCTGAGAATCCTTGACCTGCCATACCTGGGGAGGGGCTGGGAGACCAGGTTATATAAACAGGAAGGCTTGTGATTTCAAAATGCAACCGGTGGGTTGGACCTTTAGGAAGGGTTTGCTGGGCTGCTTTGAAGCTTGACCTATTTATTTTGTACCAGGAGCTTTTTCAGAAACTCTTTGCTGAGTTTTTCCTCCCCTGGCTCCTTTCTTCCCTCTGATTTTGACATCAACACAAAAGCCAGCGTGGGCAGAATTTGGGCATTGGCGGACACTGCTGTGTTTACTTAGGACTTCTTTACCTCCCTCCTAGACTCTCATGCCTCCAAAAGTCCCATCAAACCTCAGAGACGCAGCACAAAGTTCTTCACTGATCCCAAGAGCTCCCATCTTCTGTCTCTCTATCTAGGCATCCCAGGATGAAGAAATCTCAGGGCCCAAAGCCTCCTCAGAATTCTCCCATCTATCACTCCAACAGGAGCTTTGGTCTACAGAACATGTCAGGAGACAGCATAGATTTGTCTGTGGGCTCATCTGCTAGATAGCGATTATTTTAACATTCCAGAATTTTTCCTATTTGTCTTTGCCTGGATGATAGATGTCTCCGCATCTGTTAGTAGAACTAAAAACCAGCAAGGGAACCATCCTAGGCAGAAATCTCACATTAAGTTTTTTTTTAATAGTCTTTTAAATCTAGTAAAAATGAGACCCACAGATCTTTTCCTGAAGATGGTGTGTAAGAACATTCTAGAACCTTCCAGAACCATGCCAGGAAATGTATTTCTAAGGCAGAAGGAGACAATGGCAGGAAAGATGGAAATAACAAAGACACACCTCACCCATTTCTCACTATTGGAGACCACACAAAGTCTACAGAGCCCTCAGTACCCAGAGCCACGAGCTGCCCAGGCAGCTGACATCAGGTAACGCTCTGTCTGAACTTTTCTTTGGAAGTCTTTCCTCTGCTTCATTATCTCTCTAGCTGTTGAGATTTTCCCTTAATTTCTCTTTTCCTTAGTTTCTTTCACCCTTTCTTTATTACCTCCATTTTTTTTTTACATTTCCCCCTGGTTTTTCCTTCTCTTCCACCTACTTTTTGCTTTCTCTTTTTTCACTTTGTAAAAACTACAACGTTGCCATCATAGAAACATGATGCCTCTGCGAGTATTCAACTCATGTTGACATCTTGCTGTACCAAAGCAATATTTTTCATACACAAGCATATTAAATTGATTTATCAGAACTGGGATCTGAATGTAGTGCCTTGCACTTGCTAGGAAGGTCCTCTAGTACCTGAGCCATGCCTACATCCTTTTTTGTTGTTGTTTCATTATTCCCATTTTCCATTCCCCCAGAGCCAGTGGAAGACCAAAATCTTCCAATCTCTTCCTCCCACCTCTCTGGTCTTACAGGCATGCACGACCACACTCAACCCTGGACTTGCAGTTTTTTTTCTCACCTTTCTGCATCCCACCCTCCTTTCTTCTCAGTGAAGACACCTCTTTCATTTTCCTTCCTTTTCCTCCATCTTCCTCTCATTTTTGTTCCTTTCAACAGCCCAGAGATCCCAATTGTACCATGTCGGCAGATGCTTGCTGGTCTGATATTTTATACTAGGTGTGTCTGTTTCAAGTATCCCAGTTAAAAAATTAAACCCATCTGCAGGGAACTGAAAACAGCCACTCCTCCCACTGGGGACAATAAATATCGATGACTTGAGGCGTGATTGGCTTTTAGGATGTTTGATGACAACTGGTATCAGTTACAGGACTTACATCACTTAGGAAAAAATAAAAAAAAGCCTAGCAGGGGTGTTCCATGTCAACAGACATTATTAAATATCAAGAGAAATACATTTCCTTCCAGAACCCAAGATTTAATCAGTGCAGGGGTACAGAGGAAGGGTAGGCCGTCAGCGGGGAGGGAGAAGTTTGGGTAGCTTTTATGTGAAGTTAGAGTGCTGTTTTTTTTGTTGTGTTCACCCTAATTTCTGCCACTTGAGCTTTCCTGAACTCTTCACTGTAACACTTGCCATTCAGTGAGAAATGGAGCCCTTTTGACCTCTCTCTCCATACCCCAATGGGAGACCTTTGAGCTGTCCCCCGCTGGAGACCATGTTGAAGGGTACAGGAGCGAGAAGAAGATGTGAGAGCCTTGTGTCCCTTCTTATTTTTTTCCCATCAGTATAAAATCAGGACTGTCTGGTTATGAGGTTTAAAGTGAATTAAACCAAGATCTGGTCTGTGCTTCTATTTATGTCCAGAGGTGTTCAAATATAAGTAACGTTATTAAAGGGGTGACTGCCAACGTTTCTATTTTGAGTACTTCAGTCATAAAAAGGAAGGAGTGGAAATACTTTACTGCCATTTTAAATGAATGTATAAGTGTTGTAGAGCTGACTTCTCTCTACCTAAGATACTTTTGGAGGCGGGGGGGGGTATTTTTAGAAGGATCATAAATTCTTGTGGTCTTGAGGGTAGTTTGGTGAATTAAGTCCTAAAGGCAGGAAAAGGGGAACCTAGTTTCTTCAAGTTCCTAACTGACCTCCTTTCCACTCCCTTGCAGGCGATGTTGTGAGAGGTAGACTCCTTTTTAGCTCCAAGCAATGTTCTAGAGAAAGAGAACTAAGCTGCCAGGTGCCAGTGGCTCATGTTTGTTATCCTAGCTAAGTAGGAGACTGAGATCTAAGGATCAGGGTTCAAAGCCAGCCCAGGTAGAAAAGTCCATGAGACATGAGACTCTCATCTCCCACAAACTACTCGGAAAAAGCCAGAAGTGCTATTATGGCTCAAGTGGTAGAGAGGTAGCCTTGAGCACTAAGAGGCTCAGAGGTAGCACTCAGGCCATGAGTTTAAGCCCTAGGACACACACGCACACACACACGCGCGCGCACACACACACACACACACACACACACACACACACACACACACACAGAACTAAACTACAAAATGTATATAGAGAATAAAAGTATAGAGGGATCTGTTCAACAGATGCTGTCTTTATAAACAGATTTACTAACAATGTGTGTCCTTGGGGACATCAGGCAGGCCTCAGGAATATTGTCCTGGAAGGGGTTTGGAGATGGGCATGTACTGGGAGTCGTTGCCTCTGTGAAAGCAGATGTCATTCATTGGGGATTTGGGGCCAGTGTTGTACCTTTTGGGGCCTCAGTTTACCACCTGTGAAACGGAAATGACAATGTCCTTGAGTAAGTGGGTGCCGAGTATCTGCAGCTATTGAGATACAAACCAAGCTGCATTCTTTATTCCAAAATCCTTCCCAGTCCTGGCTCTGTGTCTGGCCAAGTGCTGAAAGCCAGGACTGATCAAGAAAGCACCTCTGACCACCATGCAGCAGCTCAGGACCCAGAGGAACCACTAAACTCTGGGGACAACCTCCACCGACATGGAAGTGAAAAGGAGAATGTGCCAGAGCAACCAGGCCCACCTGACTCAAGACATGCAGGGTGGGGACTGAGGCCCCCCCAGAGCTAAGGCAGTTGTCTCTGATCTGTTAGAGTTGGCCAAGGCCAATAGGAACATGGGAATGGTGTTGAAAGCGAGGAATGATGCTGGGTTTGGATCAAGGGAGGGGTGGGTGCCTGGAATGCGTTGGGATGAAGAGACAGAGCAACAACTGCAGGGTCTGCCAGGGTTTTCATAGACATTGTCGGGTTCACATTTACATGGTTTGCACTGTCTTTGTCTAGTGAAGGTTGGGATGAAGTGGGAATGTTTGGGAGGTCTGATCCAAGCTCAGACTCTTCTGGAGATCTAGGGCAACCTGTTATCCTGAGGATCTTATTGGGTGGGAGTGTTGGCAGGGTCTCTCAGAGATGACTTTCATGTGATTTGTCCAACAATCTCTATCCCTAGCCAAACCAGAAATACCACTAACTCTGAAGTATTTGGTGTAAGTGACATTGTTCTGGATCCTCAAAAGGCAGACAGATATGAAAGTTTACTTAGTCAGAGACAGAGACAGAAAGAGAAGGGAAGAGAGAGACAGAGAAAAGGGAAGTGGAGGAGAAGAAGAAAAAGGGACAGAGGAAGGGAGAGAGAGGGAGAGAGAGAAAGAGAGAGACAGACAGGCACAGACAGACAGAGTATAGAGGATGAAGGGTCCAGTACAGCTCATACTTTTCTCAAAGAATTGTCCCTAACTTCATTAAGATTTCATTCTGAGAATGGGTTTTTCACTACCGAGACCCATCAAATTAAAAAACAAACAAACAAACAAACAAAAGAAACCCCACCATTCATTTCCCTCCTTTGGAAGCTGTCCCTTTAAGTGAGTAGACAAGCTGGAGTTGTTTTACTCCAAGGAATTTAAGAGAATCAACATGTTTTCTTTTCCTGGTTGCATTGCTTAAAATATTTCACTTCTTAAAGTAACCTCAGTTTGTTCTGGTAGATTTTTTTTTTTTAGTTCTTTTACCTTGTATTTTTTTTTAAGACAGAGAAGGCCAGCTCCCAGAAAAGAGAGAGACAGAACACCCCCCTTCCCCTGACACACAAAACAACAACTACTAGTTGTCAGAATCGGAATGTATATCAGTTATGCTGGGAGACAATGAAAACATCAAAAAGCGCATACATGCCATAAAAAATTCAGGTCCTCTGAAGCTATGTGGGACAGCTTGGTGGTGTGTCTCATTTGCATGTCAGTACCCACAATGCTCTGCAAGCTCCCAGATCTTTCTGAGCAGCCCCAGTGTCTGAGCTCTAGGGAACAAAGGGAAAAGGCTTGAGTGTGCTTGTGGGTGAGGGAGGCACTTTTGTGTGTGAGCGGGTTTAGGCAAGAGAACTTCTCCCACAGTGGTGATTAGCAGGCAGCCCTGGAGGGCTTAATCACAGGCTGGGGAGCCCTGCCTTGCCTTTTGTTTTGTTGTTCTGTTGTTTTTGCCTTCCTCGCCTTCCCTGCCTTTCCTTTCCCCAGATAGCTGTGCAGTGGAGGCTCACGCTGTGCTTTGTGGGGGAGAGGAGGAGGATGCTAGCCTTTAGAAGCCCTGCAGAGGCTGGCTGGGTTGCTACAATGCTTGCCTGAAGCCAGAGCAGTGATGATATACATTATGTGTTTTCTGTCCCAGGTCCTCACTCAAGGTACCTGGGCCTCTAGGATTGGTCAAGGTGAAAAACTTAGAGGTCCCTTGCTGGCCTGCTGCTGTCACCCTTGGATGTGACTCAGACCACTGGCCAAACTGTGGAGGTGTTGGGATTTTTAACATGACTGTTCCAGTTATTACCAAATGCATTTTAAAAAAAAAAAAAAGAGAGAGAGAGAGAAGAAGACAAATAACTTATTCTTTGTGGCTGCTACCTGGAAGGTTTTTGTCTGAGTTCCAACTTTGATTTTTTGTTTGGTTTGGTTTTGTTTTTGAGCTTTACATTTCTCAATGCTGTAAAAAATGTTTGTAGGTTGGGTTCATGTAGCTTAGGGAGATGGAGCAGAGGGAATTGGTATGGGGGCGTGTATCCTTCAACTTACCTCCTGAAACCCCAATTTTAGAGGCGAGATGAGCATCCGGAATCCAGGAGAGGCTCACCCCGTGAGCTAGATCCAGCTGGCAGACTTGCTTCAGCCTGTACAGAGTATTCGAAACTATGTCCCATCATTTACCAATGTTACAACAACAAAACAGCATTTCCTTAAAGACCTTCATTTCTCATGGGAACCACTGCTTGGACAGCGCCCCCTTGCGGAGGGTTTCAGGCTGCACCAGCTCTTAAGGTTCCACCTCAGGGAAAAGGCTTGGTCTCAGGCTGTTGCTGGGTGCTCACTGCACATGCTCAGCTCCACTAGACTTACAGCCTGAATCCTTAGGCAGTTCTATCTTTAAAAAAAAAAAAAATCCTGATCTTTGATAAAGGGATACCCCACCACCCATCAGCCTGGACATCTTATCACCCACTTGAGGGATAGATCAGAGGAGGGACCAACGATGTTGGCTCATAATTCTGTCGCCATCTCAAATTTAGCACATTTTTTTTTGTTTTCACCTGTCGTATCCCAAGGGGCTTTCTACCTCCTCTTGGCACACACGGTTCCCTTCTCTCTCATACCTAAAAGGGGCTGGGGTGAAGAGTGGGCTGCAAAGTTTGGATTTTAAAAATTCCTCCCCAGATGTGTTGTGTCTAATTTGGGCGACAAGTGGTTTTGGGTGTCAACGGCTCGCCACTGTTTGGTCTGCACAAGCACCTCTGTTGAACTTGGATGTCTGGGGAAGCCTGGTTTGCCCAAATAAAGCCTAAATGCATTTACACATTTATTCCCACGTGTGTCTTTCTGTTTCTGCCTGTCTCCACACACCTCAGACTTGGGAGTGGACAGCAGTGGATGGGAGTGTCCTAGAGGAAAGTCCAGGTAACCTGAGCCCCTTCTGTAAACTTCCAAGAATAAAAAGCACAGCAAGCTGATCTCTGTGATAGCATGTGACAAAATTCTCCCAAGTAAGGCTGTGCTGTATAATCAAGAGTTCACATCACGGACCCATGGACTAAAGGACAAATAATAGCAAAGATAGGCACATGGGAAATTAGATGGAGAGTCAGGGAAAATAAGGGAGGCTGATGTAGTAACAAATAACCTGTAGGCCCAGATGCTTAAGAGGCAGCAGCAGAAGGACTTCTAGATCAAAGCCAGCTCCCAGTAAAGTTAGAAAAACTTCATCTGGAAAGAAAAAGTGTGTGTAAAGGCAAAGCTTCAATCCCTAATACTGCAAGGGGAAGAGAGAAAAGAAGAAAGAGAGAGAGACAGAGAGAGAGGGGGGGAGGGAGGGAGGGAGGGAGAGAGAGAGGGAGAGGGGGGAAAGGATGGGAAGGAAGGAAGGAGTTGGAGAAAGAAAGAGAGGAAATAAGAGCAGAAATAAAATAAAAATCAAGGAAGAAACAGTTTTTTGAAAGTGATTCCTTCCTTCAGATGTTCAAGTTGGGATTCTTTAGCCTGCACTGGAAGCTCGCCAACTTATGAACTAGTGAGCAGTGCAGGTTCCATAGATTCTGGTGAAGCTGACCTTGGCCTGCCATGTTTCCAGGGCTTCCCCAGACTCTCCTTAGGAGCAGGGCTAAGGGTGTCCACACAATGACTCCTTCAGTCTACAGAGCCTCCATCAAATGGATGTGCTATTGCTGTCTTACAGGCAAGAAAAGAGAACTGGTGCATTGAGCCCACATTTCCTCTCCCTTGGGGCTCTGGGGAAGAAGCGTGCAGACACCACTGGCTTCTTTTACAGGAAGACCAGGCCCTTCAGAGATGCCCTACTCTAGGTCAGCTGGTGGGTCAGACTAGTGCTTTGGGTTTAAGCTTCTTCACCTAGAATTTCCTGGGGGAGTGGGGGTAACACTCCCTACCAGAGGAAGCCAGGGCCTGGCTGAGCTGAGGCAAGACCAGGGTGGGTAGGCCAAGTCAGAACTGAGAAGAAGCACTCAGTCCTTGGTGCCTTGGTGTCTAGGGAGGGCATGGGGATGCCACAGGATCATCTCAGCCTTGACTGTATTACTGCAGAGGGGGTGGGTGCCAGCTGCTGACTCCAGGTCCAATCACAGAGCCTGAGTGCCTAGAAAGAGGTGTGCCAGGACTGAGAGGGATACTGGGAGGGACAAGGCCAGTTCTCCACTGTCCAGCAGCTTATACAGGTCAACTGGAAAAGGGACCTAAGTTCCATGGGGACAGCAGCTGGTTGGAATTGGTTAAGTATGCTTGCAACCGACCTGTTCATCTCCTTTAGCTTTCCACCTGGATCACAGAGCTGAGCACCTCATGGGGGTGGAATAAATGGCTGGTGGTCAATGTCTGCCTAGGTCAATGATGAAAAACATTTTAGGGGCTCTTGAACTTGTGGGAGAAATAGAAATTGAATGCATGTTAGACAGGCAAACAACTGGACTGGACACTTGTAGCAGGCATCTGAACGAACAGTTGCCATATATGGCTAGATGTCTACTTCCATATAACATGAAGTAGGGAGGTTTAAGAACCCCATGAAAGGATGCCAACTTCACAGTTACCAGGGACACAGCCATTTTAATCTCTTCCTGCTCTCTAATGTTCACAGAGGAATGCCAAGATTGCCTCATGGCAACAAGACGGCTGCAGGAACTCCATCGATGAGTCCTGTGTTCTTAGGAGGAAGAAGGGAATACAGTGAGAAGGGGCAGATTTTCCAGAAAGCTTAGTTGTTACCAACCAATATTTCACTGACTACTTCTAATTTCAAAGTAGACTAGGAAATAGATTTCCTTGACCTGGGCACCTTCTCCATTAGAGTAAAATCATGCTTGTGTTCATAAAGATAAAGGGAGGAAAGGCTGGTGGGTAAACAGCAGCCTTTGCTTTGCAAGGCTGTCTTCTTATGAAGGAGAAGGAAAGGTTTTACCAAGGCAATGCCTGTCTCCCTCCCATCCTGCAAGGCCATAGCTATGGGACATTACTTTTTTTTATTGTTACCTGTTACAATGCCTGGGGCTCATAATTAGTTCCTTCACTATTCAAATCCTCCTGCCAAGGGCTTGGCTAATTGCACTGACTTGGCCTTCATTATTTTTCAGCCCTTTAAAGTGCCTCTAAGAACACCATGCCTCTGTTTGGTAATGAAGCCTCTGGTGGAAAACGGAATGTGACAGGTATGTGGACAGAAAGGTCCCCCAGTGGCAGGCAGTTCTGTGGCTGAGCCAGGCAGGTTGCTGGACAGATGCACTGATGGGTGGACAGTCTTTGGATTTTGGACATTTCTCAGCATCAAATGTGCTGCTGCTCACTGACTTGGCCAGGCAGGATATTTAATGGCTTCTGCTAAATGACACACTAGAATTCCTTTTCTCTTAAGTCTAGAAAAATGAAAACCACTGTGTCATACAAGTGTCACATTTCCATTCATATGTTTGTTCAGCTTTCCTTGCTTTTCCCTACTCAAACCCAAACCAAAGAGAATTCTGTTTTCACAAGATGGCAACCCAACAGCTCACTGTGTGCATTCAGGTAAGAAGAGTCCTCTGGTCACAGAGATTATTAAGGAGGCTGTTTTCCCTGAGCTCAGGGCTGGGGAAGGGGGATTAGGTTCCCAGAGATGGTGGGATGGGAGGCCTGGGGTGTCTCCTATCCTATCATACTGGGAAGAGATTGCCGAGCAGGGTGGATCAACTCCTTGACAATGTCTGCTGCTAGACAGCAGTGGAATTTTCCAGAACACCCAATCCCACCAATACCTTCATCTTGGCAGAGAAGTCCATTGAATGAAAATAATTTCTACATGTCAGTGACATGCTTACAAAGACAAAGGGAAGTTCTCTTTCTTCCTTTCTGTTTTCACTCAGCATCAGTTTAATGATTGTGTAGATAACACTATTAACTCCCATTGACTTGGCTTCCCCACTTCTCTTTCATGCCTGAATTTTGGACGTTATTTTCTGCTGGGCATTTTCTCTGTGTAATTTTTAGCAATGAGGATTTATTTTGTGTATGTATCCTGCACTGTGCTTTCTTAAGTAGCATTAAAGCAGGAGCATGACCCCATGTGTGTCGACATAGGGGTAGAGGTTAAGCTGCTGTAACAAAGAGACTCCAATGAAACAAAATGTTAACTTTCCCATAGAAGAGTCTAAAGATAGTCCAGGGCAGGTCGTTGGTTCTGATCTACAAAGTCTTTCAGGAGGAAGAAACACTCTTTTGTCTCCCAAATACCATTTCTTAGGCCCAGCGATTCTGAGCCAAAAAGAGAGAGCGAATGGAAGACAAGCCGCTGTCCCAATAGCCCAATCTGTATGGTATCCTACTCACTTCCATTCACATTCTACTGAACAAAACTTACGTGACCACAGTTACCTGCAAATGGGGCTGGAAAATATAACAGAGCTTGGGGATGTTTAATTTAAGCCTCTGTACCTTAGGGTCTCTTTGTTATAGCAACTTAATATGTGCTAACACATACAGGAATTTGTTCATGCTATGATACCTCTGGATGAAGCATTAAATCTAAGGAGTATCCAATATAAGCTCAATCACTAAAAGATATGTGTGTATACATACACACACACACACACACACATATATATATACTCACATACATAGAGAGTACTCAAGAGAAAATATGGAGAGTATGTCACAAGCTAGAGTTTCCAAATGTCCAAAATTAATTTTCAGGATTTGCCAAGGAAGGGTTAGCATACCTGGGAATACTTAGAAATTCTTTTTCTTGGAAGATTTCAATGATGTCCATACAGGATTCTAGATATTTGGCAGAACTGGTTTAATAAGAAAATTCTAGCTAAAAACTTTAACAAACAACTCTAGTAAATGATCTAGTGCTGGAAAAACTTCAGTGCTCTGTTGGTCAGTATTCAAATAACGTAACACTTAGACTTCAACTGGTTGAAGGTTTACACGTAATCCTCTCAAAACTGCCATTTAAAGACTTAGCTAGCTTCCCCCAATGTGGTATTTGTGAGAACACCACTAACTAACAAAGTTAAAAAAAAAACAAAACATGTGTACATATTGGCAGAGTCAGGGCCAAGGACGCGCACAGACTAGGGTTACTGATGAGACCGCGGCTCTGTATCTCCGCGGTGCTTCTATCTGTGCCCCGCAAATGTCTTCTCCCATCCTCCTGCATTTCTGGCTCTTGGTTTTGATTTGAATGTGGATTTGAACCAGCACTATCTGTAGATTTATGGCTACCTCTTGTAAGACAATTGTTATAATACTTTTTTTTCTCTCTCTCTTATTTTACCAATTTCTTGACTGGGGTTTTTGTTGTTGTTATTTTTAATTAACACTTAAAAAAATCTAAAAATTTCCTGAGAAAGACTAGGAAGGGAAGGCAGACGCTGAGAGTCATCCTTGCTCTGGCCCAGCTTATTCATTCTCTTCATCTGACACAATGGCTTATTTCTCTTCTATATTCATTCTTCTTTTTTTTTTTCAAGGTCTTATCTTGCATGCTCAGCTGGTACTCTATCACTTGAGCCATACTTCCAGTCTTGCGTTTTGCTCGTTATATTGCAGATAGTCTTTCATGTTGTTCTGCCTTGGATGGCTTTGGACCGTGATCTTGGATCAGTCTTTGGATTTCAGCCTTCTGAGTAGGTTTGATTACAGATGGGATACACGGGTACCTAGTTTAATGATTTTTGAAGATGGGCTTCTTCTGAGACATACAGTTGCAAAATTGAGTTTTTCAAAAATTTCCAATGGTTTCCATATAATATGCCCTTTTTCCTCCTATTCTTGTTTTTATTCTGCTAAGAACACTTCACGCCATGTTTCCACTGCTCATCGATTTCAAGTGCACAGTGAAGGATGAGCTTGTCCAGGCACAACGTCGCACGGCAGATCTCCAGATCGCATTCATCTGCCACAACTGACACTTCATCCTACTTGACTGCGATTTCCCACTTCTCTTCCCCTTACATCCACAATCCTATTCTTTGCTTCCAGGAACTTGATTCTTTTCAATACCTCTGTAAGACTCTCAAGAACATTTGTCTCCTCCAAGGTCCTTATGCCAGCCTCATAGCCTTCCATCAACTATACAAAGTTGGAGGAGCTCAGAACAATGACACAACAATGTATCCCTGAACACTTTTCACTGTAGACTCACCTAAATAGCATGGAGATTCTGAATCTGGTCTCTGATAGGACATAGGCATCTGTCATTTAATGCCTCCATGTAGTTCAATATTCAACCAGGTCCCAGCCTTCTCACTAATGCTTTACTCCCCTACAAGGCTTCCAAAACCCTAAACAGAGCTTTCATAGTTGCCTAGCTTGCTTTTTCTTGCTTTCTCTCTCCCTCTCTCTTTGCTGTGTTAGCCAGAAGACAAGGTGACATTGAAGGCACATGAATACCTGCAGTGAGAGCTCTGTGGTCCTAGGAGGAAATGATTCCCATTGGCTCAGCCTGCAGGGAAGGCTGGGCTTTGTGTACTCAGCGGCCCATGGGCTCAGGAGAACACTAGGCCGGGAGAATTTCAATGTTTCCAAGTCAACGCCAAAGGCTCAGAGTCTGCTATGCAGGAAAGCCATTGATTTTTCTTGAGATAAGAGCTCAAGTGTATTTGTTCATTGTCTTTCAAAACCAGAGCCACGTCTGATTTTATTTTTGTTTTGGTTTGGTTTGGTTTGTTCTGAGAAGGGAAGAATCCTGGACTGATTCAACAAAAGCCTGTTTTTGTTTTTTGATGGTTTTTTGGTCAGTGGCTCATGGAGTGAAGTCCTTCATGTCCCCCTGTTAAATACATTCAGTCTTCTACATTCACTAAATTAAGCACCTACTGTGCATGCCTCTCAGCCACAGTGGGGACCACTACCTCTGGATATCAGTTCTGCGTTAACAAACCAGTCTCCAACAACCGATGAAATGCTCAGCAAATCACCATCAGTTGGCTGGTCCTACACCTATTTCCGGTTCCTAATTCTTGCCTTATTTCCAGCAAGCCAGCCTTTTAAAGTCTTTCCTTTCATTGAGTTCTGGCCGTGTAACATAGTTTGCATGATATGCAATTTCCTTTCCCCACTGCCATTCCAGTAACAGGCCACAGCACTCACACAACAGATAACAATACTGAGGACTGAGAGTTACGTGCCTCTGAAGCAAGAGAGTCTGACACAAAGCTACTGCTCTCTACCTTATACCCCGTGCCCTGACTTTAGTGACCTGTCTGCCAAAGCAGGGTCTGATCTTCTCCTCTGGGTCTCCTCCACTCTGGCCTTTCGAAATCAATAGCCTTTCACCATGAAGCATTTAGTGAGATAAATACTATATTTATTGTGCATGGACAGGCTGTGCAGCTAGAATTCACCCCTACAACACTAAATCTCATTCATCCATTACATCCTGAAATGTGATCTCAGTCCATGCGTGGAGGAAATTAGGAGACATCTCCATTCTTGGGCTCTAGATGGATTTTTTTTAGCCTGATTCTAGGCTTCAGAGCATGTTGGCTATGAGAACCAATGGCTTAGATTGGCAGTGAGGGTGGCACTACTGTTCTAAGACTTGTAGGAGTTGTGTGTCATATTGCTCTTCTGAAAATGCAAAAAGATGTGCGCGTTTCCAAGATCAGGAAGAACCTTGTGGTAAGACTTACTCTAGGGGCCGGGAGTTTGGCCTAGTGGTTAAAGTGCTTGCCTAGCATGCATGAAGACCCGGGTTCGATTCCTCGGTACCACATATAGAAAAAAAGCAGGAAGTGGTGCTGAGGCTCAAGTGGTAGAGCTCTAGCCTTAGGAAAGTCCAAGGACAGTGCTCAGGCCCTAAGCTCAAGCCTAGGACTGGCAAAAAAAAAAGACTTACTCTAAGTGACCTCTTCTACTTTTTTTCTTCCTTTTTTGACAATACTTGGATTTGAACTTAGGGACTGGTACTTGCTAGGCAAGGACTAAACTATTTGAGATACACTCTAATCCTTTTTGGTCTATTTATATTTCAGATGGGGGGTGTCTTATGCTTTTTCCAGGACTTGCTTTTGACCTTGATTCTCTCACCTCTAACTTCAGCATAGCTGCAGTAACAGGCATGTACCACTGTACCAAGCTCACTCATTTTTAATTTTAATCACGAACATTTTCTTTTGAAAAATACCTATTGCTATCCCAAAGAATAAGTAGTAAGTAGCATAGTTGACTCATCTGATTAAAAAAAACCGTGCATGTCCCTCCCTGTGACCATGTCCCATTAGAATTAAACATTTCACAGCCAGGATGGACATTCAAGAAGCATTGTGCAGTGTTTGTTTTGTTTTTGAAATTACATGGGGATCAATACCAATTCTTATGTTGCACAAGGGCCAGATCCATTTGAACAAAGGCCCCTGGACTTTGGCGGCACTGACTGAAGCCTGGGCTTTTCACCAAGTAATGAATTAATGAAAGGCTGAAGAATGAAAATATTCCTATCACAGAGAGACAGTCCCCAGGATAGCAAACACTTTTCCCTACATGGAAAGTATTTCACAATAAAACTCGGCCAATTGTTGCTATGCCAGTAACCACCAAGTGGTGAAATGTCGTCGAATCCCTGCCCCTTTGAGCACAGGTCATTTTACTCTGGGAGAGCACTGGAGGAGAACACTTCACTGTCAGGAAGATTTGCCATCTCCAAATCTCAAGTCTCTACTAGAGAGATGACTGGCAAAGCAAGTTCCCAACATAGAGGTAGCTCTACTCCGGTGGGACAGTAAGACTTTAAGGAAGGAAATGGGTGACACTGGAGGCTTTGGCTAATGATTAAAAACAGTGTCAAATGGATCACCAGAATGAGAAGCCAGCCTGGATCACATGACTGTAGGTTTTCAGGTTTCCATGAAGGAATTTAAGAAAAATAGAAAGAATAGCTCCCCCTGACTGTGTTTGTGATATGGTAAGAACTCTACATTTCATCAAGAGGTACCTCCAGGTCTCAGGCCAGACTGAGAAGTGACCCAAATTACTTTGATTCTGGCCTCAAGGTTAGCGAGAACGCAGAATGTTAGGTGTGCATGAAGACTGGGCTTGGGGGAGAAGAGGAGCAAGACTAGTTTTGACTTCCTTTCTGCTTATCTGGTGACTCTTTCTCTCAATTATTTTCCAGCACAGTTTGTATCTTCTTCTTTAGGGGAATCTATCATAGGAAATGTGGTCAAAAGCACAAGAAGCAGTAAACTCCCATCCTCTGAGAATCATTATAACAATCTAATGCTTCCTGTGAATCTTAGAAGATAGAAGCAAAATCATACTGTGTATGATGTCACAGTGTGTCCTGATGTCAGTAAGTTGCTGATACAACTACCTAGGCCTAGATAAACCCCACAGACACAAATGAAAACATAGGGTCTCGGAGGCAAGGGCAGAGTTTGTTTCTTCATCACAATGACCCTGAAGCCTAGCATGGAGGCTGCAGAAGGTATTGTTGAGCAAAATACCAGTGGACCATAGAAAGTAGCTACATTGAGCTCACCTAGATGACTCTTGAATGAACTATGGCAAGCAGTATAATTCTTCTTTTTTTTTTAGTCTGATCTGACAAACTTAATTTTATTATTTTTTTCATATATTTTTATTGTAATCAATAGAAAGGTTACATTATATTCACCAGATAGAAGGTGCATTACTTCACATACATTGATACCCTTTCTCATGTCTTGGTCCCCATTTCCCTCTCCTCACCCTCTCCCCTCATCTAGTTTTCCTACCTTCCATATCCATCTTCAAATAACCAAATACACATATATACAATATATCAGAAAACAAGGTGAAATACTGTAACAATATGAGATAACCAAGGAACAGCAAAAGAGATGAGAGATAACATAGTACATTAAGGACAACCATCACTCATTATATGGCTTTTGTTTCTATATCCTGGAGGTCCTTTCATTTAGTGTCATTCTATATGGCCTTATGTATCTAGGTTTTGTTCTATTGTAAATCTCTGCTAGGAGAGCCCAAGGTTTCTACTGATTATGATGAATGAGGGAAACCATTGAGCCTGTGTTCCTTTGAGTCTGGCTTACTTCACTTAATATGATTTTTTCTAAGTCTTTCCATTTCCTTACAAATGGGGCAATGCCATTATTTCTGACAGCAGCATAGAATTCCATTGTGTACAAATGCCACATCTTGTTGATCCACTCATCAACTGAGAGGCATCTGGGTTGGCTCCATATCTTAAGCACTGTAATTCTTCTGTGCTTACTTTCTCCCATACTGAGATCGTTACCTATAGTAGACACTTATCATCTTAACCATCTACTCTCAGCTCTCCCAGAAGCACCTGCAGACAGTTCTTGGACAATCTGTTTGCTTCCTGTGTTACTTGTCTAAGTTTGGCCATTGACCACAGGAACATGCTTCGTCATATGTATTTCACATTACATGCAAAGTAGCCTGGATATACCAGTGGCAGTGTTCTCAAGTAATCATTAACCAATAGGAATGCAAGTTATCGTATAAATAGTCCAGCTTTCTCAGGCCTCCTGGTGACAATTGTAAGATGTGTCTTAGACAAGTCTGTCTGATGGTTTTCAGAAAACTGACCCACTTACCCACAGCCTCCATGTCATTGGCATAGTGGACACTACTGGCTTCCTCTTTTCCTTTCTTCTCACTCACCACTCACCAGCCATCATTCCTGGATCAGTCACAAAACTGGTTGGACCAAATCCTTGTCTCAGGCTGTGGGTGGAGTAAGGGGAGGTGTGTGTGTGTGTGTGTGTGTGTGTGTGTGTGTGTGTGTGTGTGTGTGTGTAGGTGTGCACACAGGTATGGTATGACTTAGTTAGGTATGACTTAAAATTAAGTCAATCACTTGTTAGAGTCTTAGAAGTAGAATGACTTAGTTAAACCAGATGAATGCTTTCAAGATACAGTATATGTATTGATGCCCGACAAGAAACTTGTTCATGGGAGTATTCAAAATTCTTTTACTGACCCTTGATTTTCCTTTAAGCATCCAGATCCTGAATTAACACTTAGAAAGAGGAAAAGGCCAAACAACAGATAAAGGCCTCATATCTAAAATATATCAACAACTCAAAAAATTGAATCACTCCAAAACTAATCTCCAAAGTGACAACCATCCCATTAAAAAATGGGCCAAAGACTTAGTCTTCTCTGAAGAAGAAACAAAAATGGCCTATAGACACATGAAGAAATGCTCCACATCTCTGGTCATAAAAGAAATGCAAATCAAAACAACTCTAAGATTCCATCTCACTCCAGTTAGAATGGCCAGGATCAGGAAAACTAATAGCAACAGATGCTGGAGGGGATGTGGCCAGGAGGGATCACTACTACACTGTTGGTGGGAGTGCAAACTCATTCAACCACTATGGAAAGCAGTATGGCAGTGCCTCAAAAGGCTAAACATAGAACTCCCCTATGACCCAGCAATTCCACTACTTGGCATTTACCCAATCATCCAGAAACAAGGACATACTAAATCCACCAGCACAACAATGTTCACTGCAGCACTATTTACCATAGCAAAGATATGGAACCAGCCTAGATGTCCCTCAGTTGATGAGTGGATCAACAAGATGTGGTATTTATACACAATGGAATTCTATGCTGCTGTCAGAAAAAATGACATCGACCCATTTGTTAGGAAATGGAAAGACTTAGAAAAAATCATATTAAGTGAGGTAAGCCAGACTCAAAGGAACTTAGGCTCAATGGTTTCCCTCATTTGTTATAATCAGTAGAAATCTTGGGCTCTACTAGCAGAGATGTGCAATAGAGCAAAACCTTGATAAATAAGGCCATATAGTATGAAGCTAATTGAAAGGACCTCCAGGATATTGAAACAAAAGCCATATAACGAATGATTGTTGTCCTTAATGTACTATGTTATCTTTCATCTCCTTTGCTGTCTCTTGGGTATCTCATATTGTTACAGTATCTCACTTTGTTATCTGATATATTGAATTTATTTGTATTTGGTTATCTGAAACTTGATAGGGAAGGGGGGAAAACCAATACGGGGAGTGGGTGGTGGGTGGGGGGAGAGTAATGGGGACCAAAACATGTGAAAGGGTATCAATGTATGTGAATTAATGCACCTTCTATCTGGCAAATACCATGTAACCCTTTTATTAATTACAATAAAAATATATATAAAAAAAAGAGGAAAAAGGAGGCAGCACACTAACCTGTTGGGTCTGTGCTGCAGGATCGTTAAGCAGTTACATTTGAGTTTGTTCTTTTGTTCTTCACTTTCTCTGTTGTTTGCCTAGCTTCATCGTCTTCCGTGTTCTCAATAGAGGCCAGTGGTTATAGAATTTTTCCCGGTTTTGTCTCTACAAACAGAAAGGGAGGAAAACGGAATGTAGAAGAGAAAAGAACCTGGGAGGGAGGACGAGTGGAGTGTTGTTTTGGATTATTTCAGTCTTGGGTCTCTGTAACAACCAATTTCAGAGCAACAACAGAAAGGAAATAGACTTTGCTGGAAACAGGTTTTTGTCCTTATGAAACCTCTGCAATCTGTACAAGGAGGGTGTCACAGTTGTGTTCTGAAATAAAGCTGTGTGTTTGCACACATTTCTCTGGGGAAATGCGGGGATGAAGCTTCCACTAAAGCTCACAGTGGAAGCAGTGTCTGGACAGAGTCGAAGGACTGAGGCTCTTTGCTTAAAAGTAAGGGTCAAGCAAGCCCTGTCTTTACCCTCGATCTCTTGGGTATGCAAGAAAGCATGGATGGCATGGGAAACAGGAATGTGAGTGAATGGATGGGGGCAGGGAGCTTTCCATTGTGTTTCATTTTTGTTTTGCTATTGCTATTGCTACGTGTGTGTGTGTGTGTGTGTGTGTGTGTGTGTGTGTGTGTGTGTGTGTGTGTGCTGGTTTTGGGGCTTGAACTCAGACTGTGGACACTGTTCCTGAGCTCTTTTTGCCCAAGACTAGCACTCTACTACATCTCATCTCTCCCACCAGAGCCACAGCTCCACTTCCAGTTTTTTGGTAGAAAATTGGAAATGAGAATCTCACAGGCTTTCCTGCCTAGGCTGACTTTGAACCATGATTCTCAGGTCTCAACCTCCCGAGTAGCTTGGATTACAGGTGTGAGCCACCAGCACCTGCCTCCAGAGCTACGTTCCAATCCTCCACCTTGGACCCATGTGCCAGAATTTCTGGCTATCCAGGTCTTTTCGTTTCCTGTTAGAGTTCATAGACTCAATGCATGAATTAAGCGTACACTCAGAAGGTCCAAAACACAAAAAAAGAGTCTCATTAGGGGTGGTTTTTGTATAAATAGCTGTGAATATTTAAGCATTACTTGTATTACTATTTAAAAGCATTAACAAATAGAAGGATTAGCATAATGCTGCATGCCTGTAACCCCAGCTACTCAGGAGACAGAGGTAGAGGATGGAGGTCTAAGTCCAGGCTCAGGAAAAAGTGGGAGACCCTAGCTTTAAAAACAAAACAAAACAAAAAAGGAAAAATAACAATGAAAAGCAAAAATACTGGGGTTGTGACAAAGTAGTAGAGCTCTCGAGATTTCAAGTTCAAGACCTAGGACTTGGAAGAAAAAAAAAGTTACAAATAGATTGTTGTGACCTTGACCACAGTTTTCTTAGTCCTTCCGACTCACCTACAGGAGCTCCCGGGCTCCTTGAGCAGAACAAAGGAGATAGGCCATGCAGAAGAAGACAGTTCTTCCTGAACTTGTGATTCTTTTGCTCTATGGGAGAAGTTAAGGAGTGAGGCCCAACAGCATGAAGGAAGGTAAACTGAGGCTCCTGTAAGTCAGTTGCATGTGGCTTGGATACCAGCTACTCTGGATCTTACTCCTGAGTTTCTCGGTCAACTTTCAGATGACCTTGAAGAAAAAGCTGAGTTCTCTGTGCCTCCAGCAGAACAATCTCACCACAGGGAAAACAGGCCCACCCGTGTCCCCCAGGGTGGGTTGTGAAGGTTAATGAATTGGTATTTGTGAAGTGCTTTGAGATCTGTGGATGAAAGGCCCTATGAAGTCAAAAGCGTTCGGCTGATTATTAAATTGCCTTGCCTGAGGTCAGACGGCACAGGATGAGGAGGATGAGGGGAGCTGGAAGGGAAAGACACATTCCCTTTCTTCCATTTCCCTGCTGGAACAGCTAAGACCGGATCCTGCGCTTGTTAAGACGAGCTGTCCCTGGGTGGGTGCATGTCCTTGGGCCTCGTATCCGCTGTCCCCTATTTTCAACCCCCCGGTTAAGACCAGGCTCCTCTCTCCACCAACCCTGCTCATTGCAATTGCAAACAGCTCCCCCAATCTTGGGGAGGGCTCTGATTTTCCGAGCTTTCAGAAACTCAAGTGAGGGTATTGCATGAGGGACAGAGGTTGACCTTGAGACTCTCCTTGAGAAAGAAGTGGTTGTTGGTATCTTAGGCCCAGCAGGACACCAAAGCGCAGGAGAAGTTCTGCTCTGGTGAACTGAAAGAGTTGTATTCCTCTTCCATCTATTCTTTCCTGTATCCTATTTTCTTTCCTGTTTCTTTCTTTCTTCTTTTTTTCCTTCTGTTTCTTCTTTTCTATTCAATCAGCCATTCCGGCAGTGGCAGTGTTTCTTTTACACACATGTCCTCTGCACTTTGGTCTTAGCCTTCCCCCAACGTTGGCTATTGTAGAGATAGCTCATTGCAATTCTGACACCTGTCACTTTGGGATGTCAAGGTGGCTATTGCTCCACTGATTAGTTAAGATGAAGAAAAAAAATACGGTGCCATATAAATAAAAAATTACAGACTGTCGCATTGTTTAGAAAGGGCCTACCTCCCAACACCAGAGCTCAGCTAAGCAGCGTTTGTTTTTCTCTGGGAGCTCAGCTAAGGGGACCGCTTATAATGTCTTGTTTTTAGTGATTAACTGGTTAATGATTTAATGAACTAAAAAAAAATCTCATTTGTTGTTTCCCTTGGACTTGGAGAAAACCTCAAAGAGCTGATTTTCTGTGTACCTCAGTCCAATATTGCTACCTGCTGGGATCCGAACACAGTCTCTAAATAAATTGCTAGTGGCCTTAGGCGGCTGGAAGAGTGTCTCTTTGATCCTGCTAGAGCGGATGAAGTCAAATGTTCAATCAATCAATCACATTCCTAACTTGCAGCTACAATCAGGCTGACAACAGCCTATTATTTATTTTTAAAATCATATATTTCATTATTGCAAAACACACAGGCTCTCATGAGGGGGAAGAGAGTAAATTATTGATAAGCTGTATAGATGACGGAGTTTGTTGTTTCTGACATGCTTGTCACTAACTATTGTCAAGAAGAATTTACTAAGATGTAGAGTCAGAAAAGTTGGCCAGGAATGTATGTGGTGCCAAAGCAGAGATGGGAAGAGGAAACTCTAATGCGCTCTCTCTCTCTCTCTCTCTCTCTCTCTCTCTCTCTCTCTCTCTCTCTCTCTCTCTCTCTCTCTCTCTCTCTCTCATTGAATTCTTGTAGGTAAAAGGCAGCTGAAGGCAGAACAGGTTTCTATTGTAAAGTGAGACTTAAAAAGACTTCCACTTGATTGCTACAGCCCAGAAGATTTGGCTCTCAAAATAGCCATGCAATTGGGAAATAAAATTTTCCTGGTGTCTCTGCATTCCTGGAAATAACAATTGTAACTCTCCAGAATTCCCACATGGACCTGGGCCAGGCATATTTATTCAGCATTGTGTGTTGGAATGGGTTAGGATGCAGTGGCGGGGTGGGGGTGGGGGGAGCAGGGGAGTGACAGTGTGCAGGCACAGCCTGAAGAAGCAGGCTTGGAGAAAGCCAGTTTCAGGCTCCCTTTCTTTTGGAGGTGAGCGTTCTGCTGCTCCCAGAGCTGGCAGGACATTAGCAATGGATCACCTTCCTAAGGACCTGCAACTGTGCTTTCCCAATAGACTCAAGGAGAAGGAAGAATGCTCAGGAAATGCGGACCTCTCCTCTCTGTATTCACCTGTTTTCTGGGTCACAAGTTGGGGAGGCTGTGGCACCAACGGAGGTCTGGAAGCCGTATAGACCCTCTGGTCTGAGCAGAGATGAAGTGTGGCTGGAAACATGGTCATCTGAGCACTACCTCCACCAGAATGAATGGGGCTGTCACACCTGGACTTCTGGGAAGAAAGTGTCCTGGATTGAGGGGAAGGTATTTTATTAAGGAAACCTAATTCACTTGTCCAGATTAAATCTTATGAGAGCAAGTGCCGTATTTTAGCAAAACTTGCTGTGGAGCAAAAAAATTAAAATAGCAGCCAACCCCTTTTCACAGTTGGTACCCTCCCAAACATAAGTACCAAAGAGGAAAGTTATAACTCCTGTGTTGGGGAGTCTGATGGTTAAGAGGTGTTAGATCCTCCTGATTCGCATTCTAACTATAAGATGCGCTCTGGTGGCAGACTCAGGGCAGAATGGGGTTACCTGTGTGTGTGACATTTTCTCAAAACCAAGGCACCCTTCAGGATCCATCTGTTAAACTTCTCTTCTCCGTACTCCATAGATGAGAAAACAATTTGGTGAAGAAACTGGAATCAGACAGCTAGTCTTTGACAGATGGGCAACCAGACTTGGGCCTCCAGCTCCTCCTTTAGTGAACCAGTAAAGTCTTACCAGAAAAGAGGGGTCTTATTTTGAGCCCTTCCCATGACACAGCCTTCTAGTGCAGTAACCTAGCATGCATTGGTTTCAGCGTAGGGCAGGAAGCCATACAACCAGAAAGCTCATTTGATTTAAGCACATGTGCTTTCATCGAACATTGACCCCTAACAATGTGTATGTCAAGGGACTATAGGGTCTGAAAGAGCTTTCAAGTTCATGAGATATGGAATGAACCTTCTGAGAGTCACAGCCCTTGTTTCTATCACTGGGTTACCACTTCCTTTGTGTACTGAACTTGCCCAGGGCTGCCCCTGCTCAGATTCTGTCCATGAAGCTAGGGCAAATCCAGATCCAGACCCCTGCATTATCTCTGTCAGGCTCTTGGAAGCCCTCTTCTTAGATAGGCATTCATTCCTTGGCTTGTTCTTTTTCCCCACCCAGCCAGGCTTGATTGCTACAAGGATCTAAATCTATTGCAGAAAGCAATGTGAATACACATCACAAGTACAGACTGGTGAACAGCCAGCCATATTTGGTGGTGGGAATTTATTATAGATGTGGAGCCTGCTGAAGATATGAGATGACGTGTTTAATTCCCTTCACATACTGATCTGTGCAAATGTGGCCTATTGTGTTGCACTGGACAGGGGGAGGGAGTAAAATCATAGGGAGGGGGAGAATAGGACTCATTAGCTTCCTAGGAATGATTCCCTGTGCCCTGCCCCCACTGCTTTCCCTGGAAAACTTCTAAGAAAGGCTCCGGCACTGTGCACCCCAAAGATAGCAGAGATGCAAAGAATCTGACCCCTCATCTATTTTTTTCTTCCTCTTTTCTGTTTTCTTGGTTGTGAGGTTCATTTGTCCACTCACAACCTCCTGGTGGCTCCTCCTTAGCAATGTTGGTAAGTATCATAGTCCTTCCCTGCTTTGGCTTTTGAAGCTTGCATGTTGCTATGTCAGTGGTAAGTTGCCACCTCAAGGAGGGCTGGAGTTCCTGCAAGGGACTGGAGTGTGGGATGCCAGACAGATGGTTTCTTTCCCCCTGGCAAGATAAGACTCTATTAAATATGACTTTATTAATAGTCTCTCTTCTAGCCCTAGCCCCCTTGGGAGCTTCCTGTGATTGGTCAGTTGTACAATTATAATGGGCACTAATTATACCTGGAAGCCAGGGAGAGCAGGCCTGCTATCCAAAGCCCTTGGTGATACAGATTTGGGTAAGCACAATGAGCTAAAAATGATTTCATCTTTCCAAAAGGACAAAGAATTACTTCTTGAAAAAAAAAATGGGCAATTTAGGAAAAACAATTGAACAGAAATGAAAAGTGAAGCAGAAAGGCTTCCAGCATCTGGCTGGTTAGAAAAGATGAGGTACATCTGGATTAACCCAGTATGGGCCGTAGCCATTGTCCTGTGGAGGATGCTTGGATTTTAAGGAGACTCCCCATAGGTGTCCCATTTTTTTCAGAGCCCGGACCTGTGATTGCAGCTCCGAACAGCTCTAGCCTACATCTCTGTGGAAAAGCTCTTTAAAAGGCGCTATCCTCTTCCTCCAAACAACCTGTCCACTGTCAGGACCAGACTGTGATGCAGATTGTCAGTCTAAAGCTTGTTCCTCTTGGGAGATGTGACCACAAGTGTTCAATGGGGTCAGGACAGAGAAGTAATGGTGGGCTAAGAGGTGGCGTATGCAAAAGTGCTCCAGGTGGATGCTCCTGGAAGGGGGTGTGCCCAGCAGGATCACTGACTGTCAAGAGAGCTGGCTCACATCTGGCACATAGGCTAGACTTTGCCTTCATTTTCTACATGCAGAATGACTTGCTTCCTCATGACTGAGGCCTCACCAGGGAACAAGGTCAGGTTAACCTTGCTGAGTGTTTCATTGCTCTGTCCCTTTGGCATATGTGATCCCATTGCCCAATCCCATCTCTGGCACTGCCCTCTCTAGTCTTTCACCCTGATAGATTTCCTATATCCCAAGGAGCTCCATGTCCAGCAGACAAATGGCCTGGCAACAGACTAGCATTTGGTTGGATGGCAGTAATCTCAGTGTTCTTGGGCTTGTCTGACATCTTGTATGTTCTCTCATCCCAGCACTTCAGTTGGCTTTGATTCCCACCTTTTACTCTTTGTTCACTGTACTCCAGCCTCCTGGTCTTATGCTGATCTTCAAATAAATCTAAATCCTTCCCCAGGACCGCTCCCCCCCACACTGCACTTCCTTCTGTTGGTGACACTCTTCCTCTAGATGTCTACCACCAGCAATTTCTGGGAAGCCCTTGTCTTCTTTCTTGCTGGAGAATTTTGGCCCATATCATCCTGTCAGGCTGTCCTAATTTTGAATCTCAAGTAGCAATTCGAATACCATCTTTCCCCAAAGGTGCTGAGCTCTTACTACAAGCGAGTCCCCCCCATGCCAGAGCTACAAGTGCCATCGAGAGCCAATGAAACCCTTGGAAATTGGGGATGGCTGGCCTCTCATACTATGAACTTGAGCACCTCCTGATCTGTGTATTGTGACTGCCCAATGGCTTTTGCTTTCATTCACATGCTTATCCATTTGGTATCCACTCGTTAATGTGTCCAAGATGAAACGTGCTCATAAGAAGCTTAGAAGTGAGATGCAGAAGGTGATAAACGTGCCAGACATTTTACAGCCTACAGGGAGTGTGATTAGGAATGGGGAAACTATTAACACTCAATACTGAGTCTTAGCTTGTTCACTTAGTTTGTCCATTATAGTCTGTGGGGAGCTGGAAAGATGGGGGAAGACAGAGAACAGGAAGAGTTCTCTCAAGTATCTCTGCCTCTGAAGGAGTTGGTCCCCACAGGAATGCCTTCTACCTAGAAAGAACCAGAACACTTGTTAACGAGATCATCTCTATGGCATTGCAGAAGCAAGCACTACACAGCTTAAAGGGGTCCTTGAGGCCCCCTGGTCCAACTTGCTCTTAATTTTTGGCCATTTTAAATCTTTTTGGTAGAAATGGCAATGCTAGTCTTTTGCCTACTTTTAAACTGAGTCACCTTTTTCTTGTTGAGTTTTAGAAATTCTTTATATATTCTGGCTATTAAACTCATACTGGATTATACATACATATATATATATAAGTATATATATATAAATACATATGCGATCTGCCAATACTTAGTCTTTTCATTTTATTGACAATGTCTTTTGATGCACCAAATTTTAATGTAGTTAGTTTCATAAAGTCAACCATGTCTGATTACTTTTCATTGTGATTTGTGGTCTTGCCATAAATCAGCTGATGTATAGGCTTAAGTGTGGACTTTCCATTCCATTCCCTTTAGGGCTAATGTTATACAAATACTATATTTTGATTTGGAGATCAACAATGTTTAAAATATATTATTTATTATTGCTGCAATTTTTTCTAGAATGGAGCTTTATATCATATTATAATCTTTGTCTCATAGAATACATTTTCTCTTAAAACTTACTTTGTTAGATTTTAGTGCAGCTACTGTATCTTTCTTTTGATTACTATTTTCTGGATCATATTTTCCCAACTTTCCACTTTCAACCTATTTGCCTCTTTAAATTAAGATTCTTTTAGATAGCATATATCTCTTTTAAGTGGAAAGGCCTCAGAACCTTGCGCTCTTGCTTGGCTTTTTGTACTCAAGGTTAGGCCTCTACCCTTTGAGCCACACCTCCATCTCTGGCTTTGTTTTCTGGTTAATTAAAGATATTGAAGTTGAGTCACATGGACTTGTCTGTCCAGTTTGGCTTTAAATACAGTCCTCAGATCTCAGTTTCTTGAATAGCTGGTATTACAAGATGAGCCACTGGCACCCAGCTCACCATTTTCTTGAAGGTAATTATTGATAAGGAAGAACTTTCTTTTTTCATGGTGCTGTCTGTTTTATATATCATATATTGGTATTGGTGCTTAAACATTCACTTAGTTTGTTTACTCCTGTCTGGTGTACTACCCACTTGAGCCACATCTCCACTTCCAGCTTTTTGCCAGCTAATTGGAAATAAGAATCTCAGGTTTGTCTATCCAGACTGCTCCCAATGGCTGTTCTCTGATCTCAGCCTCCCTAGTAGCTAGGATTGTAAACATGAACCCCATTTCTCAGCTAATATCATTTATGCTTCCCAATTCTATCATTATTGCCTTCTGTAAGGTTAAGGAGAGGTTGCCCAGAGTAGCACTTAATTCCCTTATTTCTTCTGCAATCCTTTTTTTTTCATAATGCTTCTAAGCATTATGATTAACATTCCAATTTATAACAATCAAGTTCATTTAGAGGTGATAGAAGAGCAACTGAGTATTTAAAAAATGTAAGAATGTCTTATTTTCTCCATTGTTGGATAATAGTTTGCCAAATAAAGAGTTTGGCATTGGAGATTTTATTGTCTTTTAGCCTCTGGCCTCTATGACTTCTGAATGGATACTGGCTGTTTAGGATTAACAACAAGAGAAGATGAGGAACTACTTTTCTCTTACTATTTACATGGTTCCCTCTTGGACTTGGATAATACACTTTGATTATGCTGAGTATCAGAATGGCTGGCTCTCTTTGAGTTTATCCTACTTGGAAGTTTGTTGAGCTTCCAGGGTATGAGGATTCAAATTTTCATTAAAGGTATTCTTTCTTGACTTATTTCTTCCTCTTCTGTCTCCACCCCCTCCCAATCCCTGTACTTCCTTTATGTCTGTTTGATAGTATTTAGTACATCTTGCAGGCTGTTCATTTGCTGACTGTACTTCAAACTGGATTGTTCCATTGCATCACTCCATTTATTGGTCCTTTCTTTTGTCACCCAAATATATTATTGAATGCATCAAATGACATTTCATTTTCCAGAATTTCTATGGGGTTCCTTTCTGTAGTTTATATCTTCTATTCAATAATACATCATGCTAATGGTTTCCCTTTTTCTGTATATGATTTCTTTCAGGTCCTTGAACAGGGTGTAAATAATTGATTTTAAATTTTAACCTAAATGTCTAAATGTTACTATGTTAACATTAAATATCTGAATGTCCTCAGGAACTACTGGTTGCTCTTTTTGCTGTGGAGGGGCCATAGTTTTTATTTCTTTGCATCCCTCAAAATTTATTGTTGTTGTTGAAAATGGGACATTGTGAATACCGCAATCTACAAGCCAGATTCTCCTGTTCTTCAGAGCTATTGCTGCTACCTAAGGTTGTCTGTATAATGACTCGTTGATTTGTCTTTTTCCCTTTGGTAGAACTGGAGCTTGAACTCAAGGCCTTATGGCTGTAGACAGGTGTTCTAACACTTGAGTCCTTTTTTACATTGAGCTCCTTTTTTTACAATGGTTAATTTCAAGGTTAGAATCTCCAAATGACACTCAAATATGTCTCCAGGATGTAGCTTCATTTTCTTCTAACCAATATCAACCCATCCCTGTGCCCCATCATAGAGATATAAAAACACACTCTTGATATGAATATATCTGTTGCTTCCAACCTAAAACTATCCCTTTCAGATCCACTCTTGGCACATACTTCATGTTTTCAGATGTTAATGGCCTCCATTAACTCTGGTGGCTGACGTTGCTTGTTCATTTGCTAGGAATGCAAATGCTCCATTTCGTCCTGCCCTGGAAGAGAGACATGTACCATCCTCCGAGAGGATGGCCTCTCTATGCCATCCTAAATGCTCATCATCTTTTCCTGACATGGCATCCATCCCTGGTCCCTAGCAGCTGACCCCTGTTCAGGCAGAGTTCCTGGTTCCTACCAAATTCCTCATACTCAGCCTCCATCTCTTTGTCCCTTCTCTTCTGGCTTCATGACTTCAGGATAAATAATCCCCTCTAAGTGAATGAGCCTCCAGACAGTGGCTGGCACATTGGGATCCAGTAGTGGGAAGGGGTCATTTGGACACTTCCCTGCCCCCGCCCACATGAAAGCAACCACTTTCCCTAGTCTGCCAAGCACTCTTTGTTGGACAACTGGTAGTCCATGCCCAGGAAACATTTTGGTCTCATGGGGAGCAAGAAGACAAGCTTCTGCCTTGCGGTAGGAGGCTGAAAGTCAGGGGCTGTGACTGAGACTTGGGGGGCTAGACATAGAATCTCCATGGATTCAGATACAGAAGTAAAGTGGTGTACTCAGCTGGAGAGCCACAAACTTCAACGCAAGTTACGGTCCTTCTGCATGAGAATGTAGAACTCACTCCTTTGCTGTGTGTTTGCTAAGGAAGAGGTGATTCACAGCATGATGAAATGAATAAATAACATAACAGAAATAAAATGAATAGCAGGCTTTAAAGTGTAGGGATTAAGTAGCTAAGCCTTATGCTGAAGTCAGAAGGAAAACAAGAATCCTGGGTCATGTATCTGAGTTACAACAAACATCGTCTAATTCTTATTTATTTGGATAACACTTTAGAGCAGGAGAGAAAAGTCAAATGTTAGAGTTTCCGCATCAAAAACATATGTAAAGAAGCTGGAAGTAACCCACGGGTATTGATGGGAACTGCCCTGGTGGGGGGGTGCACAGACTTCTGTTGCTGCTGGTGGAGGTGGGGGTTGTCCTCGACTTAGCAGATCAAGGACAGATGTGAATGCGTTTTTTTTTTTTCCAGCTTCATAAGCAACAGGGAGTCTTGCCATTGAAGCAGCTGCGGAAGAACTCCTGGGCAATGCTACATTCTTTCTAGAAACTGGAAGGCATCAAGATGGTTTTTGGAGTCCCTGGGTGTAAGGGGTGTCTTTCTTCTGATGTTATAGGAAGTGTCCTGTCCCTCTTGCTCCCTGAGGAAAAACACTTCTATGCCACAGCTGGCTAGCTATCTCCTGTCTGGGACCCAGATAGGGCCGGAAGCCATTTTGGCAGTATAGGTTGGGCACAGAATTACTCAAGTCCTGTGCTCTACTTTCCATTTGTGATTTCATTTGATTTCCAGCATAATCTTTAAAAAAAAAATCTTAAACCTTTCATTTTTGTTTTTTTCATGTTTCCATAAGGAAAAGAGAGCATAGCTCTGTCACCTGTACATTGGTCCATGACCCCTGGGCCGGGGCAGGGTCCGGGCCATCTGCCCATCGCCTGGGTAGGGGTGTGTGGGGGTCCTCGATCCCCCTCATCCTCCGGGCCGTGGGTGAGGAGCACGGGTGAAGTGATCCAGGACACCTTCTCCATGTTGGGGAATGCATGGAAGCTGCAGGTCTTCTTGGTATCCGGGAAGGGTGACGTGAGCGGTGAGTGCAGGACCCCAGCAGCACCCTTAGAGCGTGGAGGCCGGTCCACTGTGGGCACCGTGATGATGCCATCTGGGCGAATGCCCTCCTGGTCAGGAAGGCCTCGATGGTACCCAGTTCCCACTGGCTGTCCTGGAAGTCAGCGTGCTCTGCCAGGTGCATCTTCCAGCGCCCTGGGGCTACGTGTGACATAACCTCCCTAGAATCTACAGTGGCAGCCTTTGATGGAAAGCTTTCATATTTGGCATGAAAACATATGAATATTCACATTTGGTGGGATATATAAAAGTTCTCATTGGTCTTCCATTCATTCAGGTCAGGTTTCACTGCTAGAGAGGTTGTGCTGTCAAACTGCTGGAGAAAGAGGCAATGCGTTGTATTTTTCAAGACTGAGGAAGTCACCTGGGCCCATCTACCAATGTTTGCGCCACAGATGAGAAAGCTGAGGCCCACTGGTCCATTCTTGGCATCTCAGGCCTTTTCAGTTTCAAGGCTGAACTCCCGCTCAGTCCTTTAGAATTTGAGCTCAGCCAGTCCTACCTTTGTCCCTCAATGGCTGGCCCTCTGGCCTGCTCGCTAGCCATGTGCCATGGCTGGGCCTTCAGTGTTCAGCCAAGCCTGTTGTGTGTGCAGGTCTCCTTCCTTCTTCCCTCCCTCTAGTTAAGATTGCTACTCTCTCTGTCTCCTTCGGAAGGAGGGTCAATGGACAAACAAAAGATGAATATTCTGTGTATTCTTATTTAAAAAAAATAGAACTCCCAGGGGAACTCCCCTGCCTAGGACTCTTCTGGGGAGTTCCAGAACATTCCATGCTTATTGGACAGTAAATATTTCCAGACTAGCAAGGGAGGATCTCTATCTACTTGTGCACATTGGTCTATAGCTGGTCTTGAGCTTAAAGACCAAATGGTACCCAGGAAGGCAGAAAGCCCTCACCTCCTCACCTGCTTTGAGCCCAGGAAACAGAGAACAGGGCTCAGATTGCAACTAAGTCTTCCTCTCACGTGTCCCCTGGAGAGGCTGAGACCCAGCAATGTCTTAGTCGCCATTTTCCATAACTGAAGCAGCGTAGGTTGCCTCATGTCTGTCTGTCTGTCTGTCTCCTCCCCTAATATCTGTCCATGAGGAAGCAAAGGGTCCAGAGCCAAGAGGCCAAAGCAGCAGAGAAACTGTGTGTGACAGCGCTGGCACCGTGGTCCTGCTGGTGACCCCTTCCTGCAGGTCACTGGCTGCCCGCCAGCTCCCCCAGTCAACTGCCCATTACAGGCAGCAGGGGCTCTCAGGCCCTGGCTCTTGGCTCTGCAGGCTGAAGTGAGTTAGAGAGCCAGCAAAGTTGAGCCACTAAGAGACGCCCCTTGAGGGTAGAGGACATGCCAGGCGATGGCGCCATGCTGGGCACCGGGCAGAGCACTGTGTTGAGCATTGGATCATCCACTCTGAAAGAAACAACATGGAAGTCTTACACTTCCTAGTACTTCAGCATCGAATAGTAGTTTCATTAGTTGCTCGGTGTTACTTTCCTCTGTAACTAATACGTTTTTCAGTAAAATAACAGAACATCTTCTACCTTAGATATGTGCAAATTAGGTTGTACCCCATTTTAAACATGGGGTTCGAGGTCCAGGGCGGTTAGGAGACCAGCTCAAGACCACAGAGTCTCTACAAGGCCTGTCTAGCTTCCAATGAGATGGAAGTGGGTAGACCCATCTGCATAGGCCAGAGGAGTGGGGGTGTCTTTTCTCCAAGCAAGTCAGAAAAAGAAGGAGTGCTCCAGGTTTGGCCAGCCTATGGGCATCAAGAATTGGAAAGTGAATAAAGATGCCTGAAAAAAAAAGTACTGTCCTGAGGATTCCATGTATGGTAGGTATCTAGCATGGCAAGTGCTGAGCCAATGAATTACTGGTTTATTATTGCGGAGGCATCCTTATCATGAGGCAGAGACCCACAGCAGGAGCTTTCTCTAATTGTCTCACATCTTCCACTCTCCACCCCATCCATGAGACTGTAAGGCACGGGGCTTACCTGGCTCTGGATTACCTGGTGATGGACCGGCTCTGGGAGGTGGTGATGACTGTCCTCTAGCGCCCCCAGGGGTCGGCCCCTGCATTACATTCCTTCCTTGCTGGTGGTCCCCTCTCCCAGCTAAGCAGGTAGGGTTAGAGGAGACCACAGTGGCGACTTTACTTACCCAGTAGTTTCTGGGTGTTGATCTCCAGTTGGGGCTCCTCCATACTGAAAGACAGAGGACATCTGACTCCTGCCCCCTGGGGTGGCACTAGGCCCCTTTGCCAAGGCATTCTTGGCCTTGGGAAACAGTCTCCATTCCCAGCTTGGGCCCTCACTTGAGAACCAGAGTTCACCCCTGTGACACCTCACAACAGCTAAGGAGGACAGGACTCCCAGGCCCATTTCCCAGATCAAGAAACAGAGGCCCGGACAGAGTATGTGTCAAGAACAAGTTCATAGGGCCAACAGTGGCTGACCGAGGAACTCTTACCTCTTCCCCTTCCTCTTCCTTTCCAGATGCTCAGATTCCCTGCCAGGAGGTAAGTGTTTGCATTTGTGTCCAGACCTCCTCCCCCCCCCCAAAAAAAAGAGAATAAGAGGAAGGGCCATTTTGGGTAAATTGCTCAGAGGTTAAAGGAAAACTAGGACCTCTCATGCTTGGATTCTGTAGGCCATTTCCCAAGGTAGGAGGTGGGGGAGGGAAGGGGAGGAGCCTTTTCCACCCCAGGCTAAGGAAAAAAACAATGGATCCAGACCGCCCAGCCTCCACCCCTGTGCACTTGTCTTAAAGAAGATCCCCAAGGCTCCAGACTGTAACCACAGGAACTTTCTAGAAAGGAAAATAAAGTTTCCCATTACTCCTCTTCAGCCAGAGCAATTAGCTCCACTTCCTGATGATTATAAACCTGGTCCCCCCAAAACAGGAGAATTTCAGAAGCCATCAAATTCCAGTCCAAAGAGGGCAGTAAGGAGATTCATCTCCACTTGGTGATGTCTGCCCTCCCCTTCTTCCGTTCCCTCTATCCAAAATGTTCCAACGCCAGCCTTCTCCATGTGGTAAACTGCCTGCCCTCCAACACAGCTCACACATGGCCTCCTCTGAGATGCTCTTGCAGACCCTTCCAGACATGCTCTATGCCTTCTTTGTGTGTCCAGTTAGAAACTGAACTGAAGTGACCAGCACACCCCGCCTCCCCCACTGGTAGACGGTGTGTATATGCACGAAGCCCCAAACGAATGTACTACGTGGAAGAAATGGATGCATGAAGAAATGCCCATTTGTTCAAGCTGAAAGTTGCAGAGAAACCATCCATTAGATCTTTGTGTCAGGCTGTTGTGGCATGATTCATCTCAAGACTGGTGACAGTGGCCATGATAAAAGAAACAATTCTCTGAAGCCAAGGATTCTCCTCACTTAGGAGGCCCAGATAGAGAGGCTGGCATTAGCTGGTCTTCGTAGCCTTGTCTTTACTGCCCTCGTGTGGCCAAAACTTGCTTCTGCAGCTGGAAAAGCCAGGGGGTTGACAGACCATAGAAAAGAGTCTGGTTTTGTCTTGTGGGTTGTCCTTTTTTAGGATCCTAGAATCATTTTGAACCCAGGCCCCAGGATATCTGTATGTATGTCCAATCTTTCTTCCTGTGCTCTAAAATATAGTTTAAAAACTAATAAGCAGATAATTATCAGGGCTGACCAACTCTATCAACCCTAGTTAAAGCTGAGCACTTGGGTGTCAAAAGGGAAGATATAATAAGACATCTGACAACTTTCTGCCTTGCAAGACCTTCCATCCCACTTGAGGGACCTTTGCCAAGAGTGGTGCTTTCGTATTATACCAAACACCACTCATTGTAGGCTGACAAAGAAACACCTAACAACCAAAACTACGCTATTATGCACACTGGTCCCACTTACTCCCAGAGTTTCTCAAAGGAGCCACTCTACTCTGTCAGTGTTGTCTCTTGGCTGCAAAAATGGCCTGGTAGAAGGACCTTCTTCATTGATTAGCAGCAATTGTGTATGTCAATATTCCGAGTCAGCATCCTTATCATAGGTAAGATTTGTAATCAGCTAGAACACAGGGACAGCAACAAACAGCTAGATAAGTAGCCTTCTTAGGGGTAGAATGCCTTTTCTCTCTATCCTTGTAGCCCACATTCTTCTCCCTCCTTCACCCTTAACAGACATCACTAGTCAATGACCTCTCATTTCTATTCCTAGGGAAGACATCACTAATCAACCACAGCTCTCTTTCATGTCGATCATATATATAATGTTAGAATTCACATTACAGCACTCTATGCAGTTGTGACAATGTACAGAGTAGGAAAATTGCATCTAATCTAATCTATCTTTTCAGGTCTTGGCACTTGGATAGATTAAAGATGCATAGAGGAAAGGGGAAGGCATCTTAGCCAGAGGCAGTAAAGTAAGCTGAATTGTGAGCTAGAGGACAGATCTGAAAGAAAAAGGAAGTGAATAAGAGATGGGCTGTGCTTGGGAGCCCCTTGACGCCAGGCTGCCTGAAAGCTGTAGACAGCAAGGAACACTCATGCTGATCAGGCAGGGAAGTAGGTGGTAGTACAGATCTCGCAGAGCACCAGATCCTTCTGTACGTCAGTGCCAGGCAAACTGAGGGGGGGGAGGATAAAGTCCAAAAGGGAGCAGCTGAGAGCTGAGCTTTAGGACAGGCTTCAAAGAAAGGTAGGTTTGAGAGAAGCTGGGAAGGAAGCCTGGTAGACCTGCTGTCTGCTGGCCTGTCAGGAAGGAAGAGGTACCCACCCACGAGGCTTTTTAGGCAGGTTCCACAGGCTGGGAAGACAATGGCCCCTCCAACATGAAGGAATAAGGCACGGAGGAAAGCACTTTGCTTCAGACACCTGAGTCCCAGGACTCAGGAATTGCAGAGGCAATTTCCTGTGGGCAGCTGGGAATAGGAGATTGGAGCTCGTGCCGGAGCATATCTGCAGATGTTCAGGAGAGGAGAGAGAAGACAGTTAATGCTCTCCAGGTCCAGCCTCGTTTTGATTCAAAGCCTAGGAAAGGCATCGAAAGAGCGCATACAGGAAACATGAACTGGGTGAAGGTCATGGCTTAATTAAGAGGCATTTGCTGCGATCTGGTTATTCCAAAAGACACCACGTATCTGGGTCAAGTATCCTTTGCACCATATCATGGAAAATGAGTAAGAAAGGGATTTTTTTTTTGTAATAGGGAAAGGTGAGTCTCAGGCACTGGATCCTCAGTGTCCCTGCTGCTAAGAAAAAAAAGGGTGTATTTAACTGAAATAACCAAGCAATCAGAAGAGGGGGGTCAAAGGGACAATTCCTTTATTCAAAGACTCCATTTCCTAATGGGTAACAAAGTCACTTGAACTCAAGGGTCAAATAGACGTAGATTTCAACCTCAGCTCTACCACTTCCTAGCTGTGTGACCTTGGACAAGATACTTAACCTCTCTGAACTTGGTTTCTTCATGCATAAAGTGGAGATAATAGGGTGTCTACTTCATAGGGCCAGGTGGTAATCAAAGAAAATCATGCATATACAGGTTGAGTTCAGTACTTGACAGAGAGAAGAAACATTGAATGGATGGGGATTGTCTTTTTGTCCCATCAGCTGACTATCTTTCAGGAACCGATTTTAAACAGCAATACACCTTTATGTTGACTCCTCACGTGACCCCAAAGAGACACACAGGAACACTTCACTGTGAGTCAAGAGGTTATATTTCTTTTTTTCTAAATCCATCTCATCATCCAGGCAGGGATAAGATGGGAGAGGAAAGCTGGTTCATGATCCTTGGATTCTGGGAACTGGAAGATTCAATGTCCTACCAGTTAGTCCAAACCTGGAGTTTAGGGTGAAAAAGCCATTTGCTGGGGGAAGGTTGAACATGGATTATAACAACATGTCATCCAGGGATGTGGATTCACTGTCTCTGCCCATAAAAGAATGTGTTTGAAGACAATGTTTGAAGCAGAGAGAGCCAGCTCACTTGAAAATGAAGGAAAGCCAGGAAAGGAAAGCAGAGAAACATTCCACTCAAAAAGTGGCCCAGACAGTCCCTGGCAGCTCATGCCTATAATCCTAGCTACTCAGGAGGCTGAGATCTTAGGATCATGGTTCAAAACCAGCCAGGACAGAAAGTCTGTGACATTTTAACTCTCCTAGTCTTAGTCTCCCGATGTCTTAGTCTCTCTGATTTTGTCTTCTCCAAGCAGGAAAAGGACCACCCCGGTAGCACTGAGGGGGCAATGAAATGCAGGAGGACACCAAAGCTGTCATTATAGTGTTGAACCCATGGGAGCCTCAGGAGAAGCATGGTAGCTGTTAGGACAAGTGTATTAAAAGTTTTTGTTCTTTGAGAGGTGGAGTGAGTTTAGAGTCAGAAGACCCCTTTCTAGCTGGTATTTTTGCTCATCAGTATCTCCAGGGAAGTGTCTGTCCTGGTCTCCTTATGGCATCTAAGTAAGACAAGCTGTGTGAGAATTGTGTATGCCAAGTACGATGTGAATAAAGATGACTGCAAGGCAAATGTTCTGGAGTCTTCTATCTGTCCTGGTGTCCTTGATCTGTCCTGGTGTCCTTGGTAGAAGCGCTGTGGTACCCAGTGTCTCCCCCACCCCAGACCTCCTAGATTCCCTTTGGCATTGAGTTCTTGTACCTTGGTGTAACCTCCTGGACTCTCCTAGAGCTGGTATGACTTTAAGATCCTCAAGATCAGTGTGCATCTCTTGCTGGGCAACCACAATCCCTGCTTACTGATCGCCACACTCGGGAAGTGCTGGCTTTTCACAGACATTGCCTCTGTGCTCTCCCCAGGACCTCTCCAGGGAAAGGTCGCGGGTTACCTCATTCCCTAGATGTATCTACGGAGCTTATCTAAGAATGTGTCCAAGAGCTGAAGCCAGGACATGACTGTCCCCTAGGAATCTGAACCAGATCAGAACGACCTGAAGCTGAGCTCTTACACACACGTGCGCTTCAAACCATGTTCATCAGATCTGAGCCTCCTGAGTAGCCAGGATTAGAGGTGTGAGCCACCACCATCCAGCTGCTTTTTTTCCCCTCCACAAAATAAATTGTATATTCTGCTGGGAGCATGTAATTCAGCCTACTGAGGAGGCTGAGATCTGAGGATCGTGACTTGAAGCAAGCCCAAGCAGAAAAGTTTGTGAGATATACTTATGTACAATTAACCACTAAAACAAGAAGTTGAACTATGGCTCAAGTGGTAGAGCCCTAGCCTTGAGCAAAATAGCTCAGGAACAGTGCCCTGAGTTCAAGCCCTGCACGCACGCACGCACATGCACGTGCATGCACGCGCGCGCGCGCGCACACACACACACACACACACACACACACACAGATTGGGTGCTAGTAGCCTTTGTTTTCTGGGTTTCCATCCAGGACAATCGGGACCTAGCCCCCAATCATTTTGCTAGAATCCTTATTTGTCTGTTTGTTTAGTGCTGGTTCTGGGCTTGTCTCTCCTCTAGGACATGAGGTAGTATGGGACTCTAAGAGCATTCCTCTGTGGTCCCCACTCAGTCACTTCCCCTAGATTAAAATCCTGCAGGTACATTTTGGAGACAGAATGGAGCAAGGCCTCAGGAGGCCTGGGTGCTGGAGAGGAAGAAGGGCCACAAGCTACCAGAGAGGCAGGAGCTACAGTGCTGGCGGAGGAAGAGGTGACAGGAATGGAGAGCCAGGTCAGGGGAAGGGAATCTCTCAAGAAACTGGAATGAACAAGGACATGAACAATGCAGAGGCTGGCAAAGGAGGGGGTTCTAGATGTTTCCAAGAATGTTCCAGACTTACAGATGGCAAAGGACTACCAAAGGACTGGGGATTGGGGGAAGGAGAGGGAGGGGAGGAACAGTCCAGAGGCAGTAGTTGGCATCAAGCATCCTGGGAACAGAAATAAAGGGGTAGAACCAAAGAAATGGGTGATTGTCAGAGGCCAGAGTGGTCTTTGCCTTTTGGCTTGAGTAAGATAAGAAGCCTTTGCAAGTTTTTATCATCAAAACAAAAGCCAATCTTGATCTTCCTTGGTGTAGACAAACAATTCCTAGCTGGGAGAATGCAGCTCTGTTTCCCAACCCAAATCCACTGGTGGTACCCGCAGACACTTTGAGTTATATAATGATGTGACAGTGGGTGGACAGCCGTCGAGTGGACAGCTAGGACTAGGAGCCACACTAAGGACCCTGAAACACACAGGACAATCTGCCACCATGAAGTCTCGGCCCTTATGTGCAGATAGTGGGAAGGTTGAGAAGTCCTGGAGGAAACCCAAGATGGGGCCACATGCTGCCAGGAAAGGTGACATCAGCTCACAGAGGCAGTATCCAAGTATCCCCCATCCCCCCCGAGGTAAATCATCCCTACTTGGCCATTAGCATTTCCTTCTGTCCTCGGAAGAGGGCTTTGCGGATGGACACATTCCAGGTCACTTCCTGCAGCCTGGCGCCTGCTGTGTGTCTGAGCGGAGGGTGATGGATTTCCTGTGCTGGGGGCTGTCTGTGTGTGTACACACAGCCCTGACGTCCTGTGTATGGATCCTGAATCCTGGAGTGTGATTTATTAGGCCTAATCCCTCGTCTGGGAGGAGCGGTAAGTCTTCCCTGCAGAAGATCTGGGGAGGAGGAGACGCCCAATTATTATTTCATTAGGACACTACTGAGTATTCCGTAGTCCCCAAGTAGCTATCACTCGTTCCTCGGATAATTTAAGGTACAGCCTGGGCCTCACCCCTCCCCAAATGCAGGGAGAATATCCACGGACTTCCATAAATAATGTAACCAGCCTCTCTTCTGATTTCTAAGTTTTCTTTCCAGTTTATGCCAGTTTGGGTATTCCATGTAAATAGAAGTGTGTGTGGGGGGGGGTGTGTGTGCTTGCACACGTGCACATGCGTGCAGGACTTGAACTCAGGGCACTGTTCCTGAGCTATTTTGCTCAAGGCTAGGGCTCTACCACTTGAGCCATAGTTCAACTTCTTGTTTTAGTGGTTAATTGTACATAAGTATATCTCACAAACTTTTCTGCTTGGGCTTGCTTCAAGTCACGATCCTCAGATCTCAGCCTCCTCAGTAGGTTGAATTACATGCTCCCAGCAGAATATACAATTTATTTTGTGGAAGGGAAAAAAAAGCAGCTGGATGGTGGTGGCTCACACCTCTAATCCTGGCTACTCAGGAGGCTCAGATTTGATGAACATGGTTTGAAGCCAGCCTGAGCAGGAAAGTCCATGAGACTCTTATCTCAAATAAATTACTCAGAGAAAGCCAAAAGTAGTACTGTGATTCAAGTGGTAAGGAGCTAGACTTGAACAAAAGAAGCTCAGAAACAGTGCCCAAACCCTGAGCTCATATCTCAGGAACAGCACATATACGTGCACACACACACACACACACACACACACACACACACACACACATACACAAACACACACACACACACACACAGCATCAGACATCCATTGTTTTCCCAATGCTTTCAAAAACTGATGTCAGCAGCTAAAGTGTTTAAAAATAGCATCACAACTTCCATTTCTAGTTTCTCTCTGAAATTAGTGATGAGAGGCATTGGTGAGATAAGTTAGCCTTTCATAAATCCTTTTTCTTCCTTCAGCCTGACTGGTGAGCAGAGGAGGGCTGAGAATCACCCATTGTCTTCCAGCCTCCATTTCCCCTCCAAAAAGAATCTGTAGTCTCTCAACCCCAGGGCCTTGTCCAGCTTTCTCTACCCTTTCCCCAGTGCAAGATCACTAACACACTTGGGCTGTCACTGGAAGGGAACTCCCTGTTCACTAAAAGTAAATTGCTAGCTGCATGCTCCTTTCTGTAGACAGCCCTTATTCCATGCCTCCCTGTGGCATGCGGGCTGCAGTGGATTCCATTTGGGAATGCTTCATAGCCTTTCCTTGATAAGTCAAGGAGCAGAGAGGTTGCACTCTGCCCTCCATAGCCCACCATCTCCCTGCCTACATTCCTGACTACAGGAAGCAGCAGAAAAGGACTGCTGAAGAGCCGTGGTATCAGAACCTTGCACTCAAATCTTAACACTGCACCTCAGGAGCCAAGATTCCTTTTGCTAAGCCATTTCTCCTGTCTGAGCTGGTCTCCTTATCTGGCAAATGGTACTCATTGTAACCCCAATGGGTTATGAACAGTAAATGAAATAATTCAGGCAAAAGCAGTTTTCAAACTGCAACAGGGCAGCTTGCCACTGATGGTATAATTCTCTGCTAATAGGATGTTGTGCTGTAAAGTGATGGAAAGAAAGCATGGAATGAGGAGACAGGAAAAAGTGCCTCCTTTCAGAAATGGGTTCAGGGTTTGGGTTAGATTGGGGAGGCCATCGCACCAGACAGAAACACCTGATCAGTTAGGGGGCTCAGGGAGGGGCTGGCTCTGAGTGAAGATCCTTTTTTCAGGAAGAAAATGCCGGGTGGTATGAGGCATCTCAGCATTGCGATCGGAAGGACAGTTCTCACACTCAGTTTCCAAATCACTTCTGTTTAGCTCATCGATAGTTGCCTTCTAAGAAAGAGGCCCTGCCCGAGAAGAAGCTTAAGCTCTTTAAGCTCCAAAGATTAGAGTGGGAAGGAAGAGGATGATAAACAGGACTGGAGAGCATTCTCCATGCAGAGAATTAGATCTGCACTTGGGTTAGATTAATCCCCACACTGAAACGAGCGGAACGTCGTTCAGCCCAGCATTGAGCTGTTTGTGGAAATGCAGAATCTGTCCTTTCTCTGCAGCCCAAGGGCAGAAAGACCGACCCGAGGAGGACAAATAGAGGGTGAGAGTTTCCTCAAGGACAGCCAAGAGAAGTGGACGGGGACAGGAAAGGAGTGGCGGGGACGTGGATGAAGCGTGATTATTCCATCAAGGTACACAGTGCCCTTTCTGCTCAGCCTAGGAGAAACTAGTGCCCTGCCAGGTACATGTCATTGAAGTCTAAGCATGGGCACCACAAATGCCAGAAGGCATAAAGGCTGGCCTTGGTCCAGAACCAGGCAGAAGGAGCCTCACAGAGGGAAAGCTGCCCTCCCCTTGAAAACTTAAGTGTGTGTGTGTGTGTGTGTGTGTGTGTGTGTGTGTGTGTGTGTGTGTGTGTGTGTGTTTGGGGGCTTGAATTCAGGGCCTGAGCACTGCCTCAGCATTTTTTCCACTAAAATCTGGATCTCCACCTCTTGAGCCATGGCTCCCCTTGTGGCATTTTGCTGGTTAATTGGAAATAAGAGAGTCTCATGGACTTTCCTACAAGAGCTTGCTCTGAACCTGTAATCCTCAGATCTCAGACTCCTGGGTAGCTTGGATTATAGGTGTGAGCCACCAGCACCTAGCTTAACTACTTTTTAATATTTGTTTCTGATTTTCATTCTGATGATCAGCTCTATCTACATGTGGTACTCTTCTAACTTGATCCACTCGATCCATTTTGTACTTGACCTCTTAGCCTTGGGCAGACACAGATAAGAATTCAGTTCTCCACAAGCCTCCCAGCCTCTCCTTTCTCCTCTCTCCCCACAGTACTAAGGCACAGTGCTTGGTCACCGTCGTCTAAATTATGCTCTTGCATGCATTATTTTAAAACATAGGCATGTGCTTAATGACAAGATCCCTTTTGAGAGGTGCATCATTAGGCTATTTGGTCCATGTTTGAACATCTAGGTATCCTTGCAGAATGTAGATAGGACTACATAATTCCTCCATCTTGGCCTCTTGTTAGAATCAAGAGATAACACAGGAGACCAGGCATACTAGTTCACGCAGGATGCGGAGGCTGGAGCATCTCCAGTTCAGTGCCATTCTGTTACATAGGGGAACGCAGCAAAACAAAATGTGAGGTGCTGCCTCCAGCCAGCACCCACACAAATTGATCTGTACATAAATTACAGGAATATCTTCTGGTGGGGTTTTTAAGCATGCTATAGTCAATTCCCAAGCCAATAACATTTTTTATTTGCTATTACGCATCTATGAGACTCATCTCTTATCACAAACCAAACCAGCAAAAAATCAGAAGTGAAGATGTGGCTAATGTGGTAGAGCAGCAACCTTGAGTAAAAGAGCCAAGGGAGAATGTGAGGCCCCAAGTTCAAGTCCCAGTACCTGTGTGTGCGTGCGCGCATGCGTGTGTTCGCGCACATGTGTGTGCAATCATGTGATAGAGAAGGGACTGGAGCATCTTCTGTCCTAACCAGAGATATGGACACCCTATTTCCTGTAATATGTTATTGATGGTTCAGAGACCTGAGAGAAGGATGTACCATTCCAATCAAGAAGCCTGTGTGCACGCATGTCACCTGGACCCTCAAGTCACATGATGAAGCAAGGGGCGGGAGTTTGTGCATCCTCTCGGGAGTGCAGTCTGGCCTGAAGTCACCGCAGCCTTCTTGTACCCAGATTTCCAACTGGGAATGGCTGGAGTTAGAGGCTGATACATTTCAGTCTTCTATTAACTTTTTTTTAATCTCCTGGACTCTTTCCTGGTCTCCCCGGCTCTGCAGCAGGGGTCCCCATGTGATTTCTGATGGGATCCACCCCCACTTTCAGGAAGTGGGGCTGGAAGCGCTGCCCTCTCCCACTCTTCAAAGCCTTTCGCTGGTCATCAGAGACTGCCTGGTGGGGTTGGGCTTGGTGAAATCAGGGGCTCCGTCTCCAGGCGCCCTCTCCCTTCCTCTCCCTCCCTCCACCTCTCCACTTTCTCTTCTCCTTTATACAGAGTTATCCTTTCAAAGAAATCCACCCCTGGAACTGCCTGGACGGGGGTCTTCTCTTCCATCAAAGCTACGGCATCTTTCATGGGCCCAACCTCTGTATCTGTCAAAACTAACTGCCACAGCCTTTGGGGGCAGCTACTCCCTCCAGGGGCCGCAGGGCAGGAGGAGGCCCAGGCAGCATAGGCTGGGGTTTAGAGGGGGCCTAATGGCTGGGGTTAAGCTTGATCATTAGAGCAAGGCATGTACCAGTTTGCTTGTTTGTTGCTTGAACCCAGGGCCTGGGCACTATCTCTGAGCTTCTTTTACTCTTCTACCATTCGAGCCACAGCTTCACTTTCTGTTTTTGTTGTTCGTTCGTTTGTTTTGGTAGTTAATTGGAGATAAACGTCTCACAGACTTTCTTGCCTAGACTGACTTCAAACCCTGACCCTCAGACCTCAGTCTCCTGAGTAGCTAAGATTACAGATGCGAGCCACCAGTGTCGGGCTATCCCTAGTCAACTAAGAGCAAGGGAAACCAGGGGGTTTAATTCTTTTCTCCGTAACACCAATGGAGGCCAGGCTTGTTGCACAGAGAATGTAAGTCCTCTTAGATAGGCTATTGACAGCTGAGTGGGCTCTGGGGATGTGCCAGGGCATTTCACAGAATGATTGTTTTCCTTAGCAGCCATAGGAGTTGATTTGTCCCAAGGGGAAGGAGCCTGAAGCAGTGGACCCCGAATGAGAACCCAGCCAGTCTTGTCTGACATTCCTAACTACCACATCAATCAGGTTTTCCAGATAGTGAGAGTGACATCTTTGGTTAAAATTATAATCTCAGCTAGGTGCTGGTGGATCACGCCTGTAATGCCAGCTACTCTGGAGGCAGAGATGAGAAGGATCAAGGTTCAAGGCTAGCCTGGGGAGCAAAGTTTGCAAAATCTTGTATCAAAAATAACCAGCAGAAACTGGGATGGAAATATGACTCAAGTGGTAGAGTACCAGCCTAGCAAATAGGAAGCCCTGAGCTCAAACTCTAGTACTTTCAAAACAACAACAAACAAACAAAAAAAAAGAAGAAATGAGAAAAAAACCAAACAGACCCTACAGTCTTATTATATTATGCAGTAGCTGAACATAACCCCACTCTCAGATAGGAACAAGGACCTGCTCCTTCAGGGAGCTAAACTGCCAAGGGAGATACCCCATGGCCATTTTTCTATCTGTGCATTTTACTACTTAGAATCACTGCATCAGCAAACTCAATCCAGTGCTTAGGAAAAGCAAGAAGAATCAATCACATATCCCCCCCTCCCCCGTCAGATAGATAAATAGGTAGATAGAAACTTTTGGGAAGGAAAATATTGAATTCGGTTCAGACAAATGCAGTATAAATTAGTTTCTGACAAGAAATCCATATAATTGTCCTATTTTCCCTTCCCTCTGTCCTCCCTAAGGCTGGTGAAGTAAGTCTGGGTGTGTGTGTTGAGGGGGGGTGGGGAGGCAGGGACAAAATGGCCTCAGCAAGGATGTGTAGGGTTTGGCACGAAGCTTGATTTGTTCTTCTGTTTTCCTTCTCTTTCTGAGGGGTGGGGTAGAAGTGGAGGGGTAATTGAAGAAGAAGGAAAAACTCTCTCTCTCTCCCTCTCTCTCTCTCTCTCTCTCTCTCTCTCTCTCTCTCTCTCTCTCTCTCTCTCTCTCTCTCTCTCTCTCTCTCTCTCTCTCTTTCTGTGGCAGTACTAGGGTTTGAACTTAGGGCCCCTAGTTTGCTAAGCAGGTACTTGACACCTTGAGTCACTCTGCCAGTCCCTTATTGGCGTTATTCTCAGGATATGCTTTGGTTCTATGCCCCAGCCAGCCTGGACTGCAATCTGCCTATTTGTGCTTCTCTTTGCCTCTGGGCTGACAGGTATCGGCCAGGACACCCAGCCACTTCCCCCGCAGTGTGAGTAGACAGGCAAGCGCCCCCGTGACCACAGGCCTGCAGAGAAGGAATCTTTGGAACTTTTACGGCCAAGCTGGCTTTGAGCTACCAATCCCCAAGATCCACCTCTCAAGTAGCTAGGATTATAGGCCCGAGCCACACTTCACCTGGCCTCCCATCTCAGTTTTACGCTGATCAGCTGCCCTGTAGCAGCAGCAGCAAGTCCACACTCTGACTTCCCAAGCCTCCACTGCTGCACTGTGGACACCCTGGAACTTGCTCAGTTGATTGGGAGAATCGATATGAGAAGTGAGCAGGGAGCAGAGAACAAAGGGCAGAGGCTGGCTACGCTTCAGGCCACACAAATGATGTTGACCTGCACAGGGTACACACCTGTGTCTTTGTCACTAACTTGATCCAGATTTCTGCCTGCTTTTGAATAAGTAGCCTCCGGTCACTCAGATCCCCAATCCAGCTGAATATAAATGCTGAGGCTGGATGGGTCCTGACAGGAGGCCTGAGCCCCCGCCTTGAAGCTCACTGCCACCACTACCACACCCCTGCTTTCCTTTGCCTGTCTCAGTGACATGCCAGCCTGTGGACATCTGGTGTCATTCAGACCCATGGCTGCTGTCCCTGTCCCGTCTCCTCCTCCGTGACTTTCCTCCTGTCCTGCTTCCCTGTGCTTGGAGAATGCCTCTCTGGACTTTGTCCTTAGACAGTGAGCTTCTGATGGAGTGACGTGCCAGGTCGGCACTTCAGAAGGCGGCTCGTCTGGCCCAGTGAAGGCCCAGTTCCAGGAAAAGGAAACAAGGCTACTGCCAGCCTGAGCCACAGGCCCCGAGGCAAGAGTGGAGCTGTGAGGCCCGAGGTGGGTCACTCATGTGTCCTAACACTTGCAGGAATGGTTCAATGTTTCAAGTCTGTGCTTCCTGGCTGGTGTTGCTCTGGGCCCTCTATAGATTGTGAACTGACCTAAACACCCACCATTCTTTCTACAGTTCCTTTACATCTTGCTTGAGTCAAGGTTTGCTTTACAAGGACCCAGTTTCATGAGTGTCTGTAAATGTGCCTGTTTGGATTTTTTTTTTTTTTTGGTAGACATAGACAGAGCCTACAAGCAGAGCCTAGGATGCTGCGGTACCCATAAAAACACTTCTAAAAAGGAGTTGAAGACATGAAATGTTCAACATCCCTGGCCATAAAGGAAATGCAAATTAAAACAACTTTCACCTCAGTTAGAGTGACCAACATTGTAAATTTGAACAACAAGCGGTGGGGAGGTGGGGAAACAAAATCCTATTGCACTGTTGGTAGGAATGTAAATGAGTTCTACCTCTGGACAGCGCCCTGGAGGTTCTGTGAAAATCTAAACATAGGGGCTGGGAGTTTGGCCTAGTGGGAGAGTGCTTGCCTAGCATGTGCAAAGACCCGGGTTCGATTCCTTGGAACTTATCACATACATAGAAAAAAAAAAGCCAGAAGTGGTGCTATGACTCAGGTGGTAGAGCTCTTGCCTTGAGAAAAAACCCCAAGAACAGTGCTCAGGCCCTGAGTTCAAGCCCCAAGATTGGTAAAACAAAAAACAAAATCTAAACATAGATTGTCCCTAAGACACGGCCATTCTGCTCGTGGACATCTACCCTGAGCATTGGAAGCCAGGATATGATCAAGACATCAGCACATCCATGTTCATTCCCGAATATTCACAATAATCCAGATTTGGACACAGCCTATATGCCCGACAATAGATGAGTGGATTAAAAAAATGGTACCTATACACATGAAATTTTACATAGGATAAAATTATGCCATTTTCAGGGAAATGGATGGAACTAGAACAAATCCTGTTAAGTGAAGTAAGCCAGGCTCGGAGAAAAACAACCTATGTTTTCTCTCATAGGTGGAAATTAGATCTAAAATATGCTTGGATATGACAAATTATCCAAAATTCTAGACATTCACACACAATGAGACCAAAATAGCGAGAAACACAAAGGTGCAATTCCCACATGCCTCTTTATATTCCTATTACACACACACACACACGCACACGGAAGTGAGCTTTTAAGGTATCACTTCTATAAGGCATTAGAAATACATCTACCAAAAGGAATATGAAAAGAGAATGATCAATTAACACACACCCAGTCCCTGCTGTGTATCAAGCATTTTTGTATATGTTACTTCATTTAATCCACGCAAGACTTACTTAAGACAGATGCAGAGAGGTTAAGCAACTTTCCCCAGATCATGCTTCATGATCTGTTGTCCAATGCCAACCCAGCCTGTTGCTAGCACAGAACAGAGCTAGCATACGAATGCACTTTGGGAGATGGTGAGGTCAGGAAGGCTCTAGAAGTGTATTTTAGAGAAGTGCCAAAGGTCTCTCTTCCCCCAAAGTGAAAAGGCTTTTGAAAAATATCACAGGGCACTGTATTCAGGAAGCCAACAAGTCCAGACAGAAAGAGACACCCAATTCTCAAGATCCCACCTCTCTTTCAGGTTTTTTACTTCATTGAAGGGAGGGGGATGTTTTCCAACATGCAAAACGTATGCAGAATTTTATTCAAAAATGTTTAATAAATCAAAAGATGCACTGGGAACAAGAAGCATCACACAGCCCAGATGATGGCTCTCTCTGAGGTTGGAGATCCAAGGAGGCAGCCTGTGTTTCTGCAAAACTGACTGATGCGATGAGAGAGATCAGGGAGAGAAACACGTACTCTCTGCCATAGACAACCACAGAACAGAGGAAATTTAAATGTGAGAGGGAAGATTGAAGCTGCACAAAAACATGAAAGAAAAGAAACAAGTACAAATGGGCAGATCAATTATTGTGTGAAGATCCTGAGGTGTGCGTTTCAGATTAGGCTGGGCTGCGTTTGGAGGTTACATGGTTCTGCTACATCAATCGCTTCTATATCTTCTCAAAGCTCACTGAGACACGAGTTACAGCTGCCAGTGATGTCAACCCAGGGCTGTGGTCCTGGAGGGTCCCTCAGAATATGGACTCCAGGGCTTGACTGTGTGCAATTACCAAGAGAGGGGCTTCTGTCTTCTGATCAATTGTGGCTACTCACTGACCTTTTGTCTATCTACCTCTCCATCCCTCTGTTCATCCATCTATCTATCTATCTATCTATCTATCTATCTATCCATCTATGATCTATCCATCCACCTATATGTCCACTCATTGACTCATCTAAATGTCCATCCATTCATCCCTTTGTCCATGTATGTATGTATGTATGTATGTATGTATGTATCTCTATGTATGTATGTATGTATGTATGTATGTATGTCTATACACACATATATTCACTCATCTATTCATCCCTCTGCCCAGCCATACATTCCATCTGTCTACTCATATAGCTATCTATTCATATATACATACTTACATACATCTGCTCATCTATACACTGTCCATCCCTCCATTCATGTATGCATGGATCCATCCACTCATCTATCTGTCTATCATTTATCCATCCATCTGCCATCAATGCATTCATTAATCTACTCATCCATCTTCTTACCTACCTACCAATCATCTATCTGTCTATCCATCCATCCATCCATCCATCCATCCAACCAACCAACAGATATTTATGGCTGCTTACTTCCTATAGGCCTTAACCAAGGAGATAATGAACATAACAGTGATGAATATGTTAGTAATAAACATGACAGCCATGATCCCAGCCTTACTGCAAGTAGCACATCAGCAAAAGGAATGCAGGAGGAGACTGAGATGTACACAGAGGTCAGATCCAGCATGGACTATGTAATGTGTGGGGTTTATTTACAAGGTAAAGGGTACAACAAGCTGATCATGCTTGTCTGAGCTATTTGCACTGCATCTTGGACACTGAGATCAATAGTGAAAACAAGCAGAGCAACAAGGAAGCTGCTCCACCTCCAAGTAGTAGGTGGTGAGCATCTGGACAAGGGTGGGACAACAGGTGCTACAAAGATGCGAGATGCTTCCATCCATGCCCCTGGTTTGGTTTTGGCAAGGGAGAAGAATGGAAAGAACCATTCTCAAAAGGCTGTGTAATAATGTCATTTTCTATATGGTGGAGAATCTGGAAGAGGCTTATTGGCTTGTACCTCCTTCAGCTAGCATTATTTGAGTGCCTGCTGTGTGCTGGAAGCTCAAAGTGACTGCTTCTGAGAAGAAGAGAACAGGCGCTGTGGGTCCGTGCACTCCTGACAGCCCCACAGAGGGATTCAGCTTCCTCTGGGATAGGGCTTTAGAACTTTCAGGGATTTCAATATTTCACTTTGTCATTTCATCCAACTCTGATCTGTCCACACCAGCTCACAAAGTTTTTTAAAATCAAAATTGACCTGATAATGTCCATGAGAGGAAAAATCCCTCATTTTTTCCTGTAAAAATTGACTTACATTTGATGTAAATTATGGTGAATGAGTAAATTTCTCTTTTTTTTAACCTTAGAAGCCAACCAGAGGCTTAATTATAAATCTGTAGCTCAGTGTAATAACTGCTTCCATAATGGCATTCTGGTATTCATTTGATATTGATTAATCTAACTAAACATCTGTCATCTGCCCCATGGATCAGCCTGGACTGTTTGTGGCTTCAGTCTTCTCTGATTAGACCATGTGGACACTGGAGACTGGAGATGTTTGTTCAAAACCTGACTGAGCCAGGCAGTCTTCCTGAATCAGGAACATGGCCTAAGAGATACAGAATAGATCCTCAGCTCCCAAGTAGAGAGAATACTGTGCTGTGAGAACAGATATCTCTTCTCACTGGTGGCTTCCTGGCCTTCACATGCCAGGGATTGGCTGCTAAGGGCTCACAACTGAATTTTTCTTAGAGCATTATTCTGACCAAGTGGCCCAAAATCATAAGCCCTCTGTGGGGTAGCTCCTTGGCGATGAGGAGAAACTCAGTACAGCGTATCAGCCTCCTTGGTATCCTAAATGCCCTATATTTCATGGTGGGGGCCTCTGTAGCTGCTGCATTGCAACCCAGACTATCCATCTACCCCATCCAGTCTTCTTTCCTCTCCCATGCACCTGACTCATAGACACTCCTGTCCCCTGACAAACGTCCCTTCACTCAGCAGGTCCAGGACAACCTGCCTGCTGAGGGTGGTAGGATATGGTTTCTTCAGTAAACACTGTTCTTGTCACTCCTCTCCCCCAAGGAGTGAGAGGAATGAAGAGAGAGAATGGAAGTTGGTCAGGCCAGTAGATCAAAGGGCCGTTTCCAGCCAGGGCATTGTGTGTTACCTTTCCTGAAGCCAAAGGGATTAGTCTACTAGAAAACCAGATTCCCTGGACCTGCCTTACAGGACAGGGGCCTTGTTGAACAGTGTGAAACCCAACACGTGAGAAACTGTCACTCAGAGAATAGACAGTCGGTGACATCTGAAATGCCTATGGGAAGGGCGTTAAAGGCTGTCTGTTTGGATTGAAAGATCAGGGATGACAGGAAGGTATATTCTAACTCTCCAGATAAAGGCAGAGATGTGATAAGGCACCTCTTTTGCCCTTCTGAATTAAAAAAATTCAGTATCTTTTACAGAGTTCTCGCTTTAGGACTAAGTATAGAAATTCATTCAATTTCACATTGTCATGATAACAAATCTTTAGGGAAATAAGAGACAATATGTGCACTTATCACAAAAGGAGCAACATCATCCTTCCTTCCTTCCTTTCCTCCCACCTTTTCTAGAAAGGAAGAATACAGGAAAATGAATATGGATTACAAAGCTAAATAGCAAAATGTTCCCAGGTCACTTCCTGTTGACACAGGAAGAAAAATGCATTTGTTTTCCTGGAATCTCTCCACTGAATCAGAAGTTCACTAATAGATGAAGTTGTGTGTGTGTGTGTGTGTGTGTGTGTGTGTGTGTGTGTGTGTGTGTGCGTGTGTGATGGGAGACATCTAATCACGTGAGTTGAGTGATCAATGAGTTGCTTTGCCTGAGACGTTCCATTTTTACTTCTGTCTGAGAAGATGCTAAGGAGACTCCGTGTTTGAAACCCACAAGAGCCTCATGTGTTGGCCTCTTGGCTCTGCTTTGTGCTCAGATAACCACCAGCACAAGCCCATCAAGAACCTGATGAACCACCACAGCCATAGCCCTATCTCTGGGAAAGTCCTGCCAGAAGACTTCTGTCCCATGAGCTGTGTCTTCTTTCGTGTACTTAATACAAACAAAAATTCACTGTTTTCTTCTTCCAACCTCAACCAGGACAGGTTCTGTTGAAAACTGAACTTGACCTCCCACTTCCTGTATCACCAATGCTCACAGTAGACCCTCCATGAATGTTTGAACAATATTAATGTCTTTCTTACGAAGGACTACATGTGTACAACGTTGAATATTTTATAAATGCCTCTGCTTTTTAGTGTATTTTCCCCTTTTTACACTGATATGCCACCTAAGTATACAATGCCCAGTTGTCACTTTAATAAAGTGCCTCTTCACTTCACCCAACACAATTTGATTGACTACCTGTCAAGAGCTAGGGATCTAGGCTGGTAGCTCGGTGGTGATCAAGCAGAATGTTTGAGCTTTCAACCTAATGGGGCAATGGGGAAAATATTGATAAAATAGAACCACAGGTATGTCATGGTAACATACCACACATATGGAAGGACATCTGTTTTGAGGAAGTAATGTTTGGACTAGGACCTGAAGGATGATTGAACTAGGTGAATTAACTAGAATAACTTTCTCAAGAGTGATTAGGGTTAGGACTAAGAATAGAGTGAGCCTTGAAATAAGGATTAGGGGACTCCCAGAAAAAGTTACAATGGAACTTAGAAAAGGGAATTAACATTCCCATTAAATCAGGTGGATGTTGACCTGGAAGGGAGTTAATGGCTACCTAAAAGTGGGTGGATATGAAGCAAGGGGAGAAAGAACAGTAGCAGGACTTGGTTGTTATTTCAAGGCCATCTGGAGACTGGACATTGACTTTGGCCTTCTCTTAAGCTAATGCCTGGAAGTCCCTTATGGCTTATAGAAGTGAGACTAGTCAAGGAGACATCTAAGTGCAGGTCCAAGTGGGGAGGGAAGAAGAGGAAGAAGTGAGCAGAAGGTACTGGTGAGCAAGTGACTCCATGCAATCATGTCAGAGCCTGCATCCTAACTGAGATCTGGTAGCTTTCTAGATCCCTTGCATAGATTATTGTGGTAGTTGGGTACTTACATAAATTCAAGATCACATTTGTGTATGAAATCAATTGAATCCAGAAAGTCCTGTATTTAACAGGTAACTGATGCTTTATACAGCCCTACCTATAACTTAATGCAGCTAAGATACACAGGAAGCAGCTCCGATGAAGTCCAGGAGAGGAGAGGATAAAACAATAAATAAATAAAAACCGGACATAATGTGATTTAAAAGAAAACTTTTGAAGCCCACAAGCAACTATGGGCAAGACTTGAAAGGGCTCAGAATCAATGTTTGTCAATAGTTTTGCATACTTTAATTTATTTTTCATGAATAGAAAGTATAGTGTTAGTTCATCCATGCTTTAATTCTGCTGAAAGCTGATAAACCAGAAATCTATCAGCATTCTCTCTAATCAGCAATGGTCCAGGCCTGTAACAGGTACCTCCCCTGACCTGTGGCTGAGAGGCTAGGTATAACTCCAGGCTCTCCATATTGAGCGTACAGTAGATCTGATGTACACCCACCAGCCAAGGACTGGCTGTTAATTCGGGCCACTATCTTTGAAGACTGTCTTCTCAGCAGAGAAACAACCCCATGATTCTACCCAGCTCCAAGTTACCATTTGTTTAATCAAGATAGTTGCTTTGCAAAACATTAAACAGTATTTGATGCCTAGTTAATAATTTGCATCCTCTTCATTTGTTCCGGAATCCTTGGAGATTGACATTTCCCCAACCCCCCAATCCCAAAAGCAAATTGCATTGAGGAGGAAACTGTAGTGAGAGCCAACCACTAGGCTTTCAACTACAGACATGTTTGCCTGGGTGTCTGATCTCCTCCTTCTGCTGTTAATTGTTCTGATGGGAAAGCCAGCCAATGGGGTAAGTGTTCTTTCCAAATTTCTATGGTTGAGAGACCCTGCAGTTATTAAGAAAGACCCACCCAGCTGGGCTAGGGGCAAGGAAAAACTTGCCTCGTAGGAGATTGGTGTTGCCAAGTGGATATGTCTATAGAGTTGGGCTGGCTGCTCAATAGCCAATTCTGTGGTGACACACGGCTGCTTTGAGCCCCCTATCAGCAGAGTTATGCGCCAACAAAGGAGATGGGGAAAAGAAAATCCACGAAGCCTTGGGTTGAAGTCTTGTACAGATCACAAATCCCCCTTTGGGAAGCTATAGAAAAGCTTCCATCACCCCCAAATCAGCTTTTAGCGCTGTTGTTCACTCACACACACTTGGTTTTCCAGCTGTCCCGGAATGATACTAAGAGAAAGCTTCTTGGGGATGAGCTTTATAGGAAATCCTGCAGGTTTCAGATTTTCTGGGAGAAGTTTTGTTTCTATGAGTTAAATCTGAGGAGACCTTCTTTACCCACAATGGCAGCAATAGGGCAGAGAGGTTGTGTACCCAGGGAGGTTGTTGAGAGGCAGAAAGGGGAGTGCCATGAGACTGTCTTTAAAGGGGCACTTGAGACTTCTGCAATGAGAAGCATATGGTAGATGTTGGCCCCTTCTGTGTGCTGTTGGAGTTCAAGTAGTGGCTGGACCACTGTAGGTAAGGGGAAGAGGACTTCAGCAGAAATGGAGCCTCCTGGGCTCCAAGCTGACAGAGGATGAGGCTTGAGCCTGGTGCCAAAGCTAGATTCTCAGCTTGACCACACTGTTGCTGTGAACTGTAGGACCAGAAAGAGAATTTCTCTAAGTCTGTGTTTTTCTCACCTGCAATGCGCATCTAATGCTGATTCCTCACAGTCTCAGGGAAGGTCAGGAATCAACAAGGTCATCCATATGGCTTTCCCTAAAGGTTTGCTCTTTGCACTTGCAATTTCCAAAATGAATGCTTTCCAGAGAATGTTTCCCTTTGTGAGGAAGAGGATGGAAAAGAATGCCTAAGAGCCCAAATAATAGTGACAACATGTATATCTAATTAAGCACCTTTACATCTAGTTCCCATTCTATTCCACAGAGTGTTTCTAGAAGGAATCAGATTAAATGACACATTTTCTCATTAGTTTGTTGGTTGGTTTTGTGCCAGCACTGGGGCTTGAACTCAAAACCAGGGAAATCTTCCTTAACTTTGACAATCAAAGCTGCTCTGCAGCTCCATTCCTGACTCCTGGAGGTTCATACACTTTTTCCTGCCTGGGCTGGACCGCAAATCTTGATTCTTCGATCTTTGAATCGTGAGTAGCTAGGCTTACAGCCACTGGAGCCTAGCACCTAAGTATGTTTTGAAGACAACAGCATACTTCACTTTTCAGCAAACTATCCGCTTTAAGCCCCACCTTGAGCTGCCAAATGAATCCCTTAGGAAAAGGTTTTCTTCTCAAGTTATGGCTGTGTACACGAGGGAGCTGCAATTACATATTGATACCAATGTTCCTCCTGCACCACGACATTGCGTAGTGCATGTCTGCCGGGGAAAAGGCCTAGACAGTGTCAGTTCAAAGGTCCTAAGGTTTTTGACCAGGAGACGAATTGATACAAAAGAATAATGGTTCCCACCCCTAACACCCCCTCCCGCCCCACCCCAAAACCTCTTTTTCTGCAAGCCCCAGTAACATTTTTTACTGAAATGATGAGTCAGTAATGGCTAAAAGAGAAAACAATTGGAGAGAGCGCCTTCAGGCAATGAGTTTAGTAGATTCTAAAGAAAGAATTCTTATATGCAAAATAGGTGGCTAAGAAGGTGGCATGTAGGTATCTAAGGGAAAGTGGCCAACTTGCTCAGATGCAGTGAAGAATAAAGAGCATTATGGCAGGCAGGGCACAGAGCCACAAAATCATATTACCAGAGAGGCCTCTCCAACCCAGGTCGTTGAAAGTAATAACCAACTGCTACCAAGCCAGGGAGACTCCTGAGAGCAAGGACTGGAGCATTTTTAGATGGATCCTAAGAAATAGGTATTGTCATTGCTCCCTCCCCCACCTTATTTCATATCTGAGACTGGAAAATGGGCCCAAGTCATGTAGCTTAGAAGTGATGGAACTGAGCTTTACATCCCAGGCAGAGGGCCCTGGCTAAGCATGATCACCTATCCTGCAGATTTTTGTTTAGATATCTACTACTCAGAGATATAAGTCAAAGACCATTGCCACAAATATCCAGGCATCTTTCGTATGTCCTCCTGTTCTGCTTCAATCAGATTTTCCCTACCTGTCATACCTATAGTTTTGAGTGTCTGTCACCAGCATGACTGTGTATTGTTATCCCTCCTCTCCAGATTAGAAAGAAGCCCAGAAATGTTAAACTAACTTGTCAGCCAGGGCCACGAGACTGGTCTGTTCAACCCATCACCCTCACGGAAGCCTCACTCGACTACAAAAAAGACAGGAACCATCTTAGACATCTCTTCCGCTGTAGTTCTTAAGAATGGTTTGGGACGTGCTGAGCTTGGCTGCATTGGAATTTGACCTCTCCTGGGGTCAGAAGGGAGGACAATGCTTGTCAGGGCTGTCCCACTTGTCTCTGCCCATCTCCAGAGAGGAACAAAGAGAATGGCTTCTCCAATTCCCAAGTTACAATTAAAACACTTGTCTGCTCACATTTCTGGGCTGTTTAAACCCTGGGATCTTCCTCACTATAGAGTCTACCAAAATTGGTTGTGTAGACCAGAGGTTACAAGTAGGCAATTTGCTGCACAATGTGCTTACAACTGAGTTTTCCTTGGCAGGTTGAAGGTCAGCCTGCACAATATTTTAGTTTTCTTTCAGGTGCCTGGCAGCATTTGAAAATCAGAGCATTTCATATAAAGACATAGCTCTCCAAGCTGTTTTGTTTTGTTTAAATCAGACATCCTGGTAACACTGGATACACTGCATACCCAGGAAAGAAAAGGAGAGGAGAGAATTATTAGTCTCAGTATCTCACTGAATCAAACACTCAAATAGACATGGGCACCAGGACATAAGATGTGAACCACCCCCTAAAAAGCTTTAGCACCCTAAAATTCCAGTGTCTTTGAAGCCTAGCACGGGTTTGGAGGAGGTCCCACTCTCCTGGGTTATCCACACAGAGTCTTCTGGAAAAGAGAAGGGTTGAATTACACTTCAACTTCTCAGATTTTTTTTTTCCAACTGATCACAAGTATCACGAGTACAAGTCCAACTCATTAGCTCTGGCATTGTACACGGGTATTTAGGGAAATCAGGTCACATGTGTGTATAGGCACAGTTATATTTATATTCCAAATTCATTAGGGTCTCCTAAATGCAAAAGCGATTCTGCTGTCACAGAGAAAACAGCACGGCAGAATATTCGGCAGCCGGGATTTTGAATAAAACATGCCTTTTCTTCATAATTAATATAACAAGGTTTGCTGGCTTAGAGCTTGGCAAAGATCCCAGGGAAAATGGTTGTGGGGGGAGAGGGTGGGTATGACGTGACTGTGACCCAACAAACAAGTTCCAGCAAGACTTTGTGCTGACGAGCAATCTGGCACCGAGGGGCACTCACCCATCTCAAGACAAAACAGAACAGCACAAAACAAACTCCAGAAACAAAAACCTTACCAACAGTGGCTAACCAAAGCAATAATAGTAGCAGCCATTTATGGAGCCTTTACCACATGCTTTATGTTTTCATTCTCATTTAAGCTTCTCAAGAAGGCAATGAGGTAGGGACCAATGTCACATGGGATCACAGATAATTGGCCCAAGATGGCACCCATGGCAGGTCAACAGAGCTCGGGTGCAAATTCGCCTGCCCAAAGCCAGCTTCCGTTCTCTGAGCTGAAGATCCTGCCAAGCCATGACCGAGAGTTGGTCTCTCTTGGAGTTCCTGTCCCACCTCAGAAGCTTTACTTTCTGACACCAGGAGGATTAGGATTGCCAAATTTTTAAAACTTCAGTCATGAGAGTTAATCCATTTCAGGATGTTTAGCCACAGCCCAATCTAGTTTCCTAAATGCTTTTGTTACCCATCCTCACTTTTTCTCATCTATCCTGATTTTTTTCCAAAAAAGAAAAAAAAACAGTAACATTATCTTTATGGATGGAGAAAGAATATAAGCCATGTCGCTGAGTCCCAGGATAGGATTGGGAGAGCTGCCAGAAAGCTCTGGAAGGGAACGAATGCTAGTTCCTCTGGCACTGAGCATTACCTAGTAGATAGGTAGGGTACCAGCAGTAGCTGTCACAGTAGTGTCACAGTGGGGAAGGGCAGAATGTACTCAGCTTTCTCAGTGGCTGTAGTTCTTTGCTGAGGCCCTGGGCTAATTGCTGAGGCCATTGGCCAGGAAAATTAATGGAAGACTCATATATATATGTATATATATATGGTGGGCTTTAGACTTGGCCTGATATTTTGTTTTGTTTATTGGCCTGCCAAATGGCTTCCCTAGGGCAACCCCCCCCATACCCAGAAATGGGGGTGTTATCTTATTCCAGTCTCTGTCCTCACCATCAAACCTTTGACCCCATCCCTTCCCCTGCTTGAGTCCGCTGACCCAAGCCCCTAGAATGTCTCATTTGTAGTGACAGGTCTCACATGAGGAGTGACCCACTGCAAACACTATTCTTCCCATATGCTGCCAAGTGACCTCACATGAGCCATCAGCTCGGGAGAGGGAACTCTTATTTTGACAACTGAGGAATCCATGGCAAGAAGCCATTTAACAGCTACCCAAGAGCAAGATTAAGTCCTGAGTCTCCTTAGCCAGGAACTTCATGCCTAAGAGATGCTGGAGATGCTGACAACATCCAGGACCTGCCAAGCACAGAATCATTTGGCACTGGTTTAACACATATGTTCTGGGGTCAGCACTCTAGGAGGGATGGAGCCAATTGGAACCAACTTCTGTTTTATCCCCATTGAAACCAGAGAAGGGATGGGCCAGAGTGAGCAGTGGCTTGAGTGCCCTCCGAGCAGTTTGTTGAGGTGTCCTTGGCAACAGTGGATTGATTGAAGTCACTTGTGTGCCTTCCTCAACTGCCACTGGACCCCAAGTACCCTCCAAGCTAGGCCCAGGGGCAACCAGAGGAGACTTTTTATAAAGCTTTTCAAGAGTAAGAGCCCTGATGTTTCTGTCTTAGTTCAACATCCTCCTCTGCCATCCAGAATCTTACCTGTAGATTTCTGTATGTTCCAACTTGCCCACCTCTCACTGCAAGGGGCTCAGTGAGACTAAGGCTGAAACCTCTACACCCTAGCTCCAGTATTCACCAGCTGAATTATTTTGGGCAACCTAATCTCTGCAAACCTTAGTTTCCTCACCTCTAAAACGGATTATAATTGCAATGGCTAAGTTGTCAAGTATTGTATGTAATATAGACAACATGCATATAAAACACTTTAACATTTAGCCAAGTCCCCAGCTTATTACCAGCTCTTTATGTGACCTGAAGCTGAAAGTGAGGCTCAAGTAGAGAGCACCTGCTCAGCGAGCATGAGGCCCTAAGTTCAAATCCCAGTACTGTCAACCAGTCAGAATCTTTCTTGCTTGTTTCCATTTTCTAGTGATCCCCTTCTCTTCCCTCTCTTTTCCCTAGTCCTCTTGTTCCTTCTTCTCTCTGTCCTTCCTTTCTCCTCCCTCCCCTCCTCCCATATCTCAACCCCCACCCCCCTCCACAAAATGCCAGGTGAAAGAGAGCAAACTGTGCCTACACATTGAGCTTCCATTGTAGTTCAGGTCAGTGTCAGGAATCCAGCTGTTTGGGTCGCATCTGGGACTCAGACACTGAGCCTGTTTGGGTGGTGTGTGTGTGGGGGGAGGATTTCTGGCCTCCACACTGCATCACAACCTTTATGTGATGGACCCAGAGTCACAAAATGAGTGACGAGTCCATGTGACACAGCTGGACGGCAGTAGCCTCAGACTCCCTTGAGCTAGGGGACTTTCTCAAGAGCCTGCTGTAGTCGGGTCGACAGCTAGAAAGGGCACGTCTGCCACCTGCTGGCTGTGGGCAGTGCAGCAGCTGCCCACTTTCTCAGTTATTTAAGGAAAAACTACAAGGAAACAGAAGATGTTAAGTGGAGCTGGGTACATTAGAAGCAAACATGCCAACCTACCTACAGAGAAGTGTGTACAGAGAAGATGCTTGTGAGCTTCCATTTCTGATATCCAAGCCACAAAAGGAGCCCCGTCCAATGATAAAAGTGATTTTTCTCAGTCAGAGATTTGTGCAACTTTATCCATGAAATTACAGAGAATAAAACTCGGAGCTACCCTCAACTCTGTCACAATAATTCTGCCGCGGTAACACAAAAGCACCATAAAATATGTAGCTCAATCACGGAAAGCCACATGAATGGAAGGCAGAAAGGTGAGCAAGTGCAGTCATTCCCATCAATATGCATCATGTAAAAATGGAAGGGGAATACAATGAGTTTTCTGTAAGTTTATATTCCTCCACAAGCCTGATCAGATTCCTGCTTTTCTAGAGGACAGAACCTGGTGTGAGAGACAGATGACAGGCAAATAAACTTTTACCAGACCACATACTTAATAAGAACAATGAAGGGAACCAACAGATAGAGTTACAAGACAACAGCAGTGAGGGTCTTAGTGATAGGGATGCTGACATTTACAAAGTCCTAGTGAAGATCATGGTGGAGGCTGTCAGACAGGGAGAAGGGCTAGTGCAAAGGCCCTGAGGTAAGAGGACCCGGTTTGTGTCATTTTAAAGCCAGATGTGACTAGAGCTTAGTAAGATGTGGAGGACATAGGAGAGTTCTAGGTTACAGCAGGTGCTTGCATTGTAATCCAAGAACAATGAAAAGCATCTGGGGAGTGTTAGGCATTTTCCCCTCAGATCCCCCATGAGTTATTACCCAAAGAAATCACTCAGATTTGAGTATAAATACTTCACCTGTAACCTTTGAGTCTGGATTTTTGTTATAAGATTATAATGTGGCCATGTGCAACGTGGCAAGGCAGGCAGTGGGCACTATATCCAAGAAGCTGCAATCTAACAAGTGTGAGGAGTGTGTGTGTGTGTGTGTGCACGCGTGTGTGCGTACGCGTGTGTGTGTGTGTGTGTGTACAGAGGAAGGGTGCTGGGGCCATGTGCAGGGACCATCTTCAAATAGAACATGCCCCTCCCTCCACCCTCCTGATGCAGGCTATCTCAGAAAATGCCCACTGCACTTGCCCTTGGAATAAGACGAGGTCTGCATTCGCACAGCTGGAGAAGGCATCCATCACCTTGGCCTGGCCAGGCTCTTGCTCAAGGTGTCTCTTTTGTGTTGCTTTTTCAGTTCTCCCTGAAGCCTTACCTTGAACACCTGGACCCAGGTGAGTGTGCCCATCAACTAGACTTCTATTACCAATGGGGTGGTTCTGCTGTAGAGGCAGGAGTCTCAGCAGAGAAGTTTCAAAGGACCTTGGGGATTGCCCATTCCACTGAGCCACAGATGCCCTTGAGAATTTGCCCAGAAAGGTTGCCTCCATATAGTGCTTCCCACGACTTTAAGTTGTCATGGGATACTCTGGTTTCAGGAACTCGAGGGCAAAACTACTGATTTTACAGAGAATGAAACTGAGGTTCAAAGAAGGAATGCAACTTGATTGTGCCCCTCGGTGGCTGCCATGAGTTGAAAAGGCTAAGGACGAAGGGGGTGAGTGAGCAGAGGCAGGCTTTCCTATCCCCTTGGTGAAAGCCTCAAGATGACTTGCCTTTTATGGCAGCCTCTGCCATCTTCCTCTGCCTGGCTCTTTTGCCTCCTCAGGTTTAGTGTAGCTTGCCCCTTTCCATGCATGCTTTGTCTCTCCTCAGACTCATCTGGTCCCATTCTATATTTTGCCTGGCACATGTGGCCAGGCTAGGCTGAGTAAGGCTGCCCCTTTCTACCATATCAACCTGCTTGTGATTGTGGACCCTGGGTTCCAGTCTTCCTTGGCTGCTCTGAGCCCAGATGGAGCCCTGCTCCATCAGTCCTGGGACTGGTATCCTCATTGGTAGGGGGCCTAGGTTGCTTGCCCCTATTAGAACAGTGCCAGGCAGACTGCAGCCACAGTGAGAAGGAGTATATCTGGGCACATCACCGTCAGAGGAGGGGTCTCTGGGCTATGATGGAATTTGTGCCTTTAGACCACAGTGAGATGGGAGGCATACACTTATGCCCGCAGGCAAGATGCTTCTTTGCTTGATCTTGCTGGAGACTGTGTGGAGAGGGCCTTGCTGGGGCAGAAACTGCCCAGGTTATGAGCCCTCCAGACAACAAAGACTGTGCCCATCTCCCCAAAGAGGAGATATGTAGCCGGCAGGTCTGAAGAAACTCACTTTGAAAGCCAGCTTGGCTTTGCCTAGCTGCACAGGCAATGCCCGTCCATCAGCTGTCCTGCCGTCTGCCAGCCAACCTCTCTGCTACGCTTGCCCTGTCAAGCCAGATTGGAAGCGTCAAATGCAGGCCGACAAGGCTGGGGTTTGGGGATGTCCTGGGAGGATTCGTCGGTGCCACAGTGATGGATGAGGCCAACAGGGACGACATTCTGAGGATTTTTGTTCCGTTCCACACATCTGGCAAGCTCTTTAACCAGAGTAGCTGCAGAGTCCCCATTGCAAGAAGTCTGAGCTTTTTCTGAGAGAGCCTGAACATGGACCACGGTAATCCTGGCAGAAGAGTATGGAGCATGTGCTAAAGTGTGTGTCACCTCCTAAAAGGTGAAATCCCTGGAGTTTCTGCAACACATATCCACCCAAGGTGCAGGGCTCATGAAAAGGGCTCATGACATGGAGTCAGTAGATCTAAGGTGAGGTCCCGCCGTCCTCTGCTGTAGATTTTCCTGATACACAGAATGGGAATAGGGATCTTTATGTAAGTTTGTGTTCAAGCACATCTATGAGGTGTAGTGTCTGACACAATCAAAACTACAAATATATATTTATCTATTATTATAGTCATTTGGGCTCATTAAGAATAGCCTCATCCTTATAATTTCTAGAAACTGACTCTGCTAAATAGAAAAATCCACAAGGGTTTGATTTTTTATCCTAAATATAAAGTGTTCTAGACAGACAGACACTTTTCTTCCCTACTTCCCTTCTCTGTAGCTTAGGGGGAAAAAAGGCTCCAGTCATCTGAATCTGAATCCAGTGTCATTTCTACATTCTTCCAATGGGAATAGACTTCACATCTGGCAGTAATCACTCTCTCCACAGGAAAGCATTTAGAGTAGATTCCTACAGAGCTCACCAAGAATTGTTTTTAATCAGGAAATATTACATAGGCTTCTTTCCTGAATTTCCCATTCACTCTGCTTTAACATCTATCTCCAATGCCTTCCCGTATCTGACATAATATTTGGCCATTGTAGATGTACACAGGTTATGGTTATTGTTGTTTTGTCAGTCTTGGAGCTTAACCTCAGGCCTGGGTACTATCCCTCAGTTTGTTTTGTTCATGATTAGCTAGCTGAGGGTCCAGTCTCCTGGACGTCCTTGCCCAGGCTGGTTTTTGAGCTGTAATCCTCAAATTGAATCCTTTTGAGTAGCTAGGATTGTAGGTGTGAGCCACCAGCACCCGGCTGTACATTTGTTTTTATATGGGCAGTCAGATTAAGGGCTAACATAAAGAAAAAAATACAACCTGAGATTTAAGTTTGGGAGTATCCGTATCCATAATGTATCTCTAAGACACGTGACAGCACCCAGAAGCATCAAGCATCTTGGTGCCACCCTCATCTAACCTCCAGGAGATGAATTCATCCATCCTGGTGATATGGGACCACTAAGCAACACTGGGTATTCTGACTTCAACCAGGGATACTGGGCCCTAGGAACAGGCGGGACTGCCTGCCTTGCTCTCTTGCTCAGTAGGAATAAGATTCCCAGCTTAAGCATTTTCTTTTCTTTCCAGTAGCATACCTTGTTAATCGGGCTGGATTCAAGTCCAAGTCCTTCAATGGACATTTCAGCCATCCCCTCAAGCCTAGAAAGCTCACACCATCCCATCCACATACGAATTCTATTCCCCTACCAGTTACCACCAGAGAGGGGATTCTAATGATCTAGTGTAGTCAGCCATGCTGACAATCTGTGCCCCCCCCACCCCACCAGAGTGGTGGAAAGAGCTCTAGGAGCAACTTAAAGGACTCTTACCTGTAAATACCTGCTGGGAAAACACAAAGAAATTCTCCAAAGCAATAAGTGATGCAATCCTGTCATTGTCTCTTCCTCAAATGTCAGTTTGAAATATTTCATGACAAGTCAGAAAAACATTTTTCCCCACCCTGCACTGTCTCACTGTCTTCCTTTGCTTTATTGTACTACATGGAAGGGAACTTTATTTGCTCCAGGGAAGACAATGGCCTTATCTTCAACCTAGATCCCCATCCCTAGAAAAGTAGCCTCCTCTGGGAGCATTTTCATAGTGGGGGGAAAAGCAGCTCAAGAGAAATAATGAGCAAGCCAAGGGAGTCTTGACTTGACACTGTGATAAATGAGGTGAAACTTTGCCAAGGACCAGATTCAAAAAGAAAGAAAGAAAGGAAGAACAAGACAGCTCCATTTTAATGGGAAATATAAAACAGCCATTGTGCAAAAGTCGATTTTTCAAAAGCCAAAGAGATAAAGACTAAAACAGAATAACGGGGAGATGCATGAGATAATGTGCTTGATAATCAGGCTTAGGTAAAGTATGCGTCTCATGCCATCAGCTGCCTCTGTTGGAGCCCCTTTCAAGCGGTCCATCTGCACAGGCTCCTGCCTTTTTACCATATGCATCTCTGGATGGCTTCCTTACAGCTTCAAGATGGCATACTTTCATCAGCTGGAAGCAGGCAAATGAACACACTTTTCTTCAGCTCCCCAAGTTGTTGCTACAAACCATGGAGCTACCAGCATCTTCCAGGACCCCAGACAAAGAGCTCAAGTCCAATCTTCCATGCATCTGCTTTTCCCAAAGTCTAGCATGAGATTTCCAGCTGTAAGCAACCCCCAATACTGCCTTTGCTTTTGCCAGGAAAGATCTAGGATTCTGCTTCTTAGGGCTAAATTTGGGTAACTGCACAGTAGCAAACTTGGCTATCAGTGTGAATAGGTGAGCAGACTTTCCCAGGAGAGAGAGAGAGAGAGAGAGAGAGAGAGAGAGAGAGAGAGAGAGAGAGAGAGAGAGAGAGAGAGAGGGGGGGGGGGGGGGGGGAGTGTGTGTGTGTGTATTCAAGGCCACATTGAAACAGTAGAGCACGGGGGTTGAGCTAGTAAAAATTTGTGGTTATTTGCAGACCATCCGCCTTATCTTAAATCCTGCTGTGTGTTAGCTATGTGACCTTGGGCAAGTTAGTTAATCTCTTTTATTCTCAAGTTACTCTCCCTAAAACAGGGAGGATAATAGGCCTCCTGGATGTTTTTTTTCTTGTGTGTGAGGATAAAATTAGATGACACACATTTATCACAGGACTGGGCACATAGTCAGAGCTATTCTAATGACTCAATCAATATAGCCTGGGAGGATTTTGATGCTAGGACCAAAAGGAAAGTGATGAGTGTCTCTGATGTCACTACATTCACAAAGTCTCCCTGAGAAAATCTCTCCACGGACATACTCAACAAGTAGTCAAGGGACACGTGAGCTGACTCTGGTAGAACCCGTATAGAACTTTGGAGGTCTGCTAGAGGTCTTAGTCCTCTCCTTGCTGTTCAGATAAGAAAATCCAAGAACCAAGAATAGCAAGGGCTGATCCGAGGTAAAGACTCATGGCCCCTCTGAGCCATTCCTATCAGCAGGAAGAATTAGGGGGAAACAATCCACATTTCTTCCTGGAGGACTGCAAACACCTTAGGGTCAAGGTTGTTCAACTAAATAAAATGGTGATTTCTTTAAGTCTAACAGCTAGGGTTCCTTCTGTCCTGTTTCCACCCCTGCAGATTGGACTCCTGACTACTATTACTATAGCGATGAGCAGTCCAACCCAGAAGAGGCCTCCACTGCCTCACCAACCCTCACTGAGAACCCTGACTGGTACTATGAATATGATGGTGGGTATCACATCGGACACCCGAGGGGAATTTTATATGTCACCGTGTGCAAGGGCCTCTCATCCCTCCTTTCTGACCAGCATATAATAAATACTGAAGGATTTACTTGGACTGGCTTTTTTTTCCAGTTAGAATTGCACATTATAAGAATTGAGGAGGTTCTTAAAGATCGTGTCTCCTACCCTCAAATGACTAAGTAAAGAAGAGCAAGAGGGAGCTGAATCGACCAAGGTCATGTAGCAAACGAGTGGCTCAGCATCCATGTGTCCTGACACTGTGGACTGTAGTAAAATGAAAAGTCATTTCCATTTCCTTTGGTGGTACAGGGGTTTGAACTCTGGGCATTATGTCTTCTAGACAGGTGCTCTACTACTTGAGTCCCACCCTTTACCCACTTCTGTTTTAGTAATTTGTGGCATAAGGTCTTTTGCAGTTGTCCAGGGCTGATCCTAGACTGAGATCGTCCTCCTATAGATCAGGTGGCTTGTTGGTTCAGATGAGAGGGCTCATTAACTTTGGACCTGCACTGGCTTCAAACTGTACTTCCCAAGTAGCTTGGATTACAGATGTAAGCCACTAGACCCAGCCCTCATTTCCAGATTTTTCATTTCAAGTTAAATCCTAATTATGTAGAAGAATGTAAGTTAGCATTGAGCACTGGCCTGCTGCATTTATAAGTTTGGCTTTAAGGACTTTCTACCTGTGTCTGGTTTTCTTTTTCACTCTTCAGAAGCTTTTCACAGCTGTTCATGGGTATGTGTAGTGTGTATACATGTGCATGTGTGTTCTACCACACTTGTTGTTTTGTGGTTTCCTATGCCAAGCAATGGGAAAGAAAGGAAATAAGAACCTGGTCCAAGCAGAGCCATGCGAGGAAGCCAGGAGAAGGCATAGAAAGCACTTAGCAGCTGGAATAAAAGCTGTGTAACTGAGCAAAGTGGCCTGGAAGGCAGGGCCAAGATTCAGGGCACCAGGGGAACATCAGAAAGAACCATCAAAACAAGAGCCAGGCCCAGGGATCCTAGTTCCTGAACCAAAGAACAATGCATGTGAACAGAAGGATAAAGAATTCCCCAAGGGAAGATCCATTCAGACAACCATGAAAAGCCAAAGGCACAGATGAAATATGACAAAAATCTAACTGAACAAGGAGTTGAAGAAAGATGAAGGCCATCGGGTCACTTCCTCCTCGCCGTCAATTCTTCTGTCACCCTCTTGCCTTTGGTCTTCTCTCCTGATGTTCAGAAAGCTTGTGTTTCATGAGGGGTGGGTTTTCTTTCCCCACTCCTGACCTCCACCCCTGGGCACTGGAAGAAGGGGAGGTCTTCCACTTGTGAAATGCCTTCAGCATCAGAGACAGCCCCCGCAGCTCTCCCAGCGAGATGGGAGGAGACTAACACTCAAGAGGGGCACAGGGACTTTCTCAATGAGAAAGGCCCTGTCCAAGCAGGCTGAGAGGACAGAGTCACAATTGTTCTTTGCCTCACTTCTTACACACCCAAACCCCCCTCTTTCTCTGGTTATAGGGTGGCAGATTTCTTGGCCTTTCCAACCCCCCACCCCCTTGACCAATCACCGGTTTTATATTCCCTCTCAATGAGAAGCAAGGGCTCTCATTGGCTGTTCCTTGCTGACCTTGACTTCTGTCCTTAGACCTGTGCCAGCCCAACCCCTGTGAACATGGGGGCGACTGTGTCATCAGTGGGAACACCTTCACCTGCAACTGCCGAGCCCCCTTCTCTGGGAGCAGGTGTCAGAATGGTGAGTGTGTCTTCTCTAGACTCATCTTTCTCTCAGAGGTTAAAAAAGAAGCTAGTCCTCTGCTACTCAGGTGCAGAAAGGTTGAAGGATCCCAGGAGAAGGGTGATAATCTTTGGCATAACGGCTTCCTGTGTGCTATCATAGGCAGTATATCACTGATTCCTTTCCTGCACTGGTATGGGAGATGGGGCTGGGATATCCATTCTGCATGTGAGAAGATTGAGGCTAAGAGAGAATGTGAGATGGATTCTCATCAAGATGTGCCCCTAACTATAGACTAACTACAATATAGAATGTCATTCTCAAATGGGACAGCAGGAAGGATCTCTGGGCACATAAGGCCAACCCGGTAAAAACAAGAAAGCCCAGAAAACACAGACATGCCTGTGGTCGAAATAGAACATTGAGCATGAACACAGCATTTTACTTCATCCCTTGGCTTCTCGGAGTAGCAAAACCAGGAAAAAAATATGACATCCGTTAGTGAAAGGAAGGAGAGACTAAAAGTGCAGTTCCATTGTTAAAAGTGTAAATAAAGTTGCTTAAAAAAACAAACAAACATGGACCCAGGTGCTGGAAGCTCATGCCTGTAACCCTAGCTACTCAAGAGGCTCAGATCTGAGGACTGTGGCTCAAAGCCAGCCGGGCAGGAAAGTCCATGAGACGCATCTCTGGCTTGAAGTGGTAGAGAGCTATTTTTCAGCACAAAAACTCAGGAACAGCACCCAGACCCTGAACTCAAGCCCCGAAACTGGCCAAAAATATTAAGATGGAAAAACAACAATTATGAGCACTGGAAGGAATGTAGAAAGCCCTTCTCCTGGCTAAAGAGAAGAGATGCCTGTGTACAATCAGGCTGGCATTTCAGAACCATGGACAAGACCACAGGGACTGCCAGCTTACCCCCAGCCCCAGAACTGGTTATGTAGGTGTCCTTCTAGGTAAAATAGTACCCTCAAATAATTCTGTAGTTTATATCTAGGTGTCTCTCCTTCAGTACAGAACAAGTGCAAGAACAACCCATGTGGCCGAGGTGAATGTCTCATTACCCAGAGTTCTCCCTACTACCACTGTGCCTGTAAACACCCATACACAGGACCAGACTGCTCCAGAGGTAAATGGAGGATGACCTTTCTGCATTAGATAGATTCTCTGTGCTAGTATGTACCTGGGACCTCTTCATCTTGTCTGAAGTTTCTGTGACATCCAAGGTGGTCATTTTAATTAAGATTTAAAGCAAATAAACAAATGAAAACCCCCACAAAATGTCATCCTGGAGAGTCCAATGGGAATTGACTCATCTGTGATCCTTCTCATCTAAAAAGAATCAAATCACCCTTGCCCTCCACACACACACTTTGGTAGTACTGGAGTTTGAGCTCAGGGCTTATACTTGCTAAGGTAAGTATGCTATGCTTTAGTTATAGTTTTTCAATATAGGGTCTTGTGTTTTTTTTATGGGGGCCAAATTTAGATAAAAATCACTCTGATCTTTGCTTCCTGAGTAGCAAGGATTACAGGAACTCCTTACCACACTCGCTACCCCCACAAGGCAGGACTTGAAATCCCCTTCCTTCAGAAGCAGGCACTGGTCTATGAAATGAGCCATACAGGAGAACTGGTTAACATTGTGTCACTGCTGTGAGTTAAGTACTGCCCCACCTTCTTCCCCAAACTCTGTGAGAAATCATTTTACAAAAGAAGAAACTAAAATCCAGAGAGGATAATGTCCAGGGCCAGAGTCAGGTTTTGACCTAAGCCCAGACTGGCCCCAGACTTCCTGCTCCATCTGCTCCTTTGTTACTCTTTACGAGTGGCCCAGCGCCTCAGCCTCTCTTTTCCTTGTGGTCTCCATACATGTGGTTCCACCTATGTTTGCTTGCACTCTTAAGATTCATACGTACATTTTCTGGAATGTCAATGGGTCTGTCTTTCCTCCTTTGGTGTGAGCCATCTTCTATGGAAGGATGACACCAGAACTGCACCCACCCATCTCTCCTGGTCTCACTTTCTTTGTTCTAGTGCTTTCTGTGTGCAGGCCGAACCCCTGTCTGAATGGTGGCACCTGTACTCGGCATAAACGGAGGTCCAAGTTCAGCTGCTCCTGTCCCGACCAGTTCAGAGGGAGATTCTGTGAAATAGGTATGTATGTCTGCTGTCACTTCTCCAGAAGTCAGGTCTACAGTGAGCCTTTTCCTGTTTGGGTTTTGGTCCAGCTAGGTTTGCTTCTGTTGCCTCACACCCAAGGGCCTAGGGTGTTCGTAGTCCCATGAAGAGAAAACAGTACCCTAGAATGTTCCACATTCAACCCACCCACCTCCTCAGGTAGGATCATTTGTATTTAAAAGGTGGATTGAATGTGGAACATTCTAGAACTTTGAGATAGTCTCAGAAGGGGCTATTCAGGCAAGTCCTATGCTCTGTGGACAGACCCTTCCAGCCTGCCTGGGACTGTCAGTTCTCACTGGCTGCCCTCCTCTCTCGAGGTCCTGATGACTGCTATGCAGGAGATGGCTACTCCTACCGAGGCAGAGTGAGTAGGACAGTCAACCAGAACCCATGCCTTTACTGGAACTCCCACCTCCTCTTGCAGGAGAATTACAACGCGTTTATGAAAGAAGCAGAGGTTCATGGGATTGGGGAGCACAACTTCTGCAGGTAAAAATAAACTTCTTCCCCAGGCTCAGTCTTTAGTCACTGGTGTTTTGAAACAGACTATTGAAACTTGGCCTTCTTTCCCAGGAGATTATTATACTGAGGAGAAGTAAAGGCCTACTGCTGTGACAAGGAGTCCTAATTTCAAGGACTTAAATACATCCAACATTGTTTACTGGCATGTGTTGTGGGTTGAGGGTGGTGAGGATGGGAACTTCAGCTTTACATGTTTCAAATACCAAGCAATAGCAGGAAGGGACTGAAAATGAGAGCATTACAAAAAAAAAAAGAAAGAGAGAAAGAACCTTAACCTGGAAGTGACACATCCTCTTCCTTCCTCATATATTTCATTGGTCAGAAGCAATCACATGACCCCACATAAGTTCAAGGGAGAAACATAGAGGAAGAAATGGCATGCATGGTAAATTTTATGTTCTTTGCCACAGGTTGCTCAAGTTTCCCCATGTAGGATAACATAACTAGAATTTTCCCTGCCCCTTCTTCTCCCTTCTGACACTCTGTTGACTTCCTTTTGCTGCTTCAATTTAGCCAAGGCCAGTGACTTAGTTGATGTGTATATAAAGAGCAGAGGATCCCATGCATGGCTTTAAAGTGTTTCGACAAATAAATAGATTTTCCTTAACCCTTTCCTTCTTACACTGACATTGAGCTACTCCCTTCTGGAGCAATCTTCATGGGACTCCTTCATCCTGTTCACAGAGATTCTCATGTTTGGGATTCAGGGGTTCAGTCAGAAATCCAACTCCATGTTTCTTGGTCTACTTTACTCGTATGATTTAAAAAAAAGAGTCTTTTAGGGGCTTACTGCTTTTTCTATAATTTGATGTATACAAGGTTTGTGAAATACTTCCTGGTCTTTGGAATTCTCCTTTAGAAGTTAAGAATTTCCCCCCCCCCAAAAAAAATTATGACCTCTATACACTACACTTGCCAAGTGACTGAAGGATTCAAGTGGAATATGGTCTCAGGGAAAGTCCAGGATCTCAGTTTTCTCTCAACCAAATGTCCTGTGGCAAGAATAGAAGTTGAAGTGAGTTGACCTCCCAAAATCTTGACCTTATTTTGGTCCTTGTTTTAGAAACCCGGATAGAGACCAAAAGCCCTGGTGTTTTGTTAAAGCAAACAGTGAAAAGGTGAAATGGGAATACTGTGATATCTCAGCTTGCTCAGCCCCAGGTAAGCCTATGTTTGTCCCAGGGCTCCTGGGGTATGGAGTTGATATTCTATAGACAAATGCCACCGCCACCCTGCCCCCCCATGACCTGTCAGTATCTGCTTTACCAACTTCCATCTCATATCTGCTCAAATTCTCTGCACCCCTCAAGATGCTGAACAAGCCTGGGCATCTTGTCAGCAGCGTAGGCAGGTGTATAACGACAAATTCACCGTCTCTGACTCCACATTACTATCCTCAGCAGGTAGATATCAATTGTGTGCTGTGTGTTAGGTGCTACGGCCCTGAATGTACAATGGTGATCGAACATTCACTGGGTCCTCAGGGCCTCTCAGGGTCCAGGCTCATATCCTTCCTACCAGTTTTCCCTGTGCTCTCATTTGGAACAGTATATCTTCCTGCCTGACCAATGGATTCCCTCCCTAGCTGGTTTCACACCCATGCCATTACTCTTCTGGCTGCCTCTGGCCACCTTCCTTTCCATCCATACTTCTCTCATCTACTTCCTACCCTTCTTGAAAACCAACGCAAGTATACAGGAAATCCTTCCCACTTTCCCAAGTACACACATCATCTCTCCCTTTTTATAAACCCCACGGAATGGAACAAGGCCAAACCCATACACTACTTGCTCCCTCTCTCCCCAAACATTCATACTTGAAAAGCCTTCAGATGTAATCTGAACATTGAGGGATATGTTTTGTCTTTCTTTCATTTGTATATACTTCTGTGTGTGTGTGTGTGTGTGTGTGTGTGTGTGTGTGTGTGTGTGTGTGTGTGTGTGTGTGCGTGTGTGTGTGTGTGTGTATACAGCTCCTAAGTATAACACACTGAAATAAGGAAGAAAAATGCAGCATATTCCTAATCAATTCTATGGTCTTGCATTATGTTAATCACAGTATCAAATCTGCATGCTTACCTGCTTTAGCTCCACACTTCTACTTGCCGTTAGACGTGAAATCACACTTTCAATGACTTTGCTCTCGGGGACTGTAGACATCTGAGTCACCCACTTTGCTTTTCTCTAGAGGAGAGCCCTGTGGAACCATCGATCAAGCTCCCGGAGTTTGATTCCTGTGGGAGGACAGAGACAGCTGAGCTGGTGAAGCGGATCTACGGGGGCTTTAAGAGCACGGCGGGCAAGCACCCGTGGCAGGCCTCCCTGCAGACCTCCCTGGCACTGACTGCCCCGATGCCCCAAGGCCACTTCTGTGGGGGGGCACTGATCCATCCCTGTTGGGTGCTCACTGCTGCACACTGCACTGAGTAGGTGACCGCTGAGGGCAGGGTGGCTGGAGTGCCAGGAGGCAATGCCCTTCCCATGGGAATGGCACCTTGGTCACTCTAGCAGCTCCTTACCACAGAAGGAAAAGCATACCTATGGCTAGAAAGCTTACCATGACCATTGCATGTATCACGTGACAGTGAACACTCCAAATCAGTTCTTGAAAGACAAGCCAGGAGAGGGAAGGAAGCCCATTTCTTCTTACAACTGCAGTATGTACGCCCAGGGTTCACAGCAGGTCTTTGTATGAAGGCAGGTTTCTGTAATGATCCATGGATGGGAAGAATATATTGTTACTCTTTCCTCATAAAAAATAAAAAAAACCTAGTCTTGGGCAAGTTTAGTACCTCATCTAATGTCCTGTGTAAAGAAAGTGGGTGATTGGGATTGAGCTTCCTGGACACTTACTATTTTGCTTAGCTAACCAGGGGAAAATCACTTGTTCCACTGTCTGGTGTCATCATCAGTGAGCCTCTGGGGTCAGACCTCCTCATCTAGGTCTGCTGTAGGTGTTAAGGAAGAGAGTGACTTCTAAGAGCCATGGAACAGCCATCTCCCTGACGTTACCTAGGCTCATGATCAGGGCTGGTCCCAGGGTTTGGAAGTGACCTCGAGCCTCCTCAGTGTACTCTGGGACTCTAGGAGGGGTCTCCCAGGAAAAGTCAGGCACGTGGGACATTAACATCCCCTGAAGAGGTTTTGGCACCTTGTTCCAGATTTCATGAGCTGCCCTTTTAGCAAAGTCCAAGGGAAATGGGAGGCTTCCCAGGAAACGTGACATACAAAGTGACAGCTCGCATAGATTCCTCCTTGTATGTGGAAGCCACACAGTTCCATGAGGGAGAGCTACAGGAGGTCAGGCGTTCACCAGAGGTCAGGCAGCTCACCAGTACAACCAGAGCATGGCTGCAGCTTACATCCCAGAGCCAGTTCCTGCCCATCTTATTTTCCCCTTCCAGCATAAAAGCCAAACACCTAAAAGTTGTGCTGGGAGACCAGGACCTGAAGAAGACAGAGTTCCACGAGCAGAGCTTCCAGGTAGAGAAGATCCTCAAGCACAGCCAGTATAATGAACAAGATGAGATTCCACACAATGATATCGGCAAGTGCTCCCCCTTTTCCCTCTCCTCTAACCTCTTTCCTCCCCTTTTCTGACCCCTGATCTCTCCCCTTCTTCTTCCTTCCCCTCTCCTGCCTCTTCTCCCCCTTCTTCTCCTCTGTCTTTCCTCTCCTCTTCCTTCTCTCCCCCTCTTCTTTTCTTCTCTCTCAACGCCCCCATGTTTGTCTTCTTTTGCCACATACTTTTAAAAATGGATTAAAGCTGGGCATCAGTGGCTTATGCCTATAATCAGATCTCAGGAGGCTGAGATCTGAGGATCATGGCAACCTGGGCAGCAAAGTCTATGAGAATCTTGTCTCCAATAAACTACTCAGTGGTTCAAGTTGGAGAGTGCTAGCCTCATGCAGAAGCAGCTCAAGGACAGCACTCAAGCCCTGAGTTCAAGCCCCAGGACTGGCAAAATTAAACTAAAAAAATAAAAATGGATTGAAATTTGATTTCAAATTAAATAATCCTTCTTGATGTTATTCTCTGCATTCAGCTCCTCCATGGTGGAAGTTTAAAAACATACATGACAGAGTGAGCAGGTTTTCAGGCATGGGTGGTAGGGCATGGTTATAATCATCTTACAAAGTGAGCTGGAGCCAATGCTTCCTTAAGCAGGAGCTAAGTGTTATTCATCCCTTCTCTTTCCCCCAGCCCTGCTCAAGCTCAAGCCAGTTGATGGTCATTGTGCACTGGAGTCCAAATATGTGAAGACCATATGTTTACCTGAAGAGCCATTCCCCTCTGGGACAGAGTGCCACATCTCTGGCTGGGGGGTGACAGAAACAGGTATGTCTGTATCTACTTTCTCCTAAGACTCAGGGGGACTCTATTGACCAGAGGAATTAAGGATTAATCTCATGGGCCCTCCTGCATTTGAAATAATAATACATTGTCAACGGAGTGTCCACCCTTTCATTGAGGCATTGGGTAAATCTTACCATGGGCAACGAATGTTCCCTCATCTTCCCTGAGGTCACACAGTCCCGCATATCCTCCCTTAGACATTGATACCTTCCTCAGGCATTGATCCTGTGTCCACAAAGACCTCTCTTCTTCTCTACACTGGGAAGAACAGAACATTGGTTTCAGGCAGACTTGCATTTGTTTCTTGGCTTTGTTGCTTGAATGACTTGGTTTTAGTTTCTTACTAATCATACTTGGCTCCAAGGCTTAGAGTTTTTATGGTCATAGCAAGGTTAGATAGTTGAATACAGAGAAATTCAGCAGATGAATGCAAGTCTTTCTCAAAGATTCAAAATATGTTTCTTGCCCCACCCAATCTCGTCCTTAATCATGGAAAGCAAGAATCACTTTGAATAGGTCAATATTCGTGAAGAATGTAAAATGGAATATACGCATTTGTCAGAGGCTTTTGGGAAAGGAAATTTCTAGCTAATTGGACTGAGGTCAGCCATACCAACTCTTTGTAGCTGCCTTCATTGCAGTCTATCTAAACCTTTCCACCTCTGTTCCTCTCCACTTGGTCCTCTCAGCATGGTCATGACTTAGTTGAGAAATCTTAACAGAGCCTTGGGTAGAATGATTTTATTTTTTCACAAATAGTCCTCTAAGACTATCTTCAAAGATAACATTTTTCTTTTCTTTTGTGGTACTCAGCAGGCTTCCAGCATGCAAGACAAGTGCTCTAACACTTGATCTAGTAGTGTGGGAACATCTGGGCTAGGGGCCATGGAAGGCCCATTAAATCGTCTGGTACATGACAGGATGGACATAGATACTTCTTGTGTTCTTCTCATTGGCTACACACAGCTGTCTGCCTCTATTGATCATTTTGTTTGGTCTGTAATTGATATTCATTTCCACATGGCCCTTGGTAGAAAAAAGAGGCCCATCCTTAAGCCTTACACAATATCTCTAACCCTTTTTGAGATGCATATTTTGAGATAGGGTCTTTGCCTAGGCTGATCTCAAAGTCATCTTCCTGCATCTACCTACCACATAGCTGGGGTTACGCGTGTGAGGCACCATACTAGGCTTCAATGTGAATGGTACTTTTGTTAATTCCATTATCTTTTTGTGTGTGTGTGTGGATCATGGGGCTTGAATTCTGGGCCTGGGCACTGTCCCACTTCCTGTTTTCTAGTGATTAATTGGAAATAACAGTTTCACTATCTTTAGTGCCTGGGCTGGCTTTGAACCTTGATCCTCAGATCTCTGCCTCCTGAGTAGCTAGGAGCCACTGTACCTAGCTTAATTCCATTATTTTTAATGTGAGGAGGATATCTTCTCTGGGGATCAGGTAATTTAACATATCAGGACACTTGACCAAGCCATTCATCAACCATCTATCCATCCATCCAATCCAAAATCTACCTATCATGTCTTCTGCCGAAGATACCTGTCCTGTTTTCCCAGACCTTCTGGTCTAGTTGGGAAATAGAAACAGGAGTAAATAACTGCTCTAGTGATAGGGCAGTTGTGCAGATCTGCACCAGCCTGACACAGGTTTTCCTGGAAGGGGAGGCTTCCTTAGGTGAGAGCCGGTGGCCTTTTTCTTACTACTGCTGACTTCAGGTTGGGTAAGTACTCCCAAGATAGTGACTCTTTTTCTTTATTACACAGGGGATGGCTCCCGCCAGCTCTTAGATGCCAAAGTCAAGTTGATTGCCAACAAGCTATGCAATTCTCGCCAACTCTATGACCACATGATTGATGATAATATGATTTGTGCCGGCAATCTTCAGAAACCTGGGCCAGATACCTGCCAGGTCAGAGATGCCAAATGGGAGACTGACAAAGAGAAAAGAAGAGAGAGTGGGAGCAGGAAAGGGAGCGAGAGAAAGAGCAGGAGAGAGAAAGGGAGAGGGAGAGAGGAAGGGAGAGGGAGAGGGAGAGGGAAGCAAGATATTGTACTGGAACAGAGACCACTTAGACTCCTAGGATGGAAGGCAGGGACTGTGGTCACCTGCCTCTTGGCTAAGGCGTAGGTAGTCCAGATCTATCTGAGTCCACACAGCCAGGGTGACTCAGCATGCTGACCACAGGGGTCTCGCTGCCTGCATTATCTGACTTCACTTTGAGCACTGGTGCAAGGGAAGCCATTATCATCATTTACAGAGCCATTATCTCAGCCAAGAGCAACTGGAAGGAAGTAGTGGTCACCTGCCAGCAGAAGTTAGGATCCCTGAAAATGGCTGGTGGTAATACCGTTAAGTCAAGAAACAGGGTTTTGTGTATGATGATGTGGTTCCAGCCTGGGGCTTTTCTGCTATGCCCTCTGGGACTCAGGACTGAGGGTGGCATTGGCTTCTCTGTCATGCTTCATATCATGGGAGGCACAAGTCTTGAAACTGCTCCAGATAAGCCCACTACCTCATCATTCCTGCTACCTGACAGGTGTCTATGGATGTAATCTGCTTCCCAGACCTAAATCCTGCCACTTTTTCCTTTAGGGTGACTCTGGAGGTCCTCTGACCTGTGAGAAGGATGGCATCTACTATGTCTATGGGGTTGTGAGCTGGGGACAAGAATGTGGGAAGAAGCCAGGAGTCTACACCCAAGTCACCAAGTTCTTAAATTGGATCAAAGTCACCATCCAAAGGGAGGCTGGCTTCTGAAGCCCCGTCCTCTGAACCTCAGAGCCCCTCCTCCTCTGCATCCCACAACGGATCCCTCCTAGGCGACCGAGGGTGCCCCCCGTGGCCTTCAGAAGGTCCTGGGCAGAGACAGGTGCTGCCACATGTTGGCACTGCTGGACCAACCCTTGTTCCATTTCCATCAGGCTCCTTCTGCCCCAAACCCCTCCTTGGGATCCCAAAAAGGAAATAATCGATGGAAAATGTAAAAAGTTGCTTCCCTTATAACAACTGTATTGGAAAGAAGACCAAAACACAATTTCCACTTGCTCTCAGCATAGTCCTTTAATAAAGACAGATCTGGGGATGGGATGGTTTGCCATTTTTGAGTTTGCCCCAACCTAAGCCATCTAAATCACATCTCTGGCTAGCAAACTTCTGCTGCGGCCTCTCCCTCACCTCCCTCACATTGGCAGGGCCTTCTTCCTTTTGACATGCAGAATCTCCATGGCATCTGGATTCACCTCCCCGTGCAGGTGATCTTCAGCTTCCAGCGCCTCCAGCCTCCCCTGCAGAAATTAAACATACCCCTGTGTTAAAATGCTACTTTCCTCACCACCTCACAAGATACACTAACACGCCCAGATGCATGCTCACCCTCCTGTCCCTGACCAAGATAAAGGAGCCTCAAGACGAGACTGAGAAACAAGCCAAGGCAATCTCTCATTTAGATGTGGCATCTTTCTTCTCCACAAAGTAGGGTTCAAAATGCAGACTGTCAGAGCCAGCAAGTCCCTGACCCTTTCCGCACATGTAACGAGCTAGCAGTCAGCACAGCCTGGTCTGCCCTGGCCCGGATTGATGTCGCTCTGGTAGGTTTGCCTCTGCAGAACGAATGGCTGTGACTTCAGAGAAAACCCTGCAGGAAGTTTAACCCGTATGTCATCCACCCGGTCATCTCAGACCCATGAAATTAGGCTCCTTGCTCGAGCTGCATTTCACACTTCTTTAGAGCCAGCTGACCTTTGGCCAAAAATAAACTTTGAAAAGCAACAATGAGTTTGCCTTTCCTGTGGTTCTGCAAGGCAGCGTGGATTTGTAGCTTTCTACTCACACAAGCTCTCCAGAGACCCAGCGCCCTTGCATTGGCCAGTTCTGCGGCCCGCCGAGCCATTTCCACTTTGTAGGAGCCAGGAGGGGTCCAGCCAACACCTCGGGTCAGGTTCAGATCGGATCTGTACTTGACCTTGAGGAAAGGAGGAAACGAGGAGTTTGGGGTTATGTTCACCATGGAGTAGATAGATAGGGCTTAAAGGGAGCTGTGAAATTGGTAAGATGTCATCATTAAGACAAAGGGATGGAACTCATCTGACAATGTCATGTTTTGAGCCTGACTAGCATGTGACTGTCCTTCTAGTAGTGGAAGCAGCTTTGGGAGAGGGATGGGGCCGGGCCTCCTGGTTCAAATCTGAGCTCCTACTTTTAATTTGCTCTGTTGCCTAAGGGAAGTCACTTCCCTTGGCTGGGCTTCAGGTACTGGGCAAGCGGGGGGCAGCCTGGATAACTTTTCTGGGATCCTTTGGTAATAGTATAGCATAATGACCCCAGAACGTAGGGTCTCACATTCAATATCCAGGTGCTGCCATTCTGAGATCTATCTATAAAATGAGCCCTACAGAGGTTGTAAAGGCTACATGCAGAATGCCTGGAGAGCATCCGCCTAGAGTGTGGCCCAGAACAACATCTAAGAAGGCTCACATCACTCTGCAGCTGGTGAGCCTTCTGGGCATGCTTCAGGCTCAACTGCTCCGGGTCGCAGGAGGGCTGCGGCAAAGGCTGCCTGTAATGCACATTGCTGGCCAGTTGCTGGCTTCTCTTAGCCTGGAGGAAGCCAGGCTGATCTGGGCGGCTATGGAACTGGGACCGACTCATGGCAAAGGCCTTCTTGTACTCGTTGTCACTTTGGATCCTGCCGACGTTGAGGAAATGTCTCATCCTTGGGTCATCATTGATGCTACGGTACCCAATCTGCAGACCACGGTCACGCAGGAAGGCCTCTTTGTACCGGAACTACAAGTCAGAAGAGCAGAGTTGAGTAGTTCAATGAGATGAGAGCTGAGACTTCTAATATGACACCAATCCATACCCACTGATGATAGTACTTGGTCTTACTGATGCTCTAATGAATACTATACAGGGAGAGAACTCCGTCCATTCTATCACTGACTTCTTTCTAGTCTTCAAGGACCTAATCCAGGGCCTCTTAAATCAGTAGTGGTGATGGACTGCTTTTGTGTTCCTAAATTCTTTATTCATCATATGGATTCCTACTATTTTTCACTTGAAAACACCAAAATTGACCTTTATTCACTGAGATAGGCCTACCAATCATTTGCTTCAGTGCAAAACATCAAATTGTTAAGGACATTGACTGTTGGTCCGAGTACTTGGCTCAATCTGGACTGGCAAACAAGCATGTAAGGATAGATATCTAATATCTAGTCAATGGCATTCTCCTTTTCAGCAGTCACAGCTGCCATGCTTTGAACACCTGTTACGTATCAGACACTGCAAAAATCTGTTCCTTCATCAGTCCCTACATCAGTCTTATGAGACAAGTATTTGATCCTTATTTTAGAGATGTAAACATTTGAGTTCAGATAATTTAAGCATCTCATCCCAAACAAATAGCCAAGTTTTAGGTGGCTGACCCATCTAAGAGACATCAAATTGGTGGGGAAAAAATCCCATCGCTTTCTGCTCTAGCACAATGTGCTTCAGCTAAAAGATGTTCCCTTATTAGCAACCAACTAACCAATCATGTATCCTCTGACTTTCAGATCTTGGTCAATAGACTTTTAAGTGTGCTTGTCCTAGATTAGGCCCAGTGGTTCAAACCTATAATTCTAGCTACTCAGGAGGCAAAGACTGCAAAATCATGGTTGGAAGGAAACGCAATGGTACATGTCTGTCACCCCAACTCTGTGAAAGGTGTAAATAGGAAGATCATGGTCCAGGCAGGCCCCAAGCATAATCTGGACAGAAAACATAAAAAAAATGAAAGCAAAAGGGCTAAGGTGTTGTGTAAGAGGTAAACTAGGCCCTGAGTCCAAGCTCTACTGATGTCAAAATAAAGCCTGCTTCTCCTAAAAGAATACAACTTTCTCCAATTCTGAACATTTTGCTACAATCCTAGGAAATAGGCCTGCTTTGGTGTGGCGAGAGAGTAAGGCTAACAGTCCTGGTGCTTGTCTTGTGCCTTCCAGAAGAACTGGAGTAAACAGCATGAACCCTGTCAGTGGTGAACAGAGCATGGAGTCTTACATCACTGGCGATCTCCCTGGATACCCGGGCAGTCTGGAACGGGATGGCATCCAGCCTGAAGTCATAGCCACCAGCCCGGTTCTGTTCCCAAGAGTTTCTGTAGACTTTCTAGATTGGGGAAAAAAAAGTGTAGGTAAACAAGGGGGACATCAATGGCTTGAGTGTTATCTATTCTCAGCAGGAGCCATTTCTAAATATGGTGCACTCCTGGAATGGAGGACCCAGAGGTGGCCCCTGGGGACTCCTCAGCTCTGACACTGGTGGGGCTGAAGGGTTTCTACTCTTAGCTCCCAACCTGCTGACTAGGCCCTGTTCTTGTGGGGTTCCAGTCTATAGGTCTGGCTCATTTGCCACACTCCTTGTTCTCAGAGACCCTGTCATTCTTTCCTCTCTCTTCATTCATTCTCTGTCTCATGTGCAGCCTCTAGATGCCAGAGTAAAAAGTACCAGGCCCCAGTTTCTTCCCAAGGATGAACAATGCTGTCCTTGGGTCTTAGAACAGAGCCAAGCATCCCATTGTTAATCACAATACTAATGGGGACCCAATGTTAATCCCATCGATTCCCAGTGGGCCCCTCAGCCTGGCTGGGATTACAGCATACCTTCAAGATGCGGCAAGCTGCATCTTCTGAGCATCCTAGGGGATCTACAGGAAAGGCAGGAGCCCTCCACTGAACACAACACGTTATCAACACCTGATCAGGTCCCTGTCCCAGGTCTTTCCTGGTATTTTTTTTCTTTTTTGATTTCTTTCCTTTTTGGATAACTCTGACATCCCCTCTGGGAGTCTATAATCACGTCCTCCTAATCCTCAGTTTGAGCCATATCACCGATAGAGGCCTCACAATTTTCTGTGCCTTCGTAGAGCTCAGTTTTCTTTCAAGATAAGAGAATGGCTTCATGAAAGGAGTCCTTGGGAGGTCCCAGTGGAGGCTTGTCCTTTATTCAGCCCCACAGAAGGGAGACAACAGGATGGCCACAACACCAACGGATGACAAAGTGACAGCCCCAGATCTTGTCATTGGCTCACTTGTTCTGTGAGTGACAGTAGTTATGGGACTCTAAAGTACCATACTTTTTTCACCTGGAAATACAGGTCAAGGCTGGTGTGCTGTTCTACAGGAACTTGAGGGGGACTGAGCAAAGGAAGAGGCCAAGCAAAAAGCAAAGCACCTTCCCCTCTTGGGCCTGGAATGAGAAGGGAGCAGAGAGTGCTGGAGCAACCAGGGGTCGCCTCATCTCTATGTACTGCTGTTACTGTCACCTTTGCTTCTGAACCTCATCTCTTACTCTAGTATCCAACACTCCAGATCATGGGTCAAACATCCAATGTGCCCTAGAAATCTGAACCCAGTTCTTACTTAAGGAAATCACTTAACAGATGGATCACAGAACCAGAATGGGTGGTTTACTCCCTCACTATTGAGCTTAGCAGCAGCTAGGGCTAAAATATACATAGCAGAAGAAAAGCAATCAGATAACGGGAGATGAACAACCTCATTGGTTAGCATCCTGCTTCCTGGATTAGAGACCCCATAGGTACTAGAGTAATAAGTAGATCAGGACCCCACCCCTTTCCACGTACTTTCCTCATAAAGGTCTCTATACCAGATCTGGGCCAGTTAATGACACTGAACTTTACACAACATCAAAGTCCAACATCATCCCTTTGATGCTCGATCCCCGCCCACACACCCAGCTTCTGGACACTGGGTTCAACTGTGGAGACAGTGGCCTCAGTGGGGCAGGTATGCTAGCTCCATTTCTCTGGCACGCCTCACTGTATACTATTTGCTTGTGACCACTTTCTCCCTGAGTTTTCTATTCTGTTGGGGTTTTTGCCTTGCCACTGGGATTCTTTAGATTCCGCGGACTCTTTGATTCGGAACCCTGGGTGTTCCTCTTCTTGATCACAGTGGGCGCAGTTTTGTCCCCGTCCTCACACATTAGAGTCATTTGATTTTTGAGTTATTTCGGCTGCCTTACACATCTCAATAGCTTTCTTTGCCCAGGAAGGTCACTTTGCTTCCACATCCTCCTCACACAGCACTTGATCCAATTGTGCATATTCCACACGCCCCCAAAGAAGTGCTCTTTCAAATGAGGTTCATGAGTTCTCTGCACCTGCAGGCCCCAGCAGCTAATTTCAGCTCCAGGACTCTGTGGGTTAGACACCCTTTGTGAGAGAAAAACATGCTTCCTTCACCAGCTTAAGGGTGGCTGTCCTCCTTACACAGGGACCCAAATGACCTAGTAGTTTCAGCTCAGTTTCATGGTTGTGGGCCTCTGAGAGTCCTTCCAGTGGAGGCCTGGCCTCTCCATTGGGCATTAATGAGCTGAATGTTGTGTGTCAGCTCTGCTGAAGGGGCGGGCCAGTTTCCCCAGATGGAAGCCAGCCCACCAGAGCTGCTGTTCTAAAATTATCCTTGGTTCATCCCTCAAAAGTATCAAATGGTCATAATAACTCATATTTACAAAGCACCAGTGCATTCACTGCGTGGGATCCCACAGGGCTTTACAAACCTAACAAACTAATACACACGCTAACTAGAAGGCGCCTCTGCCAACCCCTGCGAGGCGGCCACCTCTGAGGTGAGCTGCAGCAGCTGTCGATCTGCACGCAGCCCCAGGATACAATGGCCAGGCCAAGGAGGAAAGAATGGCTGGGCTCTAGGAGGCCGCATGCTGCCCCAGGCCAACACACTCAGCCTGTGTTGTTCCGATCTGACAGCGTCTTTTGATTCTGCTGCCTCTCTACCTGTTATCCGGGGATCACAGGCCTTGCTGGCCGTGCGGCTGCCTATTCTGTTTCAACTGGGGGCCTCCAACCCCTGCTAACAAGAAGCCTGGATTTAGGAAACAACGTCTTGGTTATTCACGCAAAGAGCATGCATCCAAAGGGAAATTGGAGTGCTGGAGGGTAGGGCTCCTTGCACAAAGGGGTGAGCTGCGTTGGGATGAGCTGGAATACCAAGTGGCATCCTTGCAAACTGTGGGGAGAGATGGTGCTACCCATCTCCACGGTGACAGCCCTGTGACAGCTGAGGGGTCTCCACCCATGGAGATACCCCACTGCTACCATTCTCTTGGGCCCACAGATACCATTCCCTTGCCTGTAACTCAGCACAGAACTGAGGTCTTGGAGCCATATCAAGACCCAGAATTGTAGAGCCAGAGGGAAGTTCAGTGTAGCGCAGCCTCATTCTGAGCCTTGGTGAGGGAAAGTAACCAAAAGTCACAGAAACAGTTTATCTCTGTTCTCACTTTAGGTAGTGCTCTTTTCCAAGCCCTTGTTTGTAGGGCTTTTGAACAAATAAAAGGCACAGTCTGTTTTACAAAAGTAGGCGCCCATCCCATGAAGCACGAGCTCACTTACATCACTCAAGTGCAGCGCATTGAGGCGGGCTCTGGTGAATTCGGGATGGTCAGGAATCAGGGTGTATTTGTGTAGGGATTCTGCATCTCCAGCTCTGTACAGGCGCTGTGGACAAGGCAGGCTCAGGGTCAAGACAGAACTTTACTTGCTGAAAGCACGAATGAAAAGCAACTGATTCCCTTCCTGTCCCATCTTCTTGATGACCTGCCTGATGGAGCCAAACCTGGCCCTGCCTTGGAGAATTTCTTTCTAGAATTCTCTGCTGGGAGGAGGGTGTCTATGTGGCTGGTTTTAAATAAACCTTGTTTTAAAAGATTTCTGTAAATGGGCCATGAGCCAACATCTTGGTTGGTCACTTTTGTTTTATTCAGCAAAAAATTTGTGTGCATTTCAGAAAACCTTTACAATTAATTTACATTCTCTTGCTATTAACAAGGTGTACGCTCAGACTGCTTAAGATTATAGGTAGTTATCCATTCTTTTTATTATAAAGAGGATTATATCCATCATATTCTTAAAATGCCTAATGCATTCAGAAAATTAAGGCTTTCACAGTTCTCCTTGATCTTAGGAAAACCCAATTTCTAACACTCCAGCTTCATTGTTGTCACCATATTTAGGGTAGCCACTTAAGAATTGCAAACAAATTTAGGAAAATATATTCTAAACCTGATCCATTCCCAATGCACTCTGGGCTTTGCAAACATAAGTCTATCTGGACAGGTTCTGTGATATGGGGCCACTCTGTTACTGTGGAAAGGACAGAAATCCTTGGCCACTCAGGGGGAATAAAAAGACACGTAGCTTCCTATTCTTTGAAATAAATACATGAGAGAGAAAATGGGGCTAAATTACACAGGGAGTAAAAGCAGAAAGAAGCTTGGAATATAACTGTTCTCTCTCTTTTTTCCCTAACTGGGTTATATTAAGCTTTTAATAACACCGCTATCCATCAGCAATTAAGATGTATCTGGTCTTGTGGTTGTTGAAAGCTCATCAATAATATCTGGCATTATTATCATTATGAGTCAAACTATAATAAGAGGCATTTGTGGAAGACTTAACTGTGTTCTTGGCATATGCTAGAAGCTTTATTTGCTTTTATTTATTTGATCCTTAGTTAATTCACTTAATCAGTTAATTCACTTAATCATATGAAATGGCTGCTCTCTTTATCCCCCACCCCACCCTCCTCCTTCATATGAGGGAGCCTCCTCCTTCATAATCACGCAAGACATAAAGGTGTCCATGTGCAACAACCCAGAACCTGGGCTCCTCAGCACTGAACAGTAAAGTAGCAGGACCTTGCCATGTGCCCAGGCAAAGAGGGCAAAGAACTCACCTCATTGCAGTGTATATAGCTATTCTGGGCATGAACCAAGTCTGGGGAGTCAACCACAGTGGTGAACTTCATGCTCTCTGGTTTGGTACGATATTTGCTCTACAAGGAGAAAACAAAGATTCCCACACAACCCAATCAAACATCATGCTCCCCCTCATTTAAAAAAAAAATTTCCCATTTTCACCCTGCCTTCTCAGGGCCAAAGGAACCAGTGCCATTAGTGAGAGACAAGTCTCTCTCGTTGGTGGGCACATAACTATCAGGACTACAGGAGAAATCCAAATTCTCCTTTGTGATGAGAAAACATTGACTATTTACTTCCCCTCGACATAGGAGAATTCAGTGAAGGTCAGCATTAGGCCCCAATGGGGCCCTGCACAGATCCTGCCTGCCCAAGTGAGGTTATTACGAGGCTGAAGTTGGTAGGACTGAACCTCAGGGACACTGCAGGACAGGAATTCCCAGGTCATCAGTCTATCAGGCTGGTGGAGATTCAGTCAATGTCGCTATCCCTGTGCAACTATTAGCATTATCTGAAACCAAATGGTTGCTAGAAAACAGGCAGTTCCAGGAAACTCAGCAGGGAAGTGCACAGTTCTCCCTCCATCAGTGAAAACTGTGGGCCATTTTAGGCTATAGCTGGGCATCAGGTATTTACTGAGGCCCTCCTCATGTGTTTTGCCTTCAGTGCTCCAGTGGTGGAACTGTTTGGAGGGAAATGTCACTTCGTTTTCGGATTTGGTTTACAAATGGCCCCAGGAAATTAATGAGATGCCAGCAGCCCTGGATTTCTCTTGGGACCACAACTCTGTAAGCAAGCTCTCTCTTCAAAGGAAATGCTAGGTTGCCATGTCATTTTAGGAGGACAGGCTTCTGGTACCTCGCTGATGAGCTCTCCTGCCTTCTTGGCACTCTCCATCTGGGGGGATCTCAGTGCCAGCCAGGGAGTCCCCTTCATGCCCACTAGGTCTGACTTGTAGCGGCACTGCAGGAAGAAAAACATGGGCTTCTATCAGGACAGTGTATAGAATGATTAGGGCATTGTAAGACATCCTTGATTTGCAACAGCATGTGTGATTATGTTGCCTCTCTACAGTCCAATCTCTTCATTGTGAATGGATCATCAAATACAACTCTTTGAATTTATGTTTTTCTTTTGTTTTCTTCCCTGAGAATTAAATAGTGGGTCATGAATGACACACAAAATTCCAGACCAGTGAATTAGCAGAACATGAAACACAAAATAATGGCCTAAGTGGATGATTACTCAAAGAAAAAGCTGAGGTTCAGGTATGTTGGCACATGCTTATCTCCTAGTTATATGAGAGGCACAAGCCTGTAATGGTCCAAGGCCAGGCTAGGCAAAATCCGAAGACAGTTTCCATAGACACTGTTCAGCTGATTTCTGAAAAGTAAACTAAGTTGCAAAGTCTAGAGTTCAAATCTCAGTACCATCCTAAAAACAGAGAGAGAGAGAGAGAGAGAGAGAGAGAGAGAGAGAGAGAGGGAGAGAGAGAGGAGAGAGGAGAGAGAGAGAGGAAAGAGGAGAGAGGAGAGAGAGAGAGAGAGAGAGAGGAGAGAGAGAGAGAGAGAGAGAGAGAGAGAGAGAGAGAGAGAGAGGAGAGAGAGGAGAGAGAGAGAGGAGAGAGGAGAGAGAGGAGAGAGAGAGGAGAGAGGAGAGAGAGGAGAGAGAGAGGAGAGAGGAGAGAGAGAGGAGAGAGGAGAGAGAGAGAGAGAGAGAGAGAGAGAGAGAGAGAGAGAGAGAGAGAGAGAGAGAGAGAGAGAGAGAGAGAGAGACATGATAGAGGTAGGGCTCAAATCCAAGCATGGATAGGACTATTGTGTTGCATTTCTGCAAGAAAAGCAAGTGAGTGCCTGAATAGAAACAATCTAGACATGGTTCAGGTGATAAAGGGATATTAGATTCTAGATTAAACTACAGTGATTCCCAGCAAATTGTTTTATCAAAATATGACTTGGTTTCTCTCTGTCATCTATCAAGGACTTAATAATCCCTCTCTCTTGAATTTTTGTTCTAGTGGTAGTTACTGGCAGTGGTGGAGGAAAGAGTCAATTTTAGAAACTAGAACAAATTTGTATACATCTGGCTAATAGCATCCATTTTAATCATTTCATGCCTCAGTTTACCTTTCCCCACTATAACCTACTATGGCTTCCTTTGGACTGCAAGAACAGGCTAAGTTTTATCTTTCTTTGTTCATTTTAAGGGATCAGAAGATTAAGCCTCTACCACTATTCCTGAAAGTGTCAACCTATGAGCTGCTTTAAGACAATGAGTCTCATTAGAGGCTCCCTAAAACGTCAGCACTTATGAAGTTTCCTTGATCTGCCCACATTACCCACGATGAGTCAGTCACCAAATACCTTTCTTCTTCTCTTTATGGTAATTAGGTATTTTTTTAAAGGTGGAAAAAGCCTCTCTAAGGAAATCTAAAATTTGGATCTAAACGAAGTTGATGGCATTTCTCTAATTTAGATATAAGCTGTGCTGTAACGCAAAATATCACTCCAGATACCAGCCTGTTGGCCTTTTTAGTTGTCTTTCATTTCAGGATTCACAGTGCTCCTCACAGCTGGTCTCAAAGAGGGGCCGTTTCTGATCTACTGTCTGCTGGTTAATGCCCCGTGCAAATTCCACTCTGCCTTCCAACTGCTGAGGGAAGACATCACTCAGGCACCGGAGCAGGTTTCAAAACCCCATGTCAGTAAGACTGCTTTTTTGTACCTCGATCTTTCAGTCTACACCAGCAAAGCTTTTGCCTTCGACTCTTGATAAAGAACAGAGAAAATTGGATAAATTTCTAAGTTGGAGAGAATAATCCTCCAGGGTCTCCTCACAGCCAGGCCTTCCTCCTTTCATAAGCCAGATGAAGTGGGGGGCGCTCTTTCAACTTGCCTTTTGTTGAGAGCTGAACAGTATGATTGCAGGTAAGCCAGAAAGCAAGATGCAGGCTCCCCAAAGATCTCGCTTCTAAATGGGTTGTCTATTGATATCTCAGCTCCCAGGCCAGCTTTGACTATTCACACAGACCCTAAAAACAACACATCTGCCCCAGACTTCAGGACAGAAGGGGGATGAGGAGGAGAGGGGGGAGCTGAGAGGTGTCAGCTACCCCAAAATGGTTTGGAGAGTCATTCTAAGAAAAGAAATAAACCTGTTCTAAACTGCCCATCTAAATCTGGCTTTGCCAAATGCAACCTCACTCTTTTCCTTACATACAGAAAGTCTGGAAGCCACCTGCAGATTCATGGGGTTTTCCAAAACCTTTATTTTGGAAGTGTTGTACATATGCCTGCTGCAGCATTCAGTGTCTAAAATTCTAAGGGATGCAGGAAACTATGCAAAAAGAAATGTGCCCAAGGGGCTGCCTGGAGGAAGGGGCATACTGTGATATTAATAAGTGACATTATCATCACCATCATGTTATAGTGTGTTTGCTTTAGATCATGGCTTCATTCTGTCTTTTGATACTCAAATAATGGTTTGAGGTTTCAGAAGAGCAGTGAGAAGCTGTGCTCTGGGCAAGCCAGACTGATAACGCTTAACAGCCCAAACTGGAGCTGCTGGGCTCATAATCCAAGCATCTAGAAAAGCCAATGAGGCTGAACCAAGGCTCAAAGGCAGAGCTAGAAATCCTACTTCACTTCCAGTAACTGGATCATCTTGAGCAAGTCATTTTGCTGCCAACTTGGGGCCTAAATAAGTTAAATTAGTACCTTATTATTGCATCTGTAAAAATGGCAACCTACCTAAATATTAAGTGGGACTGGACAAAATGTTTGCACTCACACCTGGCCCAAGGGCAAAGGTTCCATATATAATTACCACTGCTGCTGCTGTTGCTGTGATTTCTGAAGGGGGCAATGAGGTCTGATTTTTCAGGCAACTGCTCCTCAACCCCCAGAGGGAGCGGAAAAGGAGCAAGGGAGGACAGACTTGAAACTAGCACCCATCCACAATGAATGCTGCACAGGCTAGCAGATGAGAAACAGGTGAGCTCCAGGGCAGAACAGGGGCAGAGAACGCCATGTGGAGCTGGGTACAAGATGCAGGGCCATCTCTCAGACCTCTCTGGTGTAAGCCAAAGCTTTCTTCTGGCACAGACGGCAGTGGGCAGGAGAGATAGTTGTTTCATGGGCCCTTCCCAGATTGCTGAGGGGCATGAACTCTGTTGAACGTGTATTTCTTTTCAACAGATCAGGATCAACCACGTGAGACTAATTTTTGATAAGGACTATAATAAAGTTGAATGCTCTCAAGTCAACTATTCATGTCAGCTTGGAATTCAGTGTCCCAAATTAACCAATGTAGAATCTTAAAACAAGGCATGATACAGTCATTTAAATTTTACGTAGTAGTTTCTTAGCCTCTAAAAATATGATTTGTATTACATTTTTAAATGTCAGTATAAAACTGAATCCCCTTTTTACAACTACTTTAAGGTAATTTTTTAAAAACAGAAAATGTCCATATGAGATTGCTAACTCCCATTACCACTTTTAAAATTAAGGAGGGGGAGTACTGGAGTTGAACTCAAGACTTCATGCTTGCTAGGCAGGTGTTATACCATTTGAGGCCACAACTCTCCAGTCCCTTTTACTCAGGTTATTTTTTTTAGATAGGGTCTCAATTTTTGCCTAGGCTGGCCTAGATCTGAATCCTCCTATTTATGCTTCCTGCCAACTGGGATGACAGTCATATATCACTATTTCCTACCCTTTTCTGTTGAAATGGAGTCTGGAGAACTCTTTCCCTAGAAAAACACTTTTTTGGTTGGTCTGGAACTATTCTCCAGATCACAGTTTCCCACACAGTCAGGATGATAGGCATGAGCTACTAATGCCGGGCTACTTCATCCCACTTTTTATATTAAATTTTTCTTTCTCTTCACAAATAACCTAAATCATATCTCTAGGTAACGTTTAGGCTTTTTTCTTTTTTCCCCTCAGTAAAATGAAACAATACTCAATTGATCCCACCACTTGAAAAAAGAATGTATTATAGAGCTGACCCAAAAAGAATGTATTATAGAGCTGACCCAAACTGTGTTGCCTTTCTAATGCAAAGATGGAGGCTAGGAAGTGAAGGTTGCTCCAGGACATCCTTTCAGTAAGTACAAAACTGGATTCCAGCCTCCAGTGACCTCTATGTCTACCTCAAAGCCCTGTCCTAGCTCAACTCAGAAAGTTTCTTTTCTCCCAAGAAACAAGGAATCACAAGAGAGTGCTTGGTGCAGCACCAGATAATCAAGCTTTTAGCTGCTGTTGGGGGAAATCTTTACATCGCCCCTGGTGGTGGGAGGACTCTAAAATGGAACCTAGACAGACCCCTTGGTAATCAAAACACTCTTTCTGGACTTCAGGATTTACCCCTGTATCATGAGGTGAGAGGTGTGTTCCAAGCTCCTGACAAGAAGCCAGTGGAGTTCCAAGTATGGGTTCTGGAGTCGGCCCTGTCTCAGTTACCTCTATTGTGCCCTCATTCACAAAACACAAGCAACAACTGGCCCTACCCTAGAGGTTACATGGACAAGAGCTGCCCTTGACCTAGGCCCTGTGCTCTGTGACCCATCCCTGCACTCTGGCTGCATTCTGGCCTCGAATATGCCAAAGCTGCACCTTTAGCCTTTGACTTTGCTATTCTAGTCACCTAGAATTCTCTATCCTTTTCTATTTTCTTGGCCTTTGTTCCAATGTCACATTTGAACTAAGAAATACTCAGTGCTGTATTTTAAATTACAGAAGTGCATTATTATCAACCCCCCCACCCACTTCCCCACTCCATTTGTCTCCATAGTAAAAACCATCCTCCGACATACAATTCCCCTTGTCCATTATGGTTAATCTTTCTCTAAGACATTTCAAGTTTCATGAGCCTAAGAACTATACAATTCTTTTGTTGACTCCTGTATCCCCAGACCTAGCATACTGCCTGGAATATAGTAGCTGCTCAACAAATATTGACTGAATGATTAAATAAATGATATCCACCTACAGGACACAGGCTAAGCAGGTCACTGGAGCAAGGCTAATCCAGAGTGCCAAGGGATAAGCAGAGATTTGCGCCTGGGTGTGTTGGGAGAGAAGCTTAGTTAGCATTCCCTAAGAACTCCCCTGCTCCCTACCTCACTTTGTAGAGCATGGGCTCTCTTGGCCCAGGCCATCTTCAGATCTTCCGGTAGTGCTGTAAACTCATGATACTGTGTCCGGTAGTCATAGTCACTGGCCAGAGCCTGGGCCTTCCTGGCATGGACCAGATGTAGCATGTCCCTGGGCAGGTGGCACTGGGCTTGGCTGCTGGCCGCCTCCCTGCGGTAGTGATAGTCACTTTGTAACTGGCCCATCCTCTGGCAGTGCTGAAGCCGGGGGTCGTCACGTACACTCTGCACCCCGAGGAGTCTCCCTCGTTCCTTCACAAAGTCATGTCTGTAGAGAAACTGGAAATATGGACGTGCTGGTCAGGATCCTACACACACATAACTTAAACTCCATCTATAAGGTGTCAGCAAAGACCCTGGAAAAATGACCTCTTCTTGTTCTGGGAGGTGATATTCTAAGAACTACCACAGTTGGGGGTGGGGAGGGGAGTGTGCTGGCCTAAAAGCATGCCTTCCTCCCTGGGGGACTCAACAGTTAAAACGCTGTTCTTCTCATCTCATTAAAATCTAACGCTTGAATCCAGAGCGAGGGGCTCCGCTCAAACAAGGTAAAACTGCAACTTGTGTTTTATACATTCCCTCTTGGCAAAATATTAAACCCAAAAGACAGGATCTGTTTATTTGAAGTCTGCCTTTTCGTGAATTGTTTGTGGGAAAGAGAAAGTCACCTTCATGTCCCAGAGCTGTGGTGCAGGAGTCACAGCTGGTAAACCACCACCAAAGGGAACCACCTAGCGCCAAGCAGGGTGCACCAAACAGCAGCCTGGCAATTCCTTCATAGCCCCTTCTCTTGTTCTTTCTCATCCAAAGCAGGCAGTCCACAAATGACGGAGACCACTGCCTAGACTTTGCACTTACAAAAAAACCTCTAGCGTCTGCCTGCCCAGAGCCCTTTGCTTGAATTTAGCTTGTGATTAGCATTGCCTTTCTTCCCCTCCCTCCATCAAAGGACCTCATTCAGAGCTAATATATTCTGCAGGTGACATCTTGTCTCACATGGTTAGAGATTTGCTTTAATTCAGGCAAATCAGCCGTAGACATTGTTTTACATGAAGTTAACAGAAATTAGGCAAGATGGAAGGTCACAGCATTCTGCTCACATCGCTGGCGATGTCTCCAGAGGCTCTCGCAGCCTGGAATGGGAGCGCATCGGCTGTCAGCTTGTAGCCTTGAGCACGAAGATTATGCCAGGCCTCCTTGTATTTTGCCTAAAGTGGGAACACATGTACATCTTTTAAAAAAAAAAGAAAGAGAAATACACGAATCTGTGAACAAAGGCCGCTTCTTTCACTTGTAGAGCAGTGTTTCAGAATTGATTTCTGAGACTCACAGAAGCTTTCTATTTGGCAGAGAACATCTTATTAGCACACACCCCGTGGTGGCCCTTGAGCACATGTGCGGATGGAACACACTGGTGAAAGGGTGGTTTGCAAGTGGGCATCGAAAGCATGGGGTTTCCAAAAGCTCTTGTAAAATGCTACCGTTAGATTGCTTCACACGCACCAACAGGCTTGGCTTAAGAACATGAAGAAATGCTTACATCGCTCAGGTTGGCTGCATTGGTTTTTGCTCGGATAAACTCAGGCAGACCCACGGTCACTGTGTACTGGTGTCTTGCATCCTCTCCAGCTGCTTTGTAGAGGCGCTGTACCCCCAAACAAACAAAAACCACATGAGACAAATGCTATGTACATCTGCAGTACCAGAAGACCCCTCTGACAATCAAGAAGCATGGCAGTGAAAGTTATCTGCTGGGTCCCAGAAATACCAGCAGACATGAGGAAGACACTGCTTTCAAGAAAGGCAGTCTCCAGGGGTCACACTGAACAAAATATAAGAGGTACAGAAGGAACTGTGACTTGATGAGCTCAAGAATAGGCTGCGAAATTACAAATAAATTAGACTGTTGATGGCCTTTTATTTACCCACACAGCACAAGGTTAAGATACATAGGTCCTATGCCATAATGTTCCTTTCTTTCCAGACTTCTACACCAATGCTCCATCTCTTTGCCTTCCCTCACACATAGCCCAGAAACACTCATGTGTTTAACCATAAAGCCATTTTTTAAGCAATCAGGAGATTTTTTTTTACCTCATTGGTAATCTGGTTGCTGAACTTGGCATGCACGAGGTTGGGAGTGTCTGTCACAGCTGTGTATTTCAATGACCCGGGATGCTGACGGTATTTCCTCTGAATTCACACACAAGAAAGGAAGAAGATGGCTCTATCAACGTCAAGATCAGAGAGGAAGTGGTCCTTTACGTAGGAGTTAAAACTAAGCCACTTTCTGCACAGGCTGCCAATCGGCCCCTCCAGAATCTAACTACCTCCCCCCCCCGCCCCCGCTCTAGGATCTCAGAACTCATTGGAGTAGAATTGGAGAGGGGAGGACAAAATGTAGGACTGATTGGATGCTCAGCATCAGGGAGAGGGAGCTGGTCCTGGGCCATAGGGGAGGATGTGACCACTCAGGGTTGCAGGCTGCTCCTGAACAGAGGGCTAGGTATTTAAGTGCACACACGGATGACTGTGCCACTTCATGGAACACAAGCCTGTGCCCTGCCCGGGAGACCAGCATGCAGAATCGCCAGGGTAGTCCAGGCCTCTGTGTTGTTTTATTTTTTTCAAGCTCCAAACAAGGTTCTGCTATGCACTTTTATAAAGCCTTGCTAGAGAGACGGCACTAAACAAGCAGAGCAGGTGCAGAAACTAAGAACACACAGCAAACACAGTCTGTCCACCTGCACTCACAGGCTACCGTGAAACATCTTTTACGTCCTACGATCCCATTATGGCCCTGGTCTTTGCAGTTGCCATATACCACAGCCCTCTCCCCACCCCGCAGGGTCCAGAAGAATTAGAATTCTGAGACTTATATATTTTACTCCACTTCCCCACCTCAAAAAAATCACGAGTGTATTGAAGTGATTTCAAATACAGCTGTCAAAGAAACACTGGACTTAGACTAACGGTAATCCTTAGGAAACCTCAACAGGGGTGCTTGGAGTATCCATCCCTGTTTGACTAAATAAGACACTGATGTGCCAGGCACTAGTGGCTCACACCTGTAATCCTAACCACTCAGGAGGCTGAGATCTGAGGATCGCGGTTCAAAGCCAGCCCAGGCATGAGACTCTTATCTACAATTATCCACCAGAAAACCAGAGTGGTACTGTGGCTCAAAGTGGCAGAGCATTAACTTTGAGTTGAAGAGCATAGGGACAGAGCCCAGGCCCAGAATTCAATCCTACAAACACCACCACCACCACCAACAACAACATAAAAGAAGCTGAGGCTCAGAAAGGGTAGATCACAGGCCTGAGGGTTATGTAGCAAATGAGCTCTGGCCAGGAATTTCCATCTCTGATGTTTTCCAGAGCCTGTCTGCATCACATTGTACTACAGGGTCTCTCTTCAAAAGGGTATAAGGAAGACACATCTTATCAGAGGTGAATAATTCTTCTATGTTAACAGAGAAAACGACTGTGACTATATTGCACACCAAAAAGGTCTGTGGTATGAGATTTTAACTCAAGGCTTTGTACTTGTTAGGATGGTGTTCTACTGCTTGAGCCATGCTTCCAGCTCTTTTTGTTCTGAGATAAGATCTTGCTTTTTGCCCTGATCCAACCTGGATCATGATCTTAATATTTACGCTTCCTACGATAGGAGCACTCCACTACACATTCCTCTACAATCAACTACTGGTTGGCCCTGAACTACAGTGCTCCTGATCACTCCCTCTGGAATAGCTTGGATTACAGATATGAGTCACCTGACTCACAAAGGTGACTTAAATGGCATTCAGTCTGAATGGAGAATCTAGTAAAACTAAATTCAAGGCACACAGACGTTGCTACACCTCCGCTTGTCACTTGCTTTAGCGGAAGAAAACAGATGAATGGTAGCGTTTGCCCCACGCATCTTGTGCTCCACAGTTTCCTTACCTCACTGATGAGCTCTGAGGCTTTCTTTCTCCCTTCAATCTCTAATGTGCCAGGAATGACACAGGCAACACCCCGCATGAAGTTCAGATCTGAACGGTACAGATTCTAGAAGGAGCAATACCAAGAATCAGAAACGCCAAACTATTACAACAAGGAAGTAAAGAGAAGTCAGAGGTCAGAGAGCAGCATGTGAAAGCATCATGCTCAGAACCCAAGGCAGACTGTTTCCCAGATATACTACACTTAACTCCCATAGTAAATGTTCATTAGGAAGAAAAATGTAGGTCAAAAGAAACAATTCTGCTGCCACTTTTCTCACTGTAGCTGTCTTAGGAATGCTCTAGACAGAATTCTATTTTAATGTGGGCTATCAACCAATAAACGTCAAAGTGGATTGTGGGTAGAAAGTCAGGTGTCTTGGGGAGAAATGTGCAAATGTTTATTACGGGTCTTCTAAAACAAAAGCCAGCACAGCGGGTGCTATTAATTAATCATGGTTTAGGGAAAAAAAATCTAATACATGAATCCAAATAATCTGGCAAAGACCTGTCTGGATCTGTGTGGATAGGAGAGAGTGTGTGGACTTGACTGATTTGGGCTGACACTTTCAGCAAGGCAGCTCCTGGACGTGCTCCCTTCCAATTGTCATCCCAGAGCCAGACAGGGCAAGTGAGGGCTCTGGGCAAGGGTTAATCGGGCCCAGATGAGCATGGCAGCTCCCTCGCTCCTACAGCTGCTCTTGGGGTCCTGAGAGCTGGTGTCATTCAGCAAATGCTATACACAAACATAAAGTCCCAGCTGACAGGCACTGCCAGACCAGGAAGTTACCTGTGCAGTGTTCTACTTCCCTACACAAGCCCATCACCTGCACATGCCCTAGCAGGCTAGGTGGCATGGTAAGTACCAAGATAATGCTGCCTTTTGGAAAATGTGAGGATTGTTTTCCGAGCATAAGATTTTCTTCTGGTGCTTGTTTTTTTTTTTTTTCTTTTGGTCGTGGGCCTTGAACTCTGGGCCTGGGCACTGTCCCTGAGCTCTTCAGCTCAAAGCTTTTGCCCTACCCCTGGACCTACAGTGCCACTTCCTGTTTTCTAATGGTTAATTGGAGATAAGAGTGTCACAGACTTTAGTGCCTGGGCTGGCCTTGAACCTCGATCCTCAGATCTCAGTTTCCTGAGTAGCTAGGATTACAGGCAGAAGCCACTGTGCCCAGCTTCTTCTAATGCTTCTTGACTCAGAGGACAGCCACCAAGAGTTGGATACACAGGTCAGATGGCCTGAAGACGCTGCCAAAGGACCCCGGAGACGAATTCTTAGGCCTGATTTCCTAGGTTTTCACCCTATCTGAGCTCTCCTCTCCCCAAAATAGGTGCCCTTGAGGTATGTGGTCTGAGCAGCATCTCCACACCCCTCCGGAGAAGTGGGGACAGGAACTAAGGAAGGGCGATGTGTAACTTCACCTAATCTGAAGCCAGAGGCAAAACTACCAGCATGAACAACCACGAAACTGGAAAACATCTTAATTAACATTCGAAACTGGCACCTGCATTTCTCATGGCCTGAATTCTGACCTAGGACAGGGTGCGCACCTTTGTTACCTACACTGTAATGTCTCTGAACAGTGGAGATAAAGACTAACAGTTTAGGGTTCTTGTGAGGTTTGAGTGAGATAAAGTATAGTAGATACACGAGGCGTCCAATTCTGCACAGTCGTTCTGATATTGGACTTCGCATATATTAGAGCTATGTAGGCACTCTCAGGCTGGGTTTCAAGAGGAAATGCATGTTCCAGATTCCTAATCTCTGGAGGCTTTCAGAGCTATCAGGAGCTTGTGGGTCACTGCCCCCATGGGTCAAAGCCACAAGAAAATGAGCCTTAAGGGAAAGGTCAGGCTTCCTTACCTCACTTTGCAATTTATGAGCTTTTTTGGCACAGCTCATTCTCAGGTCTTCTGCCAAAGATGTATACTCAGGGAGGGGATGTCTGTAATCCTGGTCGCTGGCCAGGGCCTGGGCCTTCTTGGCATGTACCAGCGTTACCATGTCCAACGGCAGATGGAAGTGTGCCTTGCAATGTTCAAAGTCTTTCTTGTAATTCACCTAGAGGAGAAGATGAATCAACAATGGCTATTTCAAAGCTTCTATTTGCAGCAGGACATTATGGGAAAGCAACTGCCATGCAACAGTCCCAGGACAGACTGGGGGATGTTCCTGGCAGGGTGAATGCCTGGAAAGGAATGCTCCTTTCTTGTAAGGATTGGCCAAATCAGCAGGGCTGGACTCTTGTGCCTGACAATCACCTCTGCTTCCACCCACTCCCAGCTCTTGGAGGTCACTGGCCTAGCTAAAGAAGACATGCAAGAGGCAGATACAATTCCCAGAAACAGCACTCACGGTTCCTTTGCTTGATTCTTTTTTGGTTGGTCATGGGACTTGAAATATGGGCCTGAACACTGTCCCTGAGCCCTTCAGCTCAAGGCTACCACTCTACTCCTTGAGTCACAGCCCCACTTCCAATTTTCTAGTGGTTTATTGGAGATTAGAGTCCCATGGACTTTAGTGCCCAGGCTGACTTTGAACTGTGATCCTCAGATCTCAGCCTCTTAAGTAGCTAGGATTACAGGTGTGAGTCACTGTGCCTGGCTTTCTTTTCATGTTTCTTTAAAGTGTCATTTTTCAGTGGAAACTTTTTCTCTATCCAGTCTGTCTTTGGATTCTCCTCTCACTCTGGATGGAGAACAGAGGTGTCAAATAGGCCATGTCCACGTTAGTCTGGAAACAGAAGAAAGGCATGGGGGGCAGGGAGTCTGTTTGGAGAGCCAGCTCTGAGAGATACATATTTTCAAACTCTGCCATATATCCTGCGAGAAGAAAGGGCACCTCTTCCAGGTTTCCAGCTTCTCACAGCCCTTGAAAGAACTGATTAGAGGCCTATGACACCCACAGAAGACAGGAATGAGATGATAACCACTGCCTCTGCTTCACCTCTTCCATCCATTCTCCCCATCACTGCCTTGGAGCTGCAGCCACTCCATCTTAACCTCTCACTGCCTTCTATTAATCTTGCCCTCATTTTAAATACAAAGCTGTGACAATTCATGTCCAACCCCTCATGTAAAGGTTTGTTGCCCAGGACAGAAAGGGGGCTGGGGACAGGGGGAAGAACAACAACCATGAGCATCTCCACCAACTGCCGCCTTTTGGAATCTAGTTGAACTTGTGGCAAGAAAAAGGCTAAAATTTTTATGTAAAATTTTTATATTTAAATATTTACAAGGAACAAATGAACACACTTGACAGACTAAACAAAATACGACTGCGGGTCACCTGTAGACCACAGGCCTCCATTGGTAACCATTAGTTTAAATCAAACAATGCCCAGAACCGACACCTTCCTTCCACCAGGACAGACAACCTTCGGTGGCCGAGCACGAGCCTCATTAGGTAGGCCCCGGAATTTCTGGGCCCTCTGTTTGGCACTTACATCGCTCTGCAGAGAGGTCGCACGCACTGAATGTGCAAGGCTGAGATCATCTTCCAAGCTCCGGGAGCCAAGCATCTGTCCTTTCAATCTCTCAAATGCCTCTTTGTATTTGTACTAAAGGGAAAGAAAGCAGGAGGGAGAGAAAGAGGGTAACAGCTTGGGGACAAGGCACAGGGAATGGAAGAGGTGGGTATTGGGTGAAAAATGTTTTGTTCTTTTTGACAGTAACTGGGTGAGTTAAAAGAAAATGCACCGGGAGTTGTCAAAAAGGTCTATTCTTTCATATGCAAGACTCCCAATGACTAAAGGGCTCAGGCATGAAATGGCAGGATGCATTAGCACTTGGGCGGCCCAGGCTGGAAGAAGGTGCATGTATTGTTAACTATCTCTTCACACAGACTGGCTTTGTGAAAACTCTTGGTAGAGGGTACATTTCATCTGCCCAGGGGCCATGTTTATAGTCCAGCATCTGGCTTTGTACCCTAAGTTAGGGGTTTTTCTGTTGTTGTTGTTATTGGAGGCTATGTTCTTTCTTACTGGCCATTATCTGATTGCCCTAACACAGTCAGTTCAGAGAGGAAAGGATATTATCCACAGGCAAAAGAAGGCAGAGGTTAGAGGCAACAGAACTGAAAACTAGTTTGGATTAAACGTATGTCACAGTGTTGGATGCTCACATCACTTATGATTTCCCCAGAAGCCTTTGCTGCCTGGAATGGAATGGCATCCAACCTCAGCTTATATCCACCATCTCGAAGTTTGCTCCAGGATTCCTTATAACGAGTCTGGCAGGAAGATGTGAAAAAAAAAAATCAAGACTTTTATATGATTTGCTGGTTTCCTAGTCGCTTTCGTACCAAAATAGGAGCCTGGTTTGTTGCAGGTTTCTCTCCCTCCAACCACCTCCACCACATCCCCTTCCTACCCTTATTTCCAAACCCCAATTGGGGTTAGAGATCACCACAACTTAGAACAAATTATCTAAGAGTCTTCAGGCAAAGCCAAGAAAGAGAAAGGGTCAAAAGCAAAGTCTTTGGAGTCAGCCAAATCTTTCTGAGCAACAATCTGATTGGACAAAGGAGGCATAAAGCTGCATTTGCATAGGTTTTTATGCAAAGTAAATAAAAGCAATGTCTCTATCAGAGGACAGGAGACCATAGAAATAGATTATGGAGAGATGTCAGTCCCCCCCATACCCCAATATCTCCTTGGCACAGCCACTGGGAATATTTGTCTTTAGTGAGATGCTCACATCTTACATCCCATAATACTAAGATGGATGGCTTTCCCAGGCTCACATTTTCCAGCAAAACTCACTCTCCTGCTGGACCAGTTTTGTCACTGGCAGGGCCCCATGCAAATCAAAGTGCGAATCAAAACCCTTATTCAAAACACTCTCACATTTGTACATGGCAACATCCAAGCAGTAAATCAATCTACAGATCTTCGGAGCACATGGTACCCATGAAGATATGCTGACCTTCTGTCAGGGACACCAGTATCTAGCCAGCCTCACCTCGCTGATGTTCATGGCATTCAGCTTGGCCAGCAAAACCTCAGGGAGGTCAGCAGTCTGCGTGTAATGGTGTTTTATGTTTTCTCCTTGTTCCTTGTATAGCCTCTGTGGATGGAGAGAGTTTTGCATTAGACCCAGAGTCTTTCCCATGGAGCTACCAGCCATGCCACACTACCGAGACCAAGGGGAACTGGCTGTACTATACATGTAGACACAATCACTGCACCCTGCATCCGCCCAGATGTCCTAGCCCAGTGATATGCACATCATTCACTCTGCACTTCATTTTCCAGCTCAGACTAGGGCAGAATGAAACGTTCCTCCCCATGAACACTCTGTGCCTGTTTCTTTCTGAGACAAGCATCAGAGGGAACAAGGTCTCCATCCCATGGTGTCATGTGATTATTAGCTACACGCTGTGGGGGGGTCACTGGGCTGCAGAGGGCACACAAAGAGATGGCTCCTGCAGGTGAGGCCTCACAGTGGCCACCTCCATCCTATTTCTTCCACCTTCCCCAGGGTTCTTATCTAATCAATGTGTCAATTTAATCTAATTTGGGGCTTACTAATATCCTAGTGATTTTCAATGACCCATGGAGGTGGTATCAGTCACCAAAACAAAGTTTCTCAACCCAGATTTTCCAGCCCAAATCTTATCAGAGGTGTCCAAGTTTCTACGTATCACAGCAGTGCCCCCTAGAGTTGATGAGGGAAAAAGGACAAAACAAGCATTGTTTTCCTTCCAAGAAATTCTTGTATGACCCTCTGTATTTCTCAGAATTCAATCTGATTCTGTTGTATTCATACGAAATCATACATTCTTATAGCATATGCTTGTGATTTATCACATCGCATATTCTGATAGGCCTTTTTGGAATGTCCACAGCATAAAGCACAGCCGACAGAATTCGCCAGATGTCAGGGAAGGAATTTTGCAATCCTCATCCCAAGCGTGTAAACTTTCTCTGTGCTAACTTAAATGGCCTGAATGTATTTTATTATTTGTAGTATCATCATTATTATTGTTGTTATTATTATCTTTAAGTAGTTGTACAAAGAGGATTCACAAAGAGGATTCAATTTAACATGTTGAAGATTTTTAAAAGCTACATCTGCCTTACAAAAAGCTCCATGGACTGCCCTCAGCAGAGCCAGCCAAATAGGGCTAATAATTCATGTCCTCAAATGAATTTTTATATGTGAGGACTAGTCCATTCAGTCTCTATAAAATTCAGTGCTGAAAGGTTCAAGGGTTAATTCTTGGTTTCTCATATTCAACAGAATATAAGAAATGGATAGCAACTCACACTAATGTCTAGATCAGACTCAAATCATTTTCAAAGCCTCCTGTCCTTGGATCCCACTATGACCCTTCCCCCACCAGACCCCAAAGCGTGGCATCAGTATTTCAATTAGCAAGAGTCTTCCCAAAGTTCCAGTTCTGAAAACAACACTTTCAAACAAAGGGAGAAGGGGAAAAAGGCCTGGTTACAGACAAATCCATGAGACATGCAAATGGGAAGGAAGAAGAGCATCATGGGGGCAGTGGGGTATGAAGCCCCACTTGGCATCCTAAGTGTAGGAACGCCCCATTTGCATCCTAATGAGGCAGCATCCCTGCTAAGGGGAGCCTCATAAAGGACGAGGAGCCCCTTCATCCTCAGGACGACAGAAGGAGCAAGCCCAAGAACCCCTCCGCTTCAATCGCACTGTTGAAAGAAGAGCCACTCTTAGAGTCATAATGTATATACATTATCACTCACGTCCACTGCTTGGGTATAACTAATTCTGGCCTGGACCATCTCCGGAGTGTCTTTAATACTGGTAAACTTCAAAGCATCTGGATGCTGACGGTACTTCTTCTGTTGAGCAGGGAAAGATCAAAGCTGTGAATTTTGTGCTGCTCTTTCATGCCATTTGAAAGAGAAAATCATAGGTTGCTTGAGATTAGAGTGAATTTGTGAACATAATAATTATTCTGCTTCCTCCATCTTTATATCCTAGGTGCCTTCAGGTTAATATTTGTTTCAATTTAAGAATAACCTCATGTCAATTAACATTAAAGTATTTCTACCTGGCACAAAGACAACATCTCAAAATTAGGTAAAATACTGTAGGATATACACTTAGGAGAGGATTCTTTTTTATAGGCATGAAATGCTGTACTCCAGTTGTTTACATATCTTAGTTTGGCTCTTGTAAGCAAGGAGGCACATTCATAGTTATGTGTGTCCATTGAAGTTCTCTATTTTCATTCCACAAAAGGACTTGATAGATTTTTATCACAGTCAAAACCATTGTATTTAACATTCAGAGAGTGTACACTGGCCAACCACTCTAGAGCCTGGTTCAGTTAGCATATGTACTAATTCTTTAAGACAGCAAGGAAAATGGGGCAGCTATTGCAAGGAGTCATTTTAGATGTTGTAAGACAATAAAGCAAATTAAAAAACTATGAAATCTTAAATATTGGCAAAGATCTTAATATTCTATTTTTAAGATTTCTAAAAATAATGCTTAAATTAATTCCTTTTGTGTGGGGCTTGAACTCAGGACCTGGATATTACCCCTTAGCTTTGACACTCAAGACTGCCATTCTACCACCTGAGTCACACCTCCATTCCACTTCCAGCTTTTTGGTGTTTAACAGGAGACAGGGGTCTCACCAAATTTCCTGCTACAGCTGGCTTTGAATCTCAGTCCTCAGATCTCAGCCTCCCAAGTAGCTAGGATTTACAGGAATGAACCACTAGCACCTAGCTAACCAATTCCCTTTTTAAATCAAAAGACTTTTCCAGGGAACCAAAATGATGGTTGTCTTAATGGATCTGTGGATAATTATTTAACAACATCTACTCATTTACCTAGTTGGATTTTTGTACACTATATTAGATTAGATGTATCCTTGATGCAGTCAAACTGAAATACAGCCATAGTCATTGATTTACTATTGTCTATAGTCAATTTCCAGCTAATTATAACAGAGACAATATAGGCTTCAAGACTGAAAATACCCACTGCCTTGTCCTTTACATAAAAGATGAAATAGTTTTTGTTTTACACCGTGTGTGTGTGTGTGTGTGTGTGTGTGTGTGTGTGTGTGTGTGTCTGCATGCTTTTATGGGTCTTTCACCAATACCTAGCATTTACTCCAAAGGTTAGAAAGTCAGCCCACTTTGACACTATGTCAGTCTACAATGAAATAGTTGGACAAGATCTAAAAGATCTCTTCCTTTACTCACTAACATTTGAGGACTGGCCTACGACAAGAAGATTAAGAAAGATAAGCAAATTTCTTGAGTACAATTGTATAATAAATTTACAAATTAAAACCTGGCTGTCAGACTTCAGCATACTGAGGGGATAATTTTGAAGACTAGATGATATCTAGAGCATTGTTATTATTCATTATTATTCCTCATTTCCTTCTATCAGTGGGCCCTAGAGTTTGAATCCTCAAACGTAAATGCTAATTCCCATAAGTTTTTCATATTTACCCTCTGAAGATGACTTTTACTTAATTAAACGAAACAAGTTAGGCAGTAATGTCCTCACAGAGATCCCAGGGTCCTGTAAAGCTAGAGTGTTAACCAAATTGTCTCAAGATTAGACCAATCAGAATGCAGACACTTTGTGATCAACTCTGCAATGTATTAGGTGACTAGCAAGCTGTCCAGTGGGAAACAACAGTACAGAGAAGTAATGTTTGAAAAAAAAAAAGAAAAAAAATTCCAACAACACAGATGTCACATTTTTTTTGATGATTATTCAGTGTGACCATCTCCTCAACACAAGGTCCCAGGAGGCTCATTGCCAAAGCTAAAGTCTTCAGGAGGAATGGCCATTAAGGAATCCTCCCTGTCCAGGAAAGTCCAGAAAGATCAGGCTACTGTGAAGACAAATGCTCACTTGTTTTCTGAGCCAAGTCTCTCCCCAAACAGACACGACGAGGAGTGGATTTGAGTGGTTTGATCTTGCTGACCTCTGTCTTGCTGACCTCTGTGTGAGTATGGGCTAGTGAGAGTTTTCTGGGGGTGCTCAACCCAGCTGCAAGTCTGCCCTCTAGAGGACATTTGTCAATGCTTATGACCTTTTTGCTTTTCACAAGGAATGCTGCTAAACATCCTGGGAGATAGGACAGACCCTCAATAAAAAGCACACAAAATGTCAATAGTATGAGGACTAGAAAAACTCTCTGTGAGGGTTTGAAAATTGATTTTCAATGAAACTGATCTAAATTGTGAGGAAATGGTTAGTTGTATACACAATCTGTTCTCAGGTATAGCTAGGGTCCAGGGTGGTTCTCAGTTCACAGGAGCGGGATTTAAATACAGCAAAAGTGATAGCTGGATGGTAGTAGCTCATGCCTACAATCCTAGCTAGCCAGGAGACTGAAATCTAAGGACTGAAGTTTGAAGCCAGCCAAGCCAGAATAGTCCATGAGACTCACCTCCAATTAACCAGCAAAAAGGCAGCAGTGGAGGTGTGGCTCAAATGGTAGAGTGCCAGCCCTGAGTGAAAAAGCTAAGTGAGAGTGATAGGACTAGAGTTCAGTCTATCAGTGAATCAATCAATAAGAAATGAGACAATTTTTGCACAATAAAGAATGCACCGCGTAACCACGTTAGTGATCATTTAAAAAATATTTACACTTTTGCAGAAAGAGAAGAAGAAAATGTGCATAAAGGTATAGAAGGGCTTTCTGGCTACAATAAATGTATCTTTTCATCATCTCCCCAGTGCCGCTTCATTAAAAAGGTAAGTTAGTAGGTAGCAATTGAGCTCCATTTGATTGTCATTATTATTCATAATATCATTTGTCACCCACTTTGTTTTTGCCAGGGTTCTATGGGCTCCTACTGGCGTGTGTTTGGTATGTGGTTTCTCTCTAATTACAGCCCGAGTCTGAGTTTTCAGGCCTTTCATGTGGCTTCTCCTTTTGAGTGGAAATTATTTTAATTCTGTACAGCAAACGCCATACACCTAATGCAGCCAGGCCTGTTCCACACTGTCAGGAAATCTCACCTCGCTAATGAGCTCTCCTGCCTTCTTCGCCTGCTCCACATTTAATGACCCAGTGGCGACCCAGCCCAGGCCTTTCATCCACTTCAAGTCTGCCTTGTATTGGTTCTGACAAAGGAGAAGGAAAGAAAAAAAAATAAATAAAAAGACAGGCCATTGTTGCTGCAGACATTTAGAGGGCTATTAACAGCTCCAGATGTCTCCCAGAGCCAGCTGAGTCAAATTAGATGCTACTTTGTCTTATCCATTTTTGCACAGTCACAGGTAGGGCCCTAAAATGTAAATGAATTTCCCTTTTAATTACAGAGACCTGTCTGTGGATGGTGGCTTTGCTTTTGGCTCCACCCAACACTGCTGGGGACAAAGGGGGAGGGGCTAAGTCAACCTTGGCCCTCATTAGGGCCTGTCTCCATTGTCTGTACTACCAGTCTTCTTATTTAAAATGACAAGAGGGAGAGAAGAAAATGAAAATTCCTAACAGAATGTGGAGCTACTGGAAAGAATTTCACAAGAAATCCAAGACTTCCCACAGTGCCTATTCCTTCCTCCCACTGAGATGTGGGAAGTGAAGAGAGGATATTTCTCATTTCTTTACTCCACTGAATGAGTAGTTTTAATGGGAAGTTATTTAAATTGGTATTTCTCAAAAATTAGCACATCATCTGTCTATCCTGAAGCAGCTCCACCAGGAAGGGATATCTGCACACGTGTGCACACACACCCATGCACAGGCACACATGCCATATAGTCTGTCAGATGCTGACCTTCCCTTCCCGTTCATCCACATTATAGCACAACAGTTAAATAGGAAGAAATGAAGAAGCAGGTGAGAGGTAGACAGTGGAAGGGGAACGGATATTGTTGATAACTGGCAAGCTGCTCATTCCAAAAGTAGAAACTGCTGGAGTTATCAGTGATCTTGCCCACAGCTGACCACTGTGAAAAATGTCATAAGGTTTGAACAAAAGTTCAACCATAGAGAAGCTAAAATGTTTCCGATCTGAGAATCAGAAATAGGTATCCCATAAAGATAAACGGTAAGGGCGTGTACCTTGGCACACCCCCTGGACACAGGTGCCCATAGGTGGACACAGATGTACACAGGGGTGCACACAGATGTACACACATCACTTACATCGCTCTGCAAGCCATATGCCTTCTTTGCCCACTCCATCTTCATGTCTGTGGGCAAAGCTGTAAAGTGGTGGGACGCTGTCCTATAGCCTATGCCTGTGGCTAAGTGCTGAGCCTGGCGGGCATGCGCGAGATGGATCATGTCCAGAGACACGTGGCACTGGGATCTGGTGTCCTCGAATACCCTTTTGTACTCCAGTTCACTCTGTAGCTTGGACATCTGCAGCGAGTGACTCATTTGCGAATCATCCTGGGCACTCTTTGCTCCAATGAGTTTCCCTCTAGACCGCTCATAATCCTCCTTGTACTTCACCTACATAAGAGAAATAGGCAGTTATACCGGAGCAATTTCCTTAGAAGAACTGATGAGCTCCAAGCTGCAGGCAGGAGTGTTAAACAACACCTTTTGATACTACTCTTTAAATATATACATGTATATATGTTTATAGAGACGTGCATATACTTAAATGGCCCGCTTTCTGTGAAGCTATTTTAGGATTTTTGGGGATATAGAAAGAACCTTTTATCTAAAAAAAATGTAGTAATAAAATGAAAAAGACACAGAGCCAGGTATAGATGGATCACCTGCAATCCTAACTACTCAGGGGGGTAGGATATGAAAATTATGGTTTGAACTCAGCTAGATAAATCTGAGAGACTTAGCTCCAATTAACAAAATACTAGAAGTAGCATCATGGTTCAAGTTGTAGCAGACCAACCTTGAGTTATAAAGTCAAGGAAGAGCCCAAGTCTCTGAGTTCAAGCCCCATTACTACCACGCACACACATGCATGAACATGCACACACACATGTCATTTAGACTATCCAATATATAACTACTGTTTAAGAAAGAAATTCAAGGAGTATGGGGAACAAAAGGGAGACTAAAAGCGTTTTTTAAAATGTTAAACCAAGAGCAATGAAAAGCAGAAGAAAGAATAATGTAAGAATGCTTTGAGAACTGAAACATGGCCCTACAATATATGACATCATTTTCAATCTTATCATCAGTATAGTTTCGGCTATACTTTTATGGCTGCCTACAACATCTTCCTATCTGTGGTAGACCTGTGCAGCTCAAAGTGTATCCACAGACTAGTTTGTAAAATGTCCCCAGATGACCATAAGGAGATATGTCAGAATGCCAATCCATATCATTAAGCACCTCCATCAAGTAACTTTTTTAAAGCAAGGCTTTCTCAGTGAAAGGAGCAAATCTGGACTTACATTCTTCTAGCCCAGACCTCTCATCTTATCAGACTCATGACGGATGGCATGGGACTGTTCTCTATGTATGTATGTGTATATATATATATATATATATATATATGTATATAGTTCCATTTCCTCATAATGATATGGGAATTACCAATTTTCCAGCAAAGTACCTGAGATGTTGAGAGTAAATAATGTGCCCCAACAGCAATGCTCATATGTGATAGGGCTAGAACTTTATCCAAAATTGACCTTATATCAGAGTCTGGGTTCTAAACCATGAATAGGCAACAGTATTTCTAGAAAGGCATAGAATGTGTGTAGGCATCACTTATCTGTGAAACAAGGACTGAGATGATTATTCTCACAACTATATGTGGCAAGCATCTTGCTAGGTACTGTGTGATTATCTCACTGTAAAGCCATTGTCATCTCTGTTCCTCACATCAGAAACCTGAGGCTCAGAAGATGAAGAACTTGCTTAGATAAAGGATCAGGAATCCTGCCTCTTGCCCAAGTGGAGAACTGACTTACCTCACTGGCCAGGTCCCTTTTAGCTTTGGCTGTCAGGAAGGCCAAGGAGTCAAGACGCAGCTCAAACCCTTTTGCCTTCTGGTTTTCCCAGCTACTCTTGTATAGTTTCTAGAAGGGGATTTAGAAGAGAAGAGAATATTTCCTGAGAGCCTTTCATTAGAATCTGTGTTGATCTTTCTAGTAAGGGAACAGGGATAATGCCCTTTCTTAGGAGCCAAGAGCTCTTGACTCATGTAACTGAATACAACTAGGCCATTAGATTCCAGTCTATAGGCCTCTAGGCTATTGACTTCAATCAAAAGAACCATAAATCAAACTCCAGGAGCTTTGAAACTACTAGGCATCTTTATAGGAGTCTGAAAGACTCATCAAAGGCTGAACAACACTATCCGCCACAGTATTTCTGTAAAGTCTACTCTGTGTCTATCTTCAATCTGTAACTGCAGGTGGCTGTATGCCTTTCTCTTTCTTGCCTCTCACTCCACCTCTAGCCTACTTGGGTCTTTCCTTGTCCCTTTCATTCCCTCCTTTCTCCTACCTCTAAGTTTCAAGATCTTTCTTCTGGAAGGACTCTTCCTTTCATTGTATGAATCAATTCAACTTGTCTCTTCTTCTAATTCATCTCCCTACCTAGTGTTAGACTACACCCCCAAGACCTAGGAGATGAATAAAGAGGGCTGAGAAAACACAGGGAGGAAGATGGGATCACAAATGCTTTCGTGAACACTATGGACACTTTCATGTCTAACAGTCAATAGTGTGATGCTCCTCCCAGTGTTTCATGACCTGTTTGCTCAGAGATGGATCCTAACCACCCAGTGAGGCAGCCTCCTACAAACCTCGATTTCCTTGTTGGAGAACTAAGGGTCAAACCAGACAGATAGTTTGGAGCTACTGGCTAAGCTCTTACTTTCTTCAACTACTGCTCAACTCTACCACCTGTTTGCTCAAGTCCTCTTCTTCTCCATGCAGAAATACCAACCCCTAATGCAAACCCCACCCACTAAAGTGCTGAGCAGGAAGCTCCCAGGAAGCTATTTTTAGACAGTTGGCACAGACACTACCAGTATGGCTGCTGGCTTGGGTGATGTGACCAGGTGGCCATAGGGCAGAGCAGAGCAAAGGCCACAGCTGCCTATTCCCCATCGCGTACCTCACTGAGATGGGCAGCATTGGCTCGGGCCTGCAAGAAGAGAGGCTCATCTTTGCTGATGCTGTACTGATGGACAGACTGTTCATTTCCTGCCTTGTAGGCCACCTGTTAGGAGAGAGCACTGGGTCAGGAGCTGGAGGGTAGGAAGGCTGATGAGTCTATCATAACTCTGGGACTGGAGATTACTACATTAACAAAATAAGTCAGGCACAGAAAGACAACTACCACGTCATCTCATTCATTTGTGGTAGCTTAGAATATTGGCCACATTGAAGTGGGAAGCAGAACTGAGGTCACTGCAGCTTAGAAAAGGGCAGGGATATGCACAGATACAGTATATCATGGGTACTGAAGTACAACCAGAAGAGCAGTTCTAATGGATTGTGCCTGGGCAGCACTTGCTGCTGTCTTGGGAGGTTCCCAGGCCCATGACACAGCACACTGGTGGAGAGAAGGCAGCTCAGGACTCACCCCGCTCTGCAGTTCCTGGCTCTTCTTGGCATGCTCCATCTGGGAGCTATCAGCCACACTTGTGAACTTCAGCTCATCAACCCTCTGCCGGTAGTTTTTCTGTTTCCAAAGTAAAAGGATCCCATAGCATTAGGATGGGCTGCCCCTTCCCCTACCACACATGCTCATACACACACACACTCTTTCTGTGGCCCAAGCATCTCTCTAAAGGAAATAATCTTGTTGGTTCTATAACTTAAACAGAACCACAGAGCCCCATGTTAACGTGCTGAATTTTATTGCTTTTACTATTTGAATGTCACTGTATTTCACCCTGTACAAAGAGAAGCCCCAGTTTATAAATCTAGGTTTGGAATAGCAAACCTAGATTTGGACTTGAACTTGGACTTTACAATCAAGATCACCACTCTCCATCTTCAAGATATTGAGCAAGTCACTTGAGAGGATTCACTCTCGTGGTTTCTCATTTTCCAGATCAGTGAGGTCTTATCTCCACGTGGTAGAAGATCACAGCCCAGTGCCACCGAAACTCCCACTGGCACCAGCAAGAGTATCAAAATCCTAACTGATCTCAAACAGTCATCACAACATTAGGATCTCCAAATTTCCTACTTTTAAGGTAAAAAAAAAAGAATCTTAAGAGAAAAATGTTCTTCAGAAACTTCCCTTCCTATCTTCTGTGTTGAATGGGAAACATTTCACTACAAACCTTTTTAAAAGGGGAGGGGGTAGGGGGAGGGAAATGGGAACAAAAACATGAGAAGGGGTATCAATCTATGTGAAGTAATACATCTTCTGTCTGATGAATATAACTGTAACCCTTCTATTAATTACAATAAAAAAAGAAAAAAATCTTTTTAAAGTTATTTAGCCCTTTCATTGTTGGAGATCTCAGAGACTGCAGTGGTCAAGTTATGAACACTTATGAAGGAGCCACGAATCCACTGGGTATATAAAAAACACAGGAGAGATAAGATCTTCTTAGCCTCTGAAGAGCTTAAAAATTAGTACTCAGCACAAGAAGTAAGATAGAAACTGACACTGCTGAGGCTGAACAATAAATGGTCCTCTCCTGTCTTTGACTGGGAAAAGGGTGAGTGCAGGGAAAAGGTAAAAATAAACATACTCTGTGGATGCAATATTGTTCAGAGACCAAGAGCTGCATCAGTGGGTCACAAATATTAAGAACTGATCCCTGCTCCACTAGTTACTTGAAAAGTCACTTAGATCTCATTTTCCCCATGCGTAGCATGGAACCAAGATTCTCATAGTATCTATTCTCATAAGGAGAATTGTAACCTATACACAGCAATGCAAATTATCATATTTGTAGTAATCAACTCTCTACCAATGATAAAATAATTACCATGGGTTTCATAAACGGTGGCTACTTTATTGTGATTATCATTTTCAAGACATATGCTGATTCAGCCTTCCTGGCCCTGAAGCAAGAATCTCCCTTGATGATTACAAAGTTCCTGAAATAGTCACGTTTCCAAAGGCAGCATCCTTCCCAAATCCTGTCTGCTGCCAAAGCCAGATTTCCATTGCATAAAGAGCCACACAGGCTTAGAACTTCAGAGGCTGTGGGAGTATTCTATTTAACCTTCTCATTTTCATAGGAGCGGGTCAGGAATGTGAAGGGCTTGACTATAATGTGCCATGAATTTGAGGCACCCATGTAAAGAAACATCCGATGACAGACAAGAAGTCACAGAGTACTCACACAACAAATGCAACATAGGTTGAAATGCATGGGAAGGGTTTCAGATTCAAAGTTGGGGTTTTTTCCCTATAGATTTTGAAATATTTGTACATATAAAATGAGATATATTGGGGAAGAGATCCAAGTCTTAATTCATTAACATTTCATATACATTTTACATATAGCCTCCAGGTAATTTTATACAATGTTTTGGAGGTCATGAAGTAAACATTTCGGGGTACAGAATTTTCTACTTGTGACACAATGGTACTCAAAAAATTTTGTATTTTGGAACATTTCAGATTTTAAATTTTCAGACTAAGGATTTCAGTCTATATAGTCTTTCTATATTAAATTAACAGCTTCTTAAATTGCTAGGCTTCTTTAAAACATTTCCCCAGGAAGCTTATGGGCTTGGAAAATTGGCTCAGGATGCATTAGAGGTGCAAAATGACGTACCACCCCTGGGTGATTCACATTCAAAATAAAGGCTCCTAGAATGGGAAAGGGAAATCACAGGGAAAGGTCACCCTCTGTGACTCATGGGCTTAGAACCCTGGAAGCCAGGGCTCTAGGTTCAGGTTACCTCGCTGACCAGCTGACCAGCTTTTTTGGCTTGTTTCAAGTTGAGACTCCCCTCTGTCAGCCACCCAACTCCTTTCATCCATGCCAGGTCAGCCTTGTACTGCAGCTACAAGAGAAATAGTACCAAGATGGCACCACATATACGGGTACAGGCAGGTAAGGATTGATGGGACATTAAGAAATTTTTGATCCTAGATTAGTCTACCAGAGAACTGCCTCCTTCAGCTCTAAAACCAGGCAGATTTCTCTTGGGAAGTAAAGCTACTGGGCCCATTTGGTCCATGTTCTACCTTAGTGTTAAAACTTCACAACCTTGCCAGAAACACGTTGCTTTTTATTTTTGACCAAGAACCTTCTTTGCCAACCTGGTAACTTTGAAGCATTTGCTTCCTTATTGCCTATTTCCATTACCAGCACATCTGGCCTTTTACAATGGTTTGGAACCCTACCTTTATCTTCCAGTCTCCATTGCCTTGCCTCTGCCTCCCCCTCCCCACCTGTCCTCACTGGGTCCAGCACCTTTCTAATTCTTTCTAGTCTTCTGGGTTCTGTAATAGACTTGTGCAAGGTTCAAAATTACTCAAGGATGTGTCTAACTGCAAGATGCATCAGAGAAGTTGGCAAGGACTGGGCTCACCTCGCTCTGGAGCCCATAGGCTTTCTTTGCCCACTGAGTTTTCATATCTTCAGGCAGAACAGTATATTCATGCAGTTTCGTCCTATAGTCCAGGTCACTGGCAAGAGCTTGAGCCTTCTTAGCATGCCTGATATTCACCATATCCATGGGCAGGTGAAAGTGGGTCTTGCTCTCTTCAAATCCTTTCTTATATTCAACCTTGAATGTACCAAAATAAAGGCCATTGGTTACAGTCTGCTCTTGAAGGGATAACTGACAATGCTGAATAATTTCCAGGTTTGGGGGAAGAACTGGTGTTTGGGACAAGGTCCAGTCTGTCAGGTATGATCCAGATTCTGGCTCTCTAAGGCAGGAAGACAGAGAGGCTGCGGTTCTCACACTGCCTGGTCTCTGGAAGGACTGTTGCTCACCAATGCTTTTCACTTGGATCCTCCAAGGGGAGGACACTATCTGTGGTTCCTACAGAAGCTTCAAAAGGCAGAGGGACAAAGCTTGGGCTGGAGTCTGACAAGCATGAGTTCCAATTTTATCTGTCCTTTACTAGCTGAGCAATCTCTGCAATGTGCTTCCCTTCCCTGAGGGCTCAAGTCCCAAGAAGGAACCGTTATGATGAATGGATAAAAAAATAGCAGAAAATGTGTATCGTATGGGGAGTGTCACTCAGCCAATATGTGATAAATATGAGCCATCAAGATTGCAGTGATGATGGCAATGTGGTTGTGTTATGATGGTGACAGTGGTAAGGATGGCAGTTAGGGTAATTATGATGGACGGTGGTGATGGTCGTGATGATGGCTATGATGGTGATGACGACAGTGGTACTGATGGTGATGGTGATCATGGAGATGGTAAAGGTGATTATTTTATGTGCTGGGTAAGCTAGTGTTTGACAGTAGAAGGAGTATGGTGTCAGGTAGAAAGAGTTCTACAGTGTAGCCCCTCTTCCACTATCACTGCCTACCATCTGACTTTAAGCATGACACACTCTTAATAGCTCCCAGTTGCCTCAATAATACATATAAAATATAACTTTGTTATTTATCTAAGCTGGAGGCTAAATTTCTCAGTGCCTCTTTATACTTCACAATCAGGTATTTCATAAAGCTCGTTCTGTCACATGTTCAGAATGGCAACCCAGATGCCAATTCCCTTATTCCCATTAAACCATGGCTTCCCAATGACTTCTCAGGGATGTCCAAATGCACCATCAGAGCGGCATATGGAGCATAAAGCAGGAATTCAGTACTCGTGTGTCCTTTGGTCTGCTTTGCATAGTCAGGGAAGGTTTGACGAAAACCAGATGTGTCCCTTCTAGCAAGAACTCTCCTTCCCCAAAGGAGAGTTTCTTTTGGTAAGTGGCATTTACCAAGGTTAATCTCTGACTACTAAACTTGTTTACAAGCAGCATCATTTTGACTGACAGAACTTTGGGATGCTCTGGTTGTTTATCAAATACTCTGAATAGCATATGCATGACCACAGGTTTTATCTATAACATTATCACAATAGAACAAAATACTTGTTACCTAATTCCCTACTATGGTTTAAATATGGTCAGTCTCCACCAAAACTCATGTTGAGATGTTATTCCTCAATGAAGCAGAATTTGGAAATGGGGACTGGTGGGGTATGTCTGTATTTGGGGACAGAGCCCTTGTGAATCAATAGATCAATGTACATGACTGAAATGAGTCTTTGCACTCATGAAATTGGATTAGTTTTCATGAGAACAGGTTATTATAAAGCAAAGTTACCTCTTGGGCAACAACCTATCTCCTTCTCCCTCTCCCTCTCCCTCTCATGCTAGTACTGGAGTCAAACTCAGGGTTTGACTCTGTCAGTTGGCTTCTTCACTCATAGCTGGCATTATACTAACTTAAGCCACCCCTCCCATTCCTGCTTTAATTGAGGATACGAGTCTTACAGATTGTCTGCCCAGGCTGGCTCTATATGCTTGGATCTTAATCTTCTGAGTAGCATTCACCTAAGTACTCTTACACTTCGTGCCACCTCATGAAAAATGAGGTCCTAAGGAGATGTGGTTGCCTAATCTTGGATTACTCAGCCTCAAGAACTACACATCAACACTAGTCTCTATTTAGAAACCCATTTCAGGTATTATGTGAAGACAACAGAAAATGGATTAAGACAGTCTCATCAGAGCTATGCCCCTCACAGGAAGAACTTGTTCTGAGCTATTCATATTGGTAGTCCCAGTGCTTCACATAGAATTTTCATAGTAGCAGCTCAGCATACAAGTGTGCCATAAATAAATGTGACCAAATGCCTTTGTACCTTGATTCGTTGACACTGTCACACAAAGGAGGATACTTCTCATCTACTTTAAGAGAATTGTATGGTTTGGCATTGAAAGGAGATAAACTTCTTAGACAAACCCAGGACAAAAAGAAAAACGGTTCAGAGTAAAAGCCAATAAAATAGAAATTGTCCCAAGTGGCAGAGGCCCAGGAATGAATTTTAAAGTAATAACATGGCATGTGAGTGGCTAAGAGCTAGAGTTTACCTCACTGCTCATTTTGGCCACCTGCAGAGAGTGCAGAAGCTTTGCATCCGTTGTTCCCATGACTTTTCCTTTTGTCTTTTCATATTCTTCTCTGTATTTAATCTTGAGAGAAAGAAGAAAGTCTACAGTGAGTGTGAGACCAACTTTGCCCATCTAAGGAGCCCTGGTTTAACAAATGCAAAGAGAACAATTCTGAAGGGAGAAAAAAAACCCACCCCAAACAAAAAGAAAAACGAACACCACCCCCCAAACTCCCAGTCTTTCATAAATCCAGAAGACACTTAAATTATCATGGTGTTTACAATGCTAAAGGCACTTTTTTTCAGCAGGATCACTGACATTTTATGGGAACTGTTCCTTATGCATTTCTGAGTTAATGAGAGAAAACGTACATTGCTAGCAAGCTCCCCTGAGGCTTTGGCAGCTAGCAGAGACATGGCATCCAGCTTCATCTCAAATCCTTTCCCCTTTGTCTTCTCCCAGCCTTCTTTGTACTTCACCTGACAAACAGAAACCCAGGTGAGCAAGCGTTGTTACCCATATTCCTGCTGAAAGTTGAAGAAGAATTTTTTTCAAAGCCAAATCAGTTTCTTCGATTATTTTCAGGCCATCATCTTGACTGTTATTATAAAAATAGCAATTGTAATCATTAACGTAATTCATTGATTCTTTAGACAAGATCACTCAGAGCACTGGTAATGGGCCATGGCAAATGGTAGACCCATATTGTTCCTTATTCTTTTCTTTTCCTGATCATATGACTTTGGATTATAGTTGACTATTCACAAAAGGAATATTATACTATCATTCTTGGGGTTGTTCTGAGAGTAAATAATACCTAAACTAAGTGAAGTGCCACAGAGATATAAAGTATTAGTATCTGAAAGGCAGTCACAACTACTGCTGTGGCCCTTTTCTACGTGTTTTCTACTCACCAACTACAGATCTTCATATTATACCAGCAGCTCAGAGAAATTAAAGAGCTCACCTAGGGTCACACAGGTTAAAGCGGTCACCCTGCTGTTCACCAGCAGCTCATGCCTATAAGCTTATCCACTCAGGAGGTTGAGTTCTAAATGACCAAAATTCAAAGCCAGTTCATGCAAAAAATGTCACAAGACTCCATCTCCAAATTAACCAGCAAAAATCTGGGCTGGTGGCATTGCTTGAATGGTAGAGCACCAGTCAGTGCTAGGGCTCTGAATTCAAATCCCAGTGTTAACAAAAAAATGATCATGACAACAACTGTGAGCCCATGTCTATCTGATACCAAAGCCAATGCCATCAATTGTGTCCCTACAATAAATACATCCTGGGGGAAGTATTATAAAAACTCTATAACATATTAGTACCATATATACCATATCATATGTCACTTATTATATGATATCACATATCACATACTCCAGTATAGGACAGACTTTCTAAAAAATATTAGTTTCTTTTTCTTCTCTTGTACCACAAATTCCCTCTAATGACAGCCCCATGGTGTCACCAGAATATTCTAAAGATTAAGATTGGTCTTGAAACTTGAATTTCTTCTACACAGCAAGTCATCCGTTATAAAGGCGCCAGGACGATGAAAACAATGGTGGTGATGATGGGTATACGTGTCCATACACACACCATACACACAATCCAAAAGTGAGAAATGAATTGCTGGGACCAATTCATCTGTATTCAACTACTATGTGCCATGACACGGCCAAATTCAAGACTACAGCAAGATAGGAGGTTTTAAGGTGTCACCTACTGGTTGACACATCTAGTCTTTTCACTCTGTATCAACCATAACCTCCCCCATGCCACATTCTAACCACATGGCTCACTCACCTCACTAAACAGTTCAGCATTGCTCTTGGCCTTCACCAGCTGAGGCACATCCTGTGGCAACGTGTAGTTCAGCTTATTCTTTTCATAGTCAGCGCGGTAATTCACCTGTTAGATTGAAAATACTTCTGTGGGGCCAGGTGTCAGTGGCTCATACCGGTAATTCTAGCTATTTAGGAGGCTGAGATCTAAGGATTGTAGTTTGAGCCAGACAGGGTAGACAAATCTCTAAGACTCCTATTTTCAACTAAGCACTAAAAAGTTAGAAGTGGGGCTGTGGCTCAACTGATAAAAGTGCCAACCTTGAGTAAGAAAAAACCAAGTGATAAATTAAGGCCATGAGTTCAAGCCCCAGTACTGACACTAAAAAAAAGTAAAAACAAAGAAGTAAATATAAAAGAAAATACATTTATGGGGTTTTATATGGTTGGAAAGAGGCAGAAATTCTGTTTCTCACTTTTTCCTGAAACTCATTGCTGAGAAGAAGTTTTTAGAAAGGCCTTCGACAAGGAAATCTGTAATTTGGGGTATGTTTTGAATTAACAGAGGGAAGAAGTCAAATGAAAAATTAAGTAACTTAATAGCAAGTCTGCTCTACCAATGCCTCTGACTTATACCAGGGGTAGCAAAGACTTTCTCAGCTTGCTACAGTGCCACCTACTTGCTATCTGTAGAACAGATACTGAATAAAAAGTAATGGTCAATTTAATCAGTAGCAATCATTGGTAATGTATAATTATCAAATGCACATCTGAAAAAAAAATCATAACTCCCAGGAACAGAGGACTATCTACTGTCAACATTAAAGAGCTAAGCAGACATGTGATTTATAGATGAAGACCAAAGAGTCATCTAAGAAACTGAGACATAGTCTTACTCAAACTAACTCTGGACCACTGGATACTGGTGATATTAAAAATTGTCAATCTTGGCTGAGAGTTTGGCCTAGCAGTAAGAGTGCTTGCCTAGCATGCATGAAGGCCGGGGTTCAATTCCTTGGTACCATATAAATAGAAAAAGCCGGAAATGGTGTTAGGGCTTAAGTGGTGGAGCTCTGGCCTTGAGAAAGTCCAAGGACAGTGCTCAGACCCTGAGTTCAAGCCCCAGGATTGGCAAAAAAAAAAGTTAAAAAAAATTCTTAATCTTTATTTGGAAGGGAGATTGGTGTAATATATTAAAATTACAGAAATACATTTAGATTTATTTGCTTTTTAAAGGTACATACTAAAATATTTATGGATGAAGACATATAATATCAGTAAATTTTTTCAAAATACTAGGGGAAAAAGCCAGATGATAGTCTTTTTTTAATTCTTTTTTTCAAATATTTTTATTGTAATTAGTAGAAGGGTTACATTATATTCACCAGATAGAAGGTACATTACTTCACAAACATTGATACCCTTTCTCATGTCTTGGTCCCCATTTCCCTTCCCCTACCCCTGCCCCTCAACTTGTTTTCCCCCTATCCGATTTCAAATAACCAGATAAACATATATACAATATATCAGATAACAAGGTGAAATACTGTAACAATATGAGATAACCAAGGGACAGCAAAAGAGATGAGAGATAACATAGTACATAAAGGACAACTATCACTCATTATGTTGCTTTTGTTTCTATATCCTGGAGGTCCTTTCTTTTAGTGTCATACTATATGGCCTTATGTATCTAGGTTTTGCTCTATTGTAAATCTCTGCTAGAAGAACCAGGGTTCTACTCATTATGACAATGAGGGAAACCATTGAGCCTATGTTCCTTTGAGTCTGGCTTACTTCACTTAATATGATTTTTTTCTAAGTCTTTCCATTTCCTTACAAATGGGGCAATGTTGTTCTTTCAGACAGCAGCACAGAATTCCACTGTGTATAAATGCCACATCTTGTTGATCCACTCATCAACTGAGGGGCATCTGGGTTGGTTCCATATCTTTACTATGGTAAATAGTGCTGCAATGAACATCATTTTGCTAGTGGATTTAGTATGCCCTTGTTTCTGGATGGTTGGGTAAAAGCCAAGTAGTGGAATTGCTGGGTCATAGGGGAGCTCTATGTTTAGTCTTTTGAGGAACTGACATACTGCTTTCCATAGTGGTTGAATGAGTTTGCACTCCCACCAGCAGTGTAGTAGTGATCCCTCCTGGCCACATCCCTGCCAGCATTTATTGTTACAGATGATAGTCTTGTGGGGGTTTACAACACTACCCTCTACTTCGGGATATATTTGAATCTTCCCTAGTAAAACACTTGAAGGGAAGAGGAATCATTTTATGGCTGCAGTAAGTATGTTTCTTTTAATAAAAATTGAATCCTTACAGGTGGGAACTGATGTGCAGAGGACTCACAACTATTAGAAGACCCTACAGTGAGCTGGATAGGGACAGGTCACTTACCTGGCTCAGTTGCTGCGCATTGATCTTGGCTTGAATAATTTGTGGTGTACTGGTTACAGAGCTGTATTTGAACTTATCAATGCTCTGTCTGTAGTTGACCTAGGAAAAAACAAGCATAGAATGATTTCACTTGTTCTTATCTCTAATATTTTCTTGGCCTTCTTCCCTAGATCAACAACATGGATATTCTCAACTTGCTAGGAAAGAATGAAATTTCCCAGCTATATACCACAGGTTGTGCCAAGTGAACAGATAGAAAAACAGTACCTTCAAGAATGAATGGTTTTATAGGCGCTTTTTAAAAGATAACAATTAATTGGCCTATGAACATAGGAAATGGTGCTTATCTGCATCATTAGTTAGAGAAATGCAGATTGAAACTGCAAGATACCCGTCTACCTGTACTCAATGACAGAAAATTGAAATTGCTGACAAATACCAAGCTTTGGCCAATATCATGCTAAGGAAACCCTAGTACTACTGACAGATGTACAGACTGATACCAGTACTTCGGAAATCAGTCCACCATTTGGACACATGTGCAGATGCTGGATCCCAACAATTCTCTCCCCTCATTGTCTAATTCCCAATGAAAATGAGCACAGGTCACATTATAAACATTCAAGGAGGGAATCTCTATTTGGTGTACTTTTCTTTGTATGTCTTTCTTACACGTCACGAACAAGATGGTAAAAGAAAAAAAAAGATGATAGATTATAAGCCTTACTAAAGCCATACACAAGCCTTCCAAGATGCAAAAGAGCATCAAGGACTTTTCAAGGCCTTTTCAAGGACAGTCCTAACATGTCCTAACCCAACACAGCACCTCTTGCCTGGCCCTCATTTCCACCTACCACAGTCTACTAATAGTACGCTTAGCGTACTATTTTCTGAAGGAGGAAGTGGAACCTTCAGTCTAGCTTCCAGCATTGACTGCCTGGCTTCTCACTTCCAGAGGTGAATGAATTTTCTCCCTTCAAAATGCAAATTGCTCTTTGAAAGTGAAGGATAATATACATTTGTATATAAATAAATATCTTATTTTCCTCCAGATACACCAAGGTCCAGTATATAGGGAAAGAGAACTTGAATGAAGAAACCAAGGTCTAGGTTTATAGCTTGAGAGCAGATAATAAATGAGGTGAGTCATAGAAAGCACCAGCACCCACTCAGGACGACTGTGAGCTAGAGTGAAAGCAAAGTGTGAGGTAATAAGTGGTTAATGGTCTCATTCACAAGTTTGCAATCCAGCTGAGCCTGAAATCCAGGAAACAAACGTGTATGGAGCATCCAGAGACCTGCATTTTTCATTCCCACAATCTGACTGTCTTTGCCTTGACCTTTACTCAAGGACTCTGGCCTGCTCCTCTGATAGATGAGTTCTGCGCTTTCCAAGGATCCTTCCTCATTGCTAAAAATTTCTACCATTTCCTGTCTTTGGCTATCTGCCCACTGTTACCTCCTACTATTGCTGCCACTTTGGGAAGTTTACAACAAAAGGCCATAGAGCTAGACAGGTGCCATGGGTGCCTATGGGAATCAAATGGCTGGCTTCATGGTTGGGGAAGCAGTACAGAGTGGTGGGGGCCAATGACAGCACCTGCCACCTAGCTGTAGGAGATGACTATCACATATCAATGCAGAACACAGGGTAGCTATATTTCCAGTTATTACAAAGAAGGCAGAAATACATCTTCTTATGCAATATGTCACACTTTTAAAATGTTAGCCAGTATGTCAGTATTTTGAAAATTAAGTGACACCAGTGAAACAGACTAAGGGCTGCTCTGGGCCCACTGGTTGTCAGTCTGTGTATACTCCAGGCCTTCCCTGGACCTTGTACTCACTTCATTCTTGCCTCTTCCAACAACAGCTAATAATAAGTATGACCAACATAGGGCATTCATTGGCCGTGTACTTGGCACCATTCTAAGAACCTCATACATACTAACTCACTTAATCCTGCCCATCATTGTATGGGTAAACACTATTTTATCTCTATCTTACAATGCAGAGACCCTGAGACACAGAGACCTAAAGTGGATCACTCAAGGTCATCAATCTATTAAGTATCAAAGCTTGCATTCAGATTTCCGGAGTCTGTCTCAAAAGGTGCCTCTTAATCTATGCTCTGTAAACCTGCTGTGCCAAAACTGGTACATGAACTGTTGTTATTTTACAGAGGTATGAGGAGTCCCTTTAGCCAAAGCCAACACTGTATATACAAGGAAAAATATCCAGGAACCAACAAATGACTTACAAGCTAGCCTGATGAACAAGGACTGGGGAAGCTTGAGTATTCTTAGTACTGAACCACAAAAGTGTTCAGTTGGTTTTGGAGTGGAACACAGCATCACTTGGTATTTGTTTGTTATGATTCATAGAGAAAAGTTTTTATATATCCTGAGTGTACAGGGAAAACTAGGAAATATAAAGTCATTTCAATGTCAACTCTTAATGAGATTATAGAACTGTGACTTCCTAATGCATTAATTCAGAAGGAATATTATCAACTGATAATAGAATCTATTAGAATTCAGAATTATGCACGATTAAGTGGTATGAAAATTATATTTTTAAGTGGCATATTCCTTCCTGATAATTCTGCATTAAGTATGTCACAGAGTACAATTACTTTTCTCTGCAGGACATAATTAAAAGTCTCCATGATTAATCACATCTCTGCAACATCACAAATTCTTGGCCTTTGTGCTTCCATCTATATTGGGTTTCTTTGCTAAAGATAGTTTCTTTTGAATTCTATTAGTGTTTATAAAAATCTGTCTGAGCAAATACTAATCAAAAATCCATACTTTGGGCTGGGAGTTTGGCCTAGTGGTTAAAGTGCTTGCCTAGCATGCATGAAGACCCGGGTTCGATTCCTTGGTACCACATACATAGAATAAAGCCGGAAGTGGTGCTGAGGCTCAAGTGGTAGAGCTCTAGCCTTGAGAAAGTCCAAGGACAGTGCTCAGGCACTGAGCTCAAGCCCAGGACTGGCAAAAAAAAAATCCATACTTTATTTAATTCCATAGCTTATTTTACCACCTTTACAGACAGTGACCATAGATGCTCTTAAATATGGATTCTCCAAATTTCTTGAATACTAAGGTTCCTATGTGGGAGATGGTGAACTCAAACACATACCAGAGCCAGGAAGGCAAGGGAAAGGAGAGGAAATACCAAGAGAGCAGCCATTACTCAGCTCTACCCACAACTGCCATTCAAGGACCCAGGGTTACTTTTTCCAGGGTTTTTATATTTTTAAAGAAAAAGTGAAGATCTTAATTTTTTTCTGAACTCACAACTTTCACATATTGGTTTATTAAAAAAAATATGTGGCCAAATAAAACCTTCCTGTCATACTGATGTGGCTTATGTACTTCCAGTATAGAACCTATCACCAAATCAATTAATATATTTTTCAATCTAGTCTTTAAGGACAAATATAAGTAGCCAGTCATGTTTCATGTCTCAACTGGAGAACAGAATTGTGGGAACTGATCTTTTGTTTTCAGTTAGGTAGTATTCCAAGATTTCTGGAGCACTACTACAAAAGTACACACTCAAGTTGTAAAGAAATGCTTTAAATGGGCAAGTGTTCCAAGGATGTAGCGTCTGTCTCCCAGGAAGTAGCTTTGATAGTGACCAAGGTGGAAAAATAACTGACAATATTTCAGTCTTTTATATTCTTACATTTATATTTGAAAACCTCTTCTCATGAGCTATTGTTTGCCAATTATTACTCTTCAATGTCCAGGACACTGTTAGAACTATTACCCTACATTGAGCCAGAAGGAAGGGCGGGAGGGGGCGGAATAAAGACTACCAATAGGAAAACCACTCAACTCCTGGATCTGCCCTGGTCCCAAAAGAAATCAAGGAAGGTAACACTTGACAGTCAATAAATATGTTTTCACTAATTAAGAAGCATGACATTAACTAATTTATAAATCACTTTAAGTACTCTTTAAGGTAGTAGATGACCTTTGTTTTTTTCTTTATACTTTCCTGCTTTTCGTATGTGTTCCATAATAAACATATAGTAAAGTTCTGAAGATCAGAAAACAATCAGTTTAATTAATTGAACTATTTTGTTGGAGATTCCAAACTATATCATCACTCAGTATCAACTTACCGCAATCTATCCACACTATGTATCACTTCACTCAGTCTTTTTTTTTTTTTTTCCATTTTTTCCTAAGCTTTTTTCTTTTCCATTTTTCTTCATTTAAGAAAAGGTTATCATGCTGGGCGTGGTGGCTCATGCCTGTAATCCTAGCTACTCAGGGGGCTGAGTTCTGATGACTGCAGTTCAAAGCCATCCCAGGTACTAAAGTCCTTGAGACTCTTATCTCCAATCAATCACTAGAAAATGGGAAGCGGCACTGTGGCTCATGGGTAGGGCAGTAGCCTTGAGCTGAAAACCTCAGGGACAGCTCCCAGGCCCAGAGTTCAAGACCCATGACCCACAAAAAAAAATTAAAAAAAAAATTAAAGGGTCATAATGGCTATGGAATGACCTGGTAATTTTTACAAACTTGCCCAACAAGTGCAAGCATAAAATTCTGAAAAGAAACTGAACTTTAGAATATTTTTGAGACTGGCCGGAATGTCTGCATTCGACATTGGACAGTCAATTTTGACTATTCATAAATGGACATCCTAAGGGGCAAAGTTCCCCCTTCTTAGTCCTTCAACTTCCAAAAACTCAGTGTCATGTTTCTTTCCATCTCACTGCCCCATAGGAAGGAAGTGACAAGTAATTAAACAAATGGGCTATTGGAAGAGGACTTACATCTTTCAATGGAAGCAGCTTCCTTGTTGTTCGGTAGGAAGGAGTAAGAGTGGCTGGATAGTTGTAATCTACAATGTCATGTTTATAATCTGCCTTGTAGGCAATCTGAAACCCAAAGAAAGAGAAAGCAGATACCACTTACTTTTGACCTTGTTTCAATGTCATAAGAATATTTTCAAATAGCCAGAAACGAAATTAATTCAGTTTCATCACCTCTAAGGAAAATTAAATTATGTTCACACTTTTGTCTTTAATTTGAATTCTTCCTAATTAATCCCAAACCAGTTAACTCCTATCAGTAGCATATTTATTTCAGTTTTCATTTTTGTTCTGGGACTCCTTAGTGTTTATAAGGATGATTTCTTGCACATGGGTAGACAATGAAAGTACTTCTTGGTGAACCAAAGAAAATAAATGAAAATTGAGGAATTTCCATAGAATTTTAATTTTTTTTCTCCTGGTCAAATCTAATATACTCAGAGAAAATCTAACACTACTTTGTTTTACTATGGAAACCAGGTCCATTTAAGTACTCTTTACTTCCAATTTTTTTTTGCCAGTTCTGGGCTTGGGCTCAGGGCCTGAGCACTGTCCTTGGGATTTCTCTACCACTTAAGCTTCAGCACCACTTCTGGCTTTTTTCTATATATGTGGTACCGAGGAATCGAACCCCAGTCTTCATGCACGCTAGGCAAGCACTCTACCACTAGGCCAAACTCCCGGCCCTACTTCCAAAATTTTAACTTGAATTTACTACTCTATTAATTGGCTTGGTAAAGCCAAAGATAAATTAGTGGCTTTTAGGATATAAGAAATACAGGAACCTGATGTATTATGTTATTTCACTATTTTATCTAGCACCTAACCCCAAAAACTTCAAAAACTATAATGACTCAATAAACAAACTCATCAACCAACTTAATGATTTCAAATAATATACATAAGCTTTGGGATGCTTAAGAATTTCAAATATGAACCATGCTCATCGATATCTAGGCTTCTCTCAGATAGACATCTAAGATATCTTTTCATTGTTTTTTGTCATAGACCAGTTATAATAGATGTAAGCATTCTTCAAACCAGAGAAAGCTAAGATAAATAAATTCAGCCCCTGAAAATTTTAAGAAATTTCACATATAGCTGATGGTATTTGTTAACCCCTAGAAATGTGTATGGGTCCATTTTTTACAAACTACATTAAAAATGGAAGTTGGAAAAGAATAGGCTGGATTGCTATTGCCCCACCTGCTGACTCCCACCGCCCCCTGCACCAAGTACTCACATTGCTGGCCAGACTGCCAGCTTTCAGAGCATGGAGAGTGCGTCTGTCCATGCCAACCCCTTCATAGTGTCCTCTCATGTGGGTCTGGTAGTTTTCTTTGTATTTGTTCTACATGGAAATACAAAACTTCAATGAAAACTTCTCAACTGCTTGAAGATGATCTACTCATTTTAATGCACTAAGTCCAAAATATCAATCATCCAAGTATTCAAGTATCCAGTGCATCTTTGAATAAAATAAAAGCAATGCCTTTTAAACAATGTCAATTCAAGCAAGCTCAAAGAGTTGGAGTAAGACAGGCAGACAAGCACTGAGGGACATGAAGTTGGATGGGCACTGGGGTCACAAGCAGAAAAATGTTCAGAAAAATGACTGTATCTATACTGAACAGGTACAAGATTTTTCTTCCTAGTCAACTCTTAGCTTAAATTGTATAGCATTGTAACTCTTTACATAGCATCCAAATCATATTAGGTATTTTAAGTAATCTAGGGATGTCTGAAAGTTCATGTGACAATACATATAAGTGATACAAATGCTACCATTTTTATAGGAACTTTAATATTCTGAGGATTTGTTATTCACCAGTTAAGGAGTATCCTAGAACCAATATCTGATAGATTCTGAGGAATGACTGTGTATGAGTTTGGTAAAATTCTGGGGTAAAAATTCATTATTATGGAAGACTAATAAAAATTATATTATGTTCAAATGCTGCCAATCAAGTAAAGAAAAATACAGAATGATGAGAAATCATAAATAGGAAAATCTAGACAGCTCATTTACATCACCAATCCCAGCAGACCATTAAGTTTCTAGGCACTGGGAATATTTAAGTAGAATAATATTACTATATATCAAGCATGACTATGCTTGTCCCACAAGCACTTTCTGAAAAGGAAGGAACTATTACCATCCTCATCTTATAAGATGGACAAACTGGATCAGAGAAACTGACTCACCTATCCACAGTTAACCACTTGGCTAATGTTAGAACCAAGTATGTTAGGTCTAGAATTGATCCTCTTAATCCAATATTTATACTAAACTTACACTACTCACTAAGAGCCTGACGCTGTCACTTGTGATGATAAATTCTACTATTGTGTGCAGCTAAGCAGAAGTAAAAGTCATACAATCTAGAAGTTCTTAATAATATCAAGGTGATATCGTTAGACCTCTTCTGAGAATGTCCAACTAGCACTGAGGTATCAGCCTGCTCATCTGTAAGACAGGGAAATAATGTCTCACGCCCCAGGCGACTGTGAAGGGCAAGGGAGATCATGTGTTAACTCAAAAGCACAGAGTCACATTAAGAAGAGATGTTGCATGCTTAGCTTGCAATGTTCATCACCAGTAGTGGGCACTGTGCTGCACAGAAGGAATGTAAAAGGTCAGTGAGGACAGATAGGTCAATGCCCAGATAACTAAGTCAAGTGTGAGGAACAAAAAGGGATGGAAACATAGGGCAAAGATGAACGCTACTTAGACCAATACCAGCCATCAATCTCAGCCAAAACTCATTGATCCTTGTGCCCGAGGTCATGCTTCTCCCAGAAGCAATCTAGTAACATAGATGGTCTCTCAGGAGACTTGTAGATAAGCTCACAAAATGTGCTCAAACAAATGCTTAAGCATTAGCAACTCACATCGCTGGTGAATTCTGAGATCTTTCTCACATTCCTGAATTGAGGGGTCTCACAGTAGTTGATACTGTGACCTTTACTACTTTCCAGATCCTTCTTATACTCCACCTTGGAAACCAAAACACCAGACACTCAATAGAACTTGACCCAAAGTCACTCTTAAAATGTCTCCAGCACTTGACTAGAATAATTTTGGAAAAAATTTCAACCCATGATTTTAAAATAACCGGCCTAGGATACCATAAGTATGTGTTCTCCTTTGCAATAACAAAGAGTAAATGACCAATTCATTTCTAAAAGAGAAAAGTCCTTTAAAAATACTCTAAGATTTCACACAGCCCAAAAACTGATTTAAAAAAAACCCAAAACAACAAAACCCTTCAGCTGGGCATGTAGCTCAATGGTAGAGCCCTTAACTAGTGCATTTAGGAGCTGAATTTGATCCCCAGCATAGCAAGATATATTTTGTGGGGATAAAGATACTCCCAGCACTTGAATTTATGGGGGGTGCTCTCCTTGAGTTTTCTTGCTCAAGGTTGTTCTCTATCACTTGAGCTACAACTCTGATTCTGGCTTTTCTGTGGTTAACCACAGATATGAATCTTTCCTGCCAGGATTAGCTTTGAACAGTGATTCTCAGATCCCAGCCTCCTGAGTAGTTAAGATTACAGGTATGAGCACTGGCCCCTGACTAAAAACATATTGCTTTTCATAGCAAAATTGGTTTCTGGAATCTGGTGATTATTCTTAAGGGGAAATGTTTTAAGAAGATTATAGGGAGATGTCCAGATTTCTTGTTAAGTTCTGACAACTAGAAATCTATTGCATGGTCCTTTCTGAATATCTCTAACACAGTAAGAATTTGGGAAGAAAGTTTTGAGTCACTGAAAAAAAGATTTAATGTGGGGCCGAGTGGTAGAGTGCTTGCCTAGCATGCAGAAAGACCCGGGTTTGATTCCTCGGTACCACATGCATAGAAAAAGGCTGAAAGTGGTGCTGAGGCTCAAGTGGTAGAGCTCTAGCCTTGAAAAAGTCCAAGGACAGTGCTCAGGCCCTGAGCTCAAGCCCAGGACTCACAAAAAAAAAAGATTAAATCTGTATGAAGATATCTTGCTAATTCAGTTTTCCTGAATATTCATTCCCTGGTAACCCAAGAATAATGCGTCATATTCTTAGCATTATTTTATTTACAGGCCTAGCCCATTTCTGTCTAGGAAATAATGTGGATGAAAACTCATGAATGTGACTATTTCTTTCCATACATACCTCACTCACAAGCTTATTCACATTCTGAGCTCGTTTAAGAACCAAGTTGTCTTCAGCCGGGAGAGAATGATAATGTGCAGCGCCTTTCATCTTATGGAAATCCTGTCTGTATTTGAGCTAAAAGAAACATACAAAAAGGGTCTGGAGGGGTTATTGTAAGAAAACTTACCCAGAAAATATCCTAAATTTAATGTTAACATTTACTCAATAAAATTTTCTGAAGGAAAAAGAATTGTGGACATTTTCCTCCATTAAGTCTACACTGAAGCTAGGCTCTGGTAGCTCATACTTATAATCCTAACTAGTCAAAAGTTAAGAGATTTGAAGATCACAGTTCAAAGTTAGCCCAGGGAGGAATGTCTATGAGACTCTTATCTCCAATTACATCAAAAAAGTTCAAATTTGGAGGTGTGGCTCAAGTGGTAAAGCACCAGGAAACTTGTTTCAAATGACCTAAAGTGAGTTGTGTTATTTGTCTCTGCCAATTTCCCAACACTCTGAACAGCAAAAGAAGGCATTAGAAATGTAGACGGGGAACTGAGGACTAGAATAACATTGTGCTTTGGCTGAGCTTTAAGAAATGTATCTGTGTATAGGTTTCTTTGGTACCTCTTCTCCTCCACCTCTATGTTTATCAGCCATGCCTACATGGTACTTACATCACTAGCCAGTTCATTAGCCTTCTTAGCATTCTGATAAGCTGGGGTGATCATGGCTGGGAAGCTGCCCTTTCCCCTGGGCTCGCTGTTCTCTTCTGAGTAACCCTGCTAAAGTCAATGAAAAGCTTTGATTAGTTATGCTCTCATCCCTAAAATAATGCCTACACCTGTTTCCACACACTGCATCCACACTGGCTGTTCCAGTGATTGCCACTGAAGATGTACTGCGTGGTGGATAAGGTGTTAGATCCTGGAAGTCAGGCCCATTTACTGGTGGCTAGTACATAATCAGCACAAAGCAAGAGGTAAAGCTTTCTCCATTATCATTGTTTTTGTTTTTGTTTTTGTTTTTTTGCCAGTCCTGGGCTTGAGCTCAAGGCCTGAGCACTGTCCTTGGACTTTCTCAAGGCTAGAGCTCTACCACTTGAGCCTCAGCACCATTTCCGGCTTCTTTTCTATATATGTGGTACCAAGGAATCGAACCTGGGTCTTTGTCCATGCTACGCAAGCACTCTATCACTAGGTCAAACTCCTGGCCCAGCTGTCTTCTTATATATAATCTGAATACTATTTTACTTAGGTCCAACACTGGTCTATGAAGAGGTCTATGCTTTGATATCCCAATATTGACATGTGTCAGGTAAACAGAAAAGAAACATAATACAAATGTTTGAAATCTAAGAATGAACAGATTTGAATTTCCACCAGATTATCTGAAATAGGAGCAAATACGCATTTTGAGCAAAAGGTTATAACCTCATCCATTATTTTTCTTTTCTTTTCTCCATACTATTTACCCATGCACACAAAGGAAAATTTCTCTCATGGAATCATCATCACATGATTGAGAAGGAAGTGGCTCCATGTTTTCTTTTTTTTTTTTTTTTTTTGTTGAGAGGGTTTTTTTGTTTTTTTTCTTGTTGTTGTTGTTGTTTTGCTGGCTTACTTTACATTTACTTCTGACCTGTTCAGATAAACCTTCACTAAGAAGCCCCTGAATCCTGCCCTGGGCAGAATCTGCTGACTCCTCATCTGCACTTTGCTCAACAACCTGAGACATCCCTCCTTGTACCACCCCCTTGAGCTCACATACCCAACTCCACTGGGGTCTGCTCTGAAGCAGAAGTTTGTTTTCAACAGCTGGGACTCTGGCACATGTATGTTCTTAAACTATTAGGTCCAATTTGCTCTATAGTTTTTCCTATCCTGCTGTATAGTTTCGTGCTGGTAGCTCATTTTAATGTAAATATATGTATGTGTTTGTGTGTATGTAAATCTTTTCCCAAGACATCCACTTCTATTAAGGAGTTAATTGGTTAGAGATGATAAACTGATTAGCTGGTACAGTTTTTCCCACAGGTTGAGTTAGCCATTAAGAAAAGAGAATGAATTGCTTGGCATTTAAGACACTATAGCTAGTTAGCTTGTAGTTGATGTGCCTGATTTCCTTCTTGTCTCTCACTCTTTCCTACTCATGGCCTGGCAAGTCCTGGCAAATCACCCAGGTAAGTGTCATATTGAGTCCCCTCAATAGCTACTAATTGGCTATCAAGCAACATCCACTCAGATTCCATGTTTGTTATAAGACTAGAAACTTCAATGCAATTGCCCATATAATCAAGAGCCAAATATAAGACCAGGAAATTATATTTTATAAAGTGTTCACACATAGGTAAAATGTAATTAAAAGTGAATACACATAGATGAACTTGATACAGATAGGAAATGATTTATATTTTATAACTAGGGGTAGGCATAACTGTTCAAAACATTTTTTGCCAATTATATTAGTGAAGCCAGATTATTTTAAATAGAACTGACTTTTAAAGTTATTTTGAGCCTTCTAAACAACACATTTAAGACATGATACAATTAAATGTACATTTCCATTGAGTTTAAAGCATCAAGATAACATTTCATGTGACTAACATGTATGATTCAATAGCTTTTTTTTTTTTTTTTTGCCAATCCTGGGCTTGAACTCAGGGCCAGAGCACTGTCCTTGGGCTTTCTCAAGGCTAGTACTCTACCACTTAAGCCTCAGCACCACTTTCAGCATTTTTCTATGTATGTAGTATTGAGGAATTGAACCCGGGTCTTTATGCATGTGAGGCAAGCACTCTACCACTAGGCCAAATTCCCGCCCCCCATTTCTTTTCTTAAAATTTGTAACTGTGAAAATAAATGATGCTTCTATTATCATACACAATAGAGAAAACAATGAGGATATAAAAATATAAGCTTGCTTCTATTTGTTGCATCTACATTTCCTTTTTCTGAAAAGTTGTTCATGTAAGAAATGAAATCAGGAAGAAAATAAAAAGGCATATACTCTTTGCTATATACAATAACCTAGATAAGAAATTTACTTCCTAAAAAATTGAACTCTGTTATGCAAAAAACTGCTCTACATTTTTCAAGAAATGTATTTTGATCACCTTCATATTTCAGGAATGATGGATTTCAAGAAATGTAGTATGATCACCATCATATTTAGGCAATGATGGGCAAAATGATCAGTCTTAGTCTTTAGGACTATTTTTCAATGAACTGAGAATGCTTTCTTCTTGACCAAGCTGCCACAGTTGTGTGGATTTTTTTAATTATAAAAAATACTTGGAATCTATTTTCTTACATGGGTCAAGTTCATCCTTGTCTATTGGTATGCTAATTTCTGGCATCGAAAATCCACAATTCATGAACAAAGATAAAGCACAACCCACAAATGAACATGAGCTGGGACCCAGCTAGTATAGACCAGCCTGAGAATTGCCTTGGGAAAAGATCAGTCTACAAGGAAAACACTATATTGCATACATACCTTGTCATACTGGTCTACACCTTCCTTTGTCAATGTGCCCTCAGCTCCAAAGGCTGGACCAGCCATCCCTCTCATTTCTCTTTGACATTGTTGATGGTACCTCACCTGTTTGAAGGCAATGAACAAATTCAGTGAGTCTAGCTTCCCAGACACAGGAGTTGGAAGAGGTAAAAAAAAAAAAAAAAAAAAAAGAATATCTTGTAAAATATTCTTGCTCTATTGTTCTTTAGACAAAGGAATGTGTCTTTAAAATAAAAGTACCAGGTCAGGGATGGGAGTTTGGCCTAGTGGTAGAGTGCTTCCCTAGCATTCCTTGGTAACACATGCAATAGAAAAAACTTGGAAGTGGTGCTGAGGCTCAAGTGGTAGAGCTCTAGCTTTCAGAAAGTCCAAGGACAGTGCTCAGGCCCTGAGCTCAAGCCCAGAACTGGCCAAAAAAAAAAAAAAAAAAAAAAAAGAACAAGGTCAATGTCATGGTAAAAATGATTGAACACAATGGAGCAATGCAATTTCTTGGCATCAGCAAGTATGCAAAAGTAAACAGGAAGTTGGGCTCCAAAAGTTCAGGTTAACTTCCTGTTTCTTCTATAATGTAATAACATTGCTGTGAGCACTTACATCACTTGCCAGTTCATTGGCTCTTTTGGCTATCTGATAAGCAGGTGTGATCATAGCAGGAAAACTGCCTTTTCCTCTCTGTTGTTCACAGTCTTCTGTGTATCTTACCTAGAGAATTAATAACAAAAGTTAATCTCATGTCACAGTCTTACTATGTACTGGATCATCTCTGTCAGGTGTTCTGTTAAGGAGTCTCACGACACCTTGCCCATCCCTTAGGAGATCTTAAGGCATATAAGTGACATAATTATAGCATTATAAATCAAGTGCCTAGAATCTACTTTTTTAATTCCTGACATCCATTGCACTGCCTGAAGATACATGGAGATATTTAGCATCTTTGTGTTCTATCTGGCTGTGGGTCATGGGATGAGACTGAGCAAAGGAGTAGGATTTTGTCCTTGAGGAGCTATGGTCAAGTTTGGGAGACAATGGAGGCTTCTTAATTTCAGATCTAGGCCAAGTCAGGTGTGGAAATCACTGAAGGTAAAGCTGGATTTTATTTTCATCTCTGGATCAGATAAACACTAAATTCTTAGTCTTCATTTGTTACATAGCACTGAGGGAATGAAAAGGCAAGTGGCAAAAGCTCTTCAGAAATGATGTTCTCTATTTGCAGTGGAGAGAGTTCTTTCAGATTAATCAGATATATCGTTTGGTATTAATCTTGTCTCAAGGTTTTGGCTTGCGTCTGACATCAGACACATCCTTAACCCTAGTAAATTCTTCCTGGGATCAAGGTAAGACTAGGAGGCCTCCTATTTTCAATCTCTGTCTCTGTGTCTCTCTCTCTGTCTCTTTCTCTCTCTCTTTCCTCCTCCTCCTCCTCCAGTTAATAAAGCAAAAGGCATCTTAACACCTGTATGACTTATCTTCCATGATTTCTTACATCACTTTGAAGCTGTCCCCCAGCCTTGGCCCGTAGGAGTTCAGGAGTATCTGCCACTGGGGTGAACCTGGAGACACGTTCACCGTGTCCTCTCTTGTATTCCACCTGAAGAGGAGATAGCAGAGTGAATGTCACAACTACCTCACACTCCTTGTAAGAAGCTTTCCAAGCAGCTCTCAGGAGCTACACCTGCATACTACACTGACTTGTGAGCCAATTGGGGCAAGAGGGTGTCTCATGGCAGTTGTGTTAGCAAACATTAATTTAACATCTATAACAACTACATCCAGTGGGACTATTGTTTGTCCTACTTTACAAACGAGAAGCTAGGAAACAGAAAGGTTAAATAATTCTCCCCATGGCCATATATCAAATAAGAGATAAAGCCAGAATTTAAATTCTAACACACTGTCTCAAAATAAGCTCTTAACCAATAAAATATGTCACTCTTTCAGAGGGTTCACCACCGAGTTAAATTTAAAAAAATCAGAACCCCAAGGAATCATTTGGTTCAGTCTCTGGGTGAGGTATATGTATGAAATCTCTGTCCATTTTGTAGGTATGGCCAAATCAAGGAACAGAGGATCAACAATTGGAACATATAAAAACACAGTCTTCTCCATCTGTACCTACAGTCCAAAGTACTCTCTTATGCATTTTTTTCTTTTTTGTCTCAATCACAGTTTCATCAAATCTAAACTTAGCACCCTCATTGGTATAAAATAGGCCTGAGCACACTCACCTGGCTAGCCAGCTGGTTGGCTTTCTTGGCCCTTTGATAAGCCGGCGTGATCATGGCTGGGAAGCTCCCTTTACCTCTCTGTTGCTCATAGTCTTCTGTGTACTCCTGTTGATCAAAACAATGACCGCGTGAGAACCAATGTGGCACTGGTTGGGAACTAATCAAACTAAGGGAAACTGGATTCATTAGACACTTCAACCACTTGGAGTTAGTTTGAAAATGACATTTACATATCACCATGGGCCCTGAAAAACACATATTCCCCATGTCAAAAGCTACTCCCTTCAATGTTTATGTCAAATTTTGGTTCCTTTTGGCCCCAAGGACTATATGATAGCCCGGTAATTAGGGCAATAATTCTTTGAAGGGGCAGCCTTATAGCAAAGGGAGAGAATGTCTTACTTTTCCTCCTTACTTTCTGAGTATCTCTTGATCATTATTTTTCCTAATGAGGCATACCCTCTTAGCATTTACACTTCACTTTCTTTCCATTTTCTAAAGGAAAAGTCATGAAGACTAACAGTGGATTCTTCAAAGGGTAGCTATGTGCAAAAGGGTGAGGCATGCTCTGCAAATGTTTTAGGACCTCTATAATCAGGGATAGACTGCCTTTCTATTGAAGATCTCTTTACAGTTCTGGAGGTCAGAAGACTGAAATAGGCTACCAAAGTTGATCCTTTCTGGAAAGACTAGGAGAGAATCCATCTCTTTATCTTTCCCAGCATCCAGAGGGCCTTTTGTTCTTCAGTGCCTGGACCCACATGCTTTTTACCTCTGATTCGTCATCACACAGCAAATTTTCCCTAATTCTGATCCTTCTGATCACATCTAGCCCTCCCTAAGAATCCAGGATCTTCCTGTGTCACGACCCTTCACTGAAGCACATGTACATAGTCTCTCTGACTAATCAGGTAACATACCCACAAGTTCCAGAGATTAGGGAATCTCTTGGAGGGATAGGATTTTGTTTACCACAATCTTAAAAATATAGGAACATAGGGATTCATTGTTCAAATAATTAAGTCCTTACCTCACCAAGAGATTGTCGATCCTCAACCATTCTGACAATTTCAGGGTCTGGCACAGCTTCCGGACACCAAATGTGCCCATCCCCATATCCAGGCCAATAGACTCTCTGTAAAAGAAATGCACGGGTGCTTAAAACATGTTGCCAAGATCCCACTATCTGCCCACACTCCTAAAAAATACTCACATACTTTGTAAAATAAGGTGTTCTTTAAAACTATAATAAGCTCCTCTTGATTAGTGGTAAGTCTCAGCTAACTGGAGTGCACATGTTAGACTACAAAAGTGCCCTAGCAACCTAAATAATTGAATTTCCTGAGATATGCCAATGCTATAGAAAAAAAAGCTTCATCATTTGCTCATCATTTGCTAAGACTGGACAGGGGGGAAGTACTTGTTGACAGACAATCTAAGATTAATCAGCATTATTCAGACACACTCCCCAAAAACCCTAGTATTTTGTTCCTGGTAACTGACAATGAGAATAAGAAAAGGAAAAAAAGAAAAAAGACAAGTTTCTCTTCAAAGATATTTATAATTTAACATTAGAGAGAAAACAAACGTAGGAATCAAATAGCAATTATGAAACATTGGTATGTTTACATGTGCTCTGAAGACAGTAGGTTGTCAAGCAATGGTCTGTAGGGGATGGGCTTTGGTTTGGACAGGAAGAATAGAATTTGAAAATAGACTAGAATAAAGTACAATATAATCTGAGCCTGAACTCTAGCTCTAAAGCCAGTTAACAGGGGAAAAGAGGGAAAGAATGGCCTATGCCCTCTAGGTCAGTGCCATGAAAAGGAATTTCATGCATGATTCATGTATGAATCCCCAAAGCCAAGCACATAGCAGATTCAGTGACTATTTACAGAATGTGGACTGCTGTGAAGGAAAGCTAGAGGGCGACGGGATTGTCTGAAAGGCCACAAGAAGCTGAATGTGACTAGATTGGAGGGGTAGGGCTTGGGGAAAGCAGGTGGGCTGCACTTGGGGTGAGCTGGACAGGTTGGGCCAAGCTAGGCTTTGGAGATCTGCAAAGATTGTATGACCAGATCGATAGCAAGTGGAGAGAAATCTAAATGTGAACAAAATATAAGCAAAATCTTTATCTGGTAATACCAAGCATTATGTGAGTATGGAGAAACAGGTATTCCCACAGTCCGCCTGTAGGAATACGCTGAAACTTTGTAACAAAGAATCTGGAAACAGCCCTTCTCATCAATCAGTAGATAGCATAGTATATCCCCTCCTAAGGGTATACCCAGGCCACAATATCCACACCAGCTTCTTAAGAGGACTGAGGATAGATTGTTATAAGTAAGCAAAGTAGAGATAGCTAGATATAAGTAAAATAAGAAAAATCTAGAAGGATACCCACCACACTGATAACAGTGGGCACTTCTGTTAAAGTAACTGGGATGGGAAGTAGTGAATAAAAGATTATTAAGCCTGGCACTGGCGGCTCGCACAGTAACCCTAGCTACTCAGGAGGCTGAGACCTGAGGATCATGATTTGAAGCCAGCCCCCATCAGGGAAGTCCAAGACACTCTTATTTTCAATTAATTACCAGAAAACTGGAACTGGAGCTGCGGATCAAGATGGTAGAGCACTAGCCTTGAGAAAAACAGCTTAAGGACAGCACTCAGACCTTGAGTTCAAGCCCCACAACCAACAGACATAAAAAAGGTACTAGAAGGATATTTTCTACAATGACGAAAATACAAGTGTTAGGTGTGCAATTAAAAATAAATGTCTGAAAAACATGAGAAGGGGTATCAATGTTTGTGAAGCAATGCACCTTGCATCTGGCAAATATAATGTAATCCTTCTATTAATTACAATGAAAGAATATTAAAAATAAAAATAAGCGTCTGAGGAATTCTGAAGTGGGGAGGCTATAAACAGAGTGAGAGGATAAGTTAGGGCCATCCAGCAAGCTATGTGTGACTGACATAGCTCAGGAGGCTCAATCTAGTAGAGGAAAAGCCATTGTGGGCAGTCCTCACAAAGATCTAGGCAGGAATGATATGGGTCAGAATGGAGACACGGCCATGGAGAGGAAAGGCTGGGGCTCAAGGAAGCATCAGAGGAAAATAGCAGCATTGGCCTCAAGCCAGGGCACCTGTTCCCAGTGATGAAAATACTGGATGAAAGACTAGACAGTGAACTGGACTGCAGCAGATATAGATGGAGTTCTGCCAAGATACACTGATAAAGGTACTTCATAGATAGCTTGATTTACAAGCTGAATGAAAGAAAGGAGAAATGGTTTTCTCTAGACATTAGTACAATTAATTTGCATATTATATATCACTCCTCTCTCTCTCCAAACTCATGTGCCAGGCCTTTCTCACCTCATTCACCAATGGTTGTCTGTTAGGTGCACCTACTCCATCTGTGGACTTCATGTTCCAGTGAAAGTCTGATTTAAACTGCTCACCATCTACTGGGTTATCTATCTGCATAATAAAGACACAATCAATGAATGTTTTCATCAGAGAAGAGAAAGAAAAGAAATAATACATAGCTAAACTAGGGGGGATTGTCCACAAGTATTGACTGCAAAGCATTTTTATTACACTACAAAAAAAAACAACTGTGTACAATACATCTCACCATGGTTCCATTTGAACCATCAACCAGATGACACATTTTGAGTGCCCACTGTGTACAAGGCTCTATAAAGTAGTGCAATTTAAAAGATTGAGCCAGGTACTGCTGGCTTACACCTGCAATCCTAGCTACTCAGGAGGCTGAGATCTGAGGATTACAGTTCAAAGCCAGCCCTGACAGGAAAGTCTGTGAGACTCTTAACTCCAATCAAACGCCAGAAAACAGGAAGTGGTGCTATGGCTCAAAGTGGTAGAGTGCTAGCCTTGGCAAAACAGTTCATGGACAGTGCCCAGGCCATGAGTTCAAGGCCCATGACTGACAGAAAAAAAATATTGAGATAAATTTTCCATAAGCTTGACATACAGCACAAAGTCTTCAGGTTAGAGTAACTTCAGAAAACCTTGTACATCAGACTTAATATTCTTCATAAATTAGCCTGTGTAACTGTCACCCAGGGTGCCATATCATGTTAGAAATGATTAGTTCACTGATTTCATGGAGGTCTTTTTTATGGTATAATTTTACTTTCAACATCTTGATGAATACATCTGAGTTTTTTATGTGTATGAATACAGGTGTGAGGCAGGAGACAAATGTACAATCATTCAAACACTTTTTAAATTATTCTTGCTATGCTGAATTACAGTTGTGCCTCTGTTATAAATCAAGTAACCATATATAAGTAAGTCAATTTTGGGATCTTGTATTTTATTTCGCTGAATATTTTTTTCTAATTCTTCACTGAGTGATTTGTACTGCTTTTATAGAAAGTAAATCTTGGAAACCTGATAACTTAAGTTCTTCAATTTGTTTATCAAGGTTTATCAAGGCTTACAAGTCTAGGCTTTCAGGTATGCATGTCAATTTAAAAAATCAGCCAATGCTATAAAATACATAATGGCTAGATGCTAGTGCCTCATGCCTGTAATGGTAGCTACTCAGAAGGTCAAGATCTGAGGATCAAGGTTCAAAGCCAGTCTAGGTGGTAAAGTTCATGAGATCCTGTTCTCCAATTAATTACTAAAAGCCAAAAATAGAGCTGTAGGTCAAGAGTTAGAACTTCAGTCTTGAGTGAAAAAGTTAAGGGACAGCACACAAGCCCGAGTTCAAGCCCCAGTACTGATACACATACACACACATACACACACACACACACACACACACACACACACACACACGTGTGCATGAACACACATATCACCCATGATACAAAGATCAGTAGGTTTTTGAGTCTCACATAAATGTTACAGTATTTGTATGTAACCTGCCTACGTGCTCCTACATCCTGAGACTGCAATGTAATAACCAAGAGACATCCTATCACTTCTCCAGAACACTATATTTGCTGTCTACACAGGCATACTGGAAGTCTTGCATCACTGCCTATGGCAAAGGTAATGGCTCTGCTGAAGACATATTTCGTTTTTCTCTTTAAGTAGTTGAACTAAAGAACTGTCTTTGAACAAAGTAACATAGGAAATACAATGAAATCTGGATCCGTGTCACCCCCTTCATCTTTCTCCCCCACCCACATGTTTTTGAGGACAAGCTGGCAGATATCAGAGTCAGTATGGGGTAGGTGACATCAGGGAGGGAGTCTTAGGCAAGCAGAGATTACTAGAGAGTCCTCCACCTCCTGGGTAACTTTCTAATTTTAGAAAGCTATTAAGTTCTATCCCACAGAGCAATCTCTCATGAGGCCTGCACAGGATAAGTTCAATGATTCATCATTTTAACAGATGCAAGAGTTTAATCAACAGCTGGGTATTTAACTAACTGTAGTGCAAACTTTTCTAAAGGAGTCAGGCTTATGAACAAGGCCTTGTTGTCTCTCTTACATCCCAACCCTCTCTACCCAAATGACCAGTCCCTGTAATAGTGGAAAAGAGAGCTCATATAATAGTAAGCAACACTAAATTCAGGGAAATTTAAGAGCTTGGAACTAGAGGTGTTTAATTTTCTCTACTGAAATATTATGGAGGAAAGAAAAGTAGGACCCTTGCTATATTTTTCACATTTATTCTTAAAATTTTATTGTCAGGGGGATCGGGAGTTTAGCCTAGTGGTAGGGTGCTTGCCTAGCATGCACAAAGACCTGGGTTCGATTCCTTGGTACCATATACATAGAAAAAAGCTGGAAGTGGTACTGTGGCTAAAGTGGTAGAGCTGTAGCCTTGAGAAAGTCCAAGGACAGTGCTCAGGCCCTGAGCCCAAGTCCAGGACTGGCAAAAAAAAATTATTGTCAGGGATTGATATATAGAGGAGTTACAGTTACAGTTCCATTTGTAAGGTAGTGAGTATACTTTTTCTTCAAACACTGTTACCTCCTCAGTGTTTTTCTCCCATTCTCCCTCCCCCCATTCCCTCCCAAACTATTAAGCACCTAGTATAAGTAGGGATTGTTGTATATACTAATCTCAATGTGGCTAGAGTTGTCCAGATACAAAGATTATATGAATTCTGAAGAAACGATACTGTGTACTGGTCCCAAATACTGATGGAAGACACGGAGGAACATTTGTTGAGTACTCAAATGCCTTTTGTTTGTGTCCAAGTGGAAGAAGTGAACTGCTCATAAATAGACAGAGACACTTAAAATCTAACAGGTGCCTGTGGCTAAAGGATCTGCTTTAAAAGCTATTTTAAACCACGAAACTAAGTGACTTACCCCACCCACGGCACCAAGAGACTTCTTCATATTTGAAGTTAAAGGAATATGATAGACACTCGTAAATGTATTGTTCTTAGGGTTGTGGCTGCAAACAAAGAAATAGATAAATCAAAATTTAAATTGCACTTGTTCCAAGCTGGCTAATTATTCTTAAAGGTACAGTTACTTTTCAAATTCAATACATAGAAAACTGAATAATTAAGTTTGTGACTTTCCAGGCAATAAGCCTTATAGGGAAAAAAAACAAATGAGCCAAATAAGTTCAGTGTACACAACTTAAAAAATGAAACTGGATATGATCACTTGACAACTTTCAGAAAAAAATCAAAATGGATATAATTAATAATAGTTGTATGTTTTCTGTTGTTCAGCAAATACTGAATAATTTGACATGACATTATAGTGGATATGATCTTCACTAATAAATGTAAGGTTTTCTCCCCATTGAATAAAATCCCCCGTTAGGTCTCCAATGACTGGACTTCAGCAAACACTTCTGGGAGACATTTATTGGATATAACTATGGAGTATATGAACTAAGTTTTTGGTTGTCTATTTGTTATAAAATGAACGTAACTCAAGACTGAGTACTCAAGGGTATCCAACACTTACGCATGACAATACGGTTTTTTCTGGTGACTCACAAAGTTATTAACAGACAGCATCATCTTGCAGACTTCACAGTGAAAACATGCTTTATGCCATATCTAGAAATCATATAGGAAAGATTAGGAATTACCTGTTTTCCTCCAATTCAAGACTCCTATATACTTCGGTGTTTAAAAAAAACACCATGAAATAATCGATATCTGTATTTTAAGTTAAAAACCACACACACAATTGTAATAATATTAAATAGATGAGTAACTTTTATCTTTTTGTTTAAATTACATTTTTGTTATCTTTAAGCAGTAGTATAAAGGAGTTACCGTACAACAAATTATTATAAGTACAGTGCATTTTCAGCAATGTCACCCCCTTGAATATTGCCCTACATCCCTATCAACTCAATCCCTTTCCCCTCAGTTTTTCTAATTTCATTGGCTATGCATTGACTATTATAATTTCATTATCTCTCCCTTTCTGTCTTCCTTCATCTTTCGTTCCCTTCCCCGATGCTTAGCTTTTCTGAGGTAACATGGAAGAACACAGAAATGGTTATAATCTAATAAAAGTAGGTAAAGACATATTTTCCTTATAGCTGAAAAAAATACCCATATATCTGTATGTAAGAAGATAAATATCCCATATTTATTCCTATTTTTTCCCAAAGGGCTAAGAACTGTTTACTGACCTGATCTATGCAGCTGATCTTCTCAGCAGGATAAACACCATAGCCACACCTAGAGCAAGCCTGCACATTCATTTTGGAGAGTGTAGATAAAAGATAAATAAATGTACACGGTAGACAAGATCTCCGACTAGAGCCCAGTTGAACTGTTCACGTCTTCCAAATCTCAACTACTGTTAAACTCCTGTGGGTGCCTTGAACCTTCAGAATCCAACTTCTACCTTCCTTTGCTGACTTTCTGTTCTGAAGTTTGCAGTTGGCTGGCTTTTAAAGCTGCCACTTACTCAAGGGACTATTTTGGAGCACACATGCGTGTGGGAAGTAAGGTGGAGTTATTTCTAGCTGCCATGCTTCTCTAAATAGAAAAGTGAACTCACAGGACAGCATCATGTTTATGCGGATAACAAAATCATGGTGTGTGACTGGGCAGCGTGTGGTACTTGAACTCTAGCTATGATCATAACCCAATAAAAGAACTTAAAGAATAACCATGTCTTTATCTGATGTTCAAATTAGAAAAGCTGACTCTAGACACTCAATGACTAAAGCAGACAGGTCATCTATGCTACTCAAAGTACAGGAAATAAAATAGGGACAATGAACTTCCCTGGAAAGGTAAATACCAGATTTAAATTTTAGCTCTCTCTACTAAAAATGTTTCTAGCAGTGAAAGCAAAATTTAGGAGCATATTCATTTTTGTGTTGGATGCAAAAATTAGAACTCTTAGTGTATGGCTTCTGTAATTTTGTTCTGGAATGTTCCAAAAGAACTTTCCTGATTATAGTCTTGGCCCACAAGTCCAAACAGGGGTAGCTTGAAGATAAAAATCTTTTCTTCCTTTGTGAGATTACTATTGCCTTTATTCTATGCTTAAACTATCACCTTATCAAGATACTTTGTGGAAACGGTACCTACCTGTTTCCTTCATGAGCTCATTAATTTCATTAGCTATTCCCTTTTCCTCTTTTATAGTCTTTAGCAGTTTCCCCCATCTGAAAGACTGAATATCAGTGCATCTGTTTTTAAAAATTGTGTCACTTCCATCAAAATGTAAGTTTCATCGAAACAGGATACATAGGTCCATAATTCCAAGGTCTAGAACAATATCAAGCATGTAAAAGTTGCTCAATAAGTACTCAGTGAATTAATGAAATAAAACTAATACTCATGCCATAATGCTTACAGAGGCCAGTGTGAAGTCATAGATCATGGTAAGAACTCTCAAGCCAGATGAGCATGCACCACAAAGGAAGCAAACAACATTCCCCAGTCTCAGCTATTGTCTTGATGGAGTCAGTACTCAGCATCACCAAGTATTTTTTCCCAGAGAAGCTAGAAATATGCATTTATAGTTCCCTCACCTCTTTTTAATAAAACAATGGAACAGGGCACTATTCTCCTGGTAGGTTACTAATGTATGAACTTGGACCCCCGTTCTGAAGTATTCCCCTCCAAGTAAGGTAGAAAGAAACCAGTAGTGTCAATATGATAGGGAGAGGTAGTGAGAGTAGAGGATTGGGTGGGGGATATACAGATTTCATTCTGCATGCAAGTACAGGGGCCTTACAGCAAGGACTCCAGGCTCAGCAGACACCCAGGCTGAAATATGATTCAAGCAGCAGGATTCCAGATGCTCTACTAGATATCAAACTTCTCAAGCCCTTAGCTGGGAAATGTGGGAGGGGGGAATCTCAATAACTACTGGTTGATTTCATTGAAGGAAAAATCTGCCCAGTATTTCCCTAACAAAGGCTGTGACTACATATGGTCTACATCAGAGATACTTGTGAAAACAGGAATGGCTGAAATGGATGACGTTTGACTTGTACAGTAACTTCTGTTTCATTGGATGTCAGAAACAGAAGGAAAATCCCTCTATTATGGGAAATGGGATCATTTAAGGGACTAGGGTAAGCACACATAGCGAGGGCAGCAACCCTCTGTCTGATGGTGATGGTGAGGTAACCCTTACAATGTTGAGTGTTTGACTTGCTCTTTTATACACAGTGGGTGGTTAAGAAGTACTATGCACAGACAGAGAACCTCTATCATTCCTCAAACCTGCATCTGGTTCAAGACCACTTGGTAGCAGAAAGTTACTATCTGCTTTGGAGATGAGTTTGTGTCTCTTATTTAAAATAGCAGACTGTAAGTGTTACCTGGAAGAGATAAGACTTCAAATCTTTCAAGCTTTGCAAGCCACAACCAATCTATATCTGCTGTGTATCTTTTCTCTCTTCTTATCCTTTAAAAATGTAAGACCATCCTTACTTTGTGTGCTGTACAAAAAAAAAAAAAAAACAGGCCACAGGCAGCCTGTAGGCTGCAGTCTGGAAACCCCCTGATCTGAGAAGTTGCTCACAAGACATCTGGAGCAAGTAGACTTGATGTTCTGCTGCGAAGAAGGGCAAGAGTGGAGAAAAGCTTAGGGATTCATTCATCCCCATTTGGCCTGGGCTTTGACTGTCTGCAATAAAAGTTTGCTCGAGGCTAAATAAAACACCCACTGCTGGGGCTGCCAGGAGACTATATCACACCTTGAGTGAAGAAGTGAGTATATCCACTGCTCAAGGCCACAGAATCAGAACGGAGGCATTTTTGGGATGAGGGATACATAGATATCCGTAGGGATACATGGATCTTAAGGTTACATAGATTTCTGTCTGGTCAGAAGAGAGAAATCATACATATGATAATCTCAACGGGGAAAGGTAAAGATAACCAGGAAACTGGAATGCTGAGATTGCCTAATGAGATGAAAACTCAAAAACAAAAAAGCAATTCTACATATATTTGTGAATAATAAATACATGTATTAAGTTTGCTGAGGCAGCCAAATGAGACCATAGTTTAGGTGGCATAAGCAACAGAAATTCATTTATTATAGCTCTGGCTAGTAGACATCCAAGATGAAGACGTCAGCATGACTAATTTCCTCTCGTAGATAACCATCTTCTCGTGGTCATCACATGGTCTTTCCTCTGTGGCTATCTAGCTCCCAATCTTCACTTGTAAGGACAACAGTAATATTGCATTATGACACCTCCCTGCCCATGGCCTCATCTTACCTCTTTTAAGACATGATTTCAAAATATAGCTATGTTCTAAGGTACTGGGGTTTCAAAATATGAACAATCCACATAGCAAGTTACAACACATCATAACACAACACGACACAAACACAAACAAGCTGTTCCCTTTAGAGGTGACAGAAGGGCCCAACTAAGGTCTCATCACCTCCTTCTCCTATCACCCCTGGGGTCCAAACCCTATTGGAGAGAATGTGGTTGTGGCTCACTAACTGGCTGAGAAAATCTACCATGTCAGTAGAACTCGTTAGAAATGAATTTTATATAGTTTTCTAGAAATCTAGGTTCCAGATAGAACTTTTTCTCACAAAGGGGAGGTATCTTCATGAAGGTACCCTGCTACAAGGGCAGTTGGTGACATATTCTGAAGGACAGACACAGCAGGATGCAAAACTTTGCATCCTGAAATGTTGCTCTTGCGCCCCCTACAGACAAAGTTTAGCATCAGCCCACTGACTTTTAAAGAGCTCAGGTAAACATTCTTAGAACAGACAAAAAGGGAGGAATTTGGAGATGAGGAATTTGCCAGCAGTTGCAATGTGCATTCCTCCTTCAAAGGAAAACAAGACTTATTGCAGAGCCCAGAGCTCCCGACTCTCCTTACCTTGTAGAAATTAGCCGGGGTGCAGCAGAAGCCAGTCCCTGGGTTTGGCCTGTGGATGCTGTGTGACCTTTCTGTTCATCCTGGGATTTCCTCCTGCAGACTCCTGTGTAAAGTGACAACCTGAATGAAGCATCCCCATGGACAGCTGGAGAAGCATTCTTATAGCACTGGGAGAGGTGGGGTAGCCAGCAGGCTGGCTGAACAACCTACCAACCAGAGGGAAAAGGAGGGCACCTGCAAAAAGCTCCTCTAAGAGCAGCCATGAGGCCCTCACTGCACTTTGTGAACAGCCCACAAAGTAGGCTAGGCTTACAAATGAGATAAATCAGAGATCGATCGCTTTGCTTTACAGACAAGAGTTTTCATTTCTGAAAAGATTCACCATCGCCTTCTTTAAAAAGTAAAGTATCAGGGCCAGGAGTTTGGCCTAGTGGTAGAGTGCTTGCCTAGCATGCACGAAGACCCAGGTTAGACTCCTTGGTACCATATACATAGAAAAAAGCTGGAAATGGTGCTGAGGCTCAAGTGGTAGAGCTCTGGCCTTGAGAAAGCCCAAGGACAGTGCTCAAGCCCTGAGTTCAAGCCCCAGGACTAAGGGGGGAAAAAAAAAGTAAAGTATCTTAGCACATATAATGGCTCAGCTTCCCTCATCAAAACATTTCAGTAATACAGTTTGAAATAAAATCTAGGGCAGCCTTCCACATCAGAAATCATATAACTGCCCATTAAAAACATTCGAGATTTTCACAGGAGCCAATTAATTAAGATTCCCTTACACTTACCTGGTCAAGTCTTCCAAACCAGGAAAGCGGAGTCCTTACCTGAGGAGAGTTTAGAAACAATTCTGATCCCTCAGGCCCAAGCAGAAACACGCAAACAAAGTAAGTTCTGACGGCTGACGGGATGCCACACCATGAAGTTTGTACCCTCCACACGCAACGCTTTGGTAGTTCTTCAAAGCAAACGCCTCCCCTGTAATCCTAGCTACTCGGGGTAATATGAGGATTGAAATATAAAATAGGAGGTTGAAATAGGAGATTGCAGTTCAGAGCCAGCTGGGGCAAGGTCTGTGAGACTCTCCGATTAACCAGCAACAAGCTGGAAGGGGAGCTGTGATTCAGATGGTAGAGCACCAGCCTTGAGCACAAAAAGCCCAGAGAAACAGGGCACGGGGCCTTGAATTCAAGCCCCAGGATGGACACCAAATAAAAGAGGAAGGAAAGCAGGGAGGAGGGAGGGGAGGAGAGGAGGGAGGGAGAGAGGGAAGGAAAAACTGTCTCAAAACTTTAACTGCGCTCTGTGTGAAATAGCAAAGGCGCTGCTCCCCGGGGCCGGGCCGGGGCCGGGGCCGGGGCCGGGGCCGCCCCTGTGTGTTGGAGGGCTGGGCCCACGCCTCTGCCCCCGGAGACTCACCGAGGCCCGCGACCGCTCCTGGACGCACGGGGGCGCTCGCGAGCCCGCCCTGCGTGGTCCCCGCGCCCTCACCTTCCCGGGGCGTGGGTGGGTGGTGAGGCGTGGCGCTCGGGGCTGGGGGGCCGGGAAGGTGAGTGAGGAGCGCGCCCGGCGTCCGCGCGCCAAGCAGGGCGCGCCCGCGAGGGGAGCCGCCGCGTCTGGCGGTCTCGAGCGACCCCCGAGGGCCGTGGCCGGGCAGGAAGGTGAGCCCGGCGGAGGGGGCGCGGAGGCTGGCGTGGACGTGTGAGCCGTTACCGGCTCGCTTTCGGGGGGCCCAGGGGGGGCGGCGGCGCGGCACGGCCCCGGCGGCCAGCTCCACGGCCAGAGTCGCCGCCCGACGTGGCACGGGGCGGCCCCGAGCCCGCGATCGGGTTCGCCGGCAGCCACCCCTCCGGAGCGCGCCCGGGGGCCGTCCGCGTGCTGCCATTCGTGCCCGGCGGCCCCGCCCCGGCGCCCGCGCCCTTTTACTTTCGCTTCTGCTCCGGACGCCCAGACCCTCGCGGCGAAGGACCGAGGCCGCCGCTCGCCACGCCGGGCACGGTAACGTGGGGGCCCCCGTGTGCGCCTGCGCGCCTCCCGCCTCGGGCTTCCTCCGCCTCCGCCGCCCCCTGCCGGCCCCGCGCGCGTCCCTCCCCGCGCCTCCCTCCCTCCCTTCCCCGGGACCCCCGACGGCGGCCCCCCCAAAGCGGTCGTGGGTGCTCAGGAGAGGACCCTCCGTTGCGGCTCCGCCAGCCGGGCCTCTCCGCACACCTGTCGTGGGGCCAGGGACAGCCCGCGCCTTCCACGATGTGGCCGGGAAGGGGGCCCGCTCCGACCTGGGCGTGGGTACCCGGCCCACCAGTGCCCCGGCCCTCGGCCACTCCCCTCCTCTTCCCCTCTTCTTCCCCACTGTCTCCCCGCCGGGCTCCTCCCTCCCTCTCCGCCTGTCTGTTAGCTGGGAAGGTTGGTGATCCTGGCCCACTCGGTGCAGGCCTGGAAGGCGAGGGGAAGTCCCAAGTGCACGGCAGGGCTGAGTCAAGGCGGAGGATGCCTGGGCCACTCTGCTGCAGGTAGCTCGGGCAGGTGGAACACGGCAGGTTAGACGTGGTCTGTGGCCTCTGGCTACCTTTCACCCTCCTAGTCAGCGTCCTGGTTTACTGTAAAACCCTGCACAGGTGGCTCCGGGTGGGGTTCCTCCCAGGCCTTTCCCCTTGAGCTTGATGTAGCCTTGACCTTTGCTTACTTCCAAGCTGTTTCCTCCTCCTGACTGCCAACCTGGATTTACAGTCCACCGTGGGCACGCACCTTTGAGCTGAAGTGTATTCTGCAAGGTGGGTAAAGTCACCTGACAGTGCCATGACTCTCCTTTGTGTGTCCAGCTCCTTTTCCCTACCAGGGATTAGAAGGCTGGAAAGAGGCTACCAGGACTGCTTTCTCTTTTGAGAAAAGAGACCGAATGTAGTTGGGCAAGAAGTGAGGCGTGGATTTGTGATGTCAGTCCATAAGGGAAGCAGGTGTCATCAGTCCATTTCCCCTGAATAAAGAAAAACAAGTTCAGACAATACCTGGGAAGTGATTTCCTTCCCAGCACTTAACATGTGGACATTTACTAAGTATGCTTACAAATAACCACTACAGTCATCTTTCATCTTTACAAAAGATGTTTAAAATAGATTTTTTTTTGGTAGTACTCCGGTTTGAGTTCAGGATTTTGCCTCACCCTTGAAAGAGAATTGTCATCCTCAAACCATTGACTTGAGTATTTTCTAAGTACAAGTTAAAGTATCACAAAATCCACCAGAAAAAAAAAAAACTCAACTTCAACTAGCCTCAAGTCTTGACCCTCCTTGTTAAACTTAATGTGGGATGTGTGATGATAAAAGCAAAGTAATCATTAAAGACAGACAGAAAGGAATGAAAATGGTTGCCTGCATGCCTGTCTCTGTAGATGAGATTCTCTCTAGTCTGTGAGAAAAACCACACACACACACATTTTGGGGACTAATAGAAATACGTTGGTGGGGGCAGCAAGAAGTGCAGAAGCGAGATGACCTTCTAACCTTTCATAGCCACACAGAGATGTGGCCTCTGACCTCTGGCTTTCTTTCAGTTCCCTTGTCAATTCCCACCTCTCCCTTAGGTCAGCTGGAAGGACTACTAATCCATGGACAAATCTTACCAAGCTAGAATCCGGCTTCTACTTCCAAAAGTCATGACTTATATTCTGAGGTTCAAGATGTTCTGTAAAATAGATGTCTTCTTAGTTGGGTGCAAGTAGCTTAGGCCAGTAATCCTAGCTACATGGAGGCTGAGATCTGAGGATCACTGATTGAAGCCAATTCAGGCAGACAAAGCAAAAGAGACTCTTACCTCCACTTAGCAAAAGTTCATAAGTGGAGGTGTGGCTTAATGGTAAAGTGCTAAGTAGAAGAAACAAAGCTAATCAAAGAATGAGAAGCCCTAAGTTCACATACTAGTACTGGTGCACATGCACACACACTTACCTTCTTATTTTCCATTCCCAGGGGAACCATAACAGGCGCACAGAGCTGCTCTTGCAGCTGTGGCTGCTGAGAGATATCTCTTCTAGCTGAGACCAGGTAGAAATTGGAGAGGTTTCACTTTGCTGCTGAAAGTAGACACCTGACTCCAGCAGGAAGAATTTTTTTGTTTTTGGTGTAAGAAATTATTTGAATTTTGGCACTTCTTGGGCCAACTGGATTATGTTCAGCTAAATTCTGTTCCATGCAGACATTCATTTTTCCCAACCTTCTACTCAGTTAATATTTACTCAGTAAATACCCCTGTGAGCCCAATGCTTTTACCATATAGGATGAATTTATATGGTCCTGCAGAAGCCAAGTGATTATCGCTGTGCCAATACACAAGTTGAATTAAGGGCTAGGTTGAGAATGGACAACATCCAGGTCATAAATATTCTTGACTGGGCCCTTAATCACTTCACGCTGCTTTCACAGAAGACAGAGGCCTGCGTGAAGTGTACATGAATGGCCCTGGCTGTGTTCCACTAGAATTCTAGTCACCCAGACAGGGGCAGTGGGGAGGGCACACAGTTTGTGACTTTTCTAGATCAGGAAGGGTATTAAAAGTCCAAGGGATTAAAGCCCAAACATGTAGATGAGAATCTCCTGAAGACTCTTGAGCAGGAATGGCAATCTATTTTAGGTGAACCATGTAAAGTCCCCTGAGCGAGAAAGAGCTTGAAGAAAGCATGCTGCTGCTGTTGACTTGTTTTGAGCCCCTCAAGCCAGGGATGACCTTCAAGGATTTAGGGAGGACTTTCTGCTTGTTACGTTGACAGACCTTGCAGACCTTAGTATGCACTGCATTCAATACCCACAACCCGTAAAATGTTCAGAACATAAATACAAAAAATTTATCCATGTTAATGTGTTAATATTTTAAAATATCACAAAACCAGCAGTGCCACTGAATCCCAACTCTGTTTGTTCTTTCTCTCAGATGGCAGATGACCACGTTGAGAAACAGGGAGCTGGGGATTCTACCACTCCAGATGTAGTCGATGCTAGGCCAGACCGGTCCACATTTGTAACAAAATTGTTGAGGTAAGTGTACTTTAGATGTCTATTTCAGCCTGCAATACCTTGTTGGAAGCTGAGGGCAGGGTCAGGCTGGCCCGTGAATCTGCATCACTGAGTAAGAAAATCACAAAAAGAAATGAGCTGTCATGTATGAACGCCATGCCTAACTTTGAGCTATATCGTCGGTATTGTGAATCACTCTCTGCTGAGACTTGATTACCATTGGGTACGAATGTGTTATTGCTTTACCACTCTCTGCTGAGACCTATAGTGAGAGTAAACATGTGGTCCTCCTCCACCCTGCCCACCTTTGTGCTGATAGGCTCCTGTACCCTATATTAGCTGAATGTACTTCCTCAATAAACGAGTTCCTGCCTTGACGGGTCTCCCTGACAGGTCTGATTGTCCAACGCGAGGGAGGGCTGGGTGCGGGCGGTCAGTCAGCCTTCTCCTTTCTGGGCTTGTCCTGGTTGGGGCCTGTTCTCTCTATCCCTCCTGTGGGTCGGGAGGGACTGAGGACTGAAAGCCCCGACATTCTGGCGCTCAATGCAGACGTCAAAAGCGAAACTGTCGGTGAGTTGAGCCAAGCAAGGTACAACGTAAGGGTATTCCCCAAAAAGATGGGGTAGTCTTTGCCTGAGGACCCAGGGCTCAAGGCGTTGAGATGTATGCTTAAACGCCAAGGTTTGGAGCTCTCGGATCCCCAGACTGAGAAGGTCTGGGAAGCCTTAATACGCTCTGCTCCCTGGTTAATGGTGGCTAATCTTTACTTATGGGGTGCTATCAGTGATCCGTTTTCCACAGGCCTTCAGCAGGCTGCTATCCCTGCCCCCTACCAAGAACAGATGTGGGCTTTGGGACTGACTGCGTGGAAAAAATTGGAAGAAGGCCCCTCAGAGCCTCCAGTAGCAGGAATTCAAAAGGCTACTGAGGATCTTGCCACCTTTATAGAAAGAGTAGAGCGGAGCCTCCAATGTCTGACATCAGGAACAAGCTCTGGAAAAATAAAATTCAGCTAAGTTGCCTTGTTAGAAAGCTTTGTTTTAAAACTTGGTTCTCACCTGAAAGAATACAATTGGCAAAACTATTCATATTAAAATTTCCGGAAAATGATCGGCCTACATTAATTTTGCACGCTTTAAGATCTTTGAATATGAATGTGTGTGTGAATGGGTGTGAGTGAACATGTTCATGGTTAAATTGTCAGCATGCTATGTAAAATAATGGATGAATTTATACTTGAAACACAAAGGTAGTTGGGTAAAACTAAGTCTAAACTTCAAGAAAATGATTAGGTTTGAATGTTTCCAATATCTCAAAGGATTATTGCATTGTTTTAAAGAGGAACTGGTTAAAATGATTTTTCTAAAGATTCAGAAATCTGCATTTAAAAAATCTGGTATTGTAATGCATAGAACTGTTTACATTGTAAATATTGTATCCTGTCTAGCCCAGAGGCATTAGGGAATTTAGAATTTATTTCTTTGAGTTAAAATTTGGAGACAAGTATCAGAGATTTAAATGTGAATTTGTTTGAGTAAGCTACACTGTTGTAGCCAAAGAAAAGGTTTGTGCCGTTGTTAAATGTTTTAAATTTCACTCATGCTGTGTAATCCTGGCAATCCCTTGGTAAAATAGGCTAAGCTTTTTAGGGTCCCTAGCTAAATGTAGAGACAACGCCTCTGAATCAGCTTGAAGAATTTACAGAAGATCTTTAACGATCAACCCCTTAAAATGAAGAGACCAGAGTAATTTTTGGAAAGTGAGATAGGATAAATTAGAGAAATGGGAGACAGTAGTAATAGATGTGCAAGAGTAGAGACTGCACTTGTGGAGAATCATTACAGGTTCAAGTCTTCTATGCCTGCCTTGAAAATCCTAGCCTCATTAAATCTGGCTCCAGATAAATGAGTTTCCTCTGAGAGGAATCGCAGCCAGGGACGGGTACAAGGGGATATTGCTCTGATCAACCTAAGACAGGGCCTTCAGTTTGATCTGAAGAAGTTCCCCATGACGGGTAAGGCAGAGTCAGCAATCTACCCAACCTAAGACAGGCGGATTCACTTCTTTTAAAATAAAGATGGGGGAGTTGTTGGGAGCTGAAGGCAGGGTCAGGCAGGCCCATGAATCTGCATCACTGAGTAAGATAACCACACAAAGAAATGAGCTGTCATGTATGAACGCCATGCCTAACTTTGAGCTATATCGTCAGTATTATGAATCACTTTCTGCTGAGACTTGATTACCATTGGGTACGAATGTGTTATTGCTTTACCACTCTCTGCTGAGACCTATAGTGCGAGTAAACATGTGGACCTCCCCCGCCCTGCCCACCTTTGTGCTGATAGGCTCCTGCACTCTATATTAGCTGAATGTACTTCCTCAATAAACGAGTTCCTGCCTTGACGGGTCTCCCTGACAGGTCTGATTGTCCTTCTGCGAGGGAGGGCTGGGTGCAGGTGGTCAGTCAGCCTTCTCCTTTCTGGGCTCATCCTGGTTGGGGCGTGTTCTCTCTATCCCTCCTGTGGGTCGGGAGGGACCGAGGACTAAAAACACTGACAATACCTCTGTCCATGCACCCTTGCAGAGGCGACATCCTGGGACGGAGGTCTCTACAGGATCATGCTAGCTAAGAATGATAGCACTGGAGTCTCCTCGAGGACTCTCGGGTCTCTAGGACAAGCTCAGGACTGGGGGAATCACTCTGGGCATCTTCTGCTCACCAGCTGTGTGTCTAGGGTCAGTTCCCAGGAGTGAGGGATGATTCCATCAGAGGTGATGTGCAGGAACTTCCAGAGCAGAGCTGAGGGCTGCTGCCACCAGTTGGGCCCAGGTTGGCTTAGAAGGCAGAATCCAGGAGCAGAGGGCCAGGAGGTGTTAGGGTGGCCAGCTTCCACCTGTGTCTTCAGATGCATTCCACAGGTGGATGATGACCACAGCATCTCCTGTCCACTGACCCCTGCCTTTCCCTGGCCCTGGTCCACTTCTGAAATGCTGAATTTTATGGCCCCTGCATGTCATCCCAGCTGCTTAGGCTGAACTCTGAGGATGGCAGTTTGAAAGCCAACCAGGGCAGAAGGATCCTTATCTTCAGTTCATAAGCAAAAAGCCAGAAGTGAAGGTATGGTCCTGAAGTTGTTTTCTTTTTTAAATTAGAATTTTTCATTTAATAGTTATTGTGGCTTCATTTATTAAACTTCTATATGCCAGCTTGGAATTACTGTGTTTTGTCCAAGTAAAGACAGTATCGTTTCTGAGAGAGAGAGAGAGAGAGAGAGAGAGAGAGAGAGAGAGAGAGAGAGAGAGAGAGAGAGAGAGAGAGATCTACAGAGGTGTGGAGGAACGTTGTACCTCCCCTTGGCATTGACCTTGACCATGGCAGGGCAGTGAATGAATTTCCTGACCAAAAGCAGTGGCCATCTCTGGATCCGAAGCATTAGACTTCTGCATATAATAATCCCAGCCCTCTATCCACAGTTTTGCTTTTTGAGGTTTCAGTTACCCATGAGCCACTACATCTTAAATATATTGCATGGAAAATTCTAGGAATACTTCATAGGTTTTAAATTGCAGCCCATTCTGAGGAGTGTGATGACTTCTTTTACCGTCTGGCTTTGTCCCATGGAGAATGTGATGCATCTTTTTTTCTAAGTTCATTAGTTTTTGTCTCAGTTTATGGAAGCACCTGTCTAGGTATGGCAAAGCTTATACTCAGGTCATCTGTATCTTACTTAATAATGGCCTCCCAGTGTAAAAACATAATGCTAGAGAAGTCATGCAGTACTTCTTTAAATGAGAAAGTGAAAGTCTCTGTTCTTACAGGGAAAAATCTTGTGCTAAGGTCTAAGAATGAATCATCTATCTTGTTAGGTATGCTAATCTCACCCTGCCTATGCTCGTCCTCCCTGTGTGTGATAAGTGAATGGAAAGCCATGAGAACAAATTGGAAATGGGCTTTCAGTCAACCATTAATATCTAGGATCCTGTACCCCACAGACAAGAGGGCAGGAAATAAAAGTTGAGATTAGAGAGTGCTCCCTAGCAGTGCTCCAGAAAGGAATTTTTGAGAACAGGAGGAAGCCTAGCTCCCTGCAACCCCCCAGCCCCCAACAGAGAGGAAATCCTGGAGTCACCTTCTCACAGACAAGATTGGGAATGGGGGTAGGGATTCCAGCACATGGAACTTGAATTCTCTTGGTTGCCATTGGAGGTCAAAGTACATACATCCAGTGAAAAAGTAGCTCTAATTCCCCTGCGTGTACACAAACCAGGAGGAGGTGAATTGGCTCAGGCTGATACCCCACCCTGCAGAATCAGCTCCTTAGAGCAAAGGCCTCCAACTTCTTGAAAGAACGAATACTAGCCTTGTATTTAGGTTATGTAAATGACTTCTAAGTGAAAGAGAAACAGTTAAATATTTGACAATCATTTCAGAAATCTTGGTAAAGTCAGAAACTGTAAAAGAATGCTGTGTTGTAAACACTGACATTTAAAAATCATTTCCTTAAATATATCCAGTGATGGAAATCCATTACCCATTAGAAAAGACATGACTTGTTAAACTGTAACCCCTCTATATATTATCTTTTTTAAATTTTTATTTTTATTTTTTCACATATTTTTATTGTAATTGTAATTAATAGAAGAGTTACATTATATTCACCAGATAGAAGGTGCATTACTTCACAAACATTGACACCCTTTCTCATGTCTTGGTCCCCATTTCCCTTCCCCCATCCCCGCCCCTCATCTTGTTTTCCCCCCTTCCCTATCCGATTTCAAATAACCAAATACGCATATATACAAAATATCAGATAACAACAAGGTGAAATACTGTAACAATATGAGATAACCAAGAGACAGCAAAAGAAATGAGAGATAGTACATTAAGGACAACAATCACTCATTATATGGCTTTTGTTTCTATATCCTGGAGGTCCTTTCACTTAGCGTCATACTATATGGCCTTAAGTATCTAGGTTTTGTTCTATTTATACATTATCTTTATAATAACAATTTTGAAAAGACATGAAAGCTCTTAATGAACAACTAGAATTTTTTACAGAGCATCTTGAACTCAAATGCCTCACTTCTTTTTGTAGCTTTTTTGATCAAGGTTGCTGCTCTACTACTTGAGCCATATGTTGCTAGTTAACTGGAGATAAGAGTCTCATGGATTTTGTCAGTCTGGGATGGCTTCAAACCATGATCCTCAGATCTCATCCTTCTGAATAGCCAAAGTTACAAACATAAGTCATAGCACCTAAGTAATAACAAGAATTTCCATGCTTTTATTTTATTTTATTTTATTTATTTTTGTCATGAAGCTTGAACTCTGAGCCTGGGCATGGTCCCTGAACTCTTTAGCTCTTCAGCTCAAGGCTAAGGCTCTACCACTTGAGTTACAGTGCTACTTCATCTATGGTATTTTTACCTCCATAAGCTCCTTTTTTTCCAACATTTTTCTGTCCCTTGCAGTTTATTTTGATACAAGAGATTTGGTTGGGTTTATTGTTCACTTCATAATACAACTGTGAATATATATTACTTTTGAAGGCATTCTTCCAGGTATCAATAAAGTTGTAAAGAAAACTTCTAGACTAAGTTTGTTTCAGATATTATTAATTCATAGTTGATTTAAGCAAGTATATGGTAATTTAATCTTTAATATTAAACTTGTTACTCAACAAAATAATTCTTAATTAGCAACAATTCCCAATAAACAAATAATTCTAATTGCTAGAATAAGAAAAAATTTTAAAACATTGCCTCTTATTCTTACCTTTTGTGTTTAGAGATAAAAGCATAGATAAATTTATGAGAGAGTAGGAATTTTGTTACAGTAATATCACTTAATTCTTGAGTTTTTCTGAGCTTGGTGCTTCTTCAGTGATTTTGAGAGTAAAGAGTTAGAAATTAGCAGGTACCCATGGCTCACATCTATAATCCTTAGCTGCTCAAAAGGCTGAGATCTGAGAATTCTGATTCAAAGCCAGTCTGGACAGAAAAGTGTATAAGATGCTTATTGCCAATTAACTAGCAAAAATCTACAAGTGGAGATACAGTTCAAATAGTAAAGCACTAGCCTTGAGTAAAAAAATCTAAGGGACACCAAAACATGAGAAAGGTTATCAATGTATGTGAAGTAATACACCTTCTATCTGGTGAATATAATGTAACCCTTCTATTAATTACAATTATATATGAAAAAAATCTAAGGGACAAATTTAAGCCCTAATACTAACATTTAAAAGAAGGAGGAGGAAGAGGAGGAGGAGAAGAGGAAGAAGTTATTGTTGTTACCTTACAAAGGGAATGTTGTTCAGTCTTTGGAGTTTTTGTTATATTTTAGTTTCTGGAAAGTACCCTGAAAAGACTACCAAAATTTCCCCAAAAATTGTTAAGCCTGTTCTCCTTTTACTTAAAGGCAAATCTGTGTAACTTAAACTATTCCTCCAAAAAGATCATTAAAGAAGCATGAGTCATTATTCTTAACCTGTACATCAAAACCTTGGAGCTGCCAGTGTAGGCCAGACTTGCTTCCAGTCAAGAGAGGTCTGGTACCATCTTCAAAGTCAATAAATGTCTTGTTAGGTATCCTATGACAGTCATCCTGTTTCAGAATTCTAAAGTCTAGTTCTTGGATGGATGAATGGATAGATGGATGGAGGGGAGGGAGTGAAAGAAAGAAAGAGGACCCAAGGAAGCAATGACTACCAGACTGCCAGAACTATTGTTGACTGTGGTAGCTCTACAGGGATGAAATCTTCCAGAACAATGAAATTTGTTATCCTCATGCATCCTACGATGTCTGGATCTATATCCGTCTTCAATATACTTTTCAATATTTAACTGGATTTGGAATAGCCCCAGGCAGAACTGCAAGTTGTAAACCACACTTCATTCTTAGACTGTTGTCTACCAGGAAGACTCATCGCAGTCTCTGATCCCAAGAGCTTCACAGATACAGCAGTGTACTTGTTGGTGCATGATGTGAGTGAAGACCTCGTGGGTTAGCGTCTGCCTTCCTTTCATGGAGTCAAGGTGAAGGAATGGGAAGGGATGCGGTGTTTCAGATAGAACACTTTTAAGACGAAAGTACATAAATGGAAACTAGGGATCTAGCCATTTATTTGTTCCTTTGAGGCTGTTGGTGTGTGCAGCCATTGGGAATCTGAAAGAGCCTTGCTTGAAGACCTCAACTCTTAGCCTTGTTAGTTTGCCCAAGGAGATGTAAAGCCTGCATCACGCCCCTGCCTTTGGAAGTTTTATTTTCCAGGAAGGTAAATATACTTAGCTCATTGATGTTCTGGCTCACTGTACCTTTTCTGTAGCATGACTGATGCTGACATCAGATTTCATGTTCAAAATAAGGACCTAGTATCCTTGCAAAAAATGTAAATTAATGTTGTTTTCTAAAGTGCTTAGTTTTAGTTGCATGAAATGTAAGGCAAGATTGTTGAATTATTAAGCAATATAGAGCTGTACTGAAGGGCAGTTAAAGATTTTTATCTTTCTAGGCTTTAAATATTAGTTATTTACTTTCTCTAACTTCTTTATTTAGGATTCTGATGCTGTCATTGAATTCAATAATACACTAATCATCTGCCAGGAAGAAGGCTATTTAAATGTGATTCCATTGGGATTTGTGACTTAGCCTTAAAATTTAGACCTTCCTTTTATTGTACTCAAAATTTTTCATTTACTTTTTATTTTTTTTCCTTTCTTTTCTTTATTTTTTTGCCGGTCCTGGAGCTTGAACTCAGGGCCTGGGCACTGTGCTTAGTCATGTTTGCTCAAGGCTAGCACTCTACCACTTGAGCCACAGTGCCACTTCAGGCTTTTTCTGTGTATATGGTTCTGAGGAATCAAACCGAGGGCTTCATGCATGCACTCTACCACTAGGCTACGCTCCTTGCCCCTCAAAAACTTTTCATCTACTGAAGTATTACCACTTTAAAGTCAGCCACTTGAAATGTCACTTTTGATCAGCAATGTATTATTTCTTTTATTCATTGCATAGTTCTTGGGTGACCAGGAGTGGGGTGAGTCCCTTACACTGAGTGCAGACTGTGGTTGTTTAGTGGCTGAGGTGGGATTCAAATCTCCATCCATTTGGGATTCAAATCCTCCATTTGCTTCTCAAAGGGAGCTATCAGCCTCTATTCTCAGATTCTGTGTTGGCCCTGGGGTTGCACTGAATCACTTGCATTCATGTGAGAGGAAAGAGAGACAGAGGTAGACAGGTGATGGAGTTGATTCTGAATCACCCCTAAGGACTGCAGAATCCTTACCAGGAGGGTCTGCAAGCTGGGGCTGCCCCCTCGGGAGAGAATGGATTAGATGAAGTGGGACTTTGGAAGTGACTGGACTTTGTGTCCAGGTAGAAGGAGAGACTGAAAAAGAGGGGATAAGGAAAATGGCACCAGGGGCCACAGAGAAGAGGTAATGTATTTAGTGTGGCCAAAGCAGAGAATGAGGGTTCTGTGTCACACCTAGCCCCTCAACCCTTATTACATCCTTCACTTTAACCTCTGTCCTCCAGGGTTCTAACCAGGGTCTTTTATTTTGCTGAGGTAGAAGCTCTCAAGGTGACCTGCATGCAACTTCAGGAGTTTGATTGTATCCCACAGAACTGGAAGGTGCAGAGGACACGTCCCAACTCTTCTCTGTCTTAGGTCATTGCACATCCCACCATCCGAAGCCTGGGTGACATCGGGAATGTGGCTGGCACCTTGGGATGTCAGGCATCTTCCCTCTGGGCCCATTCTAGCCCCTTATCTAAGGTGCTCAGTGTTGAGTGTCAGAGAGACAGTCCTGCCTCTCACCTGTCCCTAATTAAAGACTAGACTGCGACCCACCTTTTCCAGGAACTCAGGGAATTCTAGGAAGCTGAAAGAAACGCCCAGGGAAGGACCTCTGGACCCAGTCCACAACGTCAAACTGTCTTGGCCTTTTGTCTGACGGCCACTAGATGGCAGAACCACATCATTTTATTCCAGTACATGGACTCAATAATTGAGGTGGCTCTTTCTAAAAAATTATGTATATGAAAATGGTTTTCTGATTTCCTGATTATAGAGTATAGAAACACAAAATGGAACAAAAGAAAATTACTCCAGTCATTTAAATTTAATAAAGCAGGCTTAAAAACAGCTATTTAGAGGAGCTCAGTAGAGAGGAAATAAGTCTACAATCAATATGAACCACATTTTATGGCACAAAGCTGTGTGCCCACTAGACTCTAAAGGAACACCTCTTCCCTTTCTTCTTTTCTCCTATCCCTCCGCTCTTTCTCTCTCTTTCTGTCTCTCGCTCTCGCTCTTCCTATTTCCTTCAGTCCCTCTCTTCCTCTCTTTCTTGTGGAACTTGAGATTTTGATACAGGGCTTTGGGACTGTTAAGCAAGCTCTCTTCTCACTTGAACCATACTTTAGCCCTTTACTTTTCATTTCTTTTTAGGTACAATTTCCCTCATTTGGTTTTGAATCTTGATCTTGTATCTCAGCCTCTTGAACAGTAGGCATCACAAATGTAAATGTACACCAGCTACAATATAAAAGTAGCTATGGGTTGCCTACAGTGGTCACCTACCACCCGTGGGCATAAAGTCGATTTTCTCCTGAATTCCTAGGCATGGTACAGAAAACAATCACTGGTTGCCTAAGAAAGAATAGGAAGGTCTGGGGAGGATTTGGGATTTGAGGGAAGATTTGGAAGTTGAGTTTTCAAAGAAAGGACAGAGTGGATGCTGGAAGACAGGCAGAGTGTGAGGACCAAAGCCAGGGTAGGAAGGAGTTGTCAAGCTAGGCCGCAAACACAGGTTCTGTCAGGAAAATGCCTATAGGCCACCAGATGGGGGCACTGGGTCTCAATGGCACTGTGCTGGGCCACTGGAGGTCCAGGCCCCAGAAAAGCTGCCCAGTAGCCTGGAAGACATGACAATTTAGCTATGAAACCAGAAGCTCCTATGGAAGCTTTGCACAAGGCCAGAAGTCAAGAAAATAAAAGCAGAGTAGAAAGTAGCAAACCAATTTCACACTGTCTGAGGTGGCCCCAGCAGCATGGGGTCTTGCCTGTCTCTGCTGAGAGGTTCTGTGGATCCCTGCCATTCCCCCGGGGAGAGGAAAGGACAAAAGGCTCCATCTCACAATCGGAGACTCTGGTTTGGATCGTGTGAGCTTTCTTCCTGGCACATGGTCTTTGTTTTGCAGCTTTTATGGCAGGAGACAAAAGGGCGAGAGGATATGTGTGTGAAGAACTGGGGTAGACAGCATCCCCGTCATGATACATTCTCCAGAGAACTCTCCAGGGAGCCTCATCCTTTGAGAACCACACTGATCCCTCCTTGAGGGTTCTGTCCCTTGCCATGGTCACCTCTCATGATTTCATCACCTCTCAGTGCCATTACACTGGCAGGTTTATTTCCCTATGCGTTTGGGCAGGGACAAGCTACACACAAGCAAGCACATACAGTACTAGAAATACGAACCACCACCGAACTGAATGCTGGTGGCTCACATCTGTAATTTTAGCTATTCAAGAGACTGAGGATCATGGCTCAAAGCCAGCTTGGACAGGAATATTTGTGACATTCATCTCCATTTAATTAGCAAAAATATGGAAAGTGTGGCTCAGGTGGTAGGAAGCCAGCCTTGAGTATAAAAGCCAAGTGACAGTGGGAGTCCCTGGGTTCTAGCCCTAGTGTTGGGGAGAGAGGGGGGGAGCACACTAAGAGAGACCAACTAAGTCTTATAATAGAGGAATACTCTTGAGTGTATGTATGTATACAGAATGTATACCCTGTTGCTTCTCTAATGAACAGGTGATCTCAGGAAATTTGCACATGAGTTCTTTAATCCCCAGCTTGCCAGGCTTCTCTCTGGCAAGGGACTCTGCTGCAAGGGAATTGTCTGATTGTGAGAAGGAGAAAAGGATGAAGTGGTCAGAGAAGACGCCAGCTGCTCCATATTCTACACCTGAGAGCAGCCAAAATACAGACAACTCCTCTTGTCTCCCAGCCACTCTCTCAGGCTACTTAAAGAGAACCTAGCTCATTATTTCTCCTGAATGATTTTTTTTAATCCTCTGTTAGTCTTTATTAGCAAAATGTTGTTTGTTGTTGTTGTTGTTGTTTTCGCAAGTCGCGTTTCAGATCTAATTTTCGTTCTTGTTCACAGAGCTGAGGATAGCAAGTAGCCAAGAGGACCGCCCCGGGCGGCAGGTGTGGTCACCTCATTTGAGCTCTCTGCTGTCTGCATTGGCTACGACTCTCCCTCAGGAAATGGTGAAAAGCATGGTTATTCACTTGCTACCTGTGGTGCTTGATGTGTGCACATTTTCCTTGTTGCATTTGGAGGGTTGGGAGGGGAAGCAGTAGAAACTCCTCTATCTTTCCCTTTATGTAAAACCACAGTGAAATGTTTATCCACCTCTTCTGAAAAACAAGCACCTTTTCTCGGCTGCTTTTGTATGCAGTGCTAGTTCGAGTGCCTTTAGATGGAGCAAAACCAGATAGGTATGGTGGCACATGCCTGTGATCCTAGACGTTGCAGAGAGAAAGCTGATGGATTGTGAGTTCAAGGCCAGCCTGGTATGAGTTCTGGAATTAGCCTGAGATATATCACAAGATCTAGTCTCTAAAACAGAATCAAAAACAAAACCTCAGAGCCAAAAACCACTCTTATGAACTGCTGAATTTCCTATCAACTTACACTCTGTTTTTGTTTATTTAGTTGCTATGATCTTAACTATTTGCCACCCACATGGGTGCTCTTATACACAACCTTTTGTGGATGGACTCATGGGTAGGTTGGTGCATACTTATTTCTTCAAGCCTGTGTGTATGGCTTAGGCTGCTCACACTCATCATCTTGGCTGAGCCACTCATATGTCCTTTCCAGAGTTTCACTCTTAAAGATCTGCTGCTGGCTGTGTTGTAGAAGTCTCTATTTCCTCCTTTTGAACCCCATCCCCCAAAGCGCTTTCCACAGGAAGCTGTCAGGGTAGGAGGGGGCTCCATGTAGAGACTGACCATTTCTGCCCGTCAGCAGAGAAGGCCAGTGTGACCTTCCCAAATGAGTCTGAATGGTCCTATGGAAAACTCCAGTGTAGAACTCACTGCTGATTCAGTCACGGGCCTCTAGGGCCTGCCAGCCCATGCCAGTCTCCTGTCCCCTGCCAAGCTCTGAGCATGCTGAGTTTCTACTACTACAGAGAAGAGGGCAACTCCCTCTCTGTGGTCTCAGGGCGAAGCCTGCACCTGCTACGGAGGGGGCTGCTTCCTGATGGAGACTCCAGGTATTTCTCTCTTCTCCATTTCCTCCCTGCACTGCCCAGGCCTGGGTATGTTGTAAGTCTTGTGGGGATGTCCTCTGTTAAAACCATGAGTAAATCCCTCCAGAAATATTTAGACAGAGCAACTACAAAAACCAGAGCTCTCGATGGGGATGGAACAGCCCCAGGGAGCTGTGTACCCACTGGTGGTGTGTTTACTGCTTCCTGGGGAATGTCTACAAACAGACAGAGCTGCCGGGATGCCAAGCCATGAGAGGGTTTTAGAAAAGAAATAGGAGTGGGTTTGCATGCTTCTCTTCTCTTCCAAATATAGAAAGGCATAATGCACGTTTCCAGCAGCCCCAGGGATCTGTAAGAGGATAAAATCAGTATTTATCTACTCCAGTGATGGGGAAAATTATACCAGCACCCAGAGTGGATTGTAAAAGCCCATTGTGTTCTTCCTGAGGTTTGCCAAGTCTTTGTCAAGTGGGCAGAATATTTTTATCCTGAGGTGTTGTCTAGGGCAAATGGCTATAGATTCTTCATATAAATAGCCAGCCACACTGTGTCATCCTTTTTGACTCCTGACTTGGTTGTAGTGAAAATGTCTGAGTTGGCCTCACCCTGTGAGATGGCAGATTGCTGTCTACCTGGGCACTTAAGAGGATGTGGTTTGTATTGTGTTGCTGGTGGAGTTTGTCACATCATGTCTAAAACCATTGGACAGTGAAGGTAATAGGATTTTCCTGAATTCTAAGAGGCAGCGGGGAGGGAAAGGAAGAGTGGGATTAGGCAACAGCGCCTTCTGCCTGCTTCAGGAATTACCTTTCCAGTCCATCTAAATGTACACCAATCCACACTCCGTAAGTCACTTCATTAGCAGAGTGTAGTGTGCTGCCATCTTGCTCGCCTGACCCTATGCACAGTGATTTAGTGACCAGATTTGTAGATTTTTTTTAAATCTTCAGTCAATTGTGGAACACACAAGCTTTTAAGAGGATTTAGCACATTGGATTCACTAGTCTGATTTACCATGGGCTTTGCTCTTTGTGACAGCTTCCAAAACAAGAACCCAGTATTTCTTTCAAGCAAAATAATCTTGGGGAATGTCTTGGGGATGTTAAACAACAAAACAGAGGCCAAGATAAATACTAGATTTATCTGCAGAGAATTAACGAAGGGAGAGGAAATGGGAAGCAGGCCTGGCCTAGAGGGTAGCATGGAAAGTATGATAATAGCTGTTAATTCCTTTGTCAAACCCAAGACTTAAAATATTCATATACCTGACTGGGATGAATTTTCCCGACTGGGAAAAATTCCTCCATTATTTGATTTCTTTGTTTTAGTGCTAGTACTGGGTTTGAACTCAGGGCTTTGCATTCTCACTTGGCTTTTTCATTCAAGGCTGGCATTCTGCACTTGAGCCACATCTCCACTTCTGGCTTTTTGCTGGTTAATTGGAGATTATGTCTCATGGATGTTTCTGTGTGAACTAGTTTGGAACCACAATCCTCAGATCACAGCCTTCTGAGTAGCTAGGCTTACAGGCATGAGCCACTGGTACTCAGCTGTCTGTGCCATTTGAAAGACTCTGGACTGAGAGACGCTTAGTGTGCATTTCTTTCTCCTGCCCCATTAGGGTTTTTGTGACAGCCTTTGTCATCTGTTCTAGCATCTGCTACAGAAAGGTTGGTCATATGAACCTGGTGTGGGGACAGCTACCTTGACAAAATCTTGTCTGTGGGGATGATGGTTGGCCGAAGAAGTTTCTAAGCTGGATATTTGAAAGCTTCTTAAATCTCTTCTTAGCCCCTTTCCTCCTGTCTGGCCTCTGGGGGACCCCTTGGGACCTTGTCAGAGCTTTGGAATGCTGCCATTTTGCTGCAGTAAGCTAACTAATTAGTTTTCCCTATCCCTGGGGCTCTTTCTGCATCCCATAGCAGCCCATTATCTAGAGTTCCACTGGGCTCTGGCAGCTGGTTTCCAGGCAGATGGTGACTCCTTTTCAGTAGCTAAATCTGGGGTAACAAGCCTATACCTTCCTATATCCTTTCAGCAGGAAGGGGGACTCCAGCAATGTGTCACAGAAGAGAGGGTCTCTGGGACAACGTCACTCATCATGACGCATCCTAGGACCCTGTCAGAGGTGGTATTAAAGTAACTGGTTTACCTGGGTTTGCTGTCAGGGCTCGGTCCTCTGTGCAGGGTTCAGAGTTGTTATGAATTACACTATGACAGCCCTATACCCACGCTGATACCTGGGGCAATGTTGGTGTGCTGTGATTTGTGAGATACCGCCATGTCTGACCTGCTGGTCCAGGGGCCACGAGGCTGAGATGTGTAGAAAGGTCACAATCCAGTGCCACCAGCTGGTACTCTACCCTGTAACCAGGAAAATGCTGTCCTTACCTGTTCTTTTCTAGTTGGCTCTACAGAGAACCAAGGAGAAAAGGGACATTAGTATAGGGTCAGAGTTTCCTTCAGACTTTGTGATCCTGAAGTCTGAGGCCATAACTCTGCAACAGGGTCAAAGTACAGTCCTGGGCAGCTACTCCTTTGCCTCTGAAGCCTGAAGCTTCCTGGCAACTCTCAGGTCTGAAGAATGTGTACCCAGTTAGACTGGAAGTGACTTGGGATCTAGGCCTATGGTATCGCATCAGCTGAAGTGCTGTTTATTCACTCACAAAGTATGCCTGACAAGCTGAGCTGAGAAACAGCAGGAAACTAATCCAGATCCTGCCTTCACCTTTTCCTGTCGCATAAGTACAGAGGTGTAACCCTGTAGTCCCAACTATGGGGAGGTTGAGGCAAAAAGATTTCTTGACTCTGGCAGTTCAAGGCCAGCGTGGGCAAAGTAGTAAGTAAGACCTCATCTAAAAGTAGATAGGTACTTAGTGTTAATTAAAACATCCTTTATCTTCTAACAGGAGATGGACATGACTGTAATTCATTTAGGTCAGGTGATACAGTGTGATTTACATGCCAAAGGGATAACAGGTCAGAGTCAGAAGTATGTGGTAAACTCAGCTTCTGGACTCTCTTTCATACAGAATTGCTCAATACAATCATTTCAGTCCTCTCCCCTCCTTGGTTTTCTAGTCATTTTGCATTTCATTTGTCCCTCCAGTTATGTAGGTGCTGGAGGCTGATCCATTGCCAGCCCACAGCCAGCTCTTCTGGGCTTCTGGGCGAGGTAGGTGCACTGGACTGGAATTGGGTGATCCCTCACTAATGCATACCCGTGGCCTGGGAAGGCTTAGGTTTAACACAAAGCTGCTTGGGTTAGAAGGAACCATTAATACTGACTGACACAAATCTCCCAAAGAGGAAGAAGATATCAAGTTAGGGGCAAACTAGGGCGAGGCACCTTACCTTTTGGAGATGTTTACCAGATGAAATTAATCATATTCCCCATTCAGTGTCAGGTCTTTCCATAGCCACAGACGGTGTCGTCTTTCAAGTGTGGGTAACTTTATTCCCTAGTTGTGTTCCTTTTTTAAATCAGATTAACCAAGCGTAATTCATGTTAGAGGTGGTGAATTCATTTTGCAAGTTTTAATGGGAGCAGTGTGGTCTGAATAGTCCTGTGACTTAGCTCCAAGCTTGTTCTTTTATAAGACCCTTGTGCTCATCTTTTCTTTTGCTCATCTCTGAGGAGTGATGACTACTTTCAAAAGTCATGCTCGCTTCGGCTGTACATACACTAAAATTAAAATGATACAGAGATTCGCATGGCCCCCGTACAAGGACGACATGAAAATGATTTATAATTAAAAAAGAAAGTCATGTCATCTTGGGCTCTGGTGGCTAGCTACCCAGGAGGCTGAGATCTGAGGATCAAAGCCAGCATAGGCAGGAAAATCTGCTCCAATTGACCAGCAAAAAGCCAGGAGACTCAAATAGCAGAGAACCAACTGTGGGCGAAAGAAATCTAAGGGACCAGTGTCCAAACTGAATTCAAGCGCCAGTACTGGCACAAAACCAACAAACAAACCTCATGGCTTGTTTGTTACTTGGTCCTTATTGAAGAACATAAGAATTTTATCTCTTCAGAGGTTGTAAAGCATAAATATGTCCCCCCCTTTTTAAATTTTAAGCAGGTTTCTTTGGAAATTTTTCATGCATGCCTTTGGTCATGCCCCCACCCCTTTCCTCTCCTGCTGGTCCCCTGTGGTCAGTGTCAGTAGAACTGTTGGCAGGTAGCAAGAGAGAAATCCTACTCCCGTGTGTGAGGCATGTCCATACAGAAGCATACACATCCTCCTAAAGTTGTGGGACCACAGGGAGACCCCGCCACCATTGCATCTCCACGTCTGTGGACTGTGTCAGTCATGAAGTGCCTACTGTGTCCCACTGAATTTATCTATCTTGCATACTTGTTATCCTAGCTATAGTAGGAAGCAAAAGTAGAAGGCTGGCCTCTGCAAAAAGCAAGACTCTGTCTCAAAATTAACCAGAGCAAAAGGGACTAGAAGTGTGAATCAAGAGGTAAAGTGCCTGGCTAACAATCATGAAGCCCTGAGTTCAAAATCTAATAAGTCAGTCCATGGCAGTCCTGTTGAAACAGGAATATAGCAAGATGGAATCAGAAAGCTAGTGCTGGTCTATAATCAGGACAAAGGTGGGAAGAGGAAAGAGAAATGTCACTTCCAGCGATTCTGAGACACTTCTATGGTTTAATGTCAAAGAGGACTGAGGGCATGGCTCAAGGACAGTTACCTGGCAAGCTTACCCTGCGTGTAATTTCTTAGTGCTGCAGGAAAGGAATTTGAGTTGGGAGCCAGCCACTCCTGAGGCCAAGACAGAAGCAGTAGGATCATGGTTCAAAGCTGGCACTTGAGCAGACCCTATCTGAAAAAATAAAATAAGAAAAGGGGTTAGGGCTATGGCTCAATTAGAAGAGCACCTACCTAGCAAGCACGAGATTCTAAGTTTAAATCCCAGCACTTCTCTCCCCAACCTCCCAAAACAGCCCACATTTATCAGGTACCTGCTGACTTTCCATTTTCCCTTGTCTTCATCCAGCTTGGCATTGGTTGAGATGGAGGTCTTGTGACCTTTGTGCCTGGGCTGGCCTCAAACCACAGTCTTCCCTATCTTCAGCTCCTGAGTAACTGGTATTAGGTATTAGTATTTGAACTCTGTGTGAATCTTTTTGTGTTTTGATCCTTGACTGTGTTACTTATGTGAAACTTCATATTTCTTCACGTTGTCATGACTTGTTTGTTGTGAGATTTCACTACAAGAATATGCAAGGGTTTAGCCATTCTCCCATAAATGTTGTCTGGGTTACTTCCGGTTTGAAACTGTTATGCCTCTGCTTTTTGGTACATGTTTGCATTACCCAAGGCAATAATGCCCTGTCGCAGGTGTATGAGAGCTCAGCTTCGGTGGATTCTGCCCATCTTCCACAGTGCACTTCACAGTGGATTCCCTCTTGCACTTTCCAGTGCTTGACCACTCTAGGATGGTAATTCTAACTTATATTTTGCTAACATCCAGCAAACTTTATGGTGATAAGTAAACAGAGCCATTTGTCCACCCCAGGTGTTTTCTTCACAGATATCCTGGCTTTCTGTCCTGGGCACAGGAGGCCCCTCCTGCCCCACTTTCCAGCACAGCCCCTGATCAATTTTCTTTTTCTCTAGTATGAAGAAGAAAAATGGCTCTTCACGGTCATTCAGGACCACCCAGGACCAAAGAACTACGTTTCAGTATAATATGAATTTTGAGAAGGTGGGGAAATGTATCATAATAAATAATAAGAACTTCGACAAAGTGACAGGTATGTGGGGTCGGGGACTTCAGCCAACTTCTCCTTTCCATTTTCCCCATTTGTATTATTCACCAGAGAAATTCCATGCCCATTTCTGCGACCTCCGAAGTTTTAGTCCTGTGTCCAGGGCAAAACATGCAGAGAAGCTGGGAACTTTTCATCTAAGGCCCCAGCATGGGGCTCAGAATCAAAGGTTCTTAGTGGGGCTTAGTGGCTCAGTGGGGCTGGGAATTACCATGAGGTGCTCACCTTCTGTGGACTGAGTCCCCCTCCCATGAATTTGCTTCTCATTTCATTTGTGACCTCAAAGGTGACACATACTCATAGCATTTACGTTGAAGGGCTGGGGCTCTAGGTTAGACTCAGTGCTGGCCTGGTGAGAATCAGCAGACAGGGCTGCTACTCCAAGACCTCATTGAATTCCCACAGGTATGAGTGTCCGAAATGGAACAGACAAAGATGCCGAGGCCCTTTTCAAGTGCTTCCGAAGCCTGGGGTTTGAAGTGGTGATTTACAATGACCGCTCTTGTGCCGAGATGCAAGATCTACTTAAACGAGGTGAGCACCTGCGCCTCTTGCTCTGCCTTCCTTGTGCATGGAGAGTAGTAGGAGAGAGCTCGAAAGGCCTTGGGAAGACAAGTAGACTTCAACATGGTGAGCCTTCTCCCTCTGGCTGCTCCATCTCTGTCTTGCGAGAGGCAGGTCCCTCAGACTACTTCAGTTTCAATTCCAGCAAGAGAAAGACATTCCAAATGATCAGAATTGGTCACTTAAAAAAATCTGGTAAGCGCAAACTCTCCAGCAGAGAGACATCCCCCTAGATTTTGTATAATTTGTTTTGTTTTGTTTTTTAGTATGGCATATTCAAGATTTTATTTCATTGGATCTTTAATACAGTTGGAACAATTCTGGCGAACCATCTGTTTGCATGCCCACTTTGTGTTAATTTCTTTATTGTTTTAAGTAGTTGCACAAAGGGGTTTTAAGTCATCTTGATCAATGCCGCCCCTTTCTTGTTCTCCTTCCCCCATCTCTCCCAACCCCACCCATCCCCTCAAGTACCTGGTTCCCTTTTCACAAATGTGTATTGAGTATTATGACTGTGTTTGTCCCCACCCCCACTTCCTAAGGCACATGCCCACTTTTTTTTTTTTGGTCGGTCATGGAGCCTGAACTCTGGGTCTGGGCACTGTCCCTGAGCTCTTCTTCAGCTCAAGGATACCACCCTACCCCTGGACCAGGGCTTTGTCCCTTAGCTCTTTAGTTCAAGGCTACTGCCCTACCCCTACATCCACAGCACCACTTCCAATTTTGTAGTGGTTAATTGGAGATTAGAGTCTCACAGACTTTAGTGCCTGGGCTGGCTTTGAACCTAGATCCTCAGATCTCAGCTTCTTGAGTAGCTAGAATTACAGGCGTGAGCCACTGAGATTGGCACATAGCCACTTCTTAAATCTTCTGGAAGGGCTTTAGATAAGGAGTGATTGAAGGGCAAATTAGGGGCCAAATCAGACCTCAAGCTCTGTGTTCTATGTCCGACCTACTTACCACACCAGTGTCACTTGGGCTTCTGTGGCATTTGGGCAAATGTTTGCAAGTAGAATCTAATCAGTTCATTATAAAGGGATCCTCATATAGTAGATGGTTTACTGTAGTTTTTCTTAGTTACAAAATGAAAAAAAAAAAACCTGACCTTTCCCCCTCTCAAAACTAGACATCTCTTGCTAATTCCTTTGAATGTGAATCTTACAAACTGACCTTTTGCACCTTACTAGTCACGTGGTAGAGCAGACTTGAAATCAGGGGTTTCAGCTATGGGTCAAGTCTGGTTCTAATATCTAGGTGACCCATACAAGGCTACCTACCTTATCTTCCTGATTACTTTGTTCTGGTGAAATGGTCCTAGTGTACCCCTCCCCCACTCCACTCCCATTTCTTAGAGTGTGGGGCAGAATAGCCAGGAGAAATTCTGTGAGCACATTTATAAGGTATAGCAGCCTCTGTAGGCATAAGGCAGTGTACCAATTGTCTGTGGTTTTTGTTCTTGTGGATGATATATTATTCCACCCACACCCAAAGCTTGTTATCAACAGGGAATTCTACCAAATCAGCAAAGCAATTATTTCTCTTAGTTGTGTGTGTGATATATTTCTGTGAAGAAAATCTCTCCTTTCCCAACTAGCAATTCATCTAAGAACCAAACTAAGAATCCTAACTTTCCTCAGCATCGTTTTTGTTTCTCAAAACTAATACAGACAGGCTGGGAATGTGGCTTAGTTGGAGAGTGCTTGCTTAGCATGCATGACGCCCTAGGTTCAATTCCTCAGTGCCACATAAACAGGAAAAGCCAGAAGTGGTGCTGTGGTTCAAGTGGTAGAATGCTGATCTTGAGAAAAAGAAGCTCAGGGACAATGCCCACACCCTGAGCTCAAGCCCCAGGACTGGAAAAACAAAAACAGAAAACCAACTAATATAGAAATCTTTGTGGAAATATCCATGCACTGGTGTCTCGGTGATGAGGAGAGGGAAGACCCAGGCCTGTTGGTGAGAACCACGGAGCAGCAGGACTTGACAGCTTCTCCTTCCCTCCCCAGGCTTGTCATGGCTCAAGCTTGAGCTTCCCAGGCAAAGTTATGACAGCACTCCAAGGCTACACTTTTTATATAAAAATAAGTCCTACTTGAAGGGACATTTGAAAAAGATAATTCATGTAAAGTGCCTGCCCTGAGTGCTGGGACTTAGAGTAAATTCAGAACCTTCTAAATTATATTCTTGTCCCTTCATTGGGCATCAACAGGAAGAGCCCATATCTGTTAGCTAGTTACCTAGCTAGTTGGTTAGTTTGTATACAAGAACTTTCACTATTTGATAGGGAAGGGGGGAAAACCAAGACGGCTGCGGGGTGTGGGGGGGGAGGGAAATGGGTACCAAGACATGTGAAAGGGTATCAATGTATGTGAATTAATGCACCTTCTATCTGGCAAATATCATGTAACCCTTTTATTAATTACAATAAAAAAATACAAAAAAAAAAAAAGAACTTTCACTGAGTTGAAGCTGGGTCACATTGACCAATCCATCCAACATTGTTTTTTTTTTTCCTTTCCTTTCCTTTCCTTTCCTTTCTTACTTTTGTTGGTTGTGGGGCTTGAACCTACATTTTTCATTATGTTTCTTAACAACAACAACAACAACAAATGCTACAAGAACTAGCATTTGAACTGAGGGCCTTGTGATTGCTATGTAGGCACTGCCCACCTGAGTCCTCCTCCAGCCCTTTCTGCTTTTGTTTTTTGATTAGGATCACACATTTATGCCCATGCCTACGGTGATCTTCCTGTTTAGGATCCCTTCATAGCTAGCTGACAAGTGTGCACCACCACACCTCGCTTTTATTGGTTAAGATGGGACTGGCGACTAAATTTTCTCCTCTGGGCTGTTGAACTGCTCTCCCTCCTATACCTCCTGAGTATGAATTATTGGTTTGAGCCACTGAGTCTGACTTTAATTTTGTTTTTTTATTGTACTAACTAAATGACATATGATCTAAAGATTACAGTGCCCATTGTTTTTAAGTGTTCAATTCAGTGTCATTAAGCAGATTCAAATTATGCATCTCCAGAATACTTTCCTTCTTCTGTCACTGAAACATTACACCCATTGAACACCTAACTTCATTCTCTTTTACTTTTCTCCCCATTCCCAGCTACTGGCAATCAGTATTCTGCTTTCTCTCTGTGAACTTGATCTCTCTCAGCTACTTACCAAGGTAGCCTTATAGTAGTTGTCCTTTGGCATTTATTCTTATTGGTATGTTTTTTTTCTCAACAAATAACTTGCATGGTACTTACTATGGGACCTATTTTACAAATTCATCATGTCTAGTATTATCAATTCTGCTTCACACATAAGCAACACTTAACCCAGTGTCAAATAACTTGCCGAATGCAAGGCTCTGCCCTTCAGCTCCCAGTGAGCTGTCTTCCAGACATTGCTTGAACACCTTAGACGTTATGAGGCCACTCTAGCTTGGGTGCTGACTGAGCAAATTCTCTCTAACTTCTCTTCAGAGGAATGGTCCGATCCAATCCACATCTTCTGACAAGAGCCTTTTCTCTACTCCAGCCCCTCCTTGGGCACTCCTGGTCCTTCTGGAGTGGTCATTGGTGGACGACTCTCTGAAGTGCCACATCTTCCATCCTGAAGGACATAAGTTTTAACTTTTCAGTATTTACATTGCTTGCTTGCAGCTTCTGAGGAGGACCACAGCAACTCAGCCTGCTTTGCCTGTATCATATTGAGCCATGGAGAAGAAAATTTAATTTATGGAAAAGATGGTGTGACACCACTAAAGGACTTAACAGCCCATTTTAGGGGAGATCGGTGCAGAACCCTTTTAGAGAAACCCAAACTCTTCTTCATTCAGGTAATCACTTTTCAAAGCCAGTAGGAATGAGCATAGGACAGGAGTTCAGAGACATGGGGATTTGCATTTTCTTTACAAATGTCTATGCCATCGCCATGGGGTAGGCAGATTTGGGTTTGTGAGTTGTGCTTGTTTTGCCTTGGAAAGATTGGCTGTGTAGATGCAGCGGATCACACGTTAGGAAGGTTGGTTTAAGCTCTTGCAGCATTTTGCTTTGCTCACGATGTAGTCATTTATCCCCCATCAGATGATTACTGAGCTGCTGGCATTTACTAGGCACAGTTCCTGACCCTGGAACACAGCAGTGAGCAGCACATGCTTCTCTGCTTCTGGCCCCATGGAGTGATACGTGCTTTGGTATCTAGGCTTGCCGAGGGACAGAGCTGGATGATGGGATCCAGGCTGACTCCGGACCAATCGATGACACGGATGCCAATCCCCGCTATAAGATCCCAGTTGAAGCTGACTTTCTCTTCGCCTACTCCACAGTTCCAGGTATCCAGCTTACTGTCTGCTGCTTTACCAGTCCATTCCATGATCCTCATGCAGGACTACATGAATTCCTGCTGCCACAGGTTTATTATCCCTAACTGCAAATACAAACCTTTTTGAGACCCAATATGCCGGGGCCAACCGGCAGCAAACCAGGGTTCGCAGATTGGGGTTCCTGAAATCGGGGGCAAGGACTAGGAAGAAATAGAAGAGAGACAGACACACCGGGTCCGGGATGTCCGCAGTCCAGGCAAAGACTGCCGCGTTTATTTTCCACTCCCCCTTCTTCCCTCCTCCTGACCCAGGGAACCTCCAGGTGTTACATTCATATGGTAATTCTCAGGTCATTTACATAGAATAGGGCCAGAAAGCAATAAGACAATAAAGCCATCGGCTGATACAAGTCAAGGTACAGTTTGATTCCACTCTGGCTCCCAACACCAATAGAAAATTCAAGTTTTGAGTTTGAAGCATTTCATATTGTACTTTTTTTAAATTTTGGTTCCCATACTGGGCTTGACCTTAGGACCTGAGCTCCATCCCTTAACATGTTTTGCTCAAAGGTGGTGATCTAAAACTTGAGCCACAGCTCCATTCACTTTTTTTGGTGATTAATTAGAGGTAAAGTATCATAGACTTTCCTGCCCAGTCTGGCTTTAAACTGTAATCATATCTCAGTTTCATGAGTAACTTGGTGTAGGCCACAAGCACCCAACTCTACATTTTCTTATTCAGTAAAATCTATGCAGTCATTTAAAAATGGGAAACACTTTGCTCCCAAGTCTTTAGAAAAGGGATACCTTTTTCTAGCTCGAACTTAGTGGCTTTTAAGTTATATAAATGTATCACTCCTACTGATGTTCTGAAGGTCAGAATGCCAGAGTGAATTGACTGGACTGTATCCTCTCTGGAAGCTCTAGAGGAAATCTGTTTCTATTCATCCTTTTCTAGCATGTTAGAATACCCCATATTCCTTGGCTTGTGACGTTTTCCTACATCTAAAACCAGGAACTTCACATCTTATTAGCTTCTCCTCTCCTCTCCTTCCCCCTCCCCTCCCCACTCCTTTCCTCTTCTCCCTCTCCCTCTGCCTGACCTCCCTTTCCTTCCCTTCTCCTCTTTCTCTCCACAACTGCCAAAGGATGCTGGGCCCACCCAGGAAGTCTGGGATCATCTAGTCTGTTCTGTACCCCTCATGACATCTACAGTTATTTTGCCACATAAGGAAATGAACCCATAGGTTCCAGAGTTAGGCATACTAATTACATACCACAGGATGCATTTACTTTTTATCTCATTTGGTATTACCGTTAGTAGTAACTAAAAAACAAATGGTGACTCACACTTGACTAGCTTAGTCAAGAGGCTGAGATCTGAGGGTAAGCAAGCCCCAGGCAGGAAAGTGATTAAGACTGCATCTCCAGTTAACAGCAAAAAGCTAGAAGCAAAAGCTGTGGCTCAAGCAGAAAGCGAAGGGAGATCCTGAGGTTTTGAGTTCAAAGCCCAGTACTGGCACCAAAATAAAAGAAGAAATGTTCTGGAGTGTTTTCTAGTTGAGAGAGAGAGTGTGTGTGTGTGTATATATGTATGTGTATACGCATTCTCATCGGTGAGTCATGCAATCAGTTGGCTGATGTGAGCTTTCTTTCCTGTAAAAGGCTATTACTCGTGGAGGAACCCGGGAAGAGGCTCGTGGTTTGTGCAGGCCCTCTGCTCCGTCCTGGATGAGCATGGCAAAAACCTGGAGATCATGCAGATCCTCACGAGGGTGAACAACAGGGTGGCCAGGCACTTTGAGTCCCAGTCCGATGACCCCCGCTTCAATGAGAAGAAGCAGATCCCATGTGTGGTCACCATGCTCACCAAAGAACTTTATTTCCGCCAGTGACCTCCCTCCACCTTCTAGCCAAGGACTTTACTTCTGCCAGTGACCTCCGCCTTCTAGCCAAGAAGCTATAGCTGGGTAGTTGACAAGTCAAATCGTTATTATGTGTATAACTTTGATGGCATTTGGAACATTCAGAAATGTTACGAGCCTTTACTTTCAGGAAAATTTATTGATTCAGCAAGGAAGAAACTAGGGATTTCAGAGTTTTCAGACTTTCTTTGTTTTCACTCTGTTGCACATGTGTTGACTTTGTAATTTGCCCTTAATCAATTTCCTGTTGGTACCTCTTTCTCCTTGCCATCACACTAGTTACAGGCTATAGAGGTGACCCCTGGGGAAGGCTGTGGAGAGTTGAGGCCCTATCCCCTGCAGAGAGAATCTCCAGTTTGTTTGGGTAGTTTTAAGAAAGAAAAAAGAAACAGAACATCTAAAAGGATATTGATTGGCCATTCCATAGTTTGAGTGATTTTTGGATTAAGGTAAATTCTCAGGCAAATCTTCCCAGGTAAGTGAGAAGAGGAAAAGTTTTGATGATTCTAATATATGCCCTTCAAGAACTATTCCAGAAAAATAAAAAGCCATTCTAGGTCTTTCAATAGAAAGAACTTAATACAGGGAATTTACCTCCATAGATGATATTCTATAGCTGACACGGAATAATGAAAGAAAGTGTGGTTGGTTTCCTGGGTTTATAAACTGGGTGAGGGCTGCTTGCTGGGTGCTAGGACCCCAAGAAACTGTGGGAAATGAAGCCTTTGCAAGAACAAAGTCACTGCCTGAGATGGAGACAGGCCAGAGCTCAGTCAAACACTGAAAAAATATCCTGGCCTTTCCAGTCCTTGCATCTTCCTTGGGCAACTTCCCAATCTATCCATACCTGGAAATCAGCCAGTATGGCCTCAGGGAATTGTGATTTCCCATGTTATGCAGAAGAGCAAAGGAAGTGAGACAGGAACAAGGAATGTAAGCCTCATCATAATGTGAATATAAGTAATCGTATTCCCTGGTGTTCACCAATTCATCCTTTCAAACATTTGTTCCCCTGAGTCGTCAGATGCTCTACATATGTGTCAAATAATCTACTCCCATTTTATGTGGAAAATAATGTGTTTGAACTTTAAAATTTACCTGCAACTGTTTAGATTATTTGAAAGCTTATTCCAAGTAAAATTTTGGGGACCTCTAATGTTCTAAGAAGTTTTTAGCAAAGATTTGAGGACTTCCATTTTCAAAGTGGTATTATCTCTTGAATTCTTTATAAATTTCTACTTTTTCTCTACCTAATAACTGGTTAACAAATGTTTGTATTTATTGATTAAAATGTGATTGCTCAGTTCCTAACTGGCTCAGATTGCATTCTCCTTAACATTATTTATAGTGTTGCAGAACTGACTCTACTGACTTGGCTTCAACACAAAATACAATATATCATCTCAATAAGATGATGAAGCCAGAAGACAACAACATAAGTAATCAGCCAGGAAGCTGAATTTGACCACATAAAGGGTTAGTTAACCTGTAAAGCTGTTTGGGATGAACTACCACTTATTAATTTGGCAAAAAAATCAGATTATGTAGAAGGTACTTTTTGTGCTGGTATTGGGACTTGAACTCAGAACTTAGGCACTAACCCATTAGCTTTTACTCAAGACTGGCACACAGCCATTTGTGCCACAAACCCCACTTCAACCTTTTTTGGTAGTTAATTGAAGATAAGAGTCTCATAGACTTTTCTGCCCTGGACTAACTTTAAACCATGATTCTCAGTTCTCAGGTCTCTTGGGTATTTAGGACTATAGGCATGAACCATAGGAACCCAGCAAAAGTATCTTCTTTCAAAAAGGAAACCAGTTTAGGACTAGTTTGCTGGGATTGCTTTTTATTCTTTGTTTCCCGCTATCTAAAATGTAGAAAATGTTCACTTTTTTTAGGGTGAATCATGAATCAAGAACCAACAAGAATCTGCCCATCTCTTCCCAGAATTCACTGGCTTTTCTTTGGAAAGTAGACTGTCCTGTAAAATCCATAGCACAGCCGTGTGCCTAAGTGCAGTTGCAAGTACAAACCACAGCATTCTTATTTGCTTCTTGGGTTTCATTAAAGAGAAAGCAGCCGCCATCCCAAGCATTACAATCATTTTTTTTCCTCTGAGCAGTGATGGATTAGAAATACTAAACCAGAAAGTTAGTTCAGGTACATTAAAATATGAAAAACTCTGATGCCTGAAACATTGCTGATCCTAAGCGTTTTAGAAAAAAGCTACACAACCTGCACCAGAAACTCTGCTAAGAAACTCTTCCTACGCCTTGTTACTCGTTGGGCTGACTTGATCCTCAAGCTAAGAAATCCAGTTCCCTAGCTGCACATATTTCATTCACACCTTCTTGTTTATCTTTGCCTATTCTGGAAGTCAGAACTTGATAGCGTACCACTTCTCAATGTTACTGAAAAGCCACGGTCCCTATTTGCAGAGGGATAAGATAGAGCACTGCCTTTGTCACACACAAGGAAGACAAGCAGTCTTGGTGATGAACACATGAATGTAAAATGAGCTCAAATCTGAATTCCTGTTTGTTTATCTTCAAGGCACCACTATTTAAACTGTTAGCTAGTGATATATTCATAGATTCTGTCCTCTGGGATTTTTTTTGGTCTTACATAAACTACCAGAAGCCTGTTATGTTTATGAATGGCTCAAAACAGATCTCAAAATTAAGTGCCAGGACTTGTTGTCTACAGATGATTTGAAACTTCAAGGAAATGAATCTTTCCTGTGAGATAGAAAATGGCGCCCACTGAAACATAGACATTGGCTGACTGCATCTTTCATTTGGCCCAGTCTTGTGATGTTTCATCTGAAATATGTCCTTTAGAGCTTTAGGCCTAGACCCAACTCCAGGGCTTCCCATATGACAAGTCTGGCTACTTTCCCCAATTCAACAAAGATGAATAAAACAGTGAAGGAGAGAGAAAGGAGGTTGGTTTATTATGTGACATGGGCATACCATGGAAGAGGCAGCCCATCTTCAAGGTATAGACAGGAGCCTTAGGTTTAAATAGAGGCAGAATTTAGGGTGAGGACAAAAGATAATGATATAGCAATTATGAATAATTATTCATAGGAATCAAATAGTCCAGGTCAAAGTATGGTCTGATTGATCATTACCAAGGGATTTTGGAGAAACTTACATTGTCACCACAAGGGGCACCATTCAGCTGTAATGTGAGTCATGGTTGCCTAATGGGTGGTCTGTCCAGTTCCATCCATTCCTCAATGGAAAGATGGAATCTGTACCTGGATCCAAGGTAGCTGCAGAGTGAATGACTCAGAGCAAAGATAGGTACAGAATAAACACAGAGATGCCAAGCTTTTCTCCTGTGTTTAGCTAATTCATGGACTCAAGCATAAAGTCTGTTCTCAGCAAAAGGGTCTCAAGTACCTGCCACATTTGAAGCCTACCCTTCCACCCAGGTTCTTACCATTCAGGACCTTTGCAGAAAGCATCTGACTAGTTGAGAAGCTGTGGAAGTCAGTCAGTAGGAACAATTCATCTGTGTTACCACGGTCCCTCAGTGTGCTTGTGGGAATTGGTTCCTGGACCCCAAATATTGGATGCTCAAGACCCTTCCAAAAGGGCACTGTGTTTATATATAACCCGTGTACATCCTCTAGTATAATTTTAACCATTTGTAGAATATTTTAAATGTCTAACACGTTATAAATGTTAACTAAATAGTTGGTACACTATATTGTTAGGGAATAATAAGAAAAATCTGTATATGTTCAGAACTGATATAATTTCTCCCTCTCCCCCAAAATATTTTCTGATCCTTGGTGGGTTGGATCTACAAGTGTTTCTATCAAAAAAGAGGGCTAACTGAAATCAACCAGAAGGGGGCGACAAATAGTAGGGACCCAGGTACTCCTGGAGAGACTTCTTAGGTCATCTCAGACCTACTCAGCAAGAGTGCATTTTAACTGGATCTTCAGCTGGAACCTCTGTTTTTGAGGGCAGAGACCACGTATTTTGGTGCTTTCTTGTTTCCCTCCACACTGAACTCAGCTGATAGCTTAGTATATGTATGCACTAGAATTTCAAGTTTGCACAGAAGATGTGTTTTTAAGCATCTCTTTATCTAGAGCAAGTTCATGATATGATCAGGTACCAGAGGGCTGAGATCTGAGAATCTTGGCTCAAACAGACAGAAACAGCTCAAAATCTCGGCTCAAATAGCCCAGACAGAAAGAGTATATGAGATTTGTTTTTAATCTCCTATTAACCCCCCAAAAGGTGGAAATGGAGCTATGGCTCACATGGTAGAGCACAGACTTTGATTGGACAAAACTAAGGGACAGTAGGCAGGCCTAGATTTCAAGCCCTGGTGCCAACACACACATAAAAATGCATGGTACACTGGAGGCATAGCAATGTGAGCCCCTGGACTTCCAAACCTTAGTACTATAATCAAATAAAAAGTACCTGAGTACCATAGCCTAGACACTTTATTAAGTATAAAGGTTGATTTAATTCAGACTCCTGGAAGCTCAAGAGTATATTGTAGGCACCTGCTCAGCACACCGCGTTCAGGGTCAGCGTGCGAGCTCTAGTCGCTCTTCCTCTTCATAAAGCTACCAGTCCTATGGGGCCACAACTGGAATGAGCTCCTCAGACCCCCCTACTTATCTCCCAAAGGTTTCCCTCCCCATACCTCTACTATATGGGGATTACATTTCTACCACATAATAACTCGTGGGTGGGGACACACACCGAATCTATGTCTTCCCTTGGGAACATGATATATGCATTCATTTTACTCTATGTTTTCCACCATTTTTAAATAAGCCTTTGTTGAATGATACAATAGGATTGTTTCTGTGGTCTCAAAGTGTCTGTACACATGAACAGCAAACTTTGCAATGCCTTCTAAATGGAAGGGAGCCCATGGTGTACACACTTGTGACAGGAACTTCTATGCCCAGAGGCCCCTACTTGTCTCCCCCGGTTTTCAGGGTCCACCAGCAGGACTACTGTCTTCCTTGCCAGAAAGCGTTCAGGCCAAAGGTCACTAACTTGAGAAACCACAGAGCTTTGTTTGGAATCGGATGACAAATAAAAATTTTTGGATTTGTAAATCATGCAAACAAACACTAAGGACATACTTGGAAAGCCCCAGCCACCACCACAATGCTGGTGTAGACAAGGAAACATCATTCTTTTACAGAGTCACACATGACCACTCTAAAAATACATGACTGGCATTCCAAAACACAACTGCCCAGGGTGATAAGTTGGTTTGGGCAAGAGTTTGGGTTATATGACACAATAAATATTTATAGTTTTCTAACAAATTCGCTTGAAGCATTTTAAGTCCAACTCTCAAGGGATTTAAATTTGGAAAGACCATAGGTGCAGATACACAGGCCAAGTACACCCACCTTCATGGCCTGGCCCAAGCAAATGGCCCAGGGATTCTTGAAGGATTTGGGAAAGACAAGGAAGTGGCAGTAACAAGAAGGTTTTGGTCTACCTTGGTAGGTACAGTTAGTAAGGTGTGTTACACATTTTGGCAAAGTTGCTTTTAGCCACTAGCATTGGAAATTTCGGCTTTGACAATGTAGTGCATAGATCCTCATACTGCTGCTTGCCTATGACTGCTTTGGCTCTTTTGAGGCTGGTAAGTAGTCCAGCCTGTAACCCTAGGTAATGCTTCAGTTTCTCACCTTCCTGAGAGAAAACTAATGTGAAAATTAAATGAGATCATTGGTGTGAAAGGATTAGTGTAATGTCTTCCAAGCAATCAACTAAAATAGATATAAAAAATAACAGTGACAGGGCCAGGAGTTTGACCTAGTGGTAGAGGGCTTGCCTAGCATGCACGAAGACCTGGGTTTGATTCCTTGGCACCACATACATTAAAAAAAGCCAGAAGTGGTGCTGAAGACTCAAGTGGTAGAGCTCTGGCCTTGAGAAAGTCCAGGACAGTGCTCGGCCCTGAGCTCAAATCCAAGACTGGAAAAAAAAAATAACAGTGACAATGATGGTAGTGATGACGATGGGGCTAATGAATGAAGGTGAATGACTGATGGTGACAAGGCTCACAAACACTCCGTTTGATTGTCCGCTTTCTCTCAACCCCACGATCTCTTCCTTAAGAATGTTTTCTACTCTATGCTTTCAAACAGAGATCTCCCAGAAATGCAAGCCTTACACCAAAGACTGATGTACAATGAACGCTACATGAGTCCTGTTAATTGTTGTACATCATGTTAGGGCTGGGGATAAAAACAGGCCAAGAAAATGATGCTCAGCCTAGAGAGAGACCAAGCTGTGCACATTATTCTGGAACACAGAGAAGTATGCCTTCTGCCTGGTTAACAAGGAAAATATCTATTCCAGCCTCCCAAAAAGAAAGAGGAAAAGACGGGAAAGAGGAAGATTAAAGCTAGTGGGTAGAAGATGATTCTTTATTTGTGATTCTTAAGTTTCCAGGTGCCTGAAAATGCCCAGAGGATTGGATTCCTATCCCCTGCAACCCACCTCCATTGTAGTTCAGAAAGTGGAGTGTAAACCAGGAATTCGCGTGTTGAACTACCTGCCTGGAGATTCTGATGTAGGTGGTGCTAGGACAATCTGTTTTATATACTATGGAGAGGCTGGGTCCCTTGTGAATTTACAATAATGGCAGCCGATCCCATACTGAACAGTGCAAAAGACAAGCCTCAAGCAATCCTTGCACTGGCTAGCTATTGGCAGGCCTGGCTAGCTATCCCATTGCCAGACTGAATGGCAAAAAATTGTGTGCCAGTAATGTGAGCAGAACTACACCCTAGGAATTTCATGTCTGCACGAGAACTGGAAGCCCGGGGCAACTTATTGAGGAAGACTGGGAAGCTGAAGAGACAGCAGCCAGCACACAACTTTCAACACAGGGACCCAGGTACACTGGTTTTTCCAGCTGGTGTGAGCTTTTTCTTCCGCTCAGCCACATCAGCAATCATTTCTAGACCAGATGCATCCCAACATTGCAATATGTTCCCTTCAACCTGACATTTTTAAAGGACTCTTTTGCAACACCTTTAATAGTTAAGATTAATTAGACTAATGTTAAGAAAGGAAGAGAAAAGTAATTCTCAAATGAATATGTGCTTGTGTACATTACATATATACATACATACATGTATATATACATATGCATATACATATATGTACATGTGTTTGTATACATAAAAGCAGCTCTTAAAAGCTTGGGAAAACTAGCTTTTGCAAATTATCTTTTCTGAAGCCTCCAGCTGTATTAAGTGCTGCCAGTTTTTAAGCACTGAGATGAAAGAGGCGAATTCTTTTACCCTTGTGTTGCTAATTACAATTTCGTTCAGCATGGTGAAGCCTGCTTTCCTCTCTAGACATTTGGCAGCTTGTAATGGTTCGTTGCACAAATATTTACAGGATGCTAAACTACAAGGAGCAGCTCATAGATAAGGGACTCTTGGAAAGCAACCTCATTGATAGGTGCTTGTGGGGAGCTACCCAGAATCAGCATAGCGTCTTTGTCTCTTAGCTTCATCAAGTAGGCTTAAAGAGCACTGTTCCTAAGTTGGTTTAGAGTTTACCATGCTGACAGGAGCATCTAACTTCTTCAAAAGCCTGTAGTGCCACTTTTATTTTATCCAGAATTTAGAATATGACTTCCATCCAGGTCCTATGATTTTATATGCTTGGAAGGCAGAGATTCAGGCTGTCTTGAGCAAGAAAGTTCATAAGACTCCATCCCAAATAATGACGGGGTGCTGTGGTCCATGCCTGCCATCCCAGCAACTTGGTAAAATCCAAATAGGAGGATCATAGTCCAAGATAGCCTGACCATAAGTAAAGACCCTATGTTGAAAGTAACACGCCAAGTAACTTCAGTAGTAAAGTACCTGTTATCACGTGCAAAGCCTTGAGTTTGAGCCCTCCTTCAATCAGTCACATCCAAGAAGATGTGCGCATGTTATGTACCTGAAGAGTTTTGGGAAATTTCACAGCGGAGCTCAGGTACTTCCCACACCTGACTGAAAGCATAATTTTCATCTGTGTGTGGGGTTCGATGACCTCGTGAAGATACAAGTAGAGTAGTGAAGGAGAAAGGGGTCACCTGTCTAGTCATCCAGATCAGTTGAATCAACCCTGGTGTTCAGTAGAATAGCAGCTGTCCTAATCAGATCACCTTCGCATCCATATGTAGATCTTTATTTTTATGGTTCTCATGAAAGTGATACAGAGGGGTTTCAGTTACATAAGGCAAGCACATTTTTTCTTGGATAGTGTTACCAGTCCATCCCCTTACTCACAGTTTTCTCCTCCTGACCCCACCTTCAAGTTGTGCAGTTTATTTTTGACATAGTGTCTAGGGAATACTACTGCTGCCATTTGTTCACCCTTTGTCCCTCCATTTCTTTGCCCCACACTTTACCCTTTCCCAAACAGATAATTGAACAAAGAAGACAAAGAGAAAACAACAACAAAGAAAAACTCCTTACATTTCCTGGAAGCATGCATGTAGCATTTGTTGGTGGTGGTGTTGGTTGTGGGGCTTGAATTCAGGGCCTGGGTATTGTCCCTGAGCTCTTTGACTCAAGGATAGTGCTCTACAACTTTGAGCCACAGCTTCATTTCCAGTTTTCTGGTGGTTAATTGGAGATAAGAGTCTCACAACTTCTCTGCTGGGTATAGCTTTGAACTGTGATCCTCAGATCTCATCCTCTGGAGTAGCTAGGATTACAGACAAGAGCCACTAGCACGCAGTACATGTATCTTACACCTTGCAATGTTGTCAATTTTAAATCTCCCAAGCCGCCCAGGTATTTATCCAACAACTGTTCCAATTCCCAGGAGCTTCCAAAAGCCAAACAGAACAAGCTAGAAAATGCGACTAGACAGCCACAGGTTTTTTTTAACACCATCTTATTGATTTCCTAGCATACTAGGTTTGTTTGTTTGTTTGTTTGTTTAAGGGCTCTGGAAGGAGGGAGGCCATGGTTCAAATCCCAACATTGGACACTTCCCAGTTGCATGACCGTTATCCCTCTGGCTTTCCCTAAAATAAGAATAGCCCTCTATATGGACTATGAAATGGATGGTACCTACCTCAAAAGGTATTGAGAAGAGAAAAAAAATGGAAGAAAGCATGTGGAGAGTACAGCACAGAGCCTTTCACACAGAAAGCACTCAATAAGTGTCAGATTGGTTTTTGTAAACCAGCCTGACTTAACCTTATGAAAAGCTAGGCCACAAAAAAAGAGTTTTGGAAATGTGTACAAACAAGGTAATGTGGATTCTAATGTGGGGAGAAGGCTCTTTCTGAGGACAATGATGACCCATCTCGTAGAAAGGAAGAAGATGGGCCTAGGTCTGAAGTTATCAAGTTAGGGGGGAGAGTGGTTAATAAGAAAGTGAGAGAGTGGCGTAAGCCACTTCTCTGAGCTCAAGAAACTGAATGGGCACTGAGAGTAGAGCTGCCAAATAAAATCCAAGATGCCCTGTGCAAAAGCTCTCAGAATCAAAATGGAGTCACTCCTGTTAAATGTGAAATGGAGTCACTTGTGTCAAATCCTAACCAAGAAAAAAATGGCCAGGCCAGGAGGTGATAAAAGAGAGGTTCTTATTACATATCTTTGATAAGAGGAATGATCCTAAAAGAACCTTCAGAACCTCCAGGCCACCACAGAAATACTGCTATGAGAACATCTGCCCAGCAACTACCTGTCCAGCCTCAGACAGCTGCCACCCCGATTATTGGTCCTTATAGCCAAGGATAATTGTTTCAAAAGTATATTAACTCTTACCATTTCTCCTTTAAAATCTTAAATCCATTTTTGGTTGAAAGAAAAGGATGAGGAAATTAGTATCTTTGATCAGCTTTAAAAATAACTTTCAATGCAAATAAAGGAGCAAAGCCTCATGGCCTTTTTTCTTTTCCAGTCCTGGGCTTGAGCTCAGGGCCTGAGCACTGTCCTTGGACTTTCTCAAGGCTAGAGCTCCACCACTTGAGACAGCACCACTTCCGGCTTTTTTCTATGTATGTGGTACAGAGGAATTGAACCCAGGTCTTCGTGCATGCTAGCTAGGCAAGCACTCTATCACTAGACCAAACTCCTGGCCCGCCTTTAAAAAAACAAAACAAAACAAAACAAAACTAGGAGATTTGGATATGAGGTAGTAGGTTAAATTAAGAATATCAGGTAAGGGGTCGGGAGTTTGGCCTAGTGGTAGATGCTTGCCTAGCATGCACAAGGACTCTGGTTCAATTCCTCAGTACTACATACATAGCAAAAAGCCAGAAATGGTGCTGAGGCTCAAGTTGTAGAGCTCTAGCCTTGAGAAAACCCAAGGACAGTGATCAGGCCTTGAGCTCAAGCTCAGGACTGGCAAGAAAAAAAAAAAAAAAGATGAATATCAAGTAAGGATTTGCCACAAAGTCAGCCACCCATGAAGTGGGAACAATGGCTATCTCCTTGAGAATGCAAAAAGATTTATGTGTGGTTTAAAAAGGCTGTGTTGGAGGACTTATACTTGCAACAAAGTCACAGTTGGGACACAATTTCTTTTCTAGCTTGACAAGGCTTGTGGGCGCTGAAAACCAATTTCTTTTTCATACATAAAGGCAAAGGAGATGTAGGTGGCTTCATAAAAAAAAAAAAAAGCTAGAAACCATGCTCTCAGGAAATCACGATTCTTGTCCTTAACTGTGACACTTACAAGAAATGACCATAACTATTTATGTATTTATACACATATATACAAACATACATATGTATATACAATTAACATGAACATGTATTTGTTGGGCTGTGTGCAGTCTTCTTAGCACTGGGGTACACTTGAACAAAACAGATCTCATAGTATTTATATTTTAATCAGAACAGTAGTGAGAAGAAAGATGGAGTACGATATGGAGCTCACAACTTCCATTCCAGGCTAAGTTGAATGATTGGGATTGTCCTCTCTGAGGAGATTAATATTGAGCAGAAACCTGGGGGATGGAGAATGAGAAGTGGGTATGCACACTTGCTTTGCTGTAGGCAAAGCAAGCAGCTGCCTGAGGGCCTTTGCACTTTCGGCTTGCTCTGCCTAGACCTCCCCCTTCCTGCACATAGCCTACTGTGGAAGCCTCCCTGGAATAGGACTGGAAATCCAACTGGGAGGCTGTTGTGATAAGCACTCAGGTGAGAGGTGATTGGTTGACTGGAATGGAGCTCAGTGCTCAGTGAGGCAGTCATCAGATTTGGAATTTCTTTCCCTTCTTCCTTCCTTTCATTCTGTCTCCTTCCCTCCATAGCAAGTTTTCTTTCTTTCCTTTCAATTGTTTTACTAAAGTATAATTGACATGGAAAAAAGCCATACATATTTAATAGATGCACCCTAATGAGCTGGGGGATGAATGCGCACTCACGAAACCATCATCACATCAAAGTTTCAGTATTATCTTGAAAGCAGAGCCAGCAGAACTTGAACACAGGAAAAGCTAGAAATCTAGAATGTCTGCTAGATTGATGGCTGGCACAGGTAGGTCTAGATCACTTCCAGTATTAAGAAAGAGTTGCTGAGAAAGATAAGTCTAAGAATCTTTGATGGGGTGGGGGTGGGGAATCTGAAGAGTCAGGCTTATATGTGGATAGAAGAAAAAGCAAATGAGACCTAGCAAGTGATCTATGAAGAAAATAGAAGAGGAACTTGGAAGCAAAGGGAAGAGAGAATGTCAACAAGCTTGGTTTATTGCCATTGTCCTTTGAGCAAAGCACTTTGTAGCCAGCCACTGCATGGGTCAACAGCTACGAGTGAAGGGGCCATGCCAAGGTGAGCTACTCACCCTAATTCCATCAGGACAAAGCCCAACCCGCTTATTTCAGGAGATGAAACAGTGTCAATTTCAGCTAGAAGAGATCACTGAACATATCACATTGAAAGAATGAGGAAGGGTCAAGTGTTTGGGGGTTTGGAGAGGCAGATTAAAAAGAAAAGAGAAGGCTGAAAGGAAGAAGAAGGTACTGTAGTGAAAAAGTGAGGTTCCAGGATTACCATCATCAAAGGCCATACATATAAACTGTTCTTTCAAAGACCTGGGTGGGGCAGGGGAGGAAATGGGTAAGAAAGACAAGAAGTGATTACCATCGGCGTATTAGAGTTAGATGGTTCTGGATTCTTCTGACCAATGCCTCAGCTCCCTAAAGACATTCTTCTTTTTTTTTCAGGGCAATCATGGCTCATACCTACCATCCTGGCTACTTAGGCTGAGACCTGAGGACTGCAGTTCACAGCCTATCTATCACAGATAGATATGTCTGTGAAACTGAGATCTGATTAACCAGCAAAAAGCTACATATGGAGACATGGATCAAGTGATCGAGTGCTAGCCTTAAATGAAAAAAGCTAAGTGAGAGCTCAAAGTCCTTGAGTTCAAACCCTACTACCAGCCAGTATACAGGAAAAGGCCTTCATCTTTCCATTTATCTATCATAACACCTGATCTATAGCAGATACTAACAAAGGGAGTGGGATAGGCAGCTCCTCTAGCTTCTGGGGATACAGTAGCCAGCAGAAACAGAATAGTACTCATCTTATTTAATAGACCACACAACTTTCTGGAGGAAGAAACTGGGCTTCATCAAATAATCAGATAAATCAAATAACCAGACCGATGCATACACAATACATGTGTGCTCTGAAGTTCACACAACATCATGATCGTGTATTCAAAGAGAGGTTGGCCGTGGGGATAGAGAAGAGATCACTGAGAGAGGTCTCACAGGTGGGCAAAAGTCAGGAGGGGTGTGGGAGAAGAGTGGTGCATGGAGTGGAAAAGTGTAGAAGACCAACATGGCTGGAGTTCAGAGACAGAGCAAGAGTTGCTAGAGACGATCCTCAAGGGCAGGCGCAGCCCTTTATCTCTCAGGCCAACAGAGCCACAGTTTTGCTCAGGTGGAATGAAAAGAACCATGTTGGGTCCGAGATTGACCTCACTGAGGTCAGGGAGACCTCATTTCCTCTTGGCCGATGACTCATCTTTATTGATGTATGACTAGTCTCAGGAGATGGAAGGGGAAATCTTCTTCAGGTCTTAGATGAAAAGTTTCCTCTGTGAGGAGGAAGGTTCATAATGAGGGCAGTCATTTCCTCCCAGCCCCATTCTACTGTGTGAGATGCTTCCTGATGCAAACAGGAGAGATACAGCAATCAACAACCACCATGTGGAAAGACAAGAAAAGCAGAGCATAAAAACTCAGTGTTCAGACATTACCAAGTCATCAAACTAACCCTGGAAACTGCTTTACTTCAGATACCTGGTGTGATGTAAGATAAGTCTTTTGCCACTGTTTTTGAGTGTCAGGCTTTTCTTTTAAGTTTTAGCAAGGATTTATTTTATTATTACAGAAGATGCTCTCCATGAAGAAAAAAAATGGGAGTTAAAAACTTTGAGTGTCAATTTTTCTTTGTTTTTGAAACTTGCAGCCAAAATCAATCATAACTCTGCAGAAATTGCAATTTTAGTCTAGAAAAGAATCATATAAAATTGGATATAGTGACTCATATCTGTGATCCCAGTTATTTAGGAAATGGAAGGATCATGGTTTGAAGCCAGCCCAGGCGAAAAGTTACTGAGATCCTATCTCTAAATAAACCAGGCAAAGTGGTTTATTTCTGTGTGTTTCAGCAATGGTGAGGTGATCTGAGGCCCGCTCTAGGCACAAACTCAAAGACCTAATAAAAAAAATAACTACAGTAAAGAATAACTGGAAGGATGATTCAAACTCTACTAGCCCTAAAAAATAATAGCATCATACAAAATAAATATTCTTTATATTTTGAGTACCTTTACAAGAAATGGATTTTGGACTGGTATCCTTTTAACACAACCTAAAAATTATTCTTGTAATTATTATTTTCTGTCCACAGCTTTTCTTTTCTGGCTTCTTTTGGATTCTTTGCTCCAAAGATGAGGAACAGCAAAGGTGCGAGGAGTGACTGATATCACTCCTTTGCAGGTGGGAGCCACAAGATGGTCAGTCAGGAACATCTGTCCAGATAGCCAGCACGATGAGACATCATTGGCTCTGCTTCAAGGACAGGGCTTTAATGAACTGAGTGGGTACTTAGAGCTCTTTGAGAAAGGAGAAGAAATGGAATCATGACACACAGAGATCTGGCAAACTATGCAGGGACTACGCCATCAGTCAATATCAGTCAGGCTGAGAGTTCAGGGCAACCAATCCCAATCCAGGGCTCATATAGTGCAGACAATAAATAAATATGCCAGCTTCAGAATCAAGGCAGCCCAGGACCTTCAGCACCTCTTCATCAAAACTCTAGTTTTGAAAATAGTAAGTAGTAATATTTATCCTATAGAATTTCTGCAACTCAGGGAGCTATTTTAGATAAGGTAAACTTTCCAGTGAATATTTGTCATTGCCATGTAATACAGACTGTTCAGTTGGGTGTTGATGAAAAGGCAACAGAAAACTAAAATACTGATGTTTCACATGAATACATGATTATTTATTTACAACATGTAGCTAATACCTTGCTAACAAGCTGTGGGAGACAATTAAGGAAAATCATGTTTACAGAGATAGACTCCTATCTTACAACTTTAGATTTCCAACCCTTCTCGATTTGCTTTTTAGTATTTAGTCTATAGGTTGAATGTGTAGTATGAATAGCTCTCCTAAGCACCTGTAAGATATGTTGAGCCTCTTACCCAAAGAGTTTTATAGTGTTTTTGAAAAATAAGACTGAAATAGTGGGAGATGGATACAAAGAAAGGTAGACAGGATGGAAGGATGGGATGATTTTCCATTTGTCTACTATCTTTTTATCTTTTCCAGAGGAACACAGTCTTAAGGTAATTTTTTTCTCTTCCTCTTTTAAGTTATGTTTCTGTGTTTTGATAATGCACCACCTGTAGCTTTGTAGTTGTCAAATGGGTACAAATCAACACAGAACTATTTGGAATTATAACTAATAATATCTGGTTAATGACCCAGTGTGAAGATACCAAAGACTGGTTTCATGATAGTAAAAACTGACCTAAAGAAACATCCAGGAAATAATATAACTAATTATTGAACCTACACCATTAAAAAACCATCAGTCAGGTATTTCTGCATGCCTGAAGTCCAAGAGATTTGCCAAAGAAAGAAATCAATAAATTATGTACTCTCCATAAGATACAAGAGAAAAAAAAAAGGAGAAAGAACTTTGCTGACTGTTAACAATAAATCCATCCTGTGTTGATGCTATTTTTTTTTCTTTTCCTTTTTGGTGGGTCAAGGAGCTTGAACTCTGGGCCTGGGCGCTGTCTCTGAGCTCTTCAGCTCAAGGCTACTACCCTACCCCTGGGCCTGGGTGTTGTCCCTGAGCTCTTCCGCCCAAGGCTACAGCCCTACCCCTGAGCCAAGCCCCAGTTCCCGTTTTCTAGTAGTTAATTGGAGATAAGAGTCTTAGCTCCTTTCATGCCCAGGCTGGCTTTGAACCTTGAGCCTTAGATCTTAGCCTCCTGAGTAGCTAGGATTACAGGAGTGAGCCACAGCACCTGGCTTTGTTGGTGCTTTTCATATGTAAAATATTACCTTCAAAATATTACCTTCAAAATATTACCTTCAAAAGATCCTTCAGGGAAATGGATGGACCTGAAAATACATTATGTTAGGTAAAACAAGGCAGGTTCAGAGAGACAAACCTATCAAAACATATACAGTCATGTGAATATCTACACAAATAAATTGACAGAAGTATGATATACAAAGGGGGGATTGCAATGGTAACTCTTCTGAACAGTTTAACAAAATGAATAGGAGAAAGTGGAAACGTATTTTGTCCAGATGTGAAGGGAGGTTAAGGGGAGGGGGCAGTCAAATGGAGAGAGGAAGGGTAGGCTGATAGAGTCATAGTATTCCGTGTACATATGTGAAGATGGAACCACATAACATGAGAGGATGTGTGAAGTTAGGAGAGATGAGTGGGGAGGGGAGGAGACAATGGAAAGACTGACATTGATTAAAATGAATAGTATTTATGAACTAATTTGTTGAATTAAAAACTCCTTTGAACAACTAGAGATAGTATTTTTTAAAAGATCCTATGAAGTCAGAAATATAATTTGGCCCAGAAAGAAGTCGATTCAGAAAATGTAATTAACTTTCTAAGACTGTGCAATACATGTATGGCAGAGTCGATTTGGAGTGTCAATTATCCTGATGAAGATAACAAGCATTAAAATGAAAGAGCATGCAAATTTGTGTCTGAAGATGATATGACAGGATGAAACTCACTAGCATTTTCTTCTCTTTGCTAACAATCTGCAACAGAAATTAAAACATAACCAAAGCTCTTGGGTGGCCAAATACTGATCATTATGTCTAACCATCTTTTGTGCAATGTGCTTATTTTTAAGAGTTGTTGGGTGATTGGGGGAGGGGAGCGTGCCAGACTCTCCTACCCCACTGATGAAATACTCCATCATGCGTAAATGAGCAGTTGTTCTTGGAAATGATTAGCACACACTAGTGTGTTGGAAAAGGCAGGCTTTTGTTCACTCATCAGGTACAAAAAAAAATCCTTGCAACCCTCCCAGGATTTATTGATCTGATATGACTGGGTGGGAAGCAAAGGAATTCTTTCAGTGGTAGTCATTGCAGAAGGTCGTGGCAGAGGGTGACATTGTCCTCAGTGAGAATTATTGTGACTATTGTCCAAATCTGGCAGTCGTTTTTTCAAAACTTGTTTGCTTTTGTTTTGTTGGTGCTTGGTACCTGGAACATCAAGATCATTCGGCTGCCAAGCCACAAAGGAAGAATGAAAACCTAGGATTTCCCTGGGGCACCAGCTTTTGTTTGAATTTGGGGCAAAAGTAAAATCTTCCCAAGGAGAGTTGAGAACTTCCTGCTGGTTCACATTTCAGAGCTTGTACTTAATCCCCACCCTGGCACCAGCTCCCAGAGCGAACAGTCAGAGTTCAGGAGACCCAGGGGCACAGCGCTTGCCTGAGACCTGAACCAATGACCTCACAGTTTCCAGTAAGTTCTACAGAATGGGGCTGGGATTCTCATGAGGATAGTGACTTAGAAATACTTCTCTTAAGCAACTAAAAACTTGAAATTTGAACATTAGAAATGTTTCCTCAGAGCAATCTGGTTCTGGGTTTTTTGTTCCTAACCTTCTTAAGCTACAGAGTCAGAGGGAAATAGAACCTCTCTGTAACAGTCATCAAATCCAAGTGACAGTACAATGAGCAGGTGAGACATTGAACAGAGCTATCTTCCTGAATAAGATCAAAGAACTAAAATGAAAAGGGTATTTTGGTTGTTGTTGCCTTTTTGTCTGTTTGTTTGAGGCCAGTGACAAGACATGGGAAGAGACAGAAAAGGGCAACATCCTGAAGATCACAGTTCTGGCTCTGCTTTTGTTTTCTTTTTGGTTTATATGATCAAAGGCAATTTGTTTAATCTTTCTAACCGCTGCTTCTTTATCTATAGCTAGGTATTTGTCTAAGCTTTAGAGTATTGGTATGAAGCTTCATCTACCTACAGACTGCTTCAAAGCACATGGTGTTTATTACACACTCAGTAAATACTAGCCATGATTAAATAATCATAGAGACATAGATTTGGTGTTACTGGGGTGAAGGGGAGGAAGTTGTCTCAGGAGAGTGACCTTTACCGACAACAGAAGACCTCAGCTGTCCTTAAGGTGCACTGCTGTGCATGGTGCACTAGAAATGAGAACGTTGTTGGGTGAACATCACTGTGGCACCCTATAGGGGACTCTAAGTGGTAGTCACCTGACACTTCCTCTCTCAAACATGGCTTCCCATGTGTGAAACCAGCTACCTTGGAATGGGGCAGTGCTTTGATAGAAAAGAAATAATCTATAGATAGCATAAACACTAAGTACCCAGTTTGGGGGTCTTCTGAACTCAACCTTGGCCCCTCTGAGCTTTAGTATCCATATAAGGGTTAAATTAAACACAAGTTCTGTTTGAGATGGGAGCCAATAAGAGGTTCTCAAACTAATACTCTTGGTCAAGTAGAGGTGGCTCATGTTTGTAATCCTAGCTACTTAGAAGGCTGAGATTTGAGAATTACAGTTCTAAGCCAGCCTAGGCAGGAAAGTCCATGAGACTTTTATCTTCAGTTAACCAGCAAAAAGTTCGGAGTGGAGCTTTGGCTCAAGTGGTAGAGTATCAGTCTGGAATGCACAAGCTGAAGGATAGCATCTGAGCCCTGAGTTCATGCCTTAGTGCTAGCACATACTACCTAAATAACGAGGTAACTCACTAAACAAATAAAATGGGTACTCTTGGGATGATTGTTTTCTTCCACTTTATAAGCTATAAACGCTTTAGAAACAAGTATGTTACCAGAGAAAATGACATTTGGGCTTTTTGATGAAGAATAATCCTCAAACAGCTTGTTGTAAACACATTGCTGCAAAGTACATCACCCAAAGCTAATCTCTCCTGCACAGCCATGTGACCAGAGTACTGAGCTGAGCTTCTTTCTAGGCTAGATGCTTCATGCAGGGGAACAAGAAGCTGAGTATCACACGCATGGGTGGCTGCAAGGGAGAACCACTCATTCCTCATTCTGCAAACAGTAAAATCCTCAAGTTAGAAGGAAGCGCATGAATTTAACACAAAAGTTGCAGGAGCAATATTCTTTTCCATGGTGCCCATGGTTTAGGGAGATCGGCAGTACTTTCAGTGGTGATCCTTCTTCCTCATACAGAACTTCTCATGAGGAAACCAAATCCTTTGGCCTCTGTAGCTTGGCTTCTTGTCCATGGTCTGGTCAGAGTGGAGTGTGCCCATCCCAAGTACCAGTTTCTTTAAAAGCCACCCTGAGACGTCCCTGAAAAGCTGAAGTTTGCACAAATAATCCCCATAGCTATTATGCAGAACATCTTAAGGGAGGAAATCTTTCCCTAAGAGATGTGATTTGTAGGGACAAACCTTTGTTCTGAAAATACTCATCACAGGCTTCTAACAACCTTAAAGTAAGCTTTATCTTAAGACTTTTGTCTCTGTTGAGATATATATATATATATATATGTGTGTGTATACTTACATACATATATATCACATGCATTTACCAAATGTGTATATGTAATATGTCATATACACATGCTATATCATATATAATATATTAAAAATTTTGAGTTGATATATGTGCATAAGTGTATGTATATATATATATATATATATTAATTATACAGTTTATAGTGGTTTATTCTTTGGGTGGAATGAATGAATGAGTTGGTTCTAAGGTCTTGGAGAAGTAAGGGGAGGAGGGAGCTCACTGCCACAGGTAGCTGGAAACAGGCTCTCCACTTTTTCTATTGCCTCCCCCAGTGCCCTGACACCCCCCTTTGCAGGGCATTACCAACTTATGGCAGAAGTTCACCAATGCCATCCTAATGTGTAAACTTCACCATCCTGGGGTCCTAGACCTGTGGGCATCCCTTTCATCATCCACCACGTCGGATTTGAGCATCCATCCCATGGCAACTTCAGTCTCCAGGGTCAGACAGTCCTGACCCCACCCCCACCCGTGGGTGTGGAGAATAGCTTCTTTCAAGCTTCCTCTCAGCCAACAAAGTTTTCTTAGATGGATTTGACCCATGACCTCCTGCCCTTTACCCTGTTCTGGTCTGGCCACTCCCTGGGGTTCTCCAGTGACAGAAGAACAGACAAAGGCTGGGAGGTCCAGAGACGGCAGCTCCTAAAGTCTTCTCTGCACCTCACAGACCACCAGCTTGGTGAGCACAATCTGTTCCAACCTGTCGTTATTATGGACACCATCAACCCCCAGGGTGGGAAGAAACACAGCAAAGAAGGGAGAGAGAAGGCGACTATGGGTATTTCTGAGTCCTGTCCGGACACTCAGTGCTCAGCAAGACATTAACCAATGTGTAATCTTCTTTCTGACAGGTGAGAACAGCCAGAATGGAAACCAAATCTCTGAAGAATGCAGGTACCTTAGGGACATAAATAATTTCAGAAGAAAAAACAACAACAACAACAAAAGCTTCCTATCAAACATGCTGACCAAACTTCCTTAAGCTAACTGGGATATCAATGATGGTTTCCATGAGGATGATGGGTGGCTTTGGGAGGGGGACAATGAACAATTCTTGGTTTGAAGACTATGACAAAAACTGCTAGATTCACTTCATCATTTTCCAAGAACTGACCTGCCTTGAAATTAACCATGTCCTGATTTTCCTGGGCCAAGTGTTCCAATTGTGGCTGAAGACTGTGTTAGTAGCACTTTTTAAAATTGTATGATCTGGTAAGATTTGATATCTATATTCACTCAGGAAATACTCGCCATAACCAAGATAGTAAAGGTATCCATGACTCTCAACTGTCTTCTTATGTAATTCTTTCCTGACATTTCTAATCCCACTCCCTTTTGCTTTCTGTTCCTCTTTGGATTTGCTCGAGTTTTACATAATGGAATCATATAGTATGCACTAACTCCTTCTACTCCACATCTTTTTTTGAGAGTTACCCAGGGTTTTCTCTGTATCCATAGTTTGCCTTGCTATTAAGTATTATACATTATATGGAGGTATCATAATTGCCTGATTCATTCACTGTGGACAATTGTCTAGCTTGTTTCCAGTCTTTATCCATTCTAAAGAAAGGTGACAGGAACACATATACATACTTTTGCAAAATAATATATACCTTTTCCCTAGAGTACAACGGTTGGGTCATATGGTGGCAATAATGTTTAACTTACTTCAAATTTATTTGTTTGATATGTTTTAGAAATCTTTAATGAAATCTAATTGTCATGCATAGGGCAACCTACTGGAGTCAACAATTTGATAAGTTCTGATGTTCATGTATACTTTTAAACGCCCCACCCAAATCAAAATCATGAACCTGTCTCTCAACCTCATCTTGATCTCTTTCCCCCTGCTCTTCCCTGCCTGCATGCATCCCCAGACAACCTCTCATCTGCGCCCTCTCTCTTTCTCTCGCTCTCACTCTCTCCCTCCCTGTCTCCCTGCCTCCCTCCCTTCTCCCTTCACGTATTTTAGAGTTGTTATGTAAATATAATCATGCAGTGTGCAGGTGGGTCTGGATTTCTTCACACAGAAATTTGAAATTGGTCTATGCTACAAGCAGCCATGGTTCGTGTCTTTAGTTTCTTGTGTATATGTTATTGCATGGGTGTGTCACAGTGTATTAATTTGTTTGCCTGTTGATAAACATCTGGGCTACTTCTAGTCTTTTTAGCTATTACCAGAGAAGCTGTTGGGAAAGCTTGCAATAAGCCTGTGTGGGTTTATTTCTGGATTCTCGGTTCTATACATCAGCCTGTAGCTCTGTCTTAGCCAGAGCCACTTTCTTCTTACAGCTCTGTAATAAGTTTTGAAATTGGGAAGTTTGAGCACTCCAGCCTTATCCTTCTTAAGGAGCTTTAAGCTATTCAAGACTATTTGAAATTCTGTGGGAATTAGTTTCTTCATTTCTGAAAAAAAATCATCAGTATTTTGATAGAAATTGCATTGAATCTGTAGATTGCCATATGGTAATACTGACATACTAAATTCTCCAGTTCCTGCTGATGAGATAGCTTTCCTTATATGCTTCTTATTGTCTTTTTCGGGAATAGTTGTGGTTTCCTATACACCAGGTCCTTCAGATGGGTGAAATTCATCCTCGTGTATTTTATTTGGGGTATGCTATTGTAAGTGGGAATACTTTCTCAAATGTATTTTCTAATTATTTGTTGTTGGCTTATACAAATGACTAATTTTGCGTTGACTTCCTAATTTTTCTTGTTTTTCTGTGGCTCTTTGAGATTTTCCTCTATGTAGGTTCATGTTATCTGTGAATCTAGTTTTACTTCTTCCTTCCAACTGGGAGGTCTTTTATCCGTTCTTTCTTCCTTATTTGCTCTAGATACAGATTCTAATGCAACGCAATGGTAAGGGTGACAGTCACTACTTATTTATTGCTCCTGACCTTAGTGTGAAGATAGTCATTCTGAGGTGACATTCACAGATCATTTTTCAAAGGTAGAGACGTTGTGTTAGGTTCAGGAAGTTTCTTTCTCTTCCTACTTTGTCAAGTATTTTTGACAGCAAGAGTAATGCTGGTCCCATAAAATGAGTTGGTAACTGCTCCCTCCTCTTTAATTTTTGCAAGATATTGTGTATAGTTGGCATTATTTCTTCCTTATACATTTGATACCAACTAGTACAACCATTTGAGATGAAGTTTTCCTTATATGACAGTTTTTTGGGGGTTTTGTTTGTTTGTGATGGTACTGGGACTTGAACTCAAAGCCTGAACACAGTCCTTGGGCTTTCTCAAGGCTAGCGAGCCACCTCGTGAGTCATAGCACTGCTTCCAGCTTTTTCTGCGTATGTGGTACTGAAGAATTGAACCCAGGGTTCCATAAATGCTAGGCGAGCACTCTACTACGAGACCATCCTCCTGACCATCCTTATATGACAGTTTTTAAAACTGTGGTTCCAGTTTTAAAAACAGTTTTCAGGGTATTTGAATGGTCTATTCTTTCTTCAGTGACATATTAGTGTTATTTCAAGAAAGCTTTCAGTTTCATCTAAATTGTACTTTTTCTGTCACTTGGGTTTGAACTCAAGGCTTTAAGCGTACTTGAAAGGTGCTTTACCATCTCTAGCCCTGCTTTCTACTTTTTATCATTATACATTATGATGATTAGCTTATATTAGTTATATTTTTTGCTGGTTATTTTGAAGATAGAGTCTCTTCCTGGACTGATCTTGAACTATGATTTCCCCATATCTCAGCTTTCTGAGTAGCTAGCACCCAGGTCAAGTTGAAATGAAGTTGTTCATAATATTGCTCTATTATCACTGTATTATAAGTACAAACTATAGTTGCTCTTTGATCCTTACATGTATTTTTTGCTGTTGTCCTGCTAGGTAGAAATTTGTTCACATCATTGATGTTTCCAAAGGGTCAGCTTTTGGTTTCACCAATTTTTTTTCTCTTTTATTTTTTGTTTTCTAGTTCACTGAATTCCATTTGGATTTTATTTTCTTCCTTTTAGACTTACTCATTCTCTTTCTTCTAGTTTCTTAAATTGCTTTGGAGCTTTTTTTTTGCCAGTCCTGGGGCTTGAACTCAGGGCCTAAGCATTGTCCTTGGCCTTTCTCAAGGCTAGAGCTCTACCACTTGAGCCTCAGCACCACATCTGGCTTTTCCTATGTATGTGGTACCCAGGAAATGAACCTGGGCCTTCATTCATGCTAGGCAAACACTCTATCACTAGGCCAAACTCCCGGCCCTGAAGCTTTTTATTTTTTCATATATTCTTTTTTGCAATTAATAGAAGGGTTACATTATATTCACCAGATAGAAGGTGCATTACTTCACATACATTGATACCCTTTCTCATATCTTGGTTCCCATTTCCCTCCCCCCACCCTCGCCCCTCATTTTGTTTTCCTCCCTTCCCTATCTGACTTCAAATAACCAAATACACATATATACAATATATCCAATAACCAGGTGAAATACTGTAACAATATGAGACAGCAAAGGAAATGAGAGATACCATAGTACATTAAGAACAACAATCACTCATTATATGGCTTTTGTTTCTATATTCTGGAGGTCCTTTTATTTAGCCTGAAGCTTTTTTTAATGTAGGCATTTGGTGTAATAAATTGTCCCCTAAGTATTCATTAATGGCACACATAAGTTCTGACACATTGTAGATTAATTTTTATCTGGGTCAAAAAACTTTCTGTATTATCCTTGGGCTTCTTCTCTGAGCCAAGCATGACTTATGTCAGGAATATTGGAACTCTTTTTACTGATTTCTAATATGATTGGATATTTGTTCTCTAAGAATATAATTTGTACAAGTTGTATAAATTGACTGCAAATTGTTTTATAGCCCAAAATATAATCTATCTTGGTAAATGTGGCTGGTGATGAGAAGAAGGAAGTCTTTTATTTGGAGTATGGACACACATTCCCAGTTTTATTCTGTTCTTCTGGCGTGAATTGTGGTATGAATGTCAGTCATGTTAGGTTGTTGGTGGACAACATCTGATGCTTCCTTGTTCTTAAGAGAGTTATTGAGAGAGGAACACTTCAGTGTTCAGCTATAATGTTGGATATGACTATTTCTCTTTGTAGTTCTGTTAGGTTTCCCTTCATGTATTTTGGAGCTCCAAGTTCAATATTGTATACTATTCCACTTTTTCTTACTTGCATTGTTTCTGACAAGAAATTTCACACCATGGTTCTGAATGTATCTTATGTGTTTTTGCTGACTGCTTTAAAAAAAATATTCTCATTATCCTTAAGTAGTTTGTTTTTGTTTTTGCCAGTCCTGGACTTGAGCTCAGGGCCTGAGCACTGTCCTTGGCCTTTCTCAAGGCTAGAGCTCTACCACTTGAGCCTCAGCAGCACTTCTGGCTTTTTTCTATGTATGTGGCACCAAGGAACAGAACCAGGGTCTTCGTGCATGCTAGGCAAGCACTCTACCACTAGGCCAAACTCCTGGCCCCCTTAAGTAGTTTTACAAAGGGGTTTCAAGATGTCAGTTTGGGAATACAATGCCTCTTCCTCTGTCAGCCCTTTATTCTTCTCCCTCTCTCCCAACCCCACTCCTCAATTTTCCTAGTTCAATTTTCACTTACATATACTGAGTATTGTGACTATTCTCCCATCTTTCCTCTCTCCATTTATCTATCTACTCCTCTTGCTGCTTTTAAGATGTTTTTCATTTGATTGTGATGTATCTTGGTGTGCTTCTCATTACGTACCTTCATGCATTTAGAGTTCACAGAATCTCTAAGCTTAGCATTTATAATGTTTTTATAAGTAAATAATATTTTTAGCATTATTTCTTCAAATGTTTTCCTGTTCCCCCCCTCACTTTAAGAAATTTCAGGTACTTGTATTTTAGGGCACATGAAATTGTCCACAGCGCACTGTACTGGTGTTCTTATGTTCTTGGATTCATTCTGTCAATTTGCCCATTCCTATTGTTATACCTTCAAGTGTACTAATCTTTTCTTTTACCATGTTCGGTCTGCTGTTTCTCCCCTCTCATGTTTTCCCTTTGAGACATTACAGTTTTTGTCTCTAAACGTTCAGGCTCTTTCCTATTTTGTATTGTTTTCTAACTTCCTGAAACTATAATTGATGGTAACAGTTTCAACAACCTTCTCTGCCAGTTCTAGCATCTGTGTTTATTCTAGGTCTGTTTGATTGACTGATCTTGTTATTAGATATCAAGGTTTTTTTTTTTTTTGCCTCTTCTGCATGCCTTGTATCTTTGACTGCTTGTCAGACATTGCACATTTGACTCTGTTTATTCCTATAAATCTCAAGCTTTGTTCTAGATGAATTAGGTTTCTTGGAAACAACTCCATTCTTTTAGGATTTTTAAAAAATGATTTGTTAGGTGTGTCTGACACAGTCCAGAGTCTAGGGCTAATTATTCCTCACTACTGAGCAAAGCCTTCCTGTTTTCTCTACCTAGCATCCCATAAATTGTAAGTTTTTTCCAGTATCGTTGGAGGGAAGAGGTACTTTTTCTGGCCCTCTGAGAACAGCTGAATACTGTTTAATCCTTTTCTCATTTTTCCCTAGCTTCAGATAATTTCAGAAAACATGCATCAATCAATATTTTTGAATATTTTAGAAGGACCATGTGCATTTCCTTTTGGCTTAGCCAACAACAGCAAAACAACCTGCTGTTGAAAACAAGGTAGCAAAGATGGTTAAGTGGCCTCTCAATTGTCTGTAAATGTAGGAATTCAAGGCAGTTTCTAGTTTGTATTTTCTGCACTGTCTACAAGAAATGTGCGTTACTATCCCTATTTAGAAAAACATACTGTGGTTAAAATAATTTTTGAAAGCTTGCTTGTATTTTCATATTTCTAGGTTGTAGGGTTTGCCCTTGGCTTTGGAAAGGCAGGGCTTAGTGACTTAAACCTTCTCTATTGAGGGACACTGGTCACTCACACCTGTAATCCTAGCTGCTGAGGAGGCTGAGATCTGAAGATCCTGGTCCAAAGCCAGCCCAGGCAAAAAAAAGTGCATGTAGCCATTATTTAACCAGTAAAAATCTGGAGGTGTGACAGCTCAAGAGCACCAGCTTTGAGCAAAACAGCCAAGGCTCCCTAAGTTCAAGCTCTAGTGCCAGCACAAACAACCAACTTCTCTACTAAAGTAAAAACAGAATCAGTATTCTAGACCACCGTTGATGAGATCATTATGCTAGTATTCACTGAGACATTCGAGTGAGGCAGCAATCTTGACCTTCCCTACCTCTCCAATTTCTGCACATTTCCCTCAGCAAGAGAAACATTTGTACCACCTATGGGTGTTTTTCTTCTTGTGATATGGTGTGTGTTAGTAGTAGTAACTGAGCTTGAATTTTAGAATCTTGAACTTTTGGTGTTTTTGCTCAAGGCTGGCACTCTACCACTTAAACCGCACCCCCATATCTGGCTATTTTTTTTCTGGTTCACTGGGGATAAGGGTTTCATGGACTTTTCTGCCCAAGGTGGCTTCAAATGACAATCCTTACCTCTTAGCATTCTGAGCAGCTGGGATTACAGGCATGAGCTACCAGCATTCAGCTACCATCTTGTTGCGTTTATTTAACAAACTGAAGAACAATGCAGTAGCAATGGGAATCAGGAATGTGTGCCACAAATAGAGAACAGAGTCAGGCAGGTGAAAGAAAGTGTTTTACCACCTCATTGGAAGGAAAGACCTAGCTGTAGTCCTTCACTTTAGACCTATGTTCTGGGGAGAACCATTGTAGATGTTCTGCTCAGTAACTAAAACATCTGAAGACTTTCCAGAGATCAATTATGTATTTGAAGCAGTTCTATTCTTAAATTTACAAGGGAACACACTGAATCTTATCCGTTTTCTTTTATTAGGCAAATCATTTACATTTTATTATGATAATGAAGTCTATAAACAAGATTACTTTATTAAGTCACCACCTCCCCAGCTTTTCTTCTCGGCAGTAAGTATTCACTACAGCTTAACAAGCCTCCCACCAGCTCTTAAGGGTATTAAAAGTTTTTTTTCTTTTTCTTCCTTAGAGATTTAACAGACATGTAAAATCTTTTAATTTTTCAGAACTCTTGGAAAAAGCGTTTCTTTATCCTGTCAAAGAGTGGAGAAAAGGGCCTGAGTCTTTCTTATTACAAAGACCATCAGCCCCGAGGTTCCATCCAAATTGATCGGTGTGTATGTGAGCAAGAAAATGTTTATATCATGAAAATTTAAATTTACATTGACAGAGAGAATCAAGAGCTTCAAACTTACTATAATTATATCTGTAAGAGAAATAAAATAATGAGCACTTTGGGCAAAGGATAGTAAAATATTTATCTTACATTGTATGTTGTAGTTGGTTAAGTCTTTAATTAATAAGCATTTAGTTAAAGACTTTGGTTCATTTAATTTATGGATAAAATGGAGAAGATGAAATTACTATTTTATAATGCCACGATGGAGTTTAAGAAACATTTAGGTTTTTAAAAAAAAAATCTTCCCTTTAGAAAATTATGTACAAAAATTTGGAAAAGATTATTTCTGAATAATCCAACTCAAACAGGACCTTTTGGATTAGATTTCTGGGCAGAAGCAAGGATTTTCAATTAGGGGTGAGTCAGATCTAAAACCCAATTTATTCTCTAAAATGGAAATAAAACAATTAATAATTACCAGCAGCATAACTCCAATGATTGGACAGTCTTCAAAACGTGGCTCAAGCAGATCTTAAGCTTTATTCCATTTGACTCTTAATATAAAATATGAGTCATTTTTCATCCTAATCTGGTATATATATATATATATATATATATATATATCCATTTCGCACTTTGTTTTTGTACCTCACAGAAGTTCCAGGATAGAAGTTGGAATAAGTAGCCAAGAAAGGATGCAATCTGTGCAGAAGATGTTTAAATGCCACCCTGAGGAGGTGATGTCCATAGGAACATCCAGCAGGAACTACTTCCTCATTGGCCATGACAGGTGGGTTAAATGGTGACACAAAATACCCCAAAGCAAGCCCAGAAATTGGACACTGTAGAGTAATAAACATGGAGAAACATAACAGAAGCATGAAGCATTGAAACAGAATCCCCGAGATAAGGAATCCAGATGTTGACAAGGCCAACACTAAGGACGCCCCAAACCTCCCTTGTAACTGTTGTTGGTCCTTTCGATTGTGACAGCACAACTCCAGCCACTGCATGGTGTTCTCCTGTGTCCCTATCTCTAATCCAAATTTCCCTTTTTATAAGGACACCAGTTACACTGGACTAGGATCCAACTCTATTCCAGTGTGACCTCAACTAATTATATCTTCAGGAATCCTCTTTTCCAAATAAGGTCATGTACTGAGGACTGGGAACTGGGACTGGATTGTGTATATTCTGGTAGTGGGACAATGATACAACTCAATCCACAATAGTCTCTAACATCCCATATACATTCGGCACAAACCAAAGTCAATATGGAAATACTTCTACAAGCTACACGTTTCAAGGAAGAGCTATAGTTACCTCTAAGAGTCTTCAGGTTTTTTGTTTGTGTTTTTGTTTTGTTGTTGATGATTTGGGGATTGAACTCAGGGCTTCGGTGCAGTCCCTGAGCCTGTTTGCGCTCAAGGATTGCACTCTACCACTTGAGCCATAGCATCACTTCCGGCTTTTAAGAGGTTAATTGGAAAAGAGAGTCTCATGGGGACTTTTCAGCCTGGGCTAGCTTTGAACTGCAGTCCTCAGATCTCAGACTCCTGGGTAGCTAGGATTACAAGTAGGAGCCACCCCAGTAGGTATCCAGCTGAGAGTCTTCAATTTTAAGTGGGGCTCCTAGAGCTAGCCAATGTGCCTAGTGGATTCTCCACACCTGCTTATCTGTGAGGTAGGCTAGCAGGCAGAGGGAGGCTGGGCAGAAGAGGCAGTTGGTACTGAACCTAAAGCATGAAGTACCTGATCTGTTCAGATCAAGCCCCCAACCCAAAGTTCTCTGTGAATATTTATATGAGTCAACTGAAAAGATGGGATTTTTTTCCTCTTACATTATTTTTTACTAGTGGATCTCATTTAATGCAAAAATGGCTTTCCTTACATTATTTCACGGATGTATATAACATACTTTGATTATATTCATCTCCTTGGGCCTGTCCTCCTTCTGATCCCCTTTCTTTTCCCAACTAGTTCCCTTGCTGTTTTCTTGTCTTCCTTTTTAATAAATCCAGATCCCATATATAAGAATATATATATATATATATATATATCTCACCAATGTTTCTTCTAAGCCTGGCATATTGTGTTTAGCATGATGACTTCTAGTTTCATTCTCCTTTGTGGACAAATAAAATTCCATTGTGTACACGTACCTCATTTTCTTTGCCCATTCATCCGTTGCCTGGCACACAGGCTGATTCTGTAACAAGGCTATTGTGAATAGTGATGAGATAAACATGGGAGTGCACAAAAGTGACTATACTCAATGTTGTTTTGGTTTGTGTTTCTTTAAATGGCTCAATGTATTTAAATGGATTGAATCTTTTTTTCATGTGTTTATTGGTCATTTATAAAAAGACAGAGTTTATAAATGCATTCTACCCTTCTCCATCAACACACACATACTGTGTGGAGTAAGGTACCCTGAGAGACTTGCACAAAAATGGTATGTACAGGTTGCTTAAGAACACAATACACACTGAATGTTAAAGCCCACCCCCCAAAACCTTTTGAATATTCCTATTAGTTTTTAGTTCTCCTTCCATTTTTCAGCAGCTTTCCTCTGCAGAGAGGCATAAAGGTTAATTTTAGATTGTGAATGTGGAGGTGGTGAGAAGCCAGTGGGCCATTTAAACTGCTTGGGGAAGGAAAAAAAAATAATAAAACAATCTACTTCTCTGGTAGCTGCTTCCACAATCTGTTCTAACTGAATTAAAAGAATTCTTCTCTGGTTCAAAATGGGCACAGGTGTGTTCGCTGCCACATGCCGGCTGAGAGTTTCTTTCTATCAACAGAGAGAAGATCAAAGATTGGGTTTCCTTCATGATATCTTTTTGCTGGGATGATGCCCCACTGGATATGAAGGTAACTCTATGTTACTAATGATATTACAGGATGCCTGAACACAACTCACTTTTCATGGGAACAATAGTAGCTCTTTCTTTCTTCTTAGTAACTGGCATTAATACAGGGAAGAAGTAAAAATGGAGATGTAGGCCCTTTCTACCTTTTATGACTAATAAAAGGGAAAAATACTAGTTTTGTGCTTTGTGAGAGAACTAAAATACAGAAATTTGATTCTCACTATTGTGATAGAGTGAAAGTGGTGGAAATTTTTAATAAGAGTTAGAATGAAAGTATTTTCCCATCATTGTTATTCAATGACTAAGCTTTCAAATGACTAAGCCTATGGTGGTTTCTGTAAAAAAAAAAAAGCGCTCATTTTAATATAATGTCTCTTTTGTTTCAGGCCTAGTAAACTTTGAGGTTTTAATTTACTTCATAATGGGCTTTGTTAGTTTATCCATTTTCTTTCTTCCAGTAAACCTTTAAAATTTGTCTCTAGATGTCTTTACTGATATGTTTTCTAAGTTGTTTCATGCTTATAGCAAAAAGCAAAAGCCAGCTTAGCACTGGTGGCCTAGTCTTATAATTTTAGCTACCCTGAAGGCTGAGATCTAAATATCACAGTTCCAAGGTAGCCCAAGCAGACAAATCTGGCAGACTCTTACCCCCAATTAACTAGTGAAAAGCTGAGAGTAGAGGTGTAGCTCAAATAGTACAACTCCAGCCTTGAGCATAGAAGCCAACCAAGAGAGTGAGAGGTACTGAGTTCAAGTACTAGCACAAAATTAAAAAAAAAAATCAAAAGAGGTTAGAGGCAGGTTCAGGTGGTAGTTGCTAGCCAATAAGTGAATGCAGCGGATAATGAGTTCAAGTCCTGCTCTCAGACCAAAAACAAAACAAAGAACAGTAAAAATAAAGGTATCAGAGCAAGGTCTGTTTCCAAGTAGACTCAATGATGAGAACAGACAAGACAGCGTAGAGTGCAGATACAGACACAAAGGAGAAGATGGGCTGTGGGAGACTCCGAGGGGCTCTCAAGGCTGGGCTGCACATCCTCAGGGCTCTGAGAGTGAGCAAGAGACCTACTCACAAGACCAATGCACATCTTTGTGAGATGAGCTACCTGGAAGACCTGCTGTGAAAACCTGTGGGAAGGCCTTGGAGGCAGGAAGCTCACAGGGATGGGGGGAAGGGAGGGTTGTTGCTTCATTGGACACAGGAGACCTATTGTGTCCTGATCACTCCATTTCTCTTTCCTGCCTAGGAGAAGCATTCAGTGGGTGAAAGAAGGCCCATTTCAGACCCCAGCCCTCTCTTTGGTTTTTTCAGCACATCGGAGGCTGTGGACCTTACTTCGCCAAGGACCAGCCTTCCAGCTATGGTAACCAGAGTCACCTCCTTCTCGCATAGGACCCTAAACCTGGGAGTTCTACCAATTGGCAGTTGGCTTTGACCTTGCCCACCTTTCTCAAAGCCTAAAGCAGCAGAAGAAAGCTTCCTAACCCTAACATGTATGCAGTTTCCACACCACATGGATACTTTACCATTGCACCATTATTTTAAAATACACCCATTCCACTTGAATGCTCTAGACAGGCTGAGGCCCCTCAGCTAAACCAAACCTTTCCTTCCTTTCCCACACAGGACACAGATTTCATCCACAGAAAGATTCCCCAAACACAGCTTTGTTTCTTTTTCCACTGTCTGTGCTCCTTAGGCGTAGGGTGGGCCTTATTAACTTCCTTCTCTCTCCTTGATCAGTCTCGCTTCTTCGTGTAGATGTGGCTCACTTCACCATGAGAAGAAACCCACTGAAGAAATACAAAGTACAATATCATATACCTGCCCTGTGAGAGACTGCTCATCTCTCTGGGGTTTGTGATGTTTCTAAATTTGAGTAGTAGCAATAAACAGGCTGAGTGGTTTTGCTTTTCTGCACACATATTCTTTTTTCCCCTCTGAGATCTAGTCATTGACTTTCCCCTCTCTGTGTTTACCATGCACATGTAATGAAGCATGGCCTCTTCTTTTATCCAGTTGGTAGTTCTCCAACTATTTTAAAAGCTTTTCCTAGCATGTCAGATTCACCAGGCCAAATACCCCATTTCAGTTATCCATTTAGAGTAGAATTGGTGGTGTGGAAGAAGGCTGAGAAGGTTAATCCTTTCCAGCAAATGCCTTTTCCTTTTCACTCATGAGCATTCTTTCTCTGCCAGTGCTATGGTGAGTGCCGGTTTTGCCTTTTTCCACCATGTATTTAGATTTCAGTGAGTTTTCAATCCACTAATGTGAAGGGTATTGCTTGCTTTGCTGGGTTTTGTGGTTGTTGTTCAGCGGGGACTCTTCCCTAATCCCAACTCAGCTCCATCTGGCTCCATGAATGCCTTTGTGTTTTCTCAGCTGCTGTAAATAGAGTACCACAGACTAGTTTCTAAATAAAGCAAATTTATTCCTCATAGCACTAGAGGTTAAGATGTCCAAGATTGAGGGGATCTTATCTTTTGAGGGGCCTTCCTGCTGCATCATAACATGCAAACGAGTGAGCAAGTGAGTGAGACAAAGAGAAAACTAGAACTAATCCTTTTATCAGAGAATCATTCTCATAGTGCCAGCATTTATGCATTCCTAGGGCATAGCCCTCACACTTGATCATCTCTTAGGGCCCAACATGTTAATACAGCTAGCAGCAATTACATTTCCATGTAAAGTCAGTGGGGATAGTCAAACAATAGACATAGAAAAAATATGAATAGCACTGCATCATAAATTGAAAATTTCACAAGGTGAAAATATACTAAATACACCTGTCCGATTGAACATCACAGCTTAGCAACATGGTGCAATATAGAGTGTCCGGTGTTTCCCACTGTAATTACAGGGCTGACTGGGAACAGGGGCTCCCATTTTCTGTCTAGTCTCATATGAAAGTATCATACTGCAATTAATATTGTAAGTCCAGGATAAGACCAAACTTACAAACTTAAGGTATGATTTCTTCTGAGTGCGTATTATTTTTGTGCCCCCATAGAATTGATAAAATGTAAGTCGAGCCATCATAAGTTGAGGATCATCTATATTTCTATTTTACTTTAAATTCATGCTTCACAGGCTTCTGAGAAAGCATTCAAGGTCTTTTTAAAATCCCTCTGCCATACGGTATTGTTCTTGAGAGAATTAAATTGTACTTATGACAGTTCTTCTGCATACAAAGCAGGTACATTGGTAGAATATTTTGTGTCTACCAAGGGAGGGAAGATAATAACTAATTAGTTGCACCTATATCACCTTGAAGCCTATAATTCATGCTTTCACATGATCAGTACTACCTAATTGCACTGCTATGGAAACAGTAGAAGTGTGAGCAAAACACAAAGGAAGAATCCTGAACAGGAAGAGGAAAGTTGCTGTGATAGGCTAATTTCTCAGATGGCAATGGGTGTTAACTGAAAAAAGATGGGGGTTGGGAAACCTGGCACAGCTTAGTGACTTAGAATGCCACCCACTTTCTGAGTTACAGCTCCAAACAGTAGAACAAGGGGAAAAAATCTAATTACTGTGCACAAATCATCAGAGATGGCCTGCAGTCAAGAGGCAAGTTCAAGTTGTATGGACTTCTGAATGGAACCTTGGGAGATTCTCTGCTCTTGTCAATCCTACTAATTTATTATGGCTTGTTTTTTTTTCTTTGGGGAAAAAAGGAAATGATTTCGTTCTTCTCTCTCTCTTTTACTCAGTATTTAATGGAAAAACCTTCTTCAGGAATCAAACAAGCTTCGCTTCCGCATGATTTCTTGCCAGAGTCCACACAAGATGGAGAAGAGGAGAGTTATTATCTTAGTCCACGCAGCATTCTTTCAGAGGTTACCCCTCTCACTCATTAATCATGTATTTCCCACACAGAAGCCTACTGGGCCCTGCACACAGTCTGTAATATAGTAAGCCAGGGTCAGGGTACAAAGGTACATCTGACACAGATAGATGACAGGCTCATGGTTCTGACACTTAACTAGAAGCCAAGCTAAGACAGAAGGCCTCCACTCTGAAGAGATATTTGTGTGGTACCCTGGGGTGCACTGGGTGTGGGATCTGTGTGAGCAAATTCCCAGAGAGAAGAACAGAAAAGGCCTTTGACCTTACTTGATGGGCAACATTTAGTCTTGAATAGTTGACTTGGGAAGTTTTCCACATTCTAGATATTTTTTAAGAGAAAGGTCCTTGAGTGATAAAGTGTGTGGTGGATCAATCAGCTACGATCCATTCTGAGTGAGTGCTAGGCACAATATAGGCCTGGGCATGGAGGCTATAGTAATGAACCTGACCTTGCAGCTCCTATGTGCTAAGAGACAAAATGCTCTGGAAGCTTCTGAACTAATAGAAGACTTTCTCCACTGTGAGCAGGCAGGAAAGGTTTCAAAGATTAAATGGACTTTAACATGTGTATAGTGAATTATCCAGTGAGGCTGCAGTTCTGGGGATGTGCATGGCACAAAAGGGAATAAAAGCAATCAAGCCAGACCATAATGGATCTTAAATACGAAGTTTGGCTTCACCTGTGGGCAAAATAGGGCCAATGGTGCCTCCTTGATGTAAGAAGTGACAAAATCCAGGGTCAGGGGTGTGGCCTAGTGGTGGAGTGCTTACCTAGCATGCATGAATACCCAGGCTCGATTCCTTGGTATCACATACATAGGAAAAAAGCTGGAAGCGGTGCTGAGGCTCAAGTGGTAGAGCTCTAGACTTGAGAAAGTTCAAGGACAGTGCTCAGGTCCTGAGCTCAAGCCCAGGACTGGGGAAAAAAAAGAAGTAGCAAAATCCAGATGGTCTTGCAGGCTTATTAACCAAGTGGCTGTAGCTAATAAATGCACATGTGGAATGTAAGTGGACACTGGAAGATAACATTGTGGGAGAGCCTGCACCGTCTCCCAAGTTGGGAGTTTCTACTAGTGCTCACATGTGTTCACTTAGAGAAGTATTCTAGGGTCAAGTCAGTTATGGTAGGGCTAAATTATGAGTAAGTTAAAGAAGCATTTTGATAGCATGATTCTCATAGACTTTAATGTGCAGTGACAAGTTTTTAAATAGCCAAGTGATATACAACACCCAGAATTTCCTAGGCTCATTTGAAAGCACCTTCTTTTATCAAAAATAATTTCATATTAGGGTTCCCTGGGACTACTAATGGATCAGGTTGAGCATTAGTTGCAAACTAGCCATTGCTAGGTACTGTGGAAGATATCAGATAAAACTGTGCAAACCTGTGCATTGGTGGCTCATACTTGTAATCCTAGCTACTCAGGAGGCTGAGATCTATGGATTGTAGTTCAAAGCCAGCCCAGGCAGGAGTGGGATTCTAATCTCTATTAACTCTAGTAACTACCAGAATACCAGAAGTGGAGCTGTGGTGCAAAGTGGTGGAGTGTTATCCTTGAGCAAAATTACTCAGGAACAGTGCCTAGGCCCTGAGGTCAAGCCCCACAATCAACAAACAAACAAACACCTGTGCAATAGAAAAATCAGAGTCCTGGGCAGGGAGGTGGTGGAACTCTAGCCAAGACTGAACACAAGTTCATGGGTAGAAGGGAGAAGGGATGTTCCAGATGAAGAAAACAGCACGAATGTGGGAGACCTGCGGGATTCTGAAACAGCCTTGGTTGGGACTAAGACTGTGCAAGGGCAGAGGCTTGTTGAATGTTTAACAAAGGCAGAAGTTTCTAGGTCTCTCACTGATCTTGAAGTAATTCGCGCCTGAACCCAGCTTCACATAGTGTCTAATTTATGACCCAGCCAGCTGCCATGATTCTGTAGTAGAACCCAATAAGGAAAGGGTCTACCCTCTGGTTAAACAGAGGGAAAATTCCAGTGTAACCAAATGGAATATCTGCTTGGAGTGTGAAAATCCCACAAGATGAATACACCTTTACTTTGCCAGGAGGTTTGCTGGCGTAGTCTCATGTAGTAAGATCAGTTGCTATTTCCTGGAAGCAGCCATAGTCTATCCAGTGGGAGATGTACTTACTACTTTGTGCCCAGTGTATTAGTGTTATGGGTACCTGGATGACACACTTGCATCCTTACAACGATTTCATTCTCTTCAGTTAAACAAGATTGTTGAATCCAATGATCCTGGTGATACCACTGAACCCAGAAGTCCAGATCAGGTCTCCAAGAAAACTGAATGCCATTACATGACAATGAAATCCTAGTAAGTAACCTACTGTTCAGAAAGTTACTGCCAATTGTGTGTGTGTGTGTGTGTGTGTGTGTGTGTGTGTGTGTGTGTGTGTGTGCTGTGTGCACTTGAACTGAAACCTTGTACTCTTCCTCAGATTTTTCATACAAGGCTGGTACTTTTCCACTTCTGGCTTCTTTCATTTATTAGATATAAGAATTTTACGGGGCCAAGAGTTTGACCTAGTGGTAAGAGTGCCTGCCTAGCATGCATGAAGACCCAGGTTCAATTCCTCAGTACCACATACATAGAAAAAGCCAGAAGTGGTGCAGTGGCTCAGGGTAGAACACTAGCCTTGAGGAAAGCCCAAGGACAGTGCTCAGGCCCTGAGCTCAAGCCCAGGACTGGGAAAAAAAAAAGAATTTTATGAACTTCTATTTTATTTTATTTTCTACTTCATTGTGATTTTTCTTTTTCTTTTTCCTTTTCATTATCTTTTTTTGTCAGTCGTGGGGGACTTGAACTCTGGGCCTGGGCACTGTTTCTGAGCTCTTCAGCTCAATTCTAGTGCTCTACCACTTTGAGCTACAGCGCCCCTTCCAGTTTTGTAGTGATTAAATGGAGATAAGGGTCTTATTTATTTTCATGCCTGGACTGGCTTTGAACCCTGATCCTCAGATCTCTGCCCTCTAAGTAGTTAGGATTATAGTCATGAGCCAATTAATTTTTAATAGTTGACAAGTTGATGCAAACATTATCACAGATTGCATTCAATGTGTTAATATAAGTCAAGTATCTTTTATTTCAGATTTTGTTCACATTTTAGAATATTTACATAAACATAATGACATGTCTTCAGAATAGAACTCAAATCTAAGCATCATAATTCATTTATGTTTCATATGTACTTTGCATACATAGCCTGAAGATAATTTTGTAGTTTATTATTAGTAGCTTTGAGTATGGAAAAAGTTGTACTATAAATTTTCTACTTGTAGCAGTATATTAACACACAAAATTTGTGTTTGGGAGTATTTTGGATTTTGGATTCATGGATGAAGAATGTTCAACTGTAATCTCAATAATAATGGAAAGTGGCAATGGTTTGTCCACATATAAGAAACCATTTGTGATATTCTCAGGGCATTTTCTGCCTAGGGGAATTGCTTTCTGTTTTGTTTTATTTCTCTCACACTCTCACTCTGTTCTCCAAACCCTATGAAGGGTTATTCTGATTTCATAACCATTTTTAGGAGATTGTTAGATTTGATCCTAACTGTGGCTGTGATTCTTATGGTTGGACAACCTTTAAGACCTTGTTTGCTTTCACATGGCTGTTAGTGACTGAAATCTGACACGCACAATGGAAAGTTGTAAATAGGCATGCTAAAAAAATAGAATTTGTTTTAACTTCTCTAGCTTTTTCAAAGAAACACCCCTTTCATCTACTGCTTGCCAAGAGGAATCCCAGATCTTTCCAGAGGCCCAGAATGGGGAGCTTCACTTGGAAGACCAGGAATCAGGAAGTAACTCGTATCTCTCACTGGCCAATCCAGAAGCACAGACCACAAATGAGAAAAAGGGGTGTGCCTCACTAACTGTTGTGAAATTGTCTATATTACTCAAGTAAATATCTAATCTATAAAATTCTGTGGGCCCTGAGAAAGCAAAAGAAGCTTCTGACTTTTACTTTGAATCTAAAAATTTTGAAGATATTCCTAAAAATCTCTAGTCTAGCCAGGAATCTGAACAGATTCTCCCTATCATTGATGTAGTAAAGACAGTGAATGAATAGAGATCTCCCTTGAACTGAGTAGTATGAATATGGAAACTGTCATGATTAATATAACTGAGGAGGGTGCTACCTACGGCTTTCATAGGATTGTTGTGATTTTAGTACTCTCCACATCCATTTCTTTAAATTCATTCTTAGCAGAGCAGTATGCAAACTGACCTGAAGTAGGCGAATATATAACCTATGTCATCCAGAGGTGTCTTCCCTGGTCCTCATCTGCCATTCACTGCTCTTCCCAGGAGGGGTGAAGAAAGACAGGAAGGAGTCATTTAAACTGTGAAAGTCATGCCATATACTAACTTACTGTCTCTGTTCCTTCTTGAGTAGATTTTTGTTTTCATATTTCTAAGTCAATAGTTTTCACTGAAAGGATGTTCAAAATGCTTTCCCTTCAGTAACATCCTTGATGAGAGCCAAGTGGAGATGCTGCATTTGTTCCTTTCTCCTCCTGATATCATAAACTACCTTGCTCTCGTTGAAGCTGCAGGACGGATATGGTAGGTGGGAGTTTGGACTGACACTGACTAGCAATGACAGTAAAAGAGAAACAGAACACTTATATCTGTATGTGTATGTATACTTCTTGATTTCAGAGCCTCTTGCACTTGCTTGGCTTTTTTTTTTTTTGCTCTTGGCTGGTGCTCTACCACTTGAACCATAGCTTTCCTTACAGTTTTTTTGCTGATTAGTTGGAAATAAGCATTTCACATGGTTTTTTTGAATTGCAACCCTCAGATCTCAGCCTCCTGAGTTGCTACAATGACAGGTGCCTGCCCAGTTATAAAGCCCTATATTTAATATTACTACCTGGGGACTTGGGCTTTTATATTCTCACAGAAAGATCTTTGAGGCAAAAAGCAGAGTATTTATTGTCCAAGGTGGGTAAGTCCCCAAAGTCCAGGAAAAAGTACCCTTATTTCTTATTTGTCAAAGGTCAGGAGAAGTAGACAGAGATCGCATACACTCCAGGCCACCCTTCCCAGTCACTGCATAATGGATATGTGGTGAATAAAAGAAGTGAGTGAAATCAACAAGAATCAAGGGACTAAAAGAAAAAGGCATCCCACAGCCTAAGATCTCTAGACAGGAGCTCAAAACCTCTTGTCAGGGACTTCAACACAGAAGACCAGGGGCAGAGGTTCCTTAACATAACCACTGTTTACTTGATTCTACATTTTTTTACACAATGTGGTAAAGGAGGATGACACACACTTCAATTCCAGCACCCAGGGGCTGGAGGCAGGATAATTAAACAAGGCCAACCTGGGCTATCTTGTGCGTTTCAGGCTACTTTTGATTACTTAGCAAGATGACATCTTAAAAACAAAAGTAATCAAAAAAGATTCTAATTGTATTTTTTATTTAAAGTCTTTTAGTGTAAAGGAAATGTTATGCATTAGTTATCTTCTAAGTTCTCAGTTGGCAGGGACCATAACCTCTCGTATTTTTAAAAACTCTCCATAAATCTAACATTGAATGGCTTATATGGTATTGCTTCTCTGTGATGAGGCTTGGTCATTATCTCTTATCATTCATTTGTGTGTTCATTAAATATTCAGTGTATAATCTTATGCTCTTATGGAGCTATGGGATTGTAAAAAAAATTTTTTTTTTAATGAAACGGAACAACAATGTGTTCTCCCTGGGTCACATAGCCTGGTGAAAAGGAGTGCCATGTGAACGTGTGAACATACATTTGATGTTACTTCAAATTACTGTAAACAAGGTACTGTTGGAATACAGTATGAGTCCTTGAGTCCTAAGGCAAGGAAGGCAGATGATTATAGCCAAGGAAGTAGATGGTGCGGGCGGGGGGGGGGGGGGGACAGGCAGGAGCTACTTCGGGCTTCACAAATTTGGTACGATTGGAGTAAGGTTTTGGAAGAGTTAAGCAACCATGGTAAAGGGCAGAGGGAATGATACTCGCAACAGAAAAAGGATGGATGGTGTGTGGCAGCTCAGCTCAGAGGGAGGAGAGACCCTCCAGAGCCCATCCTTGCCCTATTCTCCTCTGTGAACTCAGTCTCACCCCACTGTTGGATATTGTATTCCCACTGCAGTGTGGCTCGGTGGGAGGGCCCCCCACATCTGGGATGCTTGTTCTACCATGGAGATCACATCTTGGCTGTGAATGACCTGAAACCCCAGAACATGGAGGAGGTGTCTTTGTTTCTCACACGGTCCATCCAGAGGGAGGTGAGTCCTGTTGATCAGCCTTGGTCAGAATAATTCAGTGCCAGAAAGCTAGAGATCAAGGTCATAAAGAGAGTAGTCTGCAAAGTAGTTGGGATACCAATGAAACTCTTCTTTTCAAATGAAGTAGTGTTTGGAGAGAGCCCAAGATAAGGAGAGAGCACTGCGTTGTTGATTCCAGATGCAACTCCATGTGGCAAATGGAGCTGGTGATGAGCCAGACTGGCTCCTGAATGAGTTGTAATGCAACTCTTTGAACTAGTTTCTCTTCAGTTGCTGGGGGACTGGATGAGATAATATGCTGCAGGGTGTTTGTGATGTGACTGCATGTGTCAGAAGCTCTGTGTGGTTGTGCTGCTCTTGGCCAGGCAACACTGGGTGGGCTTTTCTGTTCAAATATCTCTTCTGTCATCTTTGAAATTGACATCTCCCTGCTTTCCTCATGGACTCACTATTATTAAAAAGAATGGGGAATCTTATATTTTTATATATTTTTGGTGGTACTGGGGTTTGAACCCAGGCCCTCACACTTGTTTGGCTGATGTTGCACTCTTCCAGTTACTTGGCTTTTTGCTGGTTAATTTGGAGATGGAGTCTCATGGGCTTTTTGGCCTGGGCCAACTTTTAACTTTGCACCTCTGGATCTCAGTCTCCTGAGCGGGATTACAGATAAGAGCCATCGGTACTGAACAGGCTATTACACCTATTACAGTCTTCATATTGCTCAATCCTTCCTGGCATACTTTCAGTGCCAGCTAGCCCTGGAACTTTGGGAAAGTCCCTTCCGTGTCTGGGCTTAAGTTTCTTAAAACGAAAGAGTCCATTTTCAGACTGTCCCTCAAACATCTCTCTGGGATGGGAGTGAAGATTAAGGAGTTGGTCTACATATATCATTTACTTTTTTATAAACCAGGTACATTAAAATATTGGACCATTCTGTTAGTGTTCTTAAAAAATAGTTCCTTGACTTGAAATGTGTGAAAATCACTGTACTAAGTGGTCTTATTTCCAGTTCTAAGTTTATGATTATGTATTAAAGATCTATATTATATATATATGTATATATATCTGGAGTATGTCTTGTCGCTTCTTCATAACCCTGCTTGCTAGACAAATTGTATAATTCCTACTAAGTTCAGTAAGAATGAATAATATTGTCTGAGATATGGAAGTAGGGAATGGCAGATCAAAAATACATTCATTCACTCGCTCATGTATTCATTCATTCATTTACTTACTTGCTCATAATTCACTCCTTTAATTTAGTCACTCACTCATTTACTTATTACTTATTGAATATATCAATTTATGCAGGATACTACCTTATATTCTACAGCTACAGAAAAAAAATGGTCTCAACTTGAGCTTTAGGAGTTCAAAGATTAGTGGATATAAACAGGCAATAGAGGAAGACTGAAGTAAAACTTCCAAGAAAAGTCAACTCATGACTGGTGCTTTATTGCTTGAGCTACTTGAACGTATCTGAAGACTAGATAGGAATTTGAATGTGGAAAAGAGTGCGCTTTTAGGGACAAAGTCCAATGATCATTCAATACCTGTCATACATACTTTTGCCCAAAAGCCATCCTGGGGCCAAGTAGTCAAAGATAACTATCTGTTCCCTATTGAAAGCTCTTCACCAGTACGCTGAACCAGAGGCCAAGAGAAGAGATTTGGCTAGAGCAGATACTGGAACTCTACCTGGGTGTGGCTGCCTGCACCGTCATATGTCTGCCTATCTAGACCAGAGACTCACTCAGCACTGGCAGGGTCTGAATTTTTCATAGCTCATTCTATCTCCCCTCTTCTATGTGAGAATAACTTCTAGACACTCTGAAGGACTGTAGGGTGCTGGTAACATGACTTCCCTTCCCCGCCATTCCTGTCTTTTTCCTTTTATGTGAAAATAGCTATCCAGTCCTCATAATACTCAAACACTAGAAGGAAAAGACATTAATGAGACTGCACATCTCATTTACTTTTTGCCCAGGCTTCTGAGTATCTGGATTCAGTTTCCTGTTCTTAAAGTACCTAAGCCTGATCCATGGTTCTTCCTGGTAGGTTATAGTTGTGAGAGATGAGAAGTCAGGCTGGGAGTGGGAAAGGGACAGTGAAGAGAGAAACTGTAGGGGTGTTTAGAGGGGAGGGAAGGGCTCAGGGCAGAGGAACTCATTGAACTTTTGATTTCCTCTGTTTTGTCTGAGGCTGATTCTGACCAGTTATCTCCCATGAATTCCTTGTTTTCAAACAGTCCTTTTAATTCTTAGTGCCACTGGCCTCCTGTGAGCCAGGACTGGCGTTCTCTGGAACCTTCCCTAGAGGCTCACACTGGTAGATGCCAGGAAATAAAAATCCCATCATCTCCCTGGGTATTCCTGTCATCTTTCTCTGGCCTGTGGTAGTTGATCATAGGAGTTTGAAAGAGGGCGGATTGAAAACCAATGCTCTTAAATTATCTTCAGTCATTAAATTACTTCTTTTCTCTTGTTTCAGAAAATAAAACTCACTATTGGCCGGATTCCCAACTCACAGAAATTCCATGCTGCAACCTGTGCCTGCCCCTTAAAATACCAAGCGGTTCCATCCATCTTACAAGATAAGAGAGAACTTGACAGAGCACCAAAGAGGACACCTGCCATCAAGAAAGGCCAACTGCAAGGATCAGGAGAGTAGACAGCCAGACCCATGGCAGCAGGAGGGCAGTGCCAGGGATAGAGTGGGTGAACTCTCATCTCTCAATCTGGGACAAGCCAGCATACGTCTACATCACTGCACCTGTGACTTATAATGGCAGTGACTGTTCCCTCTTTGACTGTTGCACTGGGGCCCTATGAGATAATGACTAAGGAACACTGTCAACAGAAGGCCTTATTATCTGAGACTTTGTCTCAAATACCCACCACTGACAGAGATTGGGTAATTCCCTGTCTAATTGGTAACACTGTGTGTTCTGTGAGGTCATAGTCCACACACTGACTTTGTTGTTAGGGAATGTTCACTTGGAACTACTCAGTCCAGAAGACAAGATTTCCCAAAGATGTGAGATCCTACCAGCCTTTGCAAACACTTCCTGTGACCTATCACCTCAGAAGCCATCCAGATAGGCCAAGAAGCCTCTAGGACTCAAATAGCTCTGTTTTATTAAAGACATAGTAACTAGTTTAGAAGTTGAAAAGCAGTTTCAGGTCATATCTGGTAAAGATCTGTTTGCTTCCCAAGTAACAAGAGATCTAAACAGCACTTAAATATGAATGTTCTTACTGATTGGTAAAATAAGAAATTGATCCTGGAAGACCAAAAGAATTGATGCTTGTTTTGTTGTTGTTGTTGTTTTTTATAGTCAGGAAAGCAAAGGCAGAAAGTGAAAGCACGAATCAGGTCTGGGAATATTCGAGCAAAGGTGGCTTCCCAGCTTGGCTCCAATTCCATACCTATTTAGCAACAAAGCAGGGAATCTATGTTGGAAATGAACTTTACAACTCAGAGGGGAATGGGGCTGGGAGGGGAAAAAGTGGGAAAAAACAGTAATACTGTTCAAAAAGAAATTTACTCATTATTATGTAACTGTACTCGCTCCATATATAACCTTTACAATTAATTTTAAGTTAAAAAAACAAGTATCTTGACCCTCACCTTATATTTGGATTTAGATTAGAAAAGACCTTCAGCAACCAGGAAAGTGATTGAAATATATTTCATGTACCTGCCCTATTTAAGGTTCCGTCTCTCCTAGAAATGCATCCTGCAGAAATACAAAAGCACATAAAACAAAAAAGCTTCCTGTCATACTGAAACAATATAATCATAATTTAGAGATTACTTAATTTGATGTAACATCATTAAACATACCAGCATGTATAAATTACAGAAAATATGCGTAATATATTAAAGCTGCAAGAAAGACAAGTTGCAATTGCCACATTTTTCTAAACATCAGCTTTATCAGTAGAAGTGTATATAAGATCTCCCCACAGCCCTGGTTAGGAGACAGTTACCTGATGTCCTTGTGTAGACACTTTATCAGTTATCACACTGCTGCCTTGCAACCAAATTTTTATTTCCTTAAGTTTAGAGAAATACACATTAAATTGTCAATAATAATTATCTCTGTGAAGTATCACCTGCTTGTCCCTGACATTTTCTGAAAGGCTGAAAATTGTCTTTTCTTTTTGCTATGAAAATGAAAACCTATCTGCAATGTGGTAAATAAACAAATAAGAACATCCACACCTATAGGGGTGTAGGGGTGTGTGTGTGTGTGTGTGTGTGTGTGTGTGTGTGTGTGTGTGTGTGTGTGCATGCTGATCGTGAGACTTGAACTCAGGGCCTGGGTGCTGTCCCTTTGCTTTTTCACTCAAGTTTAGCACTCTACTGATGGAGCCACAGTCCCATTGCTGACTTTATGCTGGTTAAGTGCAGAAAAGAGTCTCCCTAACCTTTCTACCTGGATGGCTTTGAAACACAATCCTTGGATCTCAGCCTCCTTAGGAGGTAGGATGATAGACATGAGCCACGGGGGCCTGGCTTTGCACATGGGGTTTTGAGACCTTCCTAAATGAGAAAGCAAGATATGTCAGTAAAGGATATAAAGAAGAATCCAATGTATGCCTTACAAAATTAAGAAGACTGAAAGAAGTGGTGGGGAGGGTGGCATGGGTGAGAATGTTGAAGGGATGACACTGATCAAGATGTATTGCATTCATAGATTGCTTTGTTCAATGGTAACTCCTATGTTTGACTACATAAAGATAATAATATAAAAATACCTTGTTAAAGAAAAGCAAAGCATCAATGTAAAATCTACTTGAAAACTGATCATCGATGGATATATGGTTCTGAATGTCAAAGATCCCTCATTTGTTTCATCAACAGGCTACGTCACAGTGCCATAAGAGCTAAAATGCAATGGAACAGCTTTACTCACAGAGGCCAAGAGGAACCTGAGAACTGAGAAGTTGATCACCCAGGAAGCTTATAGATCTGTTAGGCAACAACCAGAGTTCCTGGCCCACTCCAGTCTAGCAGCGGAGAGTGGCTGCCTGACTGGCCCTCTCTCAACCCCAGAATTTCCCTTGCGTGATAGAATCAGCATGTAGGTGTGGGGTGGTTCTAGGAGGGCCCTGTTCTGGAGACTTCTATCACAGGAGGAGTTTGTTCTCATGAGAAAATCTCAAGAAGAATGCAAACTTCCCCTAACCCAAAGACTGTGATAGCATGAACCCAGGGCAGAGCTCTGGGAGCTGCATCCTCAAAGGGCTCTCAGGGGATTCAAGTGCTGGTGCCTCAAGACACCAGCAAAGCACTATCTCAGTGGGCCTGTGGAGCATCTCCCCCCTCCCTCCTCCCTGAATCCCAGCATCCCCACTCTGGGGAGGGGGCAGAGCATGGACTGTGCACATGTATATCCTCCAGGAAAAGATCCTAGCTGCCAGCTTCTAAAAGAGGTTAATAATAATCACCCATCACCCATGACCCTGACTCCACGCTACCCTAAAGGACACAGTCTGGTTTCCTCTCTTGCTCTCTGCTGCCTGTGGAGCCACCTAACCAGCACCTAGAAGAAGCCATGCCTTCTGGGCTTGGCATGGGCACCCACTGCAGGGAAAGTACAGGACAGCTTCCACACTGCTGCCTTCATTTCTCAGAGTTAAGCTCCTCTGGAGCTCAAGCTTAGATCTTTCTCTGAACTATTAGAGGGGCCTCATGCCCACGAAACAGATGCATTTGCCCCAAGTCTAGCTTTCAGGATTCTCTTCTGTTACAAGGCAAGACCTCTCAGAAAGGCTGGTAAAGCCATCCACCCGGTAACCAAGAAAGGCTCGGGTCTGCCATCTTGTGATCTCATCGCAGCTAAGAGGGTTGGGAAGACTACTCCCCAGCTCTACCATCTGTGGCTCTGTGCACATCCCCCATCAGTGAAAGTGCCATCTGTGTCCTTTTCCCTTCCAACGCTGCTTTGATGTTCACATTACTACCATTCCTGGCAATGACAGGGACTCCCACTGCAGAGATACTGGCCTGATGGCCCCTAAGGGACCATTCTAGGGAGAATGGGCCTCTTATGGGCCCACTCTTGAGTGAAAGGTGCAATGAGAATGGACTGCAGCCTTTCTTGGCCATCATGTCCTTGTTCTGAATTTGGTATGACTCTTCATTCTTGCTGGGGAAGAAACTGGAGCTCTGAAGTGTAGAATGACCCACCTGGATGCCCCCAACTCCATGCCAGCCCAATGGCTCCCAGGCCCACACTTTCTGTGGGAATACACAACTTTCCAGCCTGCTCTCACTTCCTTACAGGTGTCCTATGTCTCTAGCAGAGTCCGGGGGTGCGGAGGTGGCATCTGTAGGCTTTTAACTTTTCTTGACTGAGGATGCACTGTTTAGAATGAATTCCAAAGAGTGAGAAAGGATGGCAGGCTCAGGGTCAAGAATATCCGTCCATACTTGAAGGCCTTGGTTTCCCTGGTATGTGGGTATGTGTTCCTGCAAAGCTTTCTTCGTTGTGTGAAGGGCATGCTGCCACAGGCTGACATGTACATAGGGCAGTTTGTGTGCATGTGTGTCCTGGGGGAGGAGGCAAGTCAATGGACAGTCACAGAGATGCTCTAAAACACAGCACAGCTGACATACCACATGTGCCCCTCCCTTTCTCTTCAGAGCTTGTGCCAAGTGACTTTGCCTTAGGAGGATGAGAAGAATGTAAAGTATCATAAACAGGCCCCAAAGGAGAGGGCTCTTAGACTCAGCTGGATTAAATCAGAATTCTTTCATGAAGTTGGACTAGAGGGTATGCAAGAAATGTGTTTTATTGAGAAAGCTTTTGGAAATGCCAGCGTTAATGAAATCTTTGCATACTTATCAGCAAAGATCCTAGGGCCATTCTCCATGTCAACTCAGTCTAAATGGTTCTAGAAAACTATTTAGGCAAATCCTTCACACACAGCACTGGGCCTGGAAGTGAACTGCCTGATGTGTTAGCTGCTAGCCACATGTGACTATTTAACTTTAAACTACTGAAAATTAAATAATGTATAAATTTCCCTGTTCTCAGGGGCACTAGTGGTATACATTTGAAGTGTCATAGCCTTGCATAATAATTGTCTACCATATTGGGCCATGGAAATGTAAACTCTAACGTCACCATAGAAAGTTCTACTGCAGTGTTTGCTGTCTATTAAGTCTCAGGGGCAACACTTTACATCTTATTCATTGCCATATTCTTAACACATAAGCCAGTGCCAATTCATAAAAGTGATCAGTAAGTATACATTAATGAGAGAGAACTGCATTTTGTGTTTTACACCATTCACAAACATAATTTGAAATGCTTTCAAATAAAATACACCAATAACATTGGTAACATTCTTCTACCTCCTCCTCCTCCTCCTCCTCCTCCTCCTCCTCCTCCTCCTCCTCCTGCTCTTCCTCCTCCTCCTTCTCTTCCTCCTCCTGCTCCTCCTCTCCCTTCTCCTCCTCCTCCTCCCAAATAAAATTAACATGAAAAACATACTATGGGCCTTCACACATGGGGATTCAACTCAGGGCCTCACATTTACTAGGCAAGCGTTCTACCATTTGTGTCATGGTCTCTGTCCTTTTGGCTTTTCAGTTTCACTATAGTTTTTGTTGCTGTTTTTGTTTTAGATAAGGTCTCTGGCTTTGTCCTGAAGTATAGCCTACCTTCTTCTACCTCTTGAGTAAGTGGGAGAGATTACAAGAGTCCACAGACAGGTATAGTAGCCCTATTGCTCTTGTTTCCACGTAGTTTGGATAATCAGATATTGCAGCTTTTTTTTTAACTACACATACCTTAACAGTCAGTGGTCTGTGAGTGTGGGGGGATGTATGAGTTAAGAACATCAAGTCTCAGTACAGGGGTTCTAGGGCACTGACTCAGTGCTTGGCTGCTCTGGTGGTTGTGCGGAGGTGGGGAAGGTATTGGTATTTCTTGTGTCTTGATTCTCAAATGTGTTCTATATTGGTAATACCACTAGAAACACCATGGAGGGGCTGATTCATCAGTTTTTCCCCTAAATAATACTTCATGTGAACCTGGAAAAAAGTATTCCTATGTAAGAAACAATTGGCTACTTGCTTAACAAGACTCTCTTAGCTCTTTTATAGGTAGTAATTTGTACAGTCATCAATCTTAAAACGAAATGATCTCTACCACCAAGCATCTTGCTTAAATAGTCATCCTGTGGTATAAATGATTATACAAGTCTTAAAGCAAAAGGACAGGGGATGGCAAGGAACTACTCAGAGGCTAGAAAGCAGGATGCACTGGGCTATACTACAGAGAAGAGGAAAGACGTCCAAAGAACACAAGCCAATGTGTCCCTCCACTTATCAGAGCTAAGTAGCTATTGTTGCTCTAAAATCTCCCCTCTGATGCTTTCTGCTCTGAATTGTAAAGACATGCATTTTATACTGTTTTTTTCATATTTTCATGCTCGGGACTGACGGAATTTTTCTCTACTCCAAAGAGATCCATTTTATCATTTCTTTTGGCCTTTTGTGCTAATGCACAAAAAAACCCTGTGCTAATGCATAAACCTTGATTGTTTATAGGCACACAAAATTTAGTATTGAAGTGGAAAAGGTTTTCAATAACCCTAAACTATTACCAAATCATGAAGTCCCTTGCTCAAATTGCAGAAGCCCCAGCAATGAGTTAAGTGGAGGAGACGTGGGGCTCCAGCTCAGGAAGATCTAGGAAGAAGCAGGTCTTCATCATTACAGATGGCTGGCAAGATCCTGCCAACTCCAGTCAGTTTGGGTGTTGTAATCCAGATCTTCTTAAATTAATATTTTACACTTCCAAACAAAGTATGCAAAGGGCTCTGCCAGGATTCCTCCCAGCTTATGTAAGTCCAACTTGAGCTGGGCTAGGGATTTATTAGGCAGTGCTGTAAATGTTTTAATGTGATAATTATTTACTGGGTTACATAAATGGACCTGATACTGGTGTATCATCCATTTGGGAAACATTCCTCCCTTCCTCAGGGCTTCTGTTGGCTGTTAGGTGTTTGCATGTGATTCATGATCTCCAAAGCACTTTCAGACCCACAACTCTCCAATCCCAGCATCCTTCTCTCCCTACTTACTTTCAAAGTATAGACCACCTAAGTTATTAGCAATCATTTTAGAATGGCCTGATTACTCTCTGTGATATAGAAACAAAAGGAAAGCTAGAGTAAAGGAAATTGCTCTGCTGTGTACACCTTGAATGCAGCATGTATTTTTTGACAAACATTGGGCCCCAAGGTCCAGTGCAGATGCCACACACATTTCTCTGCAGCTCTTTGTATCTCCTTTCAGGTAGAGCTGATTGCCCCACCTATGTCTTACATCATACGGCATCCTTCTCAGTACCACAGACAGCCACAAAGGTAGTTTGGCCATAGATAGCCACGCCCCTCAAAGTCCTCAGGATTGGTTCTAGAACTCCTAGTAGACAGCAACATCCAAGAAGCTCCAGTTCTTTATGTAAAGAATGGTGCATCATTTGCATCTCAACTACATCCATCCTCTTCTATACTTCAGATCTTCCCTAGATAACTAACAATGCCCAATTCGACAGATATGTCTTGTAGATGGTTGTTATACTGTGTTGTTTAGGAAATAATGGCTTAAGAAAAGTACATATGATTTCTTTGTTGTTGTTAGTCTGTTTTTTTTTTTCAATGCCTGTCCTGGGCTTGAGCTCAGGGCCTGAGCACTGTCCTTGGACTTTCTCAAGATTAGAGCTCTACCACTTGAGCCTCAGCATCACTTCCAGCTTTTTTTTTTCTATGTATGTGGTACTAAGGAATCGAACCTGGGTCTTTGTGCATGCTAGGCAAGCACTCTACCACTAGGCCAAACTCCCAGCCCCATGCATATGATTTTTTTCAAAGATTTTTCATCAGTAATTGGTTGAAAGCAAAGATAAAGAAGCCGTGGATCTATAGACATGAAGGACTATTATCTGTTATTCTACACACCTGCAGACTCCTTATGGGAAATGTCCTCCTTTAATCATTTTTTATATGATGGGCATTTACTACATTCCAGGAATCCCTCTACAAGCATCATTTCATTAAGGACTCCTAATGACTTATTATGAGATTAGGTGTTTGGTCAGTCTCATTGTGCTAGAAGGAAATCCAAGGTTCAAAGATGATATACACAGTTCCTAAGCTGTCTCATTCCATGTTCTTGGCGGACTTGAAAAGATAGTCCAGATTGGCCTTTCTTGTCACAAAGAGCATTAGTCTGCACAAGCCATTTTTCCCTACGAAATATAAAAAGCTATCAGATCTCAACAATTTCTCATAGACAATGGATCCACAAATCCAGCTCATGTGATTCAATATTTCCTGAGTATTGACTGCATCATTTCATTTCTGACAATGTCAATAGATTTTATGCTTTGTTATAACTGATGTCAACATAAAATTAAGGTGGTTTCCAGAACTTCCTTTTCTTCTCTTTTGAAAAATATTATATCTTCCTGCTTTTATACTAATATATAATCACTTCTCTAACTTAATAGTTTGCCTATTATTCCACGTGATAATGAACAAGAAGTTAGGTGGTGAATGAATAAATAGACTTTCTTCCAAATTCCTTAATTCATCTCATGGATGGAAGCCACAGGGAAGTGCCTCAAGTACTTTTTAGACACATTTATCAAGGGTTCTTCAATTTAAAAAAAGATAGTTTTAGGTCTTTTTATTCTAAATTCCTTCTCATTAGGCTTAAAAATAGTTTCATCTTTTATTGTTAGTTTATAGACTCATTTTTTCATGTACATGTTGATATTTTTCTCTATCTCATTATTCTAGGCTTTGAATCTTTTGTTCATGTCTTTGAGTCCCTGGACTAATAAAACTCTCATAGATTATTGTATCAGGGAACCTCTAGAGAATTTAAAAGCAGCTCTGTAGGAAAATGAACAGAGCCAATGCTCTATGTGGCTTCAGTACTTTTGGAAGTCATCTGACATCAAATTAAGTTAACATTGGTCATTTCAGTTCAGAAAAAACACCTTTGAACATCATTTCTTAAGGGATTCCCACCTTTGCTTCATCTGTAATAGCAATGCCAGCCAATGTGTCACCCAAGTTCATGACATAACTATCCCTTCAAGATAAGGGGGTCTCCAAAAGTTGGTGGGAGATTGTGTGGTAAGGAGAAGTACTTAAAGACGTAGGGTCCAGCATGTGATGCTGCTGTGGGGGGGGGGGGTATGCCAGCTAGTAAAGATGTGTATCTGGCAAAATAAAAAAAAGAGAACCCTTTTCAGATGGGCACATTCTCTATCCCATGGCTCTAGACATTCAGATCCCATTTGAAGAGGAAGTAAAGGGGATTGAAAATCAGCATTCATTGGGTACAAATCACTGCAGTCTCCAAATGAGTGCCAGCTGCCCCTGGTGCTTTGCAGTGACATTTCTGATATGAAGCTTCCTCAGTTGTGCCATGTCAGTCCTGCCTGCCTTGGCTGCCTCAGTGGGAACAGCCTGGAGCAAGCTTAGCCAGCAACCATCAACCTGGGTGACTCTGAAAGATCTTTCTTGGAAATGCTTAGAGACCAAACTACTAGAACTCCACATCTATCCAGAGTAAAATCCATCACAGGGAAAGTGATGCAGGCAGCATTTTTCTTTGAAAATGACTGGCAGGTAGAGAGTAATTGTGCAGAATTTTCCCATATGTTAACTGCTTTCCATTTCAGATCTGGAAGTCAAACCATACTTAATCATTGCAACAGGACAGAATAACAATATGTCTATGTGTTTGATCCTTATGCTGATTCTGGCCCAGAGAAACATTTGCCAAGAGAAATAGAAAGTTATACTTCAATGCTAAGTTATCCAGTCCAAAGCAATTCTATAAATCTGCATTGAACGGCCAATATGTACCAGACGCACTGAAGGCTTGAAGACAGATGACTTCAGTGTGATTGTTTTTATCTACTGTCATCTTTGGCCTTGCAAACTGTCAAGGTGAACATGTGGTTTCACATACTTGGGCTGAAGATCTGAAAAACATAAATCAATGTCAAAGCCAAAATCCCTTCCAAATGGATGACCGACCTTTAACTGAAACTGAATAAAAGATCCAAGCAGTGAATGCTCTTTAACCTTGATGAAGCCCACAATTTTTCAGTCTTGGCTACTGGCTATCAATTACACTTAACACACACATTTCCAGCAACAAAGCCCAGAGCTATAAGCAATGGACCAAAGAAACAAAAATTGTCTTTTTCCTAAAACTTAAACTGGGGGAAAATCACAAGCAGCACAGAAAATATAATAAAAGATCTGTTTCCATATAAAATGGTTGGACTATATATTTCCTGACAATTTGGATGGAATTGTTTTTGTTGAATAGCATCTGGATTAAAAATAACTCTCCTAAATAATGGGCATACAGCTTATTACTTAGATGAATTACATGATTATGTTAAAAGTTAATAAGATGGCTGGGAGTTTGGCCTAGTGGTAGAGTGCTTGCCTAGCATGCATGAAGACCCGGGTTCGATTCCTCAATACCACATGCATAGAAAAAAACCGGAAATGGTGCTGAGGCTCAAGTGGTAGAGCTCTAGCCTTGAGAAAGTCCAAGGACAGTGCTCAGGCCCTGAGCTCAAGCCCAGGACTGGCAAAAAAAAAAAAAGTTAATAGGATGGCTATGCTATGAAATAAAAACATACATTTAGATTAAATTTAAATATCATGTAAAACTTAAATATATTTAACATGCTGGCAACATCAAGTCTCTTTTGTGCATTTGCTGGATTGCCATTTTGTTTGCCAGCATGAAGTTGGCTTTCTTTGTCTGACAAGTATAATCTCTTGAATAACTTGTTTTGGTCCTGAGAAGTAGCAACCCCCTATGTGTACTCGTAGAAACGTCCCCAAATATTTGTCACTTCATAATTCTGCTGTGTTTCAGCAAGATAGCTGGAATGGGTCAGACATTCCCTAGCAACATCTTGTGGATCCCAAGAGCACTGGAATTGAATGTCTAAATGACAAAGTGCATTGTTTGGAAATGGCAATTGATTAAGAAAAAAAGAACCTGCAGATGATTCCATTTATCAAAAGAAGCAAAAAAAAAAAAAAAAAGGAGCAATGAATAAATTCAACGATGGCTTTCCAAAGGCAATCTGGCTTTAGTCTGACCTTCATGGCTGACTACAACCTCAGCAGTGGTTAAATTGACCAGGTCATCACTCTTTTCCTTTTAAACCTGGTCTCCAAGTTTATCCTTCCCTCTAAATTTGGTGGTGTTTAAACTCAGTACACTGGATTTCTGTGAGTAAGCCTATTTAATTTTTCAAGTTAAGTACTTGTACGAAGAGGTTTCGATTCCACAAGTCAGGTTTTGACTGCAATGCTTCTTGGACAATATCGCTCCTTCCTTCCTTGTCCCTCAGATTGCCTCCTCCCATTCCTATTCTCAAGGGACACAGTTCCGTTTTTACATAATGTACATTGACTATGATGACTGCATTGCTCCTCTTCTACACTCCTTTCTTGTGTCCCTATCTCATTCCCCACCCTACTCCCAACATGTTTCTACTTCCCAGTATAATCCTACTTAATTTTAAAGAAAACTAGGAAAAACTATTCATGTTAATGATAACATTTTAGTTCATATTAGCACAATCTCAGGAATTTAGAATTGGCTATTAACTTTTCAGTATCATAGGCCACTGAAATGATTTATTGCCATTTGCAAAATGATTCTAATAAAAAGTGAAAAAAATAGTGTCCTTTCTACATCAGTTCTGAGTGATCAGAACAATGATCTGTTCTAAAATCTTAGTGTGATCCAGAAGTGAAATATTAAGAAATCTACCAAATAATAATTCATTCTTCTAGATAAAATGAGGAGAACCGGGGATAGTGGCTTTTTTTTTTCAAGATTATGTCTCCCCCTTTTATAACTTGTGTCTTTGGCCAGGGATATAAATATTTTCAAAATTTAAATCAGGTTGAAATCAGGCAATGAGCATAAAAACAACTGAATTTACTCTCTGTAACATTTTTTAAAATTTAATTTTAACTGATAAACCAAAACATTAATGTTGTAATATTAATATTAATACATTACCATGTAAGATTCAATACATGTGCAACTTGTGTAGAGTTTAAATCAGATTACACACATTTATCTTTGTAAACATTTCCAATGCTTCATGCTGAAAATTTTTCAAAATCCTTTCTCCTAGCTTTTTGAAACATGTGGCACATAATTTTTTCTTTAGTAAGCAGACTATGAAATAGTGTCCCAGAGCTTCCCTAAATAAATACCCTTGACCAGGATTCCCTAGTACCTCCCCTACCCTTATCAACTCTCCCCAGCCTCTGGTAACCACCATTCCACTCTCACCTTTATACATTCCACACAAGAGTTCATGAAGTACTTTGCTTCTCGCATGCCTTGTGGCACTGGACATAATGATCCGTGTTGCCACAAATAGTAAGGTTTCCTTATTTCTGTGGCTGAGTAGTATTTTCTTATGGATATGTACCACGTTTTCTTTATTCATTCCTCAGCTGTTGAACACTCAGGTTGTTTCAATTTCTTTAGCTATCATAAATATTGTATCAATAAACATGGGGGCGCAGATGGCTCTTTAACAGGTACATGCCATCCACCCAGCCATTTCGCTTCCCTTGTAGTCTAGGATGACAGGTTTGGGTCACCATGCTAAGTACTGATTGAGATAGAGTCTTCTAAGATTTTATGCGTGGGCTGGCCCCTGCTAGCTGAATTACTATGCCTGATCTCTGTCTCCCAAGTAGTCCGCGTTATGGGTTTGAGCCACAGATCCTGGCTATGGGAAATCTTTTTAAGGTCAGAATCATCTTTTGAGGAATAAATTACCTTCCAATAGTGTGAAGGGTGGTAACATTGATCAAGATATTTATAAACTGATTTGTTGACTGATAACTCCTTTTTTACAACAGTTAAAGATAATAAAAGTATATTTATTAAAGAAGTTGTCTCTTTACCCAAAGAGAAATTGCTATTATGGCTGAGTGATAATTCTCCCTCATTAGACTAATATTCATGGGAACGTTTTGCATTTATTTGTCTGGCATTTGTTTTTGTTTGTCCAGAAAGATCACTCCACCAAGGTGAAAACATCATAAGCTGAGGTTTTCCTAACACCAGGGGTTTTGCAGGTCAGATAGTCAGGGACACTAAGAAACAACTAGAGACAAAGAAAGAAAGGAAGAAAGAAAGAAACAAAAAAAGAAACAAAGAAAGAAAGAGAAAGAAAGAAGGGAGGGAGGAAGAAAAGACCTTCTGATATCTGTGTCAGCAAGATGAGGGCGTATCTCAGCAATCAGGGGAGCTATGAGAATGTTTCCGTTTGGTTGGAACTTACTAGGTTGTAGGGAAGTTTCCACCTACAGACCTGCAGGACATCCCCCTGACACATGGAACTCAGGCTTGCTTGCTTTAGTAGATGCTCTCTGAATCATTTGTTAAACTAATTACCCAGAAAATAAATTCTTACTCCCACTCAGTTAGTACATGTGAAATACAAATGAAAATACATACCATCTACACATAATGTAACGTGTCTGTGTGTGTGTGTGTGTGTGTGTGTGTGTGTGTGTGTGTGTGTGTTTAGAGGTTATATTGAATTCTCCTTCTGTAAATTTCCCATTTTCCTCTTGACTGGACAGAAATTCAATCTCAAATAAATTAGCTTTTCAATCTATCTGCTAAGGAAGCAGGCCTCTGGTTTCCTAGTCTAACATAAAACTCCTGGCAAAGGAACTCTTAAATTAATAAGAACATTAATATAAAATGCAAGTCTACTTTTTTCTGTATTGCATGTTTTCACAACACACTTTATTTTTAGTATTTATTTATATTATAGTTTACAATATGGAATGTGATAAAATAATAAAGACTCCTTATTTTAGGCCAGATTCCTGGTTAGTTGTGAGGAAAATCCTGAAAATTTGCAAAGCAAATTATTCATTGATTTCAATTTTTCTTAATCCAGAAAAAAATCACATAGAATGACATATATTAAGGGTATGAAATGAATTGGAGAGCTGATTAGATATGGCAAAATTGAATGCAGATGCTTTTTTTGTTGTTATTCTATCAATCTTTTTATTGCTTAGGTGAGTGATTCTCAACCCTGGATACATATTAGAATCCTTTTGTACAATCTTAATTAAAAAAAAAGCAACAACACTGATGACCCTCCCCAGACCAAACTAAACCATATGTGGGGAGTGTCATTGTGTTTGGGAATGAGACTTGTGCATCTAAGGTTGTGGACGTCCCCAGCAGTTCTCCTATGCAGCAGCATATACTGGAAATCACTGCCTTAAACCCTGAAAACTTTGATTCCAGAAAGCAGACTGATCAGTGGGCCTCCATTCTGGAATTTTCCAACGCAGATTCCTAGCAAGAGATAGCAGTGGAGGGAAATTGCAGGCCAGATGTTCGGCCAGGGTAAGGAAGCCCAATCAATGTCCATTGAGCATCAATAAAAATCTTTAGAACTGAAAGATTGGCTAAGCATTAGTTTTGATGTCACAATTTTTAGGTTTTTTTTTTTTTTGTGAAATGTATACTTGAATCTTGTATTTGGAAAGCTTAGTACCTCTAACCAGAGCAAGATATTTGAAAGTCTAGAAGAAAGTAGTGGGGGAAAAATTACAGAACAAAATATTTTCCTCTCTCAGGGATTTCGTTATATCTTCAAAGAATGTAACATTATTAGGGAAAATGCATCTATGTATTGATGCATTCAATTTATCTATGCTTATTTGCTTTATAGTATTTATGATAATTTTATATATGTGAACCATGTAGAATGATTAAAGTGAGCAATTAACACACCCATCAGCTACAAATGTGTATTTTATTAGTTTAAAAAACTACTTTTGGCAGTTTTTAAGTCTCTGGGCATTATTATTACTTTTTGTCATGCAATATAAATCTCAAGACCTTATTCCTTCTGTCTAATTTTAGTCCAAATGTATACCTGTCATTATTTAATGTCTATATCATTTATCTATGCTTTAAGTCATTATGACTTTAAAAGAACCAAGGAATTTAATATTAACAGTAAACTTAGTGCCATGAAACTATGATCTAGAGTAAGTAAATCTTAATTCTGAGACTGATTAAGATTTCCCAGATTACTCAATGGAGTTTAAAAGAAAAGATAATGGAAATGCAAATTACTTCCAAATTTTTCAAATGCATGAAGACTACCTCTTTAAATTAAACATGGCTCTGAGGGTACATTGGAATTTCAAGTTCAAACAGTTTGCAATAATTTGTTTTTTGAGGTCTTTCCATTTACAAACCCCTTAAAAGAAGATCTTGCTTAATAAACATGGGTAGGAATATGCACCAAAGACGGGGCCATTGTCCTAAATATCTGTCCATGCTCTGATTTTCCCTTGGCATTTTAAGCATTAGTTTCAAAGAGTTAATAGTTGACTTAAAATTACTTAAAAGTGACTTAAATTTTCACCAGCTGGAAAAACTGCCATATTTTAGTGTCTGGCTGCTGGAGAATAGCCAAGTTTTAAAATGTTTATAACTTTATGTCTTCCTGCCCCAGAAGGCTTAATTAGAATTCTGGCTGGGATTAAATATACAATATAGTCACTAGACATTTCATTTTTTTTACTGAAATGCAATATAATCCCCTCAGAGTATTGTTTCATCTATGTAATTATCTACAATTTGCAGATGTCTTTCCCTACTCCAACAAATTGCAAAAGACTGTTGATGATATGTGGCCTCCCAAGAGCTCAGATTTGTTTACCAACTACATTCAGTATTATTGTCAAGCTTTGCAATCAAAATTGTGAGACTCAGCAGTCAGCTTCCGGGATATTTCATAACACACAACCTTACAGTGATAAAACTTGATTCTTGTTTTTATGCCTTAACTTCCCCCCTAACACCAAATGTACTTAAGAGCAAGCACCAGTCACTTATCAGAGGTACTCAACACTCTCTATAATGTATAGAGTACAGGGTCTGGAAGGAATGTGAGAGGTCATTTAATCTAACAACTCAGCTACAGAGCAAGGCTTTAAGACTCCAGGAAGTTGAAAGACTGGATTGTAATCATGTTAACACAATCGTAAAATGAGATCTTACTTGAATGTAGGAATCCCAACTCTCACATTCGTTGGAGGAGTCAGAAAGAAAAATCAAGAAGTTCACTAAAGACCAGACAGTTTGAATGGCTACAACTGGAACTCCCAGTTCCCTGAAGGTTCCCTATAAAGGAAGGACACTGGGCTATACACAAGAGTAGAGGTGGTGGCATTTGGACTGATAGAAGAATATGAGAAGGGTTTTATACCCTGACGTACTTTCAGGAAGTTTTCTAGCTGGTCCAGACATGGTTCTGGGAAAAGGTATGCTTTCAGGACATATTCATGGATTGGGCTAGATTTGGCTAGATGAGATGGGAGGAGCAGGGTTCTGTAAATTTAAAATAAAGCACTAGACAAGCAATGTGTTTCATTTATTTCAACCTCAGAAAGATATGTCTTACACTTTTATTGTTAGAATTTGGTGTCCAAACTAAACAATGCCAAGAATTCTGCAGAACTTGGCCTTGACTTTTTTTTTGCCAGTCCTGGGCTTGAGCTCAGGGTCTGAGCACTGTCCTTGGACTTTCTCAAGGCTAGAGCTCTACCACTTGAGCCTCAGCACCACTTCTGGCTTTTTTTTGGTATGTGGTACCGAGGAATTGAACTCGGGTCTTCGTGCATGCTAGGCAAGCACTTTAACCAGTAGGCCAAACTCCTGGCCCCATGGCCTTGACTTTTAAAAAGGTAGATTGGCATACTTTGTTGGTCGTTTCATAAGAGTCAACTTGCTGCCAGTGAAGTGCCCTTTTAGTACACAGGAAGCACAAATCTACTAGAGTCAACTCCACACAAGGAGTTTTCAAAGACTGACAGAATGTATAAACAGAAGAACAGCTTTGCAAAGCAATCCTTATGAGTTGTCCTAACTTGGGGAATTTTGGCACTTGAATGTTTACAAAGTTCAATATTCATTTTAGCTACGTTGACTGACATTCACATGTAATCTCTGAGGCAAAAAGATGTAAAACAATTAGGAGCAGCCGGGTGCTGTGGCTCACGCCTGTAATCCTAGCTACTCAGGAGGTTGAGATCTGAGGATCGAGGTTCAAAGCCAGCTTGGGCACAAAAGGACCTGAGACTCTTATCTCCAATTAACCTCTAGAAAACAGGAAATGGGGCTTGGCTCCAAGGTAAGGTGGTAGCCTTGAGCTGAAGAGCTCAGGGACAGTGCCCAGGCCAAGTTCAAGGCCCATGACCCACCAAAACAAAACAAAACAAACAAACAAAAAACAATTAGGAGCAACTGACATTCCTCATTGTAGTTCATAGCTCCCTAGCACAAGATATAGCACATGTGTGTTGGTCCAGGCCCAGCGGGAGGTGACATGGCTAACATATTAGGGCACAGCCAACATGTGTGTGTTCCTAGAGTCTTAGAAAGTTGGTCCTCCACCTTGAGGACTGCACTTATCCCCAAGAATGGGTCTCAAGAGCTGAAAACCTCTTATGCAAAGGCCAAATCTCAGATATAGAGGGAGTGCTATCTAAAGCCCAAATACAAATTATCTCAGACCAATGGGATTTCATACCTAAACCAATGCCCATTCATACCCAATGACCAGAGAACTCTATCAGAGATCAAGGATAGATGGGTGTGTCTTCTTTGAATGGAAAACTGCACATATTGATGACTTCTCAGGCATGTGGACTAGAATTAAGAGGTGCAGAACTGCAGTCTTCAAGCTTGTATACCACATTAGGTTTTGATCCTTGAACTGAATGCTGTTAGTAAGAGCAAACAGCGGAAGAGCTCACTGAGTGGCTAGAATGGAAGTGGAAAGGGTTTGATGTGGGCATGAGAATATAGGAAACTGTGGTTAAGTAATCACAGGCTCCAATTACCTCTCAGAAGTTATAAAATCAAGGAATTTCTCGCCCTACTTGGAGATACAAGTTGAAAACATAAATGAATTCAGGGAAGGTTTAGTCCTGGGATGATACATTCAAGTCCCTTATTCAAGGACACTGGGAATATTTGATGGGCTTTTCTAATGCTTTGGAAGCTAGAACATTGAAATTACATTCCTGGGAGCTAATAGCAGTGGCTTCTTTCCATAGATAACTTGTGTTCCTGCCTAGTTGGAACTGTTTCCTCAACATTTTTTAGGTTCTTAAACATGAACAATATGTAGTTAGCAACTTTGAAATTCACTATTTTAGGGCATCGTTTTTCCCCCTCTGGTAACATTTTTGATAAGGTTTTTTTTCATGTATTTTTATTGTAATTAATACAAGGGTTACATTATATTCACCAGATAGAAGGTGCATTACTTCACATATATTGATACCCTTTCTCATGTCATGGTCCCCATTTCCCTCCTCCCCCCCCGCCCCGCATCCCCCCTCCCCCGCTCATCTTGTTTTCCCCCCTTTCCTATCCAGTTTCAAAAAAACCAATTAAGCATATATACAATTTGATAAGGTTTTATAGATATCATTGATTTCTATTCATTATCCAACTTTATTTCTCAGAAGCTTATGTGAAATCTGCCAGACAACTCATTTTGAGAAGATGAAGTAAGTATATATCAACTGCTAGCAGAAAGTGGTTATGCGCAGGCCTGACATGGGTTGTGGATAAATCACCCTTCTTATTTTGAAGGACGAATAGGTATGCATGAGATTAGACAGTGTAGCTCGCCATAGAGGAGGCATTTCTCCTTCTCTTTCTACCCTCCTGGCAGATGCATATAGATTTCATATAGCAGTCTCCTGAATCCCACCAAGTTCAAAGCTGCCACACAAAGGAACTAAGGAAAAAGCTGCCACAAGACTCCCAGGCAAACACAATGGAATCTTCGGGAACTGATTACCAAGATTAGTAGCTTGGATAACTTATGGGCTAGGAAAGGAACAAAGCTTTTAAAGTAACATTTGCAGAATGAAGGGTAGCAAGACTAATTTAAGACATTATAGACATAGTCAAGGCTATTTACAAGGAAGGTCTTTCATTCTTTTATCAGTGAGGCGAACCAGCTGCCCTGTTAGTCTTGATGTTATAATCTGAGCAGAGCAATGCAGCTGGTTAACAACATCCTGTCTCATCAAGCCAGGAAATGATGAAAAATGTCTCTGTGGACCATTTAAGGACAAACAAGAGGAAAGGATTATTGTTCTTTGGATATTTAGCTATTGGGCTGAAAAGAAAAGGTGCGGGAAAAAAATAGTAGAGCTTTAACAGTGGGGTTTGCACCCTGACAAGGTTGTATTTCCTGCCTTGCAATGTGAGGTGTTAATTTAGAAGAATAAGTCATAGTGGATAGAGGGAAATGTTGTTTAAAATGCTATTCTTTTTTATTCCCCCAAATCAGAAAAGTTTTATCTTCTCTGTTACTACTAAAAGCTGAGAATCTATATTAGTTTGCCAAATAGGAAATTAGCTAGTTTCCAGCTGAGAACCTGGTTCTTTTAAGTCTAGATAAGCAATCCTGAGCAGGTGGTAGGAGATAGCATGCAAAGAGTGTCTCTTATGAAGGGGAACTGACTTTCTTACTCATCATCTCTCAGCTTGTGTAAGCTGAGATTTTTCTTATTTTAGTGGATAAAATGGATCCACATGAAAGTGAGATAATTTGTCACAAAATTTGGGGAAAAACAGACATAAAATAAAGTCTCTGGACATTTTATTACTTTATCTGCAGTCTAAGCAATCTGTTTTTGCAGAGTCCTAAATAATCTACAAGTTGTACGGCCCCAATAACAATGGAAGAACTAACCTCTTAGCCCTCTGGACATCATGCAATGATGCCATTATGATGTAATGATTTAAATGCTTATGTCTCCTTCTAAAGTCATGTTAAAATTTTATGTCTAATAAAATAATACTAAGAGGTAGGAACTTTAGAAGATTAAGACTCCATCCTTCTCCAGGATATTGAAACAAAAGCCATATAACGAATGATTGTTGTCCTTAATGTACTATGTTGTCTCTCATCTCCTTTGCTGTCCCTTGGTTATATCATATTGTTATAGTATCTCTCTTTGTTATCTGATATATCAGATATATTTGTATTTGGTTATTTGAAATTTGATAGGGAAGAGGGGAAAACCAAGACAGGTGGGGGTGTGGGGGGGAGGGTAATGGATACCAAGACATGTGAAAGGGTATCAATGTATGTGAATTAATGCACCTTCTCTCTGGCAAATATCATGTAACCCTTTTACTAATTACAATAAAAAAAAAGACTCCATCCTTTCTGTGGATACAAGTGCCATCTTGGAAGCAAGACTGCTTCCTCATTTTATACCAAACCTATGGTGATCTTATCTCAGATTTCTTGCCTCCAGTATTATGAAAAACAAATTGCATTTTAAAATAGATTATTCAGAAATATTGTTAGAATGTTATGCTCACAGCTCATTTAGTTCATTTCACTTTGCTTTTTAAGAGGCTCTTAGGATATTCCTCTTCCTTTGGTTAGTGATCTTTTCCGTCCAATGAGTTTCCTTATCTAAAGAGCTGGGATAAGGCTGGGGTGTAGCTGTGAGGTAGAGTACTTGTTTAGCATATGAGGAAGCCTGGGTTCAATCCTAAATGTCACAATAACAACACAACACTACTACTACTAACAACAACAACAACCACAACAATTGTTGAGTTTGCTTTGCCACTCATGCTCATCTTTAAAAGGTCCTCAGGCCCTGCCGTCACCACATCTATCCCTGTTTGGGATGTTATGACAAAGACTACTTCTTCCCCAGAGAATATTGACATGGCTTTCTAAGTGTGGGGTGTAATCCCATCTCATCCTCTCCTTTTAAGTCTCCTGTCAGTTCTGGTGGCTGTCTGAGAATTCACATTCATTCATAGACAAACTGAATGGCTGGTAGGTACCAAGGGCTATGGAGGGTCTTAAATCTGCTGTTGACACCCTACAGTACATGCATGATGCCTCCCACCCAAAAATGCTCAGTAGAGCAATGAGAAACATTTGTTTGAACATGGCATACTACCACAAAACAGACAAACACTAACATTGCTGTGTAATTTGCCAAATCACTTACTTCCAAGAGTTATTTACCAAGAAAAAATGAATACATGCAACACAGAAAAGATGACAGAGAAACTCTATGTGTTGGGTAGAGCAGAATATGGGGCTGTTCAATTGCAAAATAAAGGAACAAGATTTTGGAGTTGTGATTTTTTAAAAAAAGAAGAAAGAAGGGAGAAATCTGGAGTCAGGAGATAACTATGTGCTGAGAATAACTTTGGACAAGAACATTTGGAAAAATGTACAATCCAAATATCAATCAATAATCAAATATGCTAGAAGCATAAATTTTAATTTGAATATTACAAAACCTGATTGCCATTTTATGGATTGTATGTGCTTATGAAAAGGACACCCATGAATTGTGAGTGTAATCCTAAGAGAGGAAAGCCAAGAATTTGGAGGATTGATTTTTTTTAAATGGAAGTCATGTCCTGAACCAGCATAAACAAGTCTGTCAGCTGATAGTAAACTGATTAAAATTCCACCAAGTGGAAAAATGTCCCTGCTGCCAAATTAGTCATTGGAACTTTGATAAGAAGGTGGTAATTTGATGGTAGGTACAAGTTCAGAGACTCATTAAAAGTAGAAGTGGCAAAGGAAATGAAAAACAAAAAAAATAAAAATAAAAATGTGGCAGATCATTCAATCCATGAAAATAGGCCCAAATCTCCCAATTTTTCATTCTTCCCCCTCTTATACCTCACGTACCCATCCAATGGTCCCTGAGAACTATCTCTTTCTTCTAAATGCAGTGGAAGTTTTTCAGAACTGATCTTCATGCTGTTTTGGCAACTTTGTTACTGCTGACTGTCCTTTCTTCTATTACTGCATATTTTCCTTTCACCTGTCTGGATGCTCTCTCTTTTTTTTTTAAATCCCCTCTCCTTTCTCCCTGTTTACTTTCAAGTCCTGCCTTACCTTTTCCTCTTGATTTTCTATATAAGATCTCGTGTCTCTTTCTACAGGTGTCCTCTGAGTGCCAAGGACCCTCACACTTCCAGCCAAAAATCTTCTAAACCTGAGCATCTATCTCTTTCTAATGATTGAACTAAACTGATGGTTCTCAAGAACAACAGCTCTTGAGGCAGTCTCTCTCTATCCATGCGGTAGCCCCTCTGTCTCTGCTCAGCAAAGGACCTGTACTTCGCCAGGCAAATTCACCAGGCTTCCAAATGCCAGCCTTCACCCTTTCCTTTTCTGGAGCCCACAGATTTTCCGTCAATGTTTATTGGAAGAGGAGGTGGGCCTGGGATGGTGCAGTCAACAAGGTCAAAACTGTCATTCTTTGTGTGAACTCGTAGCCTTAGAGGCTTCCTGATGCTCATTATTCCTGTTAAAAACATTCTGTGTTATTGTTCTTGACATGCCCCTCTTCTTGGTAACTCATCTGTCCCTTTCCTATTTTTGGTAGCCACTATTTCTTCCTTTGATTGCCTTCATAGCTTCTTATTTTCTAATCATTTTCACAAGTATGCCTGTGATCATCTCTACTTAACACACTTTAGTAGTTCCTTCCTCTTGTCGGAATAAGGATAAAACTCCTCATTAAGTAAAATAAGATTGGTCCCAAATCCACAGAAATGCTGGGAATGGAAGTTTGTGTCCCTTCAAACCTATTATCTTCAAAAATTTATTTAACATTGTTAATAGGAAACACTAGTTCCATTAATGAAGATGGAATATCCATTTATGTCAAAGTTAGAGTTGACATAGGTATTAATTACAACATGGTATCTTTTTATGTTTATATGCTTCATACTTGTATGAAAATGAGATTCTACAAAATGGCATGGCATGTAACTTCTTTTGATTTTCATCGTATGGATATCTTTCCACACCATCATTCATCTAACATCATTTTAAGGAAACTTTATTTTAGTTAATTTTTAAATTTGCTGTTTTCTAAAGTTATAGATGTGATAGTTAAGAATCATGAAAACATAATTTTAAAAACATTAACAGCCCATGGTTCCTGTCCCCATTTTATCCCTGATCCCCAGATGCAGCCATTTCATAATATTTTAGACACTGCTCTTCTATTGTATCTCTCTATTTTACAAACAATAAGTGTATACTGCTCTTTACAGCTGATTTAACTGCTCTTTTGTTTCTGGAAATGTGGAGATAGAACGGAGAATGTTGCTAGGTAGGCACTCTACCATTTAAGCCATATCTCTAGCCCTCTTTTGTTTCAGGGCTTTTGTTTTGTTTTGGTTTCAGATAAAACATATTTTTTAACCTTGGTTGACCTTGAATCTTCCTATATAAGCCTTCCTGGATAGCTGGAGTTACAAACAAGCAATGCCATGGATAGCATATTCTTTGAAATAGAGTCTCATTAATATTTTTTACCTGGGCTGGCTCTGAACCGCAGCCCTTCTATCTCTGCTTTCCATCTAAGTGATTTATCTACTTTGCCTATTGACTTCACATTATAATGTAGTCAGTCAATTGACAAATAAATACTACATACCATGTACTGCTCCATACAGTATGAGTCCAGCAATGAACAAAAGAGATGAGACCATTCCATGGAGAACAAAATTCTTCCAGACACAGTGGCTCGTGCCTGTAATCCTAGCTACTCAGGAGGCTGAGATCTGAGGATGGCTGTTGAAAGCCACCCTGGGAATTAAAGAATGTGAAACTCTTCTCTCCAATTAACCACTAGAAAACGGGAAGTGGGGCTGGGCCTCAAGTGGTAAGGTGGTAGGGTATCCTTGAGCTGACGAGTTCATGGACAGTGCCCAGGCCCAGGGGTAGGGCAGTAGCCTTGAGCTGAAGAGCTCAGGGACAGCGCCCAGGCCCAGAGTTCAAGCTCCACAACTGACCACGCCCCCCCCAAATGTGGCTGAATGCTAGATAGAGACAAAGAAGCAGCTCAGTATTCTCCTCCACATCTTTCAACCCCTCTAGCCACATCACTTTATTTACCTATGTGTGATATGATTACTTCTCTGTATATTTCATCTTTAAAAGGGCTGACATCCTGTCTTTTTTGTGTGAGTTATTTTTTTGAAACTCTTCACTGTACTGGTTAAACTATTGTAGCAGACTCTTAAGTATTTCCTGCATAGATGGGCATTGTTCAACTCTTTCTAGCAGGGTACGTTTTCTTCACAACATCTATGATTTATTTATTATTGTTTTTGTGAAACTGTCACCACTCTTAGCTTTTACCTCGCCTATGCATATCCTAATTGTATTCATGTAAAATTAGCTAAATTCCATCTGGCATGATGTCTTGTCCCTGAAGATTTCCCTAGAGCAATCCAACCCTCATTCTCTAGCCAGAATAGTGTCAACACAAGGAGCATTCAGAAGTGTTTCCTGCAGGGAAACCACCCAATGATAATTTCCAATACACTCTTTTGTGCTATTACAACTTTTAAGCTTCTCTCATTGAATACTGAATACTGAACAGAGTCCACTGTTAACATCAAGCATCCAGGTATTCAGATGTGTAGCTCACAGATATTTCATGTTTCTCCAACTGTTTATTTGGTACAGTGAGGAAAATGTAACAAAATCCATCTGTTTTCCCTCCCTCAAATGGTGAGCAAGCATTGTGCAGAACTTCCAGTGACTCTTACCTTATCTCACCTGTTCTTTGTCAGAAAGTTTGTAAAAATTTAAAAATACATATGAATAAATTATAAGGAGACAACTTGGAATAAGTATAGAGTTCTTACATAAACATATCTCCAAAGTTCTTTCTAAAAAAAAGAGAGAGAGAGATGTTTCTTGGCTGATTGTCTCTTCTCATGACATGGGAATGGCTGGCTTGTTTAAAACTGTTCTTTTACTGTGTTAAAAAAAAAAACCAACTTGATCTTATCCAGAAATTATATAATTATATGATTTGAGGTCAAAAGGAACCCAAATATGTTATGTGCTTCATTAGAAAGCTTTCAGATAAGCTTTTATAGCACATTTGATAGCATTTTGAAGATTTGTTATTGACATTGCCAACCCGGGCAACTTTTACTCATGACTGTGTTTGCAGCAATATAGGCAACACTTGAAGATGTAATGCACAGTGAAAACAGTCAATCACCACACATCACTTGATTCTGTGTATGAGAAATGTCCAAAGTAGGTAAATCTAGAGCCAGAAAGATTAGTTGCTGCTCGGGGGTGGAAGAAATAGGTAAGAGAAAACTGAGAAGTGACTGATAATGAACATTGAGGTTTGATTTGCATGATAAAAATGTTCTGAAAGGCTGCCCAAGCCTTCATTAAGAACGACTGGTTTGTGCTCGTAAGATGTGTGAGTGTATTCTGCATGAATTATACCTTGATAAAGTCTTAAAAAAAAAACAAATACAAAATACAAACAGAATTCAGCACTCTTTCCATGGATAAGAGATGCAATGAAGAAAGCAGTCAATTTAGCAAAGCAAGGGCATATGGCTTTCACCCCCACTTCCACAGCTTGGGACACTATTGCTTTGAGTTCATTTATAACGTCAGTTATCTGCTCTTTCCTCTTGATATGTAATCAGAGCTCCGAGCCTCCACAGGAAGTCCATAACAGTTCTATCAAAAGAAGGACAACAACAACAAGAAAAAGTTTAATAACATTATCTGACTGTGTTAAAGTCCCACTTTGATGCCATTTTTACAATCTAAGCCCCTACTTTTCACTTTGAAATGACAGAAGGGCTTAGAGAGATAACATAACTTGACTTCACAAAATTTTTTTCCTTAAAAAAAAAAAGTCTATCCTATTAGGGACAAAGAACATAGAGTTCTCAGGTACTCTTAAATCTCTATGTAAACTCTAATCCTCGGAACTAGACCCCAGAACTCAGTCCAAAATATAGGTGTAGTGCTTAGATAAAACCAAAGTTGACTTAAAGCAAGCTATTTAAAGACCAGTTTGATGGGTCACCAGGGGTTGTTGTGTCTCTAAATCAGCTTCATGTATCTTCTATTTCCCCAGCTAGATCACCCACCTAAGTATCATCTAAGATATGAAGTTACATGATTTTTTTTTTTTTTTTGCCAGTCCTGGGCTTGAGCTCAGGGCCTGAGCGCTGTCCTTGGACTTTCTCAAGGCTAGAGCTCTACCACTTGAGCCTCAGCACCACTTCTGGCTTTTTTCTATGTATGTGGTACCGAGGAATCGAACCTGGGTCTTCATGCATACTGGGCAAGCACTTCTACCACTAGGTCAAACTTCTGGCTCCACCAATGTATTTCTTTTAAGGGCTTATTCTCCAACAAGTTCCTGTGCTGAACTAGACAAGTAACAAATGTACTAAATGTAGTGAAAGAGCTTACAGTGTAGTAATATGTATATATATATGTATACTCATACACACTTACATATATGTATATGTACTAAGATTTGAACTCAGGACTCCATGATTGCTCGATAGTCTTGAGTCATGCCTTCATTCCTTTTTAACTTATTTTTTGTCCTAGTTACTTTTGAGATAGTGTCATCTTTGGCCTGAGCCAATCCAGATGGTAACTTTCTACTTATGCTACCTTCTGTCACCTACATGATATATGTGTACCAGTTCACCCTGATTTGTTCTGTTGAGATGGGGATCCATGAACTTTTGTCAGGTGAGCTGTAACTGTCAGCCTTCTAATCTTACTATCAAGAGTGGCAGATATGATAGGCAGAAATCACACCACGCTATCGTCTGAGCTAGGTCTCAAAACCTTTTTGACTTGACTAGTTTCAAAACCATGATCCTTCTGAGTAGCTAAGACTGCAGGTGTGACCCATCAGCACCCATCCTCAAACTATTTTTCTTTCCAGTGGTTCTTCTGACATAAAACTGTTTTTGTAGGAAGAATGCACATAAGAGAATTTTGGAAGTTAATTCTTAGAACTTTGATGGGTTTTGTCACTGTTTATTCAAGCTTCGTTCAAGCATTTATCATTTATGAGAACTGTCTCAGAGCCAGACACTAAAAAAGGTACTGGATCATGAAATTAATAAGTTATAAGCCCTAGCTTTAAAAGTATTTACAATCCATGAGGCAGAAGGATCTCAAAGGAATCTGAGTTTTGGTGCTTCAGAGAAAATGCTCCTAATTAGCTTTACATTAGTGAGTCTGGAAAATCTTTCAAATGTATTCTTTTTTGTATGTATATCGAAGACAAAGTGATAACAAATTTCCTTTTTATAAGCCTATTTTTTCACTCGGGGGCAAAGGAATATAGTTAAGATGCTATGAATCAAGGCTGAGACTAGATAGACAAGTGGGGTTTCTTAGAAATTTTAAAGAGAAAAGCACTCATATTCAGGTCCTGTAGACACAGAGTCAGCCTCCAAAAGCAGCGCTTCTAAACACAGCATGCACACAGAAGGGCATGTACTCATGAGAGATTATGACAAAAAGAATTCTGTTTTATGCCTGGGTATTAGACTTGGGATATCCCATAGCAAATATTTTTATAAATTCTCATTTATCAAATATTGAACTGTAAAATGGTAAGAAAAATGTGTTACTCTACAAAGAGTATTGCTGGGTACCCACTATATCTGTAAATCTAGCTACTCAACAGACTGAGGTCTGAGGATCATGGTTCAAAACCAGCTGGGGCAGGAAAGTCTTACCTCCAATTAGAACCCCAAAAGCCAGAAGTAGAGCTCAAGAAGTAGAGTACCAACCTTGAGTAAAAAAGCTCAAGAGACAGTGTCCAGGTCTTGGGTTCAAGCCCCAGTACTGGGGGATTGGAGAAAGAGTTAGAGAGAGGGAGGGAAGGAGGGAGAGAGGTAGGTGAGCCCGGCCCCCTGGGAAAGAATGCCTTTTGGGAGAAATGAATAATTCAGGAAAAGAAAAGATGAAATATAATTAGCCTATCCAATTGAATGCCAAGGAAAACTTAAAATAACTTCAAGTATCTTTCTACGATCAATATCAAAGGAGCTAAATAAAGAGGAGCGAAGAGATCATTTTGAGAGGTTAGGGTCTGAAGATGATAGTTTTTCTAGTTTCTTCTGTCATGGTGGGCAGTTATTCAGGACCAAATGAGATGCTAGACATGTTTCAGCTACAGGAACATAACCACATGTCAGGACACAACATCAGTTTGTCTTTGATATCCCCAAAAGCAGTTTCATATTTAGATAATTTATTAAATATATGGAATAAGAAGAAACTTAAAGGCACTGACAGTAAGGGGGAACAGTTTTCCTATTAAAACAAAGTTACGTGATCTTGAACTCTTCACCCTGCATATCACCCCCGTGTGTGTGAACAGTGTTCAGTATCAGGAGAGAGTGTTAGTGAAGCAGTCTGAAAGTACCAAGTCAATATAAAGTAAAGCAATCCCTCAATGCTCACTGTACTGAATTCCATTCTCTCTACATTAAAAAAAAATGGAGCTATCATCCATTAATATTGGGTTGGTGGTAGATTTCTTCTTTCATTCCACTGTAAGATGAAATTTCTTTTTACCCACTATACTATTGAGTATTAGAACGAGAATGTCATCTCTTCAAGAAAGCATAGGGAATTTTGGTTGTGGTTGTGACTTGCTTATAAAACTATCTGTTATAGTCTACAAATGAGGTATTGCATGTTTTGCATCAACAGCAAAACAAGCCCATGCCAAGCTGAAAGCTTTCCAGATACTATCTGCCATGAAACAGCAAAATGCTGGAGTAGAGATATGGTTCAAATAGTAAAGTACCAGTGGTGAGCAAGAAAACTGAGGACTTGAAGTGCTAAGTCCAAGCCCCCATAGCATCACACATATGCACATAAATAATTATAATTATGAAGCTCGGCGTGGAAGTACATGCCTATAATCCCAGCGCTGTGGTTAGGAGGTTTAGAAAAGAGGCCAGTTGAGTTCTGGAGGTTTCCAAGAGTGGAAACAACTAAGATGTCCTTCAACTGGTGAGTGAAATTTCGGTATATCCCAACAACAGAATAGTAGTCAACACTAAAGAAATGAACTAAGGAGGAGACATAGAGGAATCCTAAATGCATGATACTAATAAGAGCAGACAAACTGAAAATGCTTCTTAATATGACTCCAACTATGCGACACTGTGGAAAAGGCAGAAAAAGATCAGTGCCCCCAGGGGTTATGAAAGAGAAGGACACAAAGGGCAGAGATTTTCATGGAAGTACAATTTTTGTATGCTACTACAATGGTAGTCAGAACCCAAAGAATGTACAACTCTGACAGTGAATGTGGACTATGGGTGGTTAGACGGCATTGATGTACGCTCATCAATTTTAATACATGGATTGCTCTGGAGGGGATTCTGTAGATATGTGTGGTCAGGGAGTGTTGGGCCTCAGCAGTAGGGAGTATGGGGAACTGTACTTTCTGCACAATTCTGTGTGAATCTAAAATTGTTCTTTAAAAAATAAATTCTATATAAACCGGGAGTGTGGCCTAGTGGTGGAGTGCTTGCCTTGCAGGCATGAAGCCCTGGGTTTGATTTCTAGGAACTACACACACAGAAAAAGCTCGAAGTGGTGCTCTGGCTCAAGTGGTAAAGCACTAGCCTAGAGAAAGCCCAAGGACAGTGCCCAGGTCCTGAGTTCAAGCCCCAGGACTGGCAAAATAATAATAACAAATAATAATACATTGTATATAAAAGAAAGCAAAAAATGAAACAAAAACTGCCAAAGGATACTACAGCAAGTTTTATATTCATTTTTATTTAAGAATATTTATTATAGAAAAGTTAATTTTTATTATTTTAAAGATACATAATTACTTACATATAATACTGCCAGTCTAGGCTATTCATTACCATAATTCTTTTTTGATCCACAAACCTGCCTTTGCTTAAGGTCCAAGGCCGAATGACTGTGTCCATAGAGAGAGGGATGGGAATGTGGGCTACTGAGGAGACTGACTCTTGGTGGTTCTGAGGCTGTTGAGAGGAATTAAGCACCCGGAACATGTGGCTCAAACACAAATAGACTGTATGAGGGCTCTTCCTGAGGTTGGCACATAAGACATGTTCTGCGCCACTGTAAATTCTCACTCCTCACAAGCTACAGCCATGGAACCAAATCACTCCCGAGTCCTCGGTTGTCAGTAACCAGCTTCTAACTTCCACTCCTTAAAATATTTCTCCATCGTGCTCCGGGACTTCCAGGTGCCCACATTCACGGTGGGGATGATTTTCTGGGGCCTCAGCCACTGGACAAAACGTTTTATTTCCAGGTAGCTGCTGTGTTCACTATAAGGAATTCCTAGAAGACCAAAGAAATGCCACTGTCTACCAAAAGTCATTCTCCATTATAACACATAATAGAAGAGAAAAGCAACCTCGGGTATTCTTGTCAAAAACTCCCTGGAGCCACAGTGCTGATAAGAAAACTTGGTATCTTTTCTAAACAGTAAGATTAAAATAACATAAAACTCAGAAAACTCAAAATCCTATTACTTTTCTATGTTTAGACATAATATTATTCCTAGAATCCTAACTAGTTGGGATTTTCTTTTTTTAAATAATTTTTCCTTTTACCCCTTTGTACAACTGTGTAAAGATAATTAAAACAAAATCCTTCTTCCCTTTAAATCTTTTCTCAACAATGGATTTCAGAAAAATGTGGAAGAAAGGAATAAAACAGATAAGTAGGCAACTTAATTTTTAGAGAAGTACGTGGATTTTAGTGTTAAATTTGACGTATAGAAGAAAAACTTTAAAAGAAACATTAATGTCCATTAGAGAAGGGTTAGAAGAGCACTGTTTGGTGTGATCTGAAGTAGGTTAGTCATCATGGCTACTCTCCCCCAGAGATGAAAACCAGGGCAAGTCTTCTACCTGCTTTTGACCCCACAACAGTGCCATTTAGACTTCTGGGATAGGATCACAGATTCCTCCTTTCAAGAATTCTGGTTTCCTCTAAAGGTCATTACAACAAGGAAGTGGGGTATGTTTGTCAACATCTATCCACTGGTCCAGCTCCTTCATATCAGTCTGCAGTGGACTAGACAGAGGTCAGAGTTGTAGAGAGATCTAGAACTCCCCAAATGGTAACTTTTTTGTTCCTTATTCCTCTTGGCTCTTGATTGCACAGCAACTTTTAGGAAATCGAGAGCAATCGTAAACATAATTAATCATACCATATATTGTAATGTTTCCTTTGGTCTGTGGAGTAACATCTGCTACACTTGTTAGTTTGTTGGAATGTGTCCATCCTGTAGGTCGAAAAGCCAGAATCTGATCATATTTCCCACCACATTTCTTTAAATGACTCTGTAAACCCTGTTGAATAAAAATAGCATATTGATTTAACTGTCAGTGGGGACGGGTTATGTGGAATTAAGTGTAGTGATTAAAGATGTTACAGTGGTGTAATCATGGGGATTTTTCACATGGTAAGATTAGCTTGCCAAGCTTGTAAAGAAATAAAATCATTGAATAAAGTACATAAAATCTTCTCTCCTTTTCTTTATCTAAACAAGCTTAGGGACTGTCTGAAAGGAAGTAGGATGAAGCAATTCTCAACAAAATTCCTGTGTGTAAACAAGTTCTAATTCAAATATCTATAAAAACCTACTCCAAATCCATCACATAAGGACACCAGTGATCACAGTAAATAAACATCTGAATACAGCATTAGTTAGAGCAGAGAGAAGACAGAAACCATTTTCTAAGAGTGCCATTATACTCAACATAGACACATGCTATAAAGCAAAGTGGTAACATTCTTCTCAGGTATTTATTCTTGTCAACTTTTAAAGGATTGCTTTTCAAAGTTTTCATGCCATTACAATTGGAAGTAACACACTCTTCTTATAAATCTTGAAGAGAGCCTCTCCATCTAGGCGGTCAGGCATGTGATTCACTCCTTCCATCTCAGCTATTTGGAACAAGATCAGGAGGATCATAGTCTGAGATCAGATCCTAGTTAGTGAGGTCTCCTCTCAACCAACAAGCTTGGCATGGCGATAGTAAACATCTGTTATAAGTATGTGTAAAGCTTTTGAAATACTATTATAATTAATACCATTTATTCTAGATAGTTTATTCCAAGGTCCTAAATGTGATTTGGGATTGACTTCAACCTCTGATTTAAAGCAGATCAGTTGAATGTACTTAAACATTATAACATCGTTGACCTAGGTAATTATCTGAATGACTGTTTCTCTGTTTATTGGTAATCCATTTATGAAAATCCAGTTTATGGGTAGAAATGGTTTATCATGTTAGTAGAATTATATTTTTCAGATTCAAAAGTTATTTTAGCTAGTAAAAATCAGTCTAAATTACTAGCCTAAAAATACACACAATGAACACTTCTGGATCCTTAAAACAAATGTGAGTTCTTAAATGACTTGAGTTTACAGTTGCCTGAACACATAATTCTTGCCTGACATTTCATATGCATGGGATCATACAATATGGAGCCTTTGGGTCTGATTTTTTCACCTAGAAGAATGTTCCCAAGATTCATTTGCAGTCTAAAATGTCCTACAACTTCAGTTGTTTATAACTAACTGATCAATATTGTTTTACTCATCAATTGAATTTAATCATTTATTATTTGACAGGCACTTTTGCTACTATAAAGCATCTACAAACACAGTTCTGTGGAGGAAGAGGCTTACAATTGTCTGGGGTAGGCCTGGAATATACCCAGAACTGGAATTACTAAACTTTTTCCAAAGTAGAGACACTCTACTTTCTTCCTCCTTTGATTGCTCTGACTTATGTAACAATTTTGAACGCCCTCTGCTGCAAAGTTCTGGTTCTTTCATTTCTACAACACACTGACTCCTCTACAAACTATGTCATTGTTAAAAAAAAAATAGAAATATGCTCATCCTCCTGCGGAGAACAGAGTTGATTCTTAGGATTGATTAATCAATGTACCATTAGTGTTTGGTCAAACTGAATGCCTCTCAAATTTAAAATATGTTAACAAATCTGGCTTGAACATCAGTGGACAAAAGTATGCTGTGACTATGTCTGAAATTTTTTATGGATTACATATAGAAGTTAATAGGTAATAAAATATTTACCTCAGTCTCATGAAGAAAGAAGGAGTTATATCAGAAAGAATTTCCTTTATGTGTTAGATCTTAAGAGATTTAACTAAGAGATATACCATTTTCTTTATTTAGTATATATTATTCATAAGACACAGTAATCTGTATCCTATTTTAAAAGGCTTCATAAAAGTCACTTGGTGTTGGGCGTGGTGGCTTATGCCTGTAATCCTAGCTACTCAGGAGGCTGAGATCTGAGGATCAAGGTTCAAAGCCAGCCTGGGCACTAAAGGACCTGAGATTCTTATCTCCAATTAAGCTCTAGAAAATGGGAAGTGGGGCTGTGGCTCCAGGGGTAGGGTGGTAGCATTGGGTAAAGAGCTCAGGGACAGTGCCCAGGCCGAGTTCAAGCCCCATGACCCACAAAAGAAAAAAATAAAAAAAGAAAGAAAAGAAAAAGTCACTTGGTAAGGCCAGCCAAGCTTAGCTACCAAAGAGGAATGAACTGTGAGGTTCAAGGTTTAACTTCACAAAAAGTTATCAAGACTGTATCTCAACAAATATATTGGTAGTGATACACTATGCCTATAATCCTAGCTTCAAGGGAAGCAAAGCAAATATTAGTGACTTTCTAAAAAAAATGAATAAGCAAAAAAAAATACAGTATAATTACTTCATAAAAATTATAGCTAGCTAGGAGCATGGCCTAGTGGTAGAGTGTTTGCCTAGCATGCACAAAGACCCAGGTTCAATTCCTTGGTGATACATATATAGAAAAAGCTGGAATTGGTGCTGTGGCGCAATTGGTAGAGCTCTAGCCTTGAGGAAAGCCCAAGGACAGTGCTCAGAACCTGAGTCCAAGCCAATATATATATATATATATATATATATATATATATATATATATATTTCCTTGTGTTTTATCTTTTTTTTTTTTTTTTTTTCTTGCCAGTCCTGGGCTTGAGCTCAGGATCTGAGCACTGTTCTTGGACTTTCTCAAGGCTAGAGCTCTACCACTTGATCCTCAGCACCACTTCTGGCTTTTTTTCTATGTATTTGGTACCGAGGAATCAAACCCAGGTCTTCATGCATGCTAGACAAGCACTTTAACCACTAGGCCAAACTCCTGGCCCTTGTTTTATCTTTTAAATTAAAAATTAATCCATAGCTCTCATACATTCCAGTGGCAGGAATGTATATGGAAAAAAAAACTTCACTTGGTGATTAAATATGAGAGAAAACTCTACATAGTATTGTATCCCACTTCCTATATCATATGTATCTTAGTTTGTAACTTGGCCTTAATGTTAGAACTTTCTGCCACAATGCACTTTCACCACTCCATTTAACCCTCGGAAGTAAAATTTCAATACATGCCAATCTTATAGGAACTTAACACTAAAACATAATAGATATTGGGAGCTCATGGCTCATGCCTGTAATCTTAGCTACTCAAGAGGCTGAGATCTGAGCGTCATGGTTCACAGCCAGCCTTGGCAGGAAAGTCTGTGAGACTGTTATTTCCAATAAACTCAGAAAAAGCCAGAAGTGGTGCTGTGGCTCAAGTAGTAAAGCACTAATCTTCAGCATGAAGAGGTTCGGAGATAGTGCCTAGTCCTTGAGTTCAAGCCCCAGGACTGGGAAAAGAAAGAAGAAAGGAAGGAAGGAAAAAGGGAAGGAAGGAAGGAAGGGAGGGACGGAGGAAACAGGCTCTCGGGGACAGTGCCTAGTCCCTAAGTTCAAGCCCCAGGACTGGGAAAAGAAAGAAAAACAGAAAGAGAGAGAGAGAGAAAGGGGGGGGAGAGGACTCAAAGACAAGTGAGACTTTTTCTCACTTGGGATTCTCCACTCATTTCTCCCTTCACCAGAAGGATCTAGAAAATGACCTTAAACTGGAAGGTTTGGATATGCTACACAGCTGTATACTTTCCCATTTTGTTCCTTCCTGTATTCTAGTTCTGACAATGGAGGGCATATAAATTACTCTGTATGGTATATAAATTACATGCACCAGATAATATCTAAAAACACTTAAAAGTTCCCCTGAAAAATCGTGTAGGTAGGTTTTCCTATAAGTGAGTCTACTATCATTGAATTCCTAGAAGTTTGCTACAGGTCAGACGGGACTCCTGGCTGTAATTATCAGGTTATCTTTTCTGGGTCACCCTAAAGTCACGCCTCTTAGACACTCACCTTAATATTAATTTGCATCATTGGGAGAAGGTGGACAGAAGAGGTGCACATGTCTGTAGTGATGACAGAGTTAATTTCAGGTATGTTGAGGCACTTCAGTGTTCTGTATTTTTCTTGGGACATGCCCACTTTAGAGCCTAAAACATCAGCAATGGCTGTATGCAAAGAAACAGGTTAAACATGTAAATCAGGTAAAAAAAAGACAGTTCCAATTTAAAAATACAAATTCACTCAATAAAACCAAATTTAACACATTCATATTTTTATCAAAACATAGCCAAATGTGTAGATTGCTTTGTTGGTTAGCTATGTGGATAAAACTGAGAAATCTGAAGAATTTTTTTTTAAGTCCATTGCTTCAAATGGCGTAAGACGGATAGAAAGAGATAGACAGAAGAAAGAAACTAGATCTGGCTGTATCACTTCATATCTGGATACATTTGACGTAATGTGACCACACTGAAGACACAGTGAGAAGAAAGCACTCTACAAGCCTGGTACAATACTAGGTAGCTAGGTACCGAAATACATGCAGATGTCATTGAGCAATGATTATCACCACTATTCCCTACAAGAATTAACTGATGGTCCTTCCTAGAAGAATGGTGCAAGACAGCCATTCATTAGTTAGCTTTCAAAACTCAAGTAACAGTGTAACATGGACATCTGCTTATAAACTCATAGACACAAAGGCCACAAATAAATACACTTACCAAATTTTTCCATAAAGTTAAAGCCTTTTAAAGTTGAAAGGTCAAATGCTGTCAAATGTGCTTTCAACTTCAAAGGTCATAGTGGATCATTTCAGGAAATGATTACCAGTAAAGACTGAAAAGACTTTAGGCAAAAAGAATCTGATCTTTATAATATATTAATGCAACTTAGATACAGTTGCCACCCACCTACGAAGACTTTCTCTTTTCCGATGCAGTACGTGCCACAGACAACAAGAACACGTGGGTTTAGAGTTACAGCCTCAAAGGCAGTGTTGATGGCAAACTGGATAACCTCCTGCTGAGATGGAAAAGTGTATTCTGGGCTGCAATACCTGTAATAAAGAAATGCAGCGTATCATAAAACAACAAAAGCTACAACATCGTCCAGATGCTATTTTAGCAAATTATGTAGAGCAGCAGTATAATACACTAAAACTACAGCAGTTTCTTAGTGGTATGCAAATATCTGCAATCTGTTATTGTTGATTCATGATAGCATGGTAAGTTTTCAATTTATTTTTTCACTATTTCTTTTATTGGCCTCAAACACCTTTCTGAATCTCCTTCCAATAATATTCTTAGCCAGGCAACTATATGAATATTTATGAACATATTTATATAACTATATATATTTAAATCCCAATCACTATCAAAGAAAACACTCACTGCTGGAAATTACTTTTGAACTAGAGAATTGTCATTTAATTAAACATGAAGATAATGAAATGAATTATAAACTTAGTGCATTTCCAGTTGAACAGCTAAGATTTGCAATGTTGACGTCATCTTTTCTTCCACATACAGAAAAGCATGTGGTATTACAGAAATACTTCAGATAAAGTTGGGACTCAATAAAAGACCAACTAGTAGAAGTCTGATCCTATGATACTAACTATATTTTGAGATGAAATGTTAATACTACTTCTTCAAAACAGACTAAGCTACGAGGACCAAATAAACCTATTTTTCCTCCAGCTTTCAAAATTGTTTTTGTTAATCAGATAACTCAAAAGAGGAGAAATGGTTCTTTCTTCTTTAAAAGTCCCACAAATATTTAGAATTGTATATTCAGAATAGAACTGTGTATCAAGTTTTTAAAGAAACATTTTCCCAATTTTCTATACTTAGAACATGCATAAGAGAGAGGGAAAATGAGTTGCCATGAAAGCACTGGATGTGGGAAAACCAGGTTTTACTAACACACACCAACCAATCTAAATCTGCCATTGAAAAGTGGCTATTCGCCACCCTCTCAAATTTAGCAACTTGACTATTATTTTTCAATTAAGGCATAATTGAAAGATAACAGTTATCTGGATTTGTGGTATACAATATGTTATATATTAAAAATAGTTATTAGAAATCAGTATTAATACTGATTAATAATATACCTTTTAGTTATACCTTAATAAAGCTGAGAAAAAATATATATGTAACTAAATATGAATGGTTAAACCCCTGTGTTGATAGCACCAAGAAATTCAGAGAAAACACAAATTAACTTTCTGAGAAAAGAACAAAAGCAATTTTCAGTACTCTGAAACAGAATTGTATTGGGGCCTCTTCCCCCAACCCCCCAGTTATTATTCCTAATAGCTGGATATTCTGGAAAGATAATCTAAAAGGTGTATTTCTAAAGTTTGTCCCCAATGTTTCCTTCCTCTTCTTAATAACAGGATTCTCCTATAAAATTTCAAACTCAAAGTCGAAATTTTCAAATCTAAATTTTTTTCAATAATTAAAAAATAAGCTGTAGTCCATTAAGATTTATCATCTTGTACTTGCTTTTTAGCAAATATATTTTTTTCAAACAGTATCCTTCTGATAAACAGCTTTAAAAAAATAGTTGGCAAGAGGCCATCATTCTAGTTACCTAAGCAAGTGCTTAAGGCAGTCAGAAAACTCAGAGCCAACACTATGAGGAGAATAGGGATACCTACAAAGGAGCATTAGAAAGGAGCACTGTGGAGCACTCACGTGGTGTCTAAGTATAGCGTGTGCACTCTGTGGGTTGCAAGGAGAGAGCGCTCCATGCTGGGATCTGCTCTGAAGTCTCCAGTGTGCAGCATGACAGCACCATTAGGAAGGCAGAAAAGGACCATGACCGCACCTGGACAGCTGAATGCAATGATTAAAAGGAACACTGGTTACACAGACAAAGCACCTAAGGCAGGGTACTTACTTCACTATTGACAAGGTAAGACTTTATTTGTGGACCACAGTGCAACACACTTTACTAGTGCAAGTGAAATGCTTTAATCCAAGAAAATTTACATTATTAAAGAACTGCTATGCAGTTAGACTCCCTCCTCAAGTATCAGTTGCTCAAACCCTGCCTATTCCCCCCAAAATTTTGATGAGTATTCAAATGAAACCTGTTCAATAATTATAATAAGTAAAAATAGACTTCATTAGGGAGTTCATGCAAAGTGTATGATCTACTGTGAGTACCCCAATAAAACTGACTTCAAAAAAATCAGAATTCAAACTGGCAATCAAAAAAGAAATAGCAGCCAAGTGTTGCTAGCTCATATCTTTAATCCTAGATACTCATGAGTCTGAGATCTGAGGATCATGGTTCAAAGCCAGCCTGGGCAGACATATCCAAAAGACTCTTAATCTCCAATGAACAGAGAAGAGCCAGAAGTGGAGGTATGGCTTGAGTAGTAGAGCTCTATCCTTGAGTGTAAAAACAGCCAAGTGAGAGCTAGAGGCCCTGAGTTGAAGTCCCAGTTTTGGCACAAGGAAAACAAATAGCAGCAAAGCCAAGCACACAAAAATGTAAACAAAGCAATCTGAAGAAATTGTATTGGCCCAGATTTTAGGAAAATTACAGTTAGCTTTATTCTTTCTTGATGGAACAGGATACTAATGTCCCAGAAAGAATTCTAGTTGTTGTGTTTGTCAACATGTATGGTGAGAAGGAGAGGAGGAAAGAGAATAGAAACCATTACAAAGAAAAAAAATCTTATAAATCTTTACTATCCCAAACCTTAGGAATTTAGTTTAAAGGTGGAGGTGGGGAGCACAGTACCATTTCTGTAATGTCTACATGGCAAAAGAATAGAAGTATTAACAAAAGTAGTCTTAAAAAAATTAAATGGAGTCTTGTATGTCAAGTGTGGAAATTTAAACTAGATAATAAATGGGCTAAGCAACAGAGAATCTACTTTTCATCTCTAATTCTATACCCGGTCACATTCTTTCTTCCGAAAGTGAAACATGGTTTATTCAATTTTTAGGGAATACAAGGGAAATTAACTCTATGTTTTCTTCTACAATATTTCTTAAACGGGCTATTGTTAAGGCAACTTGAACACTCACTGATTGGCATCAAGCAAAATAACTTTGATGCCATTCACTGTACATTCAGTATCCATTGGCAGTGGATGGATATATTGTTCTTGCACATGAAGCTTGTTCTTCAACAAATTGCCAGTCACCTACAAGACAGGATGTACTTAGTTGTGGATAAAATACACATTAAAGGAGCATTATATATATATATATATATATATATATTTTAATTTTTAATTTATTTATTTATTTTTTGCCAGTCCTGGGCTTGAGCTCAGGGCCTGAGCACTGTCCTTGGACTTTCTCAAGGCTAGAGCTCTACCACATGAGCCTCAGCACCACTTCCAGCTTTTTTCTATGAATGTGGTACTGAGGAATGTAATCCGGGTCTTCATGCATGCTAGGCAAGCACTCTACCACTAGGACAAACTCCCGGTCCCAGGAGCATTATATTTTATATCCAGTTTTAAACCACAGTGTCTGAATGTGGCGCTGTGGTTCAAAGTAGTACAGTGACAACCTGGAGCAAAAAAGCTCAGGGGCAGCACCCAGGCCCTGAGTGCAAGCTCCATAACTGACAAGTAAAATTAAGTTAAGAAAAAAAAAAAACCAAAAAATCCAGCATCTTAATGTCTCCATTTTCCCATTTTGATTATATGTAAGTAAGCCCCTTCTGCCTAAATAACAGGCCACTCCTCTGCTTGAACACTGTCAGTCTCTCCTTTACCTGCGGACCAGCTTTTCACATATGAAAATCTCATCATTCCCAGCCAGATACACAAAAATTTAGGCAGTTTGCCCTTGTCTGCTGCTGTAGGCTTACATCCTGAAGTCTCCATGTTCTTGCCATTCTAAGCCTGTGCTTCTACATAAACTCTACACTCTGTCTTGAACCTTCTCTCCCTGTCTCACTATGGATAAAGATACCAACATTCAGGCCAGGAGTTTGGCCTAGTAGTAGAGTGCTTGTCTAGCATGCACAAAGACTTGGGTTCAATTCCTTGGTACCAGATATACAGAAAAAGCCAGAAGTGGTACTGTGGCTCAAGTGGTAGAGTGCTAGCCTTCAGAAAGCCCAAGGATACTGCTCAGGCCCTGAGTTCAAGACCCAGGGCTGGCAAAAAAAAAAAAAAAAAAGATACTGACATTGACATTCTAGTGTAGTCTGTGTGCTAGGTAAGAAAGCTAACAGGTGAAATTCCAACTACTTAGAAGGCAGGCATCAAGGAAGACTTCAGTTCCAGGCCAGACAAAGCAAAAGCTAGCCACAGTCATATAAACAATAAACCAGGCATGGTGGCATGTACCTATTGTCCCAGCCATGTGGGAGGAATAGGTATATAAAAGAACGTGAAACATACTTTTTAAAAGTTGGGATATTAACATTTGGTTTTAGAATTTCCATGAGGAACCTATTTTCTCATACCTTTCCTAGTAGAATAAGATGTCTTCTTTAAAAAAAAAAATTTCTTAGAAGTTCACAGAATTCTACAAAGTCAGAATTTAAATACTGAAACTTACCTCACTACAATAGATTGGATAAGTGAAGCTTTTAGACAGCCCAGCATAATGGTCAGAATGGAAATGTGTGAGGAAGTAGGCTGTGCATCCTTCAATCATACCATACTGGAAAGCATCAACTGTGAAGCCAGTACCTGCAATGAAATGCCACCAAGCATAATGAGCAAAGAGTTAACAGAACCAGAGTCCTGTCTGGATGACAATGAACCTCAATCCCTCAATCCCCCATGTCTTCTAATTCTATGTATGTATGTATGTATGTATGTATGTATGTATGTATGTGTATGTATTTCTTACCTATTTCAATTTAACTAAAAGTGAGAATGAGTTTTGTAAATTTTTATTAAGTATCTCAGTATAAAGTTTATTTTTGTGAATACTGGTCCAAAAATAAATGCAAAAAGACTAAATTAAAATCAATAACTTCTGTTTCAGTTAATCCTTTTGTGGTACTTGCTTAGCACCGAAAACAGCAATAGTAGAGGTTAGAACTACTAAAAATTAGATCCAGAAATTCTCGATGGGGGTGATTGTGACATACTTCTTGGATTTTTTTTTTGTCAGTCATAGGACTTGAACTCTGGGCCTGGGCACTAACCCTGAGCTCCTCAGCTCAAGGCTAGCACACTACTACTTGAGCCACAGCATCACTTCCAGTTTTTCTGGTGGTTAATTGGAGAAAAGAGTCTCATGTTACTTAATGCCCAGGCTGGCTCCGAACAGGGATCCTCGGACTTCAGCCTCCTGAGTAGCTAGGGTTATAGGCATGAGCCACCGGTCCCCAGCTTGACATCCTTCTTAACAAATGAAAATGATGTTGTATTTTATCAAACTTTTTGCCTTTCAAAGAATCACAATGAAATAGAGATAAACAACAGTGTTTGAATTTCATTTCAGGGTATAAGAAAGAAAAGTGAAAAAAAGCAGGGACATGGTTCAAGTGGTAGAGCATCAGCCTTGCAAGCACAAGGCCCTGAATCTAAGTCTCAAGCCTGCAAAATAAAAAAATCTAGCTAGAGAAGCAATAATAAAAAGAGAAGTTCATGAATGTCTTCCACAAAGTGTTCATGAAAGAGATAATTATCTAAGTGTGTTGATGGGCAATAATACAAGCAACTACACATAACATCAAAAGTCTGTTGAGTCTTTCAACGCTTAGTACACTTCACAATAATTATTAAGTATATAAAAATTAATGCTACTTTCTTTGTAAGTATTTGGAACAAATTATACATCTATAAATTAAGCATTTCTAAAAACAATATTTTGAGATCAAGTCTATTTTGCCTGAATTGTTTCCAGAAGTTATTGGTGTCTTCAGTAATAAAATTCATTTCTCTACACATTTTTCTATCAACTCATCTGTGAAGGCATGAGAAATTACAATAAGAAAAGGCACAAGGGCCGGGAGTTTGGCCTAGTGGTAGAGTGCTTGCCTAGCATGCACGAAGACCCGGGTTCAATTCCTCGGTATCATTATACGTAGAAAAAAGCCTGAAGTGGTGCTGAGGCTCAAGTGGTAGAGCTCTAGCCTTGAGAAAGTCCAAGGACAGGGTTTATGCCCTGAGCTCAAGCCCAGGACTGGCAAAAAAAAAAAAAAGAAAAGGCACAAAAACCTAGTTCTAATATGGCTCAAAATATTCTGAATTTATTATGATAGGTACACCTTGTCATATTTTCCTTTGAAGCTATTTAGTACATTCTCCTTACTTCCTTCCTTGTCTTTTTTTTCCTTTTCTTTGTTTTTCCTTCTTTTCTTGGCAATGCTGGAATTTGAACTCAAAGTCTTGCACTTGCTTGCCAGGCTTGTTTGCTCAGCTAGTGCTCTACTATTTAACTTATACCTCCACACCTTTGGGAGGTATTTCTAGGCTGGCTTCAAACAGAGATTCTACAGAGGATGAATAGCTAAGATTAAAGATATAAGCCACCAGTACCTGGCTAGTACTTAATATTTCTCACAAGCACTGAGGCATTAACTTTTACTCTAACAAAAGTAGTAAGCTGTATCTCTACTGCTAGTCTTTCAGTAGCCTAAAATATCTACTTAACTTTTGTCCAGAACACAGTTAACATTTTCTAAGAAAGGAGCAAAAAAATGAAAACGAAAATAAAGAAGCAAAAACAGACAAAACAACAGTTTAGAGGCTCATGAAGCATCATCAAAAGCCAAGAAAGCACACATGGTACTGAGGGTTGTTTCATGAACAACAGATAGGGGGTGAAGAATCACTGTGACTTCGTTGGTTCACTGGGCATTGATATTCCAACTTACCAGGTATTTTCTTATAGAACGGACAAGTCCTTTTTCTTAACTCTCCAGTGCTAGATGATTCTGGAATTCTCACATTTCTTCTTTGTGGCCTGCCTGGGGCTGATTTCACAAAGACTCTGTCTGCATTTGAATGGGCTGCTCCAGCCTCTGTTCTGTTAATAAGGTGATCCCATCTCTTCGGATGTGCTCCTTCCAGGGGTGAACTGGACTTTTTAGGTCTCTTTCTTCTCCGCTGTGATCTCTCCCCAGAGAGTTCCACAGGGTGCTGACTCTCATTTAAGTTCTTTGCATCAAATTCTAAATCACTTAAAGATTTTTCTGCTTTCCTCTTGCACTGCCCGGCCCTCTTTTCCTGAGGACTTACAGCTAGATTTGAGTCTGTCCCTTTAAATACACTTTCCTGGGGCAATTTCTCATCTTTTGTTTTGGGTGGCAGTCCAAAGTACACCCCTATGTCCATTTGCTTCATTACTTTGGTAGAAGGCTGGCTTGCATGGCATTTAGGACCAGAGGGAGATGTTTGTATACCAGGTGTACTGGAATCTTTTTCTGTATTTAAAACTGTCACTTTACCATCTAAAACACCCTTTAATGCCTTTCTGCACAAGCACACTGAGTTGGCACTATTCTTACTTGACAATTCTCTTACTTGCCTTTGGGTTGGATGGCCTCCTTGGCTTCTGAAAGTTTCTGATGGCAGAGAAACTTGATTGTAAACAGCTGGGTCTTCAACTACTTGCTTCTGTTTATCCAGTTGAGATGTGTGAAACTGTGGCTCATTAGGGTATGTGTTAGCTGTTTGATAGTTAGAAGGAGGAAGCTGTCCTCTTAATGCAGGTGCAAACAAGGGGTAGTCATCAGTGCATGTGGAGGTAAGTTGAGATGAATCGCTTAGAGCACGGCAGTTATATAATTCTTCATTATACTCATCTTGAGTGAAGAAGCCACTCTTTTGGGAGCAGCTCTCTTCTGGGTCCTTCGGGGAAGAATCAGGGAGACTTTCCAACTCAGCAAAGCTGTTGTCATCCTCCAGGCTGCCATCTTTAGAGCTCTCAGTAGAAAACAGCTCCTGTTGTGAATCATCCATCTTTTCATCTACATTATAAGTTTCTTCATCACTTTGAAGTGGAGAATAGGAGATGTCACAGCTGTCAAAGTCATTTTCAGGCAGTGATAAGCTTGTGTATCGTGTGTTGCTTTGGCTGTCCACTTCTTTCCCAGAACTCAGAGGCAAAGCAACTCCTACCGGTTTGTCTTTCTTGGCGAATTCTGCAAATCGTAAAACGTGTGGTGGTGGTTTAGAATTTGCAGATGAAGAAATTCTTTGATTACTTTCAGTTACCAGCTGAGACCTTTTTAGACACTGGGATATCACTACAGAATCGCGGGAAGCAGTTCTTAAATTCTCAGTTTGCGTTGGATGCTGACACCATCGTTCTTCAAGGTTACAAGCGAAGCGAGGCTTGGTCTCACAGATATTCCCACTTGATACAGGTGACAGGCTGCTAAAAGGTTCCTTACTATCCCTCTTTTGAGCAAGCAGGAGGTGGGTGTATTTCTTATAATGAGAAGGCAATGTTGAAGTACACAGAAAACCATTAGGACACTCTGGAATTCAGTGAAGAAAAAAAAAAGTATTATATGATCATCTTTGACAGCTTTAGCACTATAAATTAGCCAGCAAGTAGAAAAACTGTTAGTTTTCCATGCAGGATTTTAACACTAGCTACAGCTAACTGCATAATCAAAATATCAGTATTAAAATACCAATACTTACTTGAGTGCAGGCTGAAATTGTTGGCCTGGAACTCCAGGCCAGACCAGTTAGAAAAGTTTTCAAGATGCCTTCGCAATAATGAATACCTATTAATCTAACTAACTGGAAATATGAAACAGGGATAGCTGCAAATTGCAGCTATCTCAGAAATAATGAGCAAGAATCAAAGCTGGGGGCTGAGAGTTTGACCTAGTGGTAGAGTGCTTGCCTAGCATGCAAGAAGGCCCAGGTTTGATTCCTCAATACCAAATACATAGGAAAAAAAGAGCTGGAAGTGATGCTGAGGCTCAAGTGGTAGAGCTCCACCCTTGAGAAAGTCCAAGGACAGTGCTCAGGCCCTGAGCTCAAGCCCAGACTGGCAAAAAAAAAAAGAATCAAAGCTGGAAGTATGGCTTAGCAAACAGTGTGCAAAACCCCCTGTATGCCGCCAGATCAAAAAAAAAATGTTTTTACAAATTATTAATTCTTACCTTAAAGGATAATACTTTTGCTTTTCAAAAGTAAATATATATATATATATATACATACAGGTATGTGTGTATACACACACATACACACACACACACACATACACACACACACATACATATGAGCCACAGCTCCACTTCTCATTTTCTTTTCTTTTTTTTTTTTTTTTTTTGCCAGTCCTGGGCTTGAGCTCAGGGCCTGAGCACTGTCCTTGGACTTTCTCAAGGCTAGAGCTCTACCACTTGAGCCTCAGCACCACTTCCAGCTTTTTTCTATGTATGTGGCACCAAGGAATCGAACCCGGGTCTTCGTGAATGCTAGGCAAGCACTTTAACCACTAGGCCAAACTCCTGGCCCCTCCACTTCTCATTTTCTAGTGATTAATTGGAGATAAGAGTCTCATGGTCTTTAGTGCCTGGGCTAGCTTTGAACTTTGATCCTCAGATCTCAGCCTCTTGAGTAGCTAGGATTACAGGTGTGAGTGAGCCACCGTGACTGGCTTTCAAATGGCTTTTTCCCTTAAAGCTCTTGCTTTACCAACCATTTGAACAACACTTCTACTTTTGACTTTTTGCTGGTTAACTGGAGGTAAGAGTCTTATGGACATTTCTGCCTAGGCTGGCTTCTAACTAAAATTCTCAGATCTCAGTCTAGGGTTACAGGCAGAGCCACCTACCACCTAGGTATTCTCTAAAAGACAAAACAAAATCACACTTTTGATGCTTCATTATACTTCAGTCTCCATAAAGACCAATACAATTTTCTCCATGTTAAATATGACATTTATTTTAAAAGACAATAGAATCATAGCATGGCTTCTGTAGTTTGGCACATTTTTATTATGAGAATCTTAAATTACCTACGACTCCTTCCTAGACTCCTAGACTAACATGTTGAATGGAACACAATCATATTTAGAAATCAAAATGATTTATACTTTTCTACATAATTCCAGAAGAAGATCACAAACTGAGAAAATTATTAAACTTTTAAGAATGCTTATCTCTAAAATAGCAATACCACCTATCCCTTATGGGGATTGTAGGGCATATAAAAAAAGACGATGTTTAGGAGCATTTATGAAAAAATATAATGCATCAAAAGTACTTTCAGGTTCCAAATTTCTTTCCAAGCATACCCCTGACTAGAATAATGTCTCACTTTGGCTTACAGCTTACCTTAAGAGTTACAGTGAATTGAGATGGCTGAGCTAATGCTGGCTTTTCAGACTAGGAACTTATGATTTCTATAATCTTACCTACGTCAGAGACTGGTGGAGAATCCAAACATTCAAAAACATGCCATCGAGGTGTTTGACCTAGCAATGAGAAGAAGGGCATCTGGCAGTTTGGACAGTATCCATCATAAACTGGACGTATCTTTGGCGACACTTGTTTGTTTTGGGGAGTCTTACAGTGCCTGCGTGGAATACTCTGTTTGTCTTGGGACTGTTCAATACCATCACTCCAACTTGAATTCTGACTAGAAGCAACGACAGAAGTCTGACCATCTACTTCTCCAAGGCACATGTCATGGTCCTTCGTTTTCTCTTTATCCTCTTGGGTTCTTTTTTTGTTTCTTTTGCGTTTTGACTGGTATTTTCCATTCGTTGCTTTTTCAACAGATTTTGGTATATTTTCTGAGCACTTATCTGGTTTTCTTTTTTGTTTTCTTTTTGATTTATATTCCCAGATATCTTCTTCTAAAAATGTGTCTTCTAACATGGTAAATGATTTCAGCACTCAGAGCCCACAGATCATTTCTGAGAGTCCATTTCTTCTTTTGACAATTGTGTGTGTATGGTCCTGGGGCTTGAACTCAGGACCTGAGCACTGTCCCTTAGGTTTTTTGCTCAAGTCTAGTATTGTAACACTTGAACCACAGCTCCCCTTTCAGGTTTTTTGTGTGGTTAATTAGAAATAGGAGTCTTATAGACATTCCTTCCTGCTTGGCTTCAAACCACCATCCTCAGATCTCAGCCTCCTGTGTAGCTAGGATTAAAGGTATGAGCTACAGGTTCCAGGCTAACAATTTTTCTTTTCTTTTCTTTTTTTTTTTTTTTACTAAAATTGGTTTGCTGGGGGGAAAACTGGAAGGCAATCTAAAACACTGGTTATAAATATATGACAAACTATGACTATGACCCTGATATTGGACAACACCAGCTGTTCTATTTATAGACAATAAAATGAATAGACCTCACAAAAGTAGTATCTACAAGGTTTTCCACTGTGGCTACTATTTCATTAAGTCATCTGGCCTTTTCCAAGAACGGATTCATAAAGCAAATAAAAAATACCTTAAAAAAGTAAACACTAATGGGGAGTTAGGGCCAGCAACTATGTTCAAAGGAAGCTCAGGGTAGCTGTTAGGATGTCATTATCATGGGGACATTTGTCCCAATCATTCACAAATCTTTTCACAGTCCCTAGGCAACTGGCTTAGCATTCCTAGACCTCACTTTACTTGTAAAATCAGTGGCACCATAATCAAAGTTGTGATTCACAAATTGGCCTTCTTTGTGACTCTGGGATATTCAACAACATCAGTTTCCAGATCGGTTCAGGAATCTTCCTCCAGCAGTAGGCACCAGACCCTGCACAGGGAACCAAGTTCAAACGTGAGACGTGGCGCTTGTACTGGGCTCAACCCGGGGTCCTCCAGACCTGAGGGGCCATGTGTCCTGAAAACGGTTATTAGCCTTTTCCCCCTCAGCCTCCCCAGGTGAGGCCACGGGCCCAACGCCTCCCCCCAGAAGGCTCTCTTTGTATCTGGAGGGGGTGGGATTCGGTGCTTTCCAGATTACGCGCACTCAGCTCCAGGAGTTCCCCGGGGCCCCACAGGCCCGCCCTCCAGGCCCCGGGGGGCACCCCAGCTGCATCCGCCCGCGGGCTCCGCGCGCCCTCCCCCCCACGGCTGGCAGTGCACAGTGTCTCCGCACTTTCAGCACGGTCAGGGGCATCCAACGCCCCATGTGTGTGCAAATCAAATCCACCGGCCCACCACCCCCGACTTTAAAAACCCGTCCCGTCGGTGGGCGTCCGAGCCGGACCCCTACTCGCCTGCACCTTTCCGGTCTTGGCGGGAATCGCCTCCAGTCTACGAGAGCCGTGTCGAATCGGCTGATGCCGCTGTAATAATGGGATCTTAAGGGGTTGTTTTTTTCCCTTCTTCTTCTTTCTTTTCCTAATGTGTTCTTTCAAGTCCTACGGATTTATTTTTTTTCCACTTTTTTTTTTTAAACACTCCGGTTCGCAGAGTGGCAGGGGGAGGACCAGGTCCCTGCGCGCGGCCCCCACGGCCTCATTCCTGTCGAATCTGGCGATCTGAATGTCCAGACGCCGCGGCGGCGGCGCGGGGCCTGGAAGGGGCGGGGCGGGCTGGGCGGCCGGTTAATTACGTGCCCGGGAATTGCCGCCGTTCGGACTCGGGCGTCTGCACGCACGCTTAGGGGAGGGGACGGGAGGAGGGCAGCGCCTCTGAGGGGGAGTGCAGCCGGCGCGGGGCCGGCACGGTGCGGGGCGGGCGCCGCTCGGCAGCGGAAGGGCCCCGGAAGCCATGGCGGCCCCCGGCGCGCGCGGCGCCAGCCTGTCGGGCCTCCTGCCTGCGCAGACCCCGCTCGAGTACGCCCTGCTGGACGCCGTCACCCAGCAGGAGAAGGTCGACCTGGTCTACCAGTATCTGCAGAAGGTGGACGGCTGGGAGCAGGACCTGGCGGTGCCCGAGTTTCCGGAAGGTGAGGGACGGGCGTCGGCTGTGGGGACGCCCTCGGGGGCGGCGGCCCGCGCCTGACGTCCAGCGTGGGATGATGGACACCCGGTCCCCCGCTCCGTCCCTGGGTGGTCAGCGCCCTCGTCCTCATCGCCCTCTGCCTGGCCCTCCGTTTTAACCTGCCATATACAACTCCAAGCACTGCTCAGTATCCCAGTCCTCCCTACAGACAAGTGAGGTGCTATTAGGCTTGCATGACAGTTAGGGAAACCGAGGCACCAGGTTGGGGGGGGGGGAGGAAGAGTCCTCTCCTATCTTTTTGAGTTACTTGCCCAGCCAAATAACTGCCAGAGTTGAATTGCAGGCTATAGACCCCAGGGGTGCTGCTCCCCTAGGCCTTCTTGCATTTTCTTACTTCAAAGTTGGGAAACTTCTGTGACTCCCCTCCCCCCCCCCCCCCCCCCCCGCAAGCTGGAACAGCTTATATAGCTTATTACAAGGGCTTGAATTCTGTGCTGTGTGAGCCTTTGGAACACGAGGGAACAGATACTCCCAGCAGTGCAGTTTGAAATTAAACCGTACTTTCCCTTGTTTGGTTGGGAGTGGCATTGTTTAGCCTGCTGGTGGTGTTGGCATTTGTCCTGGCACGACACTGACACCCATGTATACTTAATGGAGTTGGTTGTGGTGAGATTGGGTTATCTCATGGGAGGTGTATCAGAACCTGACGACAGAGGCTGGGTGTCTTTGCGGGCCTTTTGTACTCATCTTGAGAAGGGTCTCTCTCTTTTTTTTTTTTTTTCCCTTATGAATCAACTCTTAGAAAAGAAATAGAGAAACGTGAACGCTAATCCCATCCAAGAAACTTCAAAGTGTTTTGAATATAAATGTAAGCATACCCATGCTTTGTGAAAAGCTTGCAATAAGCTGTCTCTTGTTAGAGACAAGCTGGCTACCAGAATTTGAGTGAGTGTTCTTATTTTCTTGTCTTGTTTTGATTTACAATGAGTGGATCATATTTTATTACCATGACTTTTTATCCCTGTGACTTCTGAGTTATACTACATATAATCAGGCTGTGTATGACTAATTTTCTGCTAATAATTCTCATTATTAGGAACAGAAGACTAAAAATGAACAAAGTAGATAGTAGTAGATATAAAGTTAGATTTATGACTTCTTTGATTATAGCTTATTGATGAACCAAAAAATTCTCTCAACCTCCTCCCCTTTAAAAAAAAAAAAAAAGAAGAAGAAGAAATAAATTTGTGGGAGGCCATGCTTCCTACTGGATGGATTCAGGTAGACCCGGGATCAAATCCTTCTTACTTTTTTTGTTATCCCTGTGATTTTTAGCAAGTAACATAACCCCGTCAACCTAAGTTGCTCTTGATGGTTTAGAGAAAAGTCATAGAGGATAGGTTCATAAATACAGTATCATAATTAGAACGTGAAATATACATTAATTAGTAGGTATTATTTGTACTTCTGTCCTTGATCTGGCATATAATTAACGCTGTTCTTAAAATAGGTAATTAAAAATTCACAGTATCCTGAAATCACCAGTTGGAATTACTTGGTAGAAATGCTAATTCTTTTTCAGACCTCCCCCCAAGAATTCTGTGTTCGTAACTCCAGTTTCTGTTATTAGTTATTAATATATCAGTCCTCACTTATGTGTGATTTCAATTAGATGGTCAACTAATCTGAAAATAGTAAATGGAAAATTCTAGAAAGAAACAATTTCTAATTGAGCACTGTTCTAGGAGTGTGATAGAATCCTGTAGTTTCCACTGTCCTGCCCTACAAATGAGTCATCCCTTTGCCCAGTAACACGAATCACCCCTCCGAGTAGACCAGTGCTTCATATTAGTCATTCAATAGTTTCTGGGACTTAAGATCCAGCGTAGTCCTACCACTGGGTTTGACAAACCCTCAGGATACTTCATGATAGCTCCAAAGCTCAAGAGCAAAGAGGAGGCAGCCACAGTGCTTCCTTTAAGTGAAAAAGTGGCAGTTCCAGGGCTGGATAGAGTGCTTGCCTAGCATGCACATAGACCTGGGTTTAATTCTTCGCTACCAATATATAGAAAAGGTCGCAAGTGGTGCTGTGGCCCAAGTGGTAGAGCTCCAGCCTTGAGAAAGCCCACGGACAGTGCTTAGGCCCTGAGTTCAAGCCCCAGGACTGGAAAAAAAAAAAAAGTGGAAATTCCCCACTCAGTAAAGAAAAAAGAAAAAAAAAACAAAACTACTTGCCGGGGTTTCAAAAATGAACCTTTTCCCATCAGATTGTGAAGAAGAAAAAAATTCTTGTCCCTCAAGTTTTGCTGATTCTCAAGTCAGATAGGGCCATGGTGCTTGTAAGTGATTACATCATGTGAAATCTTCAGTGTTAAAGTTTTCAATCATAATACAGTAATAACAAATTCTAATTTAGACATTATGAATTGATGAGATTCTATTTTTCTTGAAGGGACAGGAGTGTAGCCATCAATATTAATGCTGCTCTGACTTCTCATTTAAAATGCTTTGTTTTGTATTTAGGGTCTCATCCAACTCCAGAACATGTCAGCCTCTCTTGAGCCTGTCCATACATACATTTTGCTCCTTTTTTGATGTTGATGTTTAGTCATTTCTCAGCTATTTTTAAAGTTGACTTTTGTCAGTGCCCATTCATAGTTGTATATATGCACTTAGATCTTTTTAAATATTTTGTATTTTCCCTTATTTTAACTGCAGTTTTACCTCTCTCACATAGAGGTTACATTATTTTTAAAAGAATTCAGTAATCTTTTTTTTCCCCTCTGTAGATGAAGAGTGCTTTACAATAGGTTTTCAATCTTCAACCTCCTACTCTCCCACCTGTTCCTGTTAGCTCTTTCTCTCTCCCCTCTGGGGGCTTTCAGTTTCTGCCTTCATGATCTCTCTTCCTTAAATCACAAATACACACTTTGTTGCAGTCATGAAAATATTTCTTGTCCTTTACTGCTCGGATTTATCGATAGAAAAGGGTGGTTCAATTGCCATAGACTTTAGACTATGTTATCTTTTAGTATTTTGACCATTTGTCTTGGTCTTAGAATAAAGAGACTTAGATGTCAATGAAAAGTTTTACGGGAATCATGTCTTTGTGTTTTCTTTAACCATCATACTTGTTTCTTGTACATTTCAGGCTTAGAGTGGCTGAACACAGAAGAACCCATTTCAGTCTACAGAGACCTATGTGGAAAAGTGGTTATCCTTGATTTCTTCACCTACTGCTGCATAAACTGTATTCACCTATTGCCTGATCTCCACGCCTTAGAACAAACATACTCTGACCAAGGTATCTGCTCTTTGACTCCTGTCCCACAGACTGTCCCAGCAAGCACTGGAAGGGTATCTTGACACATTTGCTCATAGGAGAGTGGACGTTTGGCAAGACTTCAGTGGTTCAAGAAATGATCTCTAATATGTGAATTAAGGGCTCTGTGCCCTCAGTTTTCATGCTTTTGTGTTTTTGAGACAGGGTCTCTGGTATAGCCCAGGGTGGCCTCAAACTCATAACCCCTACCTCAGCTGCCCAAGTGCATTGCCACACTTGACTTTCCCTGTGCCTTTTCAGGAACAGTTAAACTTACTGACAACTGGTTTGCCCAACTAAGAACCAAGTTTTAGGATTTGGTTTATCTCTGAGGGTTAGGACAGAAATTAATTTTTCATGATTAGGTATTTTAAAAGGTCTTTTTTGGTTGTTGTTTTCAGATGTCCAGGCTTATCTATATTTGTTCTACCAAAAAAAAAAGGAGAAATCTCTGACCCTAATTTTATGCTTTTCTTATTGTGACATAAAGGTTTAAAGTTCTTATTAAGAAATATGATTAGGCTTCCATTAACATGGAACGACATGAGCTACAGTGGAATGCAAACTATTATAACATAATTTCTCTTTTGACCCTGCTTCATTAAAAAATGATTTGTTACAGTTAATATTTTCCAAAGCATATTAGGAAATCCTCTTAACAGCATTAGAGATCTTGATGGAAGAGATTATACTTACTATTTGCTGGAAAAGTTTGAAAAGCTATCAGATTCTTTTTTTTCTTGTTTACTTCTTTCTAAAAACAGCATGGGAATAAGTGGAGTTGAAGAAACAGCTCCATTTAGTTTAAAAGAACGGAAGCTGTTTCTAGGAATGGAAAAAGGAGATAGGGCCACTGACTGTGTGAGTCTAAAGATGAGAATAGAATACATAGACAAGACAAGGATAGCTTACAATTTGGTTCTAAGACAGTGATGAAACAAAAATGCAAATTAAATTTTAGGTGCTTTGGGGTTACAGTAGATTGTATCTTAAAATTGCCAATCTAAAGAGTTACCAGGAATTCATATATTCCTAATGTAAAAAATATTCCCAATAATAAAACCATGTTTTCCAAAACTCATCTCTCTGGATTTAAGAAGTATGAGTACTGTGTTATTCCCTGGGTTTTAAATGTCTTTTTTTTACTTAATCTAGCACATTTATTAAATGTATATATGTGATACTCTGCTAACTGCTGAGGAAATATGTCACAAATTTGAATAGAAAGCACTAACTCAGTCAGGTGCCAGTGGCTAATACCTTTAATCCTCCCTCCTCAGGAGGCTGAGATCTGAACATCACAGTTCAAAATCACCTCAGGCAAGAAATTCTGTGAGACTCGTATCTCCAGTTAACCACCATCAAAGCTGGAAGTGTAGCTGTGGCTTACATGGTAGAGTATTAGATTTGAGCTAAAGAGCTCAAGGACGGTGCCCAGGCCCACAGTTCAATTCCCAGGTCTGGCACTAAAAACAATGAAGCACTAACTCATTGGAAAAGATTTCTCAGAGAGACCTAGAGAATTGAGGCAGAAATGGAAATATGAGTGGGTGCAGCTAAATGAAAATAGGCTGGATGGATGAATATTCCTGGCAGAGAAAGGGTCAAGCATAGAAACCTAGAAGGTAGGATTCGCGCTCCAGGAACAGGTCAATATAATGAATGAGGCAAACTTACAAGGGTTATAAGAGTTTATGGTGTGAGAAAGGAGACAAAGAAAGGTAGTCAGGAGAGGACCATATTACAAGGAGTATCATGTATCATTCTTAATAATTTAGTCTTTTCCTTCCATTTAATATGTGGAGATTTTTTTGCTGTGTTTGTTTCTGGGTTTCAGAAAGGCACTGTACACTTGGTTAACCATTTCCTTACCTGAGGTCACTCCTATATGACTATTTTAATTTAATTGGCAAACCCCTGAAGCAAATTTATTATGCCAGTGGGCCTTGTAATCGCCTGCCATTGTAGAAATGCTTTGTAAGTAAGAAGAGGATTATGGAAAAATGGAAAATAAGAAGCAGTAAGACTGACTATTAAAATTTTATTACAAGAGGACATAACATTATGAACTCTTATTTATAAAAGATAGTCACTATACAAAGCAAAAACAACAAAATTGAAGGAGAAATAAACAAGTCTATGCAGTAGATGGAGAAATCTGCCCCATTCTCCATCATGAATAAAAAATCAGGAAATAAGGAACTTGAACAGCAGTAAGCCTCAAAGGCAGGTACAGACTATCTAAGAGCATCAGAATTTATTTCTTTTTCAAGTGAAAATAGTACATTTTCCAGGATACATCATATGTTAGGCCACAAATTCTCAATAAATACTACAAGATGGATGATAATAGAGAGGATCTTTCCTGATTGCATTGGAATAAAAGTAGAAATCAGTATGAAAAGGAAAACTGGAAAAGTAAAACATTTGTGGAAATTAAACCTACTCTTTAAATATCTGGTGGACCAAAGAGGAACTTATATGGGAAAATAGAAAATGCTTAGCGGTGAATGAAAATTTATGGTATACAGAGGCATTGTGAAGGTGGGATTTACAAATGCTCACATCAAAAAGAAAATAATTTAAAAAAAATCAGCAACCTAGCTTATTATGTAAGGAACTAGAAAACAAACCCAAAGTTAGCAAGGAACAAGATGATAAATACTTGAGTAGAAAGAAATAATTGCTAATAGAAAAACAATGCAGGCTGAAAGAAGTTAGTTCTTTGGAAAATCAACATAATTGATAAGCCTTACTAGATGAACTAAAGTAAAATAAAGGCTCCCATTACTTAAATCAGGAACAAAAATGGGGCAGTTATTGTTAATTCTGTAGAAATAAAAATGATTATAAGAATATATCTCAGGGCTGGGAGTTTGGCCTAGTGGTAGAGTGCTCGCCTAGCATGCATGAAAGCCCAGGTTTGATTCCTTGGTACCACATACATAGAAAAAAGCCGGGAGTGGTGCTGAGGTTCAAAGTGGTAGAGCTCTAATCTTGAGAAAGTCCAAGAACAGGGCTCAGGCCCTGAGCACAAGCCCAGGACTGGCCAAAAAAAACCCAAGAGTATGTCTCAACTTTGGATAACTGAGATGGGATTGATAAATTTCTTGGTTTTTTTGTTCATTTATTTTTGCTTTTTCCTGCCAGTCCTGGGGCTTGAACTCAGGGCCTGGGGAAGGTCCTTGAGCTTCTCTTGCTCAAGGCTAGTACGCTTATCACTTACGCCACAGCACCACCTCCAGCTTTTTCTGTGTATGTGATATCAGGAATTGAACCCAAGCTTTGTACATGCTAGGTGAGCACTCTACCAGTAGGCCACACTCTGAGCCCAGGACTGATAAATTTCTAAAACCACAAAGCCTACCAAGACAACCATGAAGAAATAGAAAATCTGAACAGACATACTTAATGGCATTATTTACAATAGCTAAGACATGGGAGCAACTGTGGTGTCCACTGATGGATGAATGATACAGAAAATGTGGTATGTCGCCAGGTGCCGTGGCTCATGCCTGTAATCCTAGCTACTCGGGAGGCTAAGATCTGAGGATCAAGGTTCAAAGCCAGCCTGGGTACAAAAGGACCTGAGACTCTTATCTCCACTTGACCTCTAGAAAATAGAGGTGGTAGCCTTGAGCTAAAGAGCTCTGGGACTATGCCCAAGGCAAGTTCAAGCCCCATAATACACATACACACACAAAAAAAAAAAGAAAAAAGAAAGAAAATGTGGTATGTGTACACAGTGTAATAGTACTCTACCTCAAAAAAAGGAAAGAAGTTTTGACAACCCCGAAAATGTCATGCTAGCTGACAAAAGCCAATCATAAAACAACATATATTGGGGCCGGGAGTTTGGCCTAGTGGTAGAGTGCTTGCCTAGCGTGCATGAAGACCCGGGTTCGATTCCTCAGTACCCCACATACATAGCAAAAAGCCAGAAGTGGCGCTGAGGCTCAAGTGGTAGAGTGCTAGCCTTGAGAAAGGCCAAGGACAGTGCTCAAGCCCTGAGCCCAAGCCCAGGACTGGCAAAAAAAACCAAACCAAACAAAAAAACACAACATATATTCTACAAGTCAGAATGCTCATAATCCTAGAAGAAGCCAGCAGTGTATCCATAATTATAGGAAGTTAGGAAGTGGAAGGTTGTGGACTTACCGATGAGTGTATCTAGTTTTGCAGGATGACAAAGTCCTGGAGATGGATGGGGGTGATGACTGCACAATGTGAACACAATTAGTATTCTATATTGTATATTAAAAATGCTTAAGACAACCAGTTGTATGAAAAACCCTGTAAAACACAATAATGAGGCTTCACCCATTTTAAAAATGAATATTAGAGGGGCAGAGTAGTTCCTGAGAGTAGATAGAGTCTGAGGTCATGGGTCAGTACAGTATCCTGCAGACTGGAGAGAGAGCTGTTTGTTAAGAATTGTTAGAATTTGACTCTTAGCCAATTACAACCTTAACATTGGCACTAGTGGGAGTATTTTGATTGTGCTAGAAGCCAGGGGAGTTTTAAAAATTGATTTTTTTATGTCACTCTGAAATCAAAGAGCTAGCTTATTAGCATGCCATTGTGTGTGCTTTGTTATCTTAATAGCTCACTTGTTCAAGTGATCCTATATATTGAGAGACTGCCTTGTTTTTCTGCAGTTGGCTATTAGAATATTGTGTATAGAATAAATTTTTAAGACTTGAAAAAAATATTATTAATTTCAACATAACTTCAGAGAAGGAAGTATTGCTGTGGCTCAAAGTGGTAGCTTTGAGCAAAAGTGTTTAAGGACAGCCCCCAGGTCCTGAGTTCAAGCCCCATAACCACCACCACCGACAATAAAAAACCAGTACAACAATAATATGCTAAGACATGAAAATCCTAGTACCTTGAAAGATGTTTATGTTATGAGCAGATAGGTCAATTCATATTCACAAAAAGAGATGTCACATGAAAGTTAAATTTGCTTTGTTGCAGCCATCTCCTGTTACTATCTGACACGTTTCAGAACGTATATGGAGCAGTGCTATTTATGTTCTTAAAGTTGACAGTGTATTTGAAATTCCTTGGAATATTCAGTTCATTTTACCACAAGCCAAAGGCCTCAACTGAAGGATGAATTGCTTGTTAATTTGAAACACCTTCAAAGAGGGTCAACTTAAAATCTTTTTCTTTCCTCAGTTACCAACTTCAAGCTGTAACTTTCAATAGTGATTGGTATTATTTCCCAGGAGCACACAGAAAATACTAATGCCGAAGAATTTTAAAGCAAAAAGTAAACAGTACTTGTAGTAATGACATGTTCTGGTGTTTCCACATTTTAAATTTTTTAAAAATTGTCATCATAAAAGTGATACACAGAGGGGTTACGGTAACATAAGTCAGGTAAAGAGTATTTTTTTTGACAATATTGTATCTTTCCTTACTGTCTCCCAGTATTTCCCTCCCCTCCCACCCACGTGTTGTATAGTTCATTTTCAACAGAGTGTGTTCAGTGTATTTGTTCATCCTTTGTCCCTATATTTCTGTGCCTCCCCTTGTACTTCCAAAGACATTTGAACATGCATACAGAACGAAAAAGAGAAAATAAAAACAGCAAAGCAAAGGAAAAAAAACCTCTTGTTTCCATTTCCTACAATTAACATTTTTTAAAGAAAAAATGTCCTAGGTTCAATAATTTAGTATGTGTTTATGTTAAACTGAATAAGTCTCTTGGTGTCTTTTTTTTTTATCCTAGGTTGTTACTAATTTAGTACATATTTATATCAAACTGAGCAAGTCTTTTGTTATCTTTTCCCCCCCTTTCCTATTTAAGAGTTCCTGTGTTCTTTAAAGTTTATTTATACTATATGTGTGTTATGTGTGTGTGCATAAATGTATATATATATAGAGAGAGAGATAAAGCTTATTTATATTATGTGTGTGCATATATATATATATATATATATATATATATATACAGAGAGAGAGAGAGAGAGAGAGAGAGAATATTATATGGTACCCAAATTTAGCTCAATAGCAATTATCTAAAAAAAACAGTCTTATTTCATGTGAAAACATTTATTAGGAAAACTGTACTTGTGATTGTTGGGTATATGCTGATATAAGATAAAAGCTGAATTTTATTGATTAAATACTAATATTATATAGTATGTGCTTTTCTCCTGTTTTATATTTTATTAAAAACTAAAAGAATACATTCAGTTTTATTATAAAACAGCCTTTAAGTCATTTAATACATAATTTCCCTTTGTGTCAGAGTTTCTGTTTGAAGGACCCAGGGTTCCATGAAGAGTTGTACTCACTGCCATAGTGCTATGCAGACAAACACCATGGTAGGGACAGAATGCCTGGGGTTACATACACCAGATGAGACTGAGGACAAGATTCCAGAGTCCTGTCTCAGTGGAGCCACACAGGACATGTCTAAACCTTCCAGCGGTGACAGCACCTGTGAGCTGTTGCCAGCCAGGGAAGCTTGCTAGAAGCTCAGTCCCAGGAATTTTATTTGGGGGTAGTCACACAGACAGCTTCTTGGTGGCCATGTTCTAAGGTTCCTGACTTCTAGAAGGAAACAGGTATTGAGCCATTCTTACCATTTCTTAGTATGGTAGGAAGTTTTTGTACCCAAATACCAGGCCAGAGCCAATCCTATAGACAGGTCTTTCAGGCACTCAGGCCTGCTGGGCCAATTCTATATATGCTTTATATCCTTTTCTGGCACTATATTATCTTATGTTCTTAAATAAAATCCTATGAAAATGTTGGCCAATTTATACCATATTTCCTAGGGATATTAGACAGCCTGTTCATTTTTAGTGTCTTCGAATATGCTTCTGATATCTACTTCAATGACTGTTCAGTGACTTTGATGCTCTCAATTTTTTTGCTGTTCTTATTATGAAAGGGAAATTCTCTTTCTGCTCTTTTCCTCTTCCCCAAGCCACTGTGGTTCCCTGGCTGCCCTGTAGTTCATCTGTGACTTCCTTGCTCTTGGTATTACAACTGTGAGCTCTAACACCCTCCATGCCTGGCATGAGCTTCTTTATCTTTTCTGTTTGGAAGTCATACTTGCCTCTTAAAGTTCAGAATGTTTTAGTCTGCAAGTTTTTTTTTATTGTTCTTGCAGCTGTTTTATGTCTTAAGATACGCCTCAAGTATTTTCATCCTGCATACTAGATTATTATAGGATTATACTTTCTGTTGTAGTGGATCCAATTGGAATCAATTATAGATTCTAATGAAAAATAAGACCCTAGAAGCTTTTAAGTGATTTAATTTTTGAAAGTTATTTTATTACTGATATTTTAGAAGCAATTTTATGTATGGGTTTCTTCTCCTCTTACCTTCTTTCCTGTTCTGTCTTCTTCCTTCTCTCTTCTTTTCATCCATGTTTTCTTTTAAGTGGTTTAGTTCTGACCTTTGTTTTGGAAATAAATTCACTCAGGGAAGAATCTTATACATTTATTTTTCATATATATAATTACCAAAAAGAAAAATAATTTTGTGAAAAATTGGTATTATTAAAACTACTAAAATTAAGATTAAAAAATGGGAGAGTAGATATTTGGTAATTGACTTTGTGATCTATCGTGGCAGCTAAGATGATGGTGGTAGTGATGGTGGTGGTAGTGATGATAGGCAGATAGATAAAAGATAGACTATATGATGATGATTTATATTAATAGATAGGTAGATAGGTGTAAATGAATGCATATATTTCTCTAGTATTAATATTCTATCTATTTTGTATGTAACTTATTCTCTAGAATTTCTCTGATATACTATTATCTCACCTACATACAAAACATTTCCAGTTCTTAAGCTTTAATTGTGTAATTATGTTAGCCAAAGCCCTACTCATTGTCAGAGAGTACTGGAAATGACCCCAGGTGCCTTAGCATTGTTCCTTATTCTACTGGAAATGCTGCTTATAGTCCTCCACTAAGTAAAAGGCTGGTTTTAGTACTCAGTTACAAGTATTTAATCCATTTACAATGAGAATAGCATATTGCCTTAGTCATTTACAAACAGTGTTTAAAATGGCAACAACAAAAAAGGAATGAGTCTGTACTATTTCCAGGTAAGGAAAATGGTGATTGTCTAATTTTATATGTCTCCACTTTCCCTCTCTAAACAAAAATAACTGGGAGAACAAGTAAAACTACATGACCTTGCATTTCACAATATTAGGAGACAGACTATTACATGACTTTTATACCACATGTAAATGGAGAAATAAGCTAAATTCCAATTAAAAGTCCCACTACCTCAAGTATATAGGTACTGAGAATAGAGACAGACAGCTTCAGAGGCTCCATGAGGAAAGAAGAATGATTGGAGGACTTAAGCAAAGCACTTTGATCCAGAAAGAGAAACTCCTGTTCAAAGTCCTCTGCGTAGACTTAAATGTACTGCACCAACTATTAGCAGATCAAGAGCTAAAAGTAGAAATCTCAGAGAAGTGCTGTTTTGGAAGATTATTGTATATTTTCCCTTCAAGCCATGCCCTGGTAGGAACAGAAAATAATAAAACAGAAAAGGGTCCAGCAGAAACAAAAGAGAAAGACCCTCCTACCCCAGGGTCCAAGGATGCAATCCCTAAATGAAGATGCACCTAAAAAGAATTGTCAGAAGAGGGCGCTCTCAAACTAGGAACCCTGCCCACAAAATGAAGAGAAGCAATCAGATCCCATCCAAAAAGCTTAAATGAAAACGCGCACCTAGGACCATAAGTAGCTTAGTAGCTATGTGTATATGACCATATAGAAATGAACTTACCAAAATAAACTTCAGAAAATGGAAACGAGGGTTTTTTTTTGTTGTTGTACTGTTTGCAGTTCTTTCTTTCGTTTTTTCCCTTCCTTCCTATCTTCCCGTCCCTTCCTTTCTTCCTTCCTTCCTTCCCTTCCCTTCCTTTCTCTTTTTTCCTTCTTTCCCTCCCCCCTCCTTCCTTCCCTCCCCCTCTCTCCCTCTCTCCCTCCCTCCTCTCTCTCTCTCTCTCTCTCTCTCTTTCTTTTTTTCTTTCCTTTCCCTTTGGTTTATTCCTAATGTCACTTTTTTATTTCTGTACCCTTTGTCTTACCTGATTTGGGGAAGGGATGAGGAATTGTAAACAGTGGGACAAAGAGTGACGGATTCAACAGTGAAACTCATTAGACACTATGTTGGAAATTAACTTTACAACTTGGGGTGGGAGTGGGAGAAAATGAGGGAGGGAGTAACACTTTAAAAAGAATGCACTCATTACCTGACTTAACTGTATACTGCCTTTACAATAGAATTTAAATTTAAAAAATGACAACTCATTTAAGCAGTGACAACATTGACCAAACAACAACATGGTGTAACAGAGTACTCCTAACTGGATTGAATGTCCTCAAGCATCATTTAGGAATAATGGAAATTGACTTGAATCAGAAATTTAAAACTAAGAAGCCAGACGTGGTGGCTCATGCCTGTAATCCTAGCTACTCTGGATGCATGGGCACAAAAGGACTGGAGATTCTTTTTTATATTTTTATTTTTTATTGTAATTACTAGAAGACTTACAGTTATATTCGCCAGATAGAGGATGCATTACTTCACACATTGATACCCCTTCTCATGTTTATGTCCATTTCTCTCTTCCCACTCCCTCCCCTCATCTTGTTTTCCCTCTTCCCTATTTCAAATAAGCAAACATATACAATATACCAGATAACAAGGTAAGATACTGTAACAACATGAGAATAACCAAACAATAACCAAAGAGATGAGAAATAACATAGTACATTAAGAACAACAATCCCACATTATATAGCTCTTGTTTCCATATCCTGGAGGTCCTTTCATTTAGCCTCATCCTGTATGGCCTAATGTATCTAGGTTTTTAGCTATTGTAATTCTCTGCTAGGAGAGTCTGAGGTTTGTACTAATTATTGCAAATGAGGGAAACCATTGAGCCTATGCTCCTTTGGGTCTGGCTTACATCACTTAATATTTTTTCCAAATCTATTTCCTTACAAATAGGGCAATGTTGTTCTTTCTGATGGCAGCATAGAATTCTGTTGTGTATAAATACCAGATCTACTGAAGGGCATCTGGGTTGGTTCCATATCTTCACTATGGTAAATAGTGCTGCAATGAACATCGTTGTACTTGTGGGTTTAGTATGATCTTGGTTCTGGACAATTGGATAAATGCCAAGTAGTGGAATTGCTATTGGTCATAGGGGAGCTCTATGTTTAGTCTTTTGAGGAATTGCCATATTGCTTTCCATGGTGGTTGAATGAGTTTACACTCCCACCAACAGTGTAGTAGTGATCCCTCCTGGCCACATCCCCTCCAGCATCTGTTATTAGATTTCTTGATCATGGCCATTCTAACTGGAGTGAGGTGGAATCTCAGAGTTGCATTTCTTCTGTGGCCCGAGATATGGAACATTTCTTCATGTGTCTATAGGCCATTCTTATTTCTTCTTCAGAAAAGTCTCTTTTTAGGTCTTTGGCCCATCGTTTAATGGGATTGTTGTTTCTTTGAAGGTTCGTTTTGGAGTGATTCAATTTTTTTATTTGAATATGATATATTTTAGATATGAGGCCTTTGTCTGTTGTATGGTTAATGAAGATCTTCTCCCACTCTGCGGGCTTTCTATTTAACTTGCTACCTATGTCCTTTGCCATACAGAAGCTCTACAGTTTAATGCAGACCAAAGATTCTTATCTCCAATTAACCTCTAGAAAATGGGAAGTGGGGCTTGGCTCAAGGGTAGGGTGGTAACCTTGAGCTGTAGTGCTCAGGGACAATGCCCAGGCCCAAGGATAGGGTGGTAGCCTTGAGCTGGAGAGCTCAGGGACAATGCCCAGGCTCAGTACAAGCCCCATGACCCACAAAAAAAAAGAGATTTAAAACTAAGAAATATATTGAAAGGGAGGAGGGGAAAAGGGAAGAAAATGTGTTATTCCAATTCCAGAACGAAAAAGAAAAATTCAAAATTTTATTAGCAATTACAACTGAATTACAGGATGCTCAGGGGACAATAAACTAATATGGAATATAATAAGGAACAGTTGAAACAAGGCAGAAGGGAAAACCTTGAGGATGAATCTAAGCTAAACAAAAGTAAAAAGGTGTAGAGAGAAAATGATTACACTGGCAGACAGGAAAAAGCAGTCCCATGTAAGTCTACTTGGACACCTCCAGAAAATCAGAACAACCAGCCAAAACTAATGTCTGAAAGTAAAACCCTACCTTCCCCACCACCCTTTTCCTTCAAAGTAGTAGAGATGAGAGCCACTTGAATCTTATTGAAAGGGCATATTGAATACCAGGGAAAATTAGTCTAAATAAAATGGATATATTTCAAAGACTCAATAAAAAAAAGACCTCCAGACAAATATATGTAAAATAGACTTCACAAATAACGTATAAGACTAGGCAACTGTAGAGCAGCATTTTAGGAGAGTAAAGGTGTGCAAATTAGGGCTATGACAGCTAATCTTTTGTCCATTAATGCCTATGAAAACCAGTTTTTCCAAGAACTCAAGAAATACTGTCACATGTGCCTTTTCAGAAAGGCACATGAATGTTGAAGATTTCATATATGTAGTCAGAGGGCTAGGACCCAGATATGGTAGTTTGTGTATTAGTCCTGATTTGATCTGACAAGTGGAACCAGTAGGATTACAAGAAATACTAAGGAAATAGTTGTAGGTAATTATGGAGTGGGAGCTTTTGGGACCAGGAGCTCAGATTGGAGATAGAAAGTTAAGGTGGCTAAAAAAGAAGACAGATATGAAGTAGGGAAGAAGTCAAAGACCAAATAGAACATGAGCTGGAACCTATGTAGGGCTCTGCTTATTTAATGAGGTCACAAGCTGATGCCTTTTGTTGTAGACCTAGACTCTTCCCTTGTTCAGCTGCTAGAGAAACTGAGGGAGACCTACAGTGCTTGTGTTCTCTTGTGATCATTCCTTGCCTACTTCTTTTTTTTTTTTTTTCCTTTTTTTGTTGGTTGTGGGGCTTAAACTCAGCCTGGACGCTGTCCCTGAGCTCCCCTAGAGCCACAGAACCACTTCCCATTTTCTAGTGGTTAATTGGAGGTAAGAGTCTCACAGACTTTAGTTCCCTGGACTAGTTTTGAATCACAAACCTCAGATCTCAGCCTCCTGAGTAGTTAGTAAGCCACTGCATCTGGCTTGCCTACTTCTTTATTTTTAGCATTTCAGATTCTCCTGTATTAGATGAATGTCTTATATAGTTTGTTCAAGTCTTATGTTTAACAATGAGCCAGTCCATTCATATTTATCTATCTGAATATTACATATGTTGTTAATTTATTCTTTTCTCAATATGTAATATCTTTGCTGTTTTATTATATATTTTTTCTTTTGGCATTTATAGACATTTGTGTTATTTTCTTATTTGATTTTCTTTATATTTGCAGCTTTAAAAATGGTAATGGCCAAATTGTTGAGATTTTCCTACATACATAACTAAGCACTAGGCTAAATGCGTTACATAAATTAGTTCTTTTAGTCTATCTGACCTTGGAGGTAGTAACTGACATTTCCCTCATTTCACATATGAGAAAGCTGACAACCAGAGAGGTAAAGATTTATCCTACTTAACAAGTTCACCACTCTGATCCTTCCCACCATATCTGTCCAGTCCTCAGGCAAACACACTCTGAATCTTTTCCTCTGTGTCTGGGTTGCATTTAATCTTCAGTTTTAAGCAGTCAGATTATGATATGTCTGTACTTTTTTAATGGTTTTATTTGGCATATGTTGACCCTGAATTCTGTAATTTTATGTTTTTGAAATTTGGGGATTATTCAGGTATTTATTCTGCTTCAGTCTCTTTTTTCTTCTTCTGAGATTCATCTACACTGTTGCTGTCTAGACTGTTACACAGATGCCTGAAGTTGTGTTAATTTCATTCACTTTTTTCTCTGTATTCTTTTTTTTTTTTTTTTGCCTGTCTTGGGGCTTGAACTCAGGGCCTGAGCACTATCCTTGGGCTTTCCTCAGAGCCAGCACTCTACCACTTGAACCACAGTACTGGCTTTTTTCAGTGTATGTGGTATGGAAGAATTGAACCCAGAGTGTCATGCATGCTAGGCAAAGACTCTACCACTAAGCCAAATTCCCGGCCCCTTTTCTCTGTATTCTTTAGCTTGGGTCATTTCTCCTGTGCTACCTGAAGGATTTTTTTGATCTTTGTGACCTCTTTGTCATTGAGCTCATTTAGTGAATTTATTTCAAATGTTTCTTTTCAGTTTTAAGGTCTTAATTTTTATTTTTAGTGGCCACCATTCTTCTGTTTGTGTTTCCTGTGTCTTCATTCATTTCATATGTGTTTTCCTTTCCTATGGAACACAGTTATAGTTGCTGTAGTCTTTGCCAAGTAAAGCATGTTCTGGGTTTTGTTTGATGTCTTTTGATTGTGTGTGTGTGTGTGTGTGTGTGTGTGTGTGTGTGTGTGTGTGTGTGTGTCTTCTTTGCTAGTAAGTTATATTGTCTTGCTCTATGAGTGTTAGATGGTTTTGATTTATTTACTGGACATTGAAATACTCTGTATGCAGACGTGGAGTTCTGTTATGGTCCAATAGAAAATGCTGATAGCTTTGTTTCTGTAGACATTCAAATGATAAATTCTACTCATCTTCCATTATCTGTCTTCCATTATCAGTAATTCAGTTCCAAGTTGTCTAATTAGCTACCATGCCCAGTAAACTACTTGAAATAAGGAATTATGTAAAAGAAATATTTTTTTAAAGTTTTTGGCAGTTCTATGCACAAGTTTGTTTGTTCTAAAAACTGTATGATTGGAATTTTAAATAAGTTGGAGAATTTATGGGAACACAGATTATAGTCATTTTGCTAATCTCCAATCTAAGTTAGGTCAGAAAATTTAAGATAATATTATGACAATAAATACTCAAAAAGAAAATGCAGTCATATTCAGTCTGAATTTCCAAGTGATTTATTGAAGATTGAAAAGAAATTGCAATATTTTCATTAGACAATAGACCTTTTTATTTGTTTTTATTGTCAGGGTAATATATAGAGGACACTGTTACTCCCTTCTGCTTTTCTCCCACTTCCCCTCCCTGCTCCAGGTTGTAGAGTTCATTTCCAATCTATTGTCTTTTGTGCATCCCTGTTACATTTGTTCACCCTTTGTCCTTTAGACAATAGGCTTTAAGTTCTGTATATGTGGCTTAACTGGTAAGATGCCTGCCTGGCAAGCTCAAAACCCTGAGGTCAAACCACCAAAACAGACAACAGACTTTATTATTAGTATTATTAGTAGTAGTAGTATTTTCTTTTTTGGTGGTGCTATGGCTCACACCCAGGGCCTTGTATGTCAAGCTTTGTACCATGAGCTGCATTCACTGCCCTTAGGCTATATTTTTAAATGGCTTTTTCTAAGTAAAAAGCATAATAGTTATAATCTTGCAACAACATATGAATTTGATCATATATTTTTATATAGAAAACAAAATTGTCATGCAGTTTAAGTGTATTAAGTTACCTATATATGTTTTTAATGCAGTTGAAAATACAATCTATGGGCTTTATTAATGGTCCATGATTTAATGTGTAGATAATGATGTTTAGTATTTCATAATATTTAACATATATTCTTCCCTTTTCAGATGGTCTTCTGGTTGTTGGTGTTCACTCAGCTAAGTTTCCAAATGAGAAAGTCTTGGAAAACATTAAGAGTGCTGTTCTCCGGTACAACATCAGCCACCCTGTGGTTAATGATGCAGATGCCAGCCTTTGGCAAGAACTAGAAGTTTCCTGCTGGCCAACGCTGGTCATTCTTGGACCCCGTGGAAACATGTTATTTTCTTTGATTGGCGAGGGACACAAAGATAAATTGTTTTTATATACTTCAATAGCTCTAAAGTATTACAAAGATAGAGGGCAGATCAGAGATAAAAAAATCGGAATAAGACTCTACAAAGACACTTTGCCACCATCACCATTGCTGTTTCCTGGCAAAGTAGCAGTAGACCATGAATCCAACAGACTGATCATAGCAGATACTGGACACCATAGAATTTTGGTCGTTTGGAAGAACGGCCAAATTCAGCACAGTATTGGAGGTAATGTTTGCTTCTAAGTGTACTGTATGACATATTTTGTAGTTTAAAAGTTGTAGTTGAGGTAAATATAGAGAGGGAACTTGCATTGACTTACAACTTTATTACAGAATTCTTTTGTTATTTAGTATGTAGTATCAGAACTCAACAAAAATACTCAAAGCTCCCTTTCAAAAGGAGGAAATTATTAGGTTATATAATTTTAAAATCAGTATGCCTCATCTCATTTCCTAAAATATTGTCATGCTTACTGTCTTATGAAAATTATTATATTTGGATTTTAATTTCTTTTTCTTTTATGCTCATTTGGAAGGCACTTTAATGATTGATCCATACTTCCAATTCCTTTTACAAAAGGAAAACTAAGACATGAAGAACTTGTTGGGCCCTTGCATTCATGTACTTGTAAGAGACTACCTTATAACATTCATACTAACATCTAGGACAATAGAAATAAAATTCTGCAAAGCAGTTAGTGACTGCTGGCTTACAGGCTTTGTATAACTTTTCCTTGGGTCATGGAAGTGACAGTTTCATCTTTTTGTGTTACACTCTGTATGATTGAAACTACAGCCATGGCAAGAGAGGAGGTATAGGCTACCCTTTAGACCAGAATGGCTATCTTTCCTCAAGTGTATGTGAGATATTGTAGGGCCGTATTACAAGGTGAATGAATAGGTAGGAAGGAGTCTTAACCTGTTTGCTTTTCTTCTTTTTTTTTTTTTTTGTGGGGGTAGGTGGGGGAGTAGTGCTGAGGATCAAACACAGGCCAATCAAACACAGGCCCTTGGACATGCCTGGCAAGCCTCTACCACTGAGCTTCATGCTCAGCCTAGCCTGAGCTTCTTGACTCAAGAAATGCTTGGATGTTTGTCAGAGCTAGGATTGTTTGCAACACTCTTTTAAGTATGTGTGTTTTTCTAGGGAAAGAGTATATAATTTCTTTTTTTAAATCAAAAGAACCTGTCTTTCATAATTGTTAAAGAAAATCATTTCATGCAGTTGCTATAAGATTAAGTTTACTTTGAAGTTTCTAGTCTGTGTAACAAGTGATTACTTTTTTAATTGTTTACTTCTGATAAGTGCTTCTGATATATTCTAGTAACTATTGTACTATAAGCTGTGTCATTACTACAACTTGCTCTTAAGAAAAATAGATATCTTGGGAAGTGTTTTAATAATTTATAGGGAGCAAGCAATATCATGTTATTTACTTTAAAAAGTCTCAGCATCAAATGTAGACTTTATGTTTGCTTTGGAGGAGTTTACTTTGCAATCACTTTTAAGGGAAAATGTCTCATGGCTATCTTGTCTTTTAGGACCTAATCCTGGAAGAAAAGATGGGATATTTTCAGAATCATCTTTTAACTCTCCACAGGGTGTAGCCATAGTGGATAACATTATATATGTGGCAGACACTGAAAACCATCTTATAAGAAAGGTAATTTTCCATGTTAGGATAAAGTTTTAATACTAACAGTCAAAAAAACCCACCCTTATTATGTGCTACTTTAAATGTTAGAAGTTAAATGCCAGTGCTTAAGTAGTGTCCTTTTTTAGCTTTTAACCAAAGGCACTTGCTTTAGTTTTAATTCTTAAGTATCTTTTTTTTCTGTTAAAAAAGCCTGTTGAATTCTCTTTTTATCCTTTGTCTTAAAGTCATATAACCAATTCTCCCAGTCTGCTCATTCTGAGATATTATCCCAGTCACTAGTTTACAGAGTGATCCTATGTTCTTTCCTGTTAAATTTTCTCAAAAATGATATATTTCTACCTCTCTTCAACTCTTACGTTTTGGCTGGAAATATTTACTAGTCAATTGACTAACATAAAATTGATGTCATCTTGTTAAATATTGTATATTTTCTTGTTTAAAAATTATCAATTCAAACACAACTACATAGACATAAAAACTTATGACTATAGACATTGTTTTATTACATAGATTAATATGTATCTATGATATACAAACCCTTAGTCTAATTTTGATTATATTCTAAAAACTAAATACCAGTGATTGTATATAGAGATTCCCTTCTTGAATACTTGTTTGTTAAGCACGTCATTTGAAAAAATATCAATTTATACATAAAAATAAAAATTTCCCCTAACCAGCAATTTCAGTTTATATAGTATATTTATATAATGTTTTTGTAGGTTTTCTTTTAATCCTTTACTAGCTGCATGAATGATATGATAGGCATATTCCAGTGTTATTTTTAACATCCTTTAAAAATAGTAATTTTGGCTATAATCTATTGGTTTTTTGAGATGCTATGGGAAAGTTAAGTAACCAAGTTCCTCTAACCCATTGTATGGAATAAATGTTATTTCAAATACTTCCTTGCTTTTTTTGCTGCCTTCAGTATTAACATTTATCCTTTTTTTGAGGGGAGGGGGTGTTGGTCATGGGGCTTGAACTCTGGGCCTGGGCATTGTCCCTGAGCTCTTCAGCTCCCAACCCCTGGAACCACAGCGCTACTTCCTATCTTCATTTTTAACAGTATCACCTAGTATATGTATAGTACCAAATACATAGATAAACTATAGACTATACACTGTATTATGTATCTCCAAGAGGGCAAAAATGTTTACTGCTGAAGTTCTAGCACCTAGAATAGAGACTTCAGTTGAAATTTGTTAAATGAGTTGAACAAATAATATCTAATGAAACATATAGTCCTGCTACTTAAACCAGGTGTTAAGTACATGTGTTTTTTTTTAAAGTCTCGGACTCTCACGTATTATTGATAATATTAGCGTAGGGACTTATCACTTCTTTGGGCAGTTAATTTTGTAATTCATCTGAATATTACAAACAGACATTCAGCTGTATTGAAGTAGTAAGATAGCTAGCCTTCAATATTCTCTTGACTGTGCTTGTCCTCTTTAGAACTTAATGGGCTTTGGAGTATTGGTCATGAGGCTGTGTTTTTATTCTCCTATATTTTAGTAGTACTGGCATAATCACAGTGTTAGATTTCTTGAGTTCTATATCATATTACTCATAAATGTTCTACATTATATGTAGTTCCAACTTTTCTACATTTTCACCATCACTTGCTATTTTCCTTTTTTTTCTCTTTCTACTGGATGTGAACTGCATTTCTTTGATGACTCAGAATGTCAAGAATTACCAGTTGCAGCTCTGTTTTTTGCAAAGGGTTTGTTGAGATTCTTTACTTGGTTTTTAATTGAGTTATGGGTGTTTTTGTTTGTTTGTTTGTTTGTTTTTTGCTGGTTCTGGGGCTTGAACTCAGGGTCTGAGCACTATCCTTGGGCTTTTTCAAAGCTAGAGTTCTACCACTATACCACCATACCATTTCTGGCTTTTTCTGTGTATGTGGTACCGAGGAAGTTCTTTATCAGATCATTTCCAGGCTTTTTTTTTTTTTTTCACATTTGTTAAGTTGTTTTTTTACTTACTTTTATCCCTTGAAACTTGACAAAAGTTTTAATTTCTGATGATGGTTTTGTCTGTGTTTGCTTTTGTTGCTTAAGCGTTTTGTGTGCTCTCTCTTTATATATGTAGGATATAGCAGACCTTGGTTTAGGCAATGAATTGGTATACATAAGGTCACAAAGATTTATTATGTGTTTTCTTCCGAAAGCTTTATAGCTATGACTTATAAGTAAGTCTTTTCATCCCCTAAAAAGTCTTTCATTCTTGTAAAGTTGATTTTCATATAGGGTGTGAGGTAAGGATCCATTTTATCCTAGAATTATTTATTGAATGGAGTATTCTGTTGCAACTGAGTCTTCGCAACTTTGTTGAAAAGATAGATGCATGTGTTTATATCTGGACTTTCAAGTCAATTCCATTCGTCTGTCCTAAGGCCAGTACCATATGACTTTGAATGTTTCAGCTTTTACTCAGTTTTTAAATCACAAAGTATATTTGCCCTTCTATTTTCTTCTTTTTCAAGCTTGTTTTGGCTATCCTGTATCCCTTATGACTATGAATTTTTGGATCAACTTGTTCACTTATGCAGAGAGTCATTGTTGTTTCTTATGTAAAGAATTGTCTTCAGAAACAAATTCTTTGAGTTTTAAACATCTTTTATTATATTGTTGACTAGGCTCCCCCATTGATTTTAAAGCTTAGTTGTGTGTATCTGGTCATGACTATAACCGTAAAGGAAATGTATGTAAAATTTCTCGAAGAAATTATTATTTGAGGCTGGGAGTTTGGTCTAGTAGTAGAGTGCTTGCCTAGCATGCACGAAGACCTGGGTTCAATTCCTTGGTACCACAAACATAGAAAAAAGCCGGAAGTGGTGCTAAGGTTCATGTGGTAGCACTCTAGCCTTGAGAAAGTCCAAGGACAGTGCTCAGGACCTGAGGTTAAGCCCAGAACTGGCCAAAAAAAATTATATTTGCTGTAACTTTGGGAAATAAAATAATTGAAATAGTTATATATTAGTAGACTCTTTTGATGTTGAGCTATTACTCTATTCTTAGGATAAACTTTACTTAGTTTATTAATTTTTTATAAAATCAAGTTGGATTTGATTAGCTAAAAGTATATATATTATGTATGCTCATAAATTAAATTACTGTAATTAATTGTACTCTGTCCATCTAGTTTTAGAGTCAGTGTCATGCTAACCTCATCAAATCATCAGCTTTATCTTTTTCTATATTTTGTAATAATTTGCCTAATAAAATAACTGGATTTGAATACTTGCTAAAACTCCCTTGTAGCACCTCTTGAGGCTGATGCTTTTTAAGATGTGGTCTGTGATTTTCATGTTATTTTTTATAATATAGTTTAAACTTGAGATCTATTTCAACCCAAACTGTCTATTGTATCAACACCAAGTCGATTCAGTAAGAATACAGATGAGGTTAAATTGATTAAATTTTTTTATACTCTCAGGAGATTGTAGAGCACATATGAGAGAAATGATGCAAAAATGTATCACCAAAAGAAATCAGTGTATTTTATTGTAGCAACAGAATTAAGGACAGAATTATATGGATGTTACAGTAGAAAAAAATGTGGAAGCATATAATACAAGGAGCTTGGAATGGAAATGAATATCTTAAATATAATAAATATCATCTACCCAAAGCAGTTAGTTCCATTGCAGGCAAAATATTGAAGGCCTTTCCTCACAACTGGGAATAATAATGAGTGGAATGTTTGTCTTTATTTTCTAGGGACATGGCATGTATGTAGAAAACTGTAGGGAATCAGTGAAATGGTTATTCTTAAGAAGTGAGTTTAGAACAACAATCATTCATTATATGGCTTGTTTCTATATCCTAGAGATCCTTTCATTTAGCGTCCTACTATATGGCCTTTTGTATCAAGGTTTTGCTCTATTGCAAATCTCTGCTAGGAGAGCCCAAGGTTTCTACTGATTATGACAAATGAGGGAAACCATTGAGCCTAAGTTCCTTTGAGTCTGGCTTACTTCACTTAATATGATCTTTTCTAAGTCTTTCCATTTCCTAACAAATGGGGCAATGTCATTCTTCTTGACAGCAGCATAGAATTCCATTGTGTACAAATACCACAGCTTGTTGATCCACTCATCAACTGAGGGACATCTGGGTTGGTTCCATATCTTTGTTATGGTAAATAGTGCTGCAATGAACATTGTTGTGCTGGTGGATTTATAAGTCTTTGTTTCTGGATGATTGGGTAAATGCCAAGTAGTGGAATAGCTGGGTCATAGGGGAGCTCTATGTTTAGTCTTTTGAAGAACTGCCATACTGCTTTCCATAGTGGTTGAACGAGTTTGCACTCCCACCAACAGTGTAATAGTGATCCCTCCTGGCCACATCCCCTCCAAAATCTGTTGTTACTAGTTTTCTTGATCCTGACCATTCTAACTGGAGTGAGGTGGAATCTTAGCGTTGTTTTGATTTGCATTTCTTTTATGACCAGAGATGTTGAGCATTTCTTCATGTGTCTATAGGCCATTTTTGTTTCTTGTTCAGAGAAGACTCTCTTTAAGTCTTTGGCCCATCTTTTAATGGGATGGTTGTTACTTTGGAGATTAGTTTTGGATTTGTCCCTTGGTTATCTCATATTGTTACAGTATCTCACTTTGTTACCTGATATATTGGATATATTTGTATTTGGTTATTTGAAATTGGATAGGGAACGGGGGAAAACAAGATGAGAGGTGGGGGTGGGGGGGAGGGAAATGGGGACCAAGACATGTGAAAGGATGTCAATGTATGGGAATTAATGCACCATCTATCTGGCAAATATCATGTAACCCTTCTATTAATTACAATAAAAAATATGAAAAAAAACACATGGACAGTGTGTGACTCACAGTAAGATTTCCATGAGCATTTGTAGAGAAGAAAGAAACAAGTAAATGAAGAGTAAAATAATATAAAAATGTAAAGAAAATAAAGAATTTTATCTAAAATCAGTCTGTTTAAAGTATACTCAACTCCTACTGAATGCTATAGCTTCCTCGAAAATCAGCATGTCAATCAAAAACGTAAAAACAAAATGTAATGAGTTGAAGCATATATAGCACAGGGGCCTCCAGCTTTCTGAGGAGTATGTTGGTTCCTTTTGATTCTTTACTGAAAGGTTCATTTCAATTTTCTTAAGAGCTTCAAAATAAGAAAGAAGTATAGATTCACTTAGATGCATTTCTGAGCATTGATATACTCTATCAAACCTGCTCAGCATTTCTAATTTTACTCTAAAGAATAGATTCAAGGGCTGCTTTTCTAAGAATTTTTTTTTGCTATTCTTATTTCCACCATTTTTCCACAAAAAGAAAAAATGAGTAACACATGCAAACAAGATACCAGGGCTTCATTTATGATCTCACAGGACACAGTGAGGATGCTTCAGTGGATGGGCCCCACTACATAGAAATGATTCATTGCTTATCAATCCAAAATGCTCTATATATTATGGTCCATATCTTGTTATTATGTATTATATATGAATTATTAATATATTACTTTTGTAAAAGTATATAGCATATTACTATGCTAATAACCTACATTAGTACTTGTCTAAGAATATGCACTTAAAGATATAAACTACCTTAAAAAAAAAAAAGAAGTGAGTTTAGGAAAGTTGCGGGGAACAAAAAAGCAATGCCTTATTAGAAGATTGAGGGTATTTTTATATACTAGTAACAATCATTTGGAAAATGAAACTTAGAAATCTAGTCTATGGTAGCAACAATAGCTAAAATATTTAAAACAAATTTAACACATAGGTAAATTCTATATATCGTCTGCCTTCTGTTTATACAGGTTCCATATCTGGATGGCACGCACTTTTTTTTCTTGTCATTATTCTCTATAAACAGTAAAGCATGGGCCTGGAGTTTGGCCTAGTGGTAGACCCCAGTTCAATTCCTTGGTACCACATACACAAAAAAAGCTGGAAGTGGTGCTGTGGCTCAAATAGTAGAGCTCTGCCTTGAGAAACCCCAGACAGTACTCAGGCCTTGAGTTCAAGTTTCAGGACTGGCAAAACAAAAACAAAACACTAAAGCATAACAACTACTTTTACATAGTCTTTGCAATGGGTATTCTGAGTTATCTCAACATGATTTGAATCATTTACTTTGTGCCCTTTTATACGAGTCCCCATAGAGATATCCTGAGACCAGTCCCTCATAGATTCTGGGTTGTTTTTTTTTCATCGATTCTAAAGTATTTTAAGCTCTAAGATGTATTGCTTACAAAATGTAATCTTAGCTACTAAATTAGCCTTTAATACTAACCAGTATTAAGGGCTCAACAGTAAGATAACATTCTCTCCAAATTGATCAAGGAACTAGTATCTGATATATAGAGAGTCTTGCCACTGGAAAATGAAAAGACAACCTTCAGTAGATGACCGAAGATTTGAACACATTTCTCCAAAGAATACCTAAGGATGACCACAAGCACGTAAAAAATATTGAACATCGTACGTTAAGAAGGAATTGTAGGTTAAACACAATGGTGAGCTGGGCATCATGGTGTAGACCTGTAGTCCCAGCACTAGGGTGGATGAGGAGGGTGGATCACTTAAGCCCCCAAGTTTTGAGGTCAGCCTGGCCAATATGGTGAAACCCTGTCTTAAGGAAAAACAAAAACAAATCACAATAATGCTTTCCACTGGCTTCTGTGATTTTCTTTAAAATATATAAGATATAAACAAAATAGTTAGATAAAACGTGATATTAGAATTTCACTTACTATTGCAAAATTCTTGTGTGTGTGTGTGTGTGTGCATGCTTGAAATTTTTCATAATAAAGTCTTCGGAAGAGGGTCTCCAGAGATCATAAAGCATGGCATCTCATTTTCAGTAGAATGCGTTATTTTTTTCAGATTATGAAAATTAGAATTAGTGTGGTAACAAAGAACTGCTTAGGTTCTAATCTCAGACCCTTGGCTTACTCTCTGCGGGATCAGTTATTTTTGAGTCTGTTTTTTTTTTCTAAAATAATCAAAACCAAAGCATATTAAATCCTACATGTGTTACTTGCTAGCTAAGAATAACTGGAATATGTACCTTTAATTTTAAGAAACATGCTTTGTTCCAGATTTATTTTCTGTTAAAATATTTTATAGTTAAGATGAGGTCAGCAGCAGTTGTGGGAGAGGTATGCAGCAGGTGGATGTGCAGGGACATAGAAAACAGGGGAATGGCTGTGAGGGGAAGTGAAAATGACTGATAGTGGTCACTTAAATAACAATCCACTATAATTAATTAACCTTTTTAAAGCAAGTATTATGTTGTAAATGACATTTTATTGAAATTCTTTAGATACCAAAGGAAAAAAATAAAAACATGTAGTTCATCCATTTGTTTTTTGTAGATTGACCTAAATGCTGAGAAAGTGAGCACTGTAGCCGGCGTTGGAATTCAAGGAACAGATAAAGAGGGAGGAGCCGAAGGAGAACAGCAACCCATTAGCTCCCCGTGGGATGTTGTTGTTGGAACATTGGGTATGTAAACATTTGATACTAACCTTTGCTTTTAAAAAGTATGACTTTAAAAGAAGTCCATGAGACTCTTACCTCCAGTTAACCACCAGAAAAACTGGAAGTGGAGCTATGGATCAAAGTGGATAGAGTGCTAGCCTTGAGCTGAACAGCTCATGGACAGTGCCCAAGCCCAGAGTTCAAGCCCCATGACCACTTCTTCCAAAAAAGTAAGACTTTAGAAATATTGTCCAAAAAAGAAATGTACTCATTACCTGCCTTATGTAACTATAACTGTTATGTACTTCACCTTTATAATAACAATAATTTTTTAAAAGGCTTTCAATATATTCTTGAGCCAGGTATGATAGTTTATACCTATAATTCTATGATTATTTTTAATCATTTAAAATATATTTTCAAAAGAAAATATATTAACACTGTACAAAAAAAAATTTTGGGGGGTTAGTATGGGGTTTGAACTCTGGACCTGGGCATTGCCCCTGAGCACTTCAGCTTAAGGCTACTGCCCTACCTCTGGGCCTGGGTCAAGGCTACCACCCTACCCTTGAGCTACAGCATCACTTCCTGTTTTCTAGATATTACTTGGAGATAAAAGTCTCTTGGTCTTTAGTGCCCAGGCTGACTTTGAACTGAGATCCTCAGATTTCAGCCTCCTGAGTAGTTAGGATTACAGGCATGAGCCACCACACCAGGCTGTACAAAAAATTTTAAGGCCTGGCAATGTGGCCTAGTGGTAGAGTGCTTGCCTAGTATACATGAAATTCTGGGTTTTATTTCTCATAAACAGAAAATGCCAGAAGCAATTCTGTGGCTCAAGTGGTAGAGTTCTAGCCTTGGGCAAAATGGATGAGACATTATTGTGATCTTATTGACTAAATGAAAACTGAAGTCCTTTTGTTAGTCTTTTTATTGATCAGTGGTCTTCAGCAGTAGTGAGATGGCAGTAGTGAGTATACAGTTTCAGTCTGAAAAATAAATCTAGAAGTAGAGTACAGTGACATTTTTAATGGATTCGTGTGGTCTTAGTATATTTAAAGATAATTCAGTTTACACTTGAGTCAATATTTTGTTATGGTTTCAATTTGGTTATAATTCAAAGACCTTTTTCTGTTATTTTTTCCCCAGTCTTGGGGCTTGAACTCAGGACTTGGGTAGATACTGTCCTTGGGTTTCTCAAGGCTAGCACTCTACCACTTGAACCACACCACCTTTTCCAGCTTTTTCTGTGTATATGGTGTCAAGGAATGGAACCCAGGGCTTCATGCATGCTAGACTAGCACTCTACCACTAGGCCCCTCTCCTGGCCTAGTAATAAAATGAGTGCAATTCTGGTTAATATGTTTAGCTTGGATATTTTTATGCAAAGACCTTACTTTTTCTATTGTGACTTTTATGAAAGTATTAACATTAGCTAGGCATTGGTGACTCATGCCTATAATCCTAGCTACTCAGAAAGCTGAGATATGAAGATCACAGTTCAAAGCTAGCCCAGGCAGAAAAGTCCCTAAGACTATTATCTCCAATTAACTGCCAGAAAAACCGGAAGTGGTACTGTGGCTCAGTGGTAGAGCACTAACCTTAAGCTGAAGAGCTAAGGAACAGCATCAAGGCCCAGAGTTTAAGCCCCAGGACTGACAAAAATAAATAAATAAAATGAGATAAAATAAATGAATGAATTTCTAGCTAATAGGTTTAACTTACATGTTTTATATAGGTTATTTTGAGAAATATATTTTAGTGTTCTGTGTTTTAAACAATAAGGAGTTGTTTGTGGCTCATGAAAGTAATGTAGTGGAATAGCTACCTTCAGGTCCAGACAATAGGGGATATACATGGAGAATTCAAACTGGTGTATACATGGAGAATACACCAGTTAAAATTCAGTGTCCTTTTTTATAACCAATGAACAATTCCAAACAATTTCAGATTTTTTGTGGGTGTGCCTGCAATGAGATTTGAACTCAGGGCTTCACACTCTTCCTTGGCTTTTGCTGCTCAAAACTAGTATTCTACTACTTGAGCCACGTACCACTTTGGAGGGTTTTTTTGTTGTTGTTGTCTCACCAGCCCACTTTTGGGTTTTTGTAAGGTTTTTGGTAGATATTTGTAGATAAGAGTCTCACAGATTTTTCTGCCTGGACTGTTTTCTAGCCCCTATGCGCTGATCTCAGCCTCCTGAGTATCTAGGATTATAGGTTAGAGCTACTGGCATCTAGTGAGTCTCAAAATTGTTAATCCTCACCAGTATTTATACACTGACCTATTAGAACATAAATCTCAAAGATGGAAAGAGTTAGAAGCATAACTGTTAGTAATACAGTTAAAGTGGATACAAATTCCTGCTCTGGTATGTTGTTATCATTTCTCAAGGGGAGATGAGATTCTGTACTTCAGATGTCAAACCCCTCCCCCAGTGATTTATAACCAGTAAGTTATTTAGCAATATAGTCACAACTATTTGCCTTTTGCCACATTGTATTCACTGTATGTGTTAGCTGTTAACCATAATCATATTACATAAAAATCACCTTAAAACTCATCCAGTCATGATCCTCAATTTCTTGCTTACATATGACATTGGAGTTCAGCAACTAGATACTGTCTCTTGACAAAAGACTAAAGCACACAAGGGCAAGTATTATTATATACCATGCTTTTGCTCATGGCATATCTACTTACCTACTGTTATTAAAACAAGTTTCATAGTTGGAAACCTGTGGCTCAGGCCTATAATTTTAGCTACTTAGGAGGCAGAGATTTGAGGACTGAGATTCAAAGTCAGCCTCAGCAGGAAAGTTTGAGAGTCATTGAGACTCTTATCTTTAGTTAACTACCAAGAAGCCATAAGTAGAGCTGTGGTTCAAGTGGTAGAGCACTAGCCTTGAGCAAAAAAAGCTCAGGGACAGCATTCAGCCCCTGAGCTCAAGCCTCAGGACCATAATTTTTTAAAAAATTTCCTACTACTAGAAGTACAGGCTGAGATGTCCAGTTTGCCTATAGGAGGCCATAGCAAAAAATGTGGACATAAGGGTGGTTCTTTACCTGTCACTTACATTATAATCTGCTTTGCTTAGCAGAATGTATTTGAGTAAATTCCATTTATTTCATGAGCAAAGAACACTTAAGATTTTTTTCCAGTCTAAATTTTTTTTCCAATCATACCTTATGACATGGTATCTCTAGTTATTTTATCTTTGTATTAACAATGCATCCAACTTGCTCGCCAGGGAAAATCCTCACTTCATTGAGGTTATCAGGTTTCAACTCAAGTTATATGCTATGAAAGCTTTCATCTTTATTAAGTTCAGTTTTCAAGGAGGCAGGTCCTGATTCAACTTAACAGATGATCCTTCTGCGTTTAGTTTAGAACTGAACATATCTTCACTTCAGGTACTTGGCAAGATAAGTACTATTGAATGCACTCAAGCTCAGCACCTTGCAGAATGCAGCCTAAGAGAAAGTGGTTTTCAAGCACAGTCTGAAGGACCTTAAGTGACAGTGGTCGTGCTAGCCCAGGAGTATTAAATCTTTTAGTCTTTACCTAGGCATTGTAAAATATTGTGGTTATTAAAAAATACCTATGGAAATTCTATTGAGATTCTGCCTATCTGAAAAATAACCTCAAGTAAAGAGTTACTGTTGGGAAGAATTGTTTAGCTTCTTATCATGTTTTCAAAATGGTATGCTATCTCAAAACACTTTCAGAATTACAACTTTCAAGAAGAATGGGTGTCGTATACATTGTTTTCAGATGATGCTTGTAAGCTTATCAATTGTACATATAGATATTTACTTAATGAAACTTTATATAATGTGTTTCTGTTTCTGCATACTTAAGATTACATAGTTTACTAAATATAGGTAAAGTGAATAACAGATAATAAGGAAAAATCTACTGCTGAACGTATATACGTGACCAAGGGTTCTAGTTTAATAAACAATATACTTCAAGGAGAGATTAAGAAAGGTACTTGATATATTTCTGACATACATATGTAATTAGTAAATATGTATGTATTTTAAATAGTATATGCATATATAACTTCAGTTTGTCATGACACTGATAAAGGCATAAAATAACTGGTTTTTTAAATGAATTTCATCATTTTTGGTTACTTTAGATATGATCAAAATGCACTAAAATAACTGATTACCTCTGGTAAATTCGTTTTTTAGCAGATGCTTTGCCATGTTTCTATAATGTGGATGTAGTCTGTGTTGACTCCACTGATGCCAGATGGTAACCTGAAAATGTTTTATGATAAAGGGCAGGGGCCCTGCTAGTCTCTAAGCACTTTAGATGTTACCTGATTTAGAAACCTTCATAGCAAGGATAGTGTGCCTGAATCCCATTAACCTCTCATGGCCCTTTAAATCTCATGGTCCTTTAATCAGCATTTTCCTTAGTACAAATTGAGCTTTTGTTACACAACCTTAATGGTTGAAATCTGTCTAGTTTGCCAGTCAATCTACCATGTTGGTGCTTAGGTAATATGCTCTGTGACTGTTACAAAATGCCATTAAAATTTTGTTTGCTTTTATAATAATCAGATGATGCAAAAATTTTTGAAGCGATAAATTTACCTAATACAGTCAGAACATGTTTATTTTGGAAGACTTGTATAATCTTTATGTCTGAGATTTGAGAGACTATAATATTATCTTGCCCCATTGATTTGGTGCTAATTAGATCTTTTCTTAATGAGGTATAATTTACATAAAGCAAATTTTATCCTTACTAGATAGATGGTTCTATGGATTCTTTTTTAACCAGTCCTGGGGCTTGAACTCAGGACCTGAGCACTGTTCTTGGGCTTTCTCAAGGCTGGCATTCTACCACTTGAGCCACAGCACCACTTCTGGCTTTTTTCTTTTCTATGTATGTGGCACCAAGGAATTGAACCCAGGTTTAGTGCATGCATGCACTCTACTACTGGGCCAAGCTCCGGGCCCAGTTCTATGGATTTTGATCACAGTATACAATGTTCTCATCAGTCTTTCTACCGTCACCATGCCATACCAGCTACTGGCAGTAGTAGTCTCTGCTAATCCTCAGCAGTCTTTATGTCTGGCATCTTCTTCAGAAATTTACCCTTTTTTAAAAAAAAAAATCATTAACAATCCACTTGTATGGCTGTGCGTTTGCCTTTTCAAATGACTAATAGACACTTAAGATTGGTACAGCAAAGCCCATGACCCTTTTATGGGTGTGTGTGTGTATGTGTGTGTGTGTGTGTGTGTGTGTGTGTGTGTGTATTTGTAATAAGCGTAAGGGAAGGAGAGTGAGAGATAATATGTTTTTTACTTCTCTTGAACAAATGCCTAGGAATAAAATCAATTGCCAAATTGTTTCCCAGAGTGCCTATTTTCTTAGTTTCAAGTATGTGTCTAGAATCATTGCTTCTGCCTAAAGAACTTTCTAAAGTATCTTTTTTTAAAAATGTCAGGATAATGTATAGAGGGGTTACAGTTACATTCACCACATTGATACCCCTTTTCATGTTTTTGTCCCCATTTCCCTCCTGAAGTATCTTTTAATCCAAATCTGTTGGTATGATTTCTCTTCACCTTTTTCCTAATTTTGAAGGATACTTTTGCTTCTCTTTTAATAGTTTAATGGTTTGCATAGTTTCCCTCACAGAGATGTACATTACTTTTACTTTTTTCTTTCTTATTGTTGTACATGTAAAGTATGTTTTTATTCTTCTTTAGGCATTTACCTTTGGATTATAGCAATTCAGGAGTTAGCCAACCTGAACTTCCTGAGTTTGTGCTTTGATATATATTATTTTCAAGAGACTCATAGCCATTCTATTTTTCAGATATTTTTTCCTTCCTTTTTCTTTTATTTCTAGTACTTCAGGTACTCATATGAAATTCTTTGATACTACATCAGAATGTTCTTTCAGTTTTTGTGTGTGTGTTAATTTGAAAATTCCTCTGTCTTCAAGACCACCAATTCCTTTCTTAGCTATGTCTACTTGGCTGATGAGTCTGCTGAAGGAATTCTTCATCTTCAGTTCCCTGCCTTAAAAAAAAAGTTTCTGGGTAGGTGGGGGAAGTAGGGACAAAAACATGAGAAGGGGTTTGTGGAGTAATGCACCTTCTGTCTGACGAATATAATGTAACCCTTCTATTAATTACAATAAAAAATTAAAAAGTTTCTATTTTACTTTTTTTTTTTTTTTTTTTTGCCAGTCCTGGGCTTGAGCTCAGGGCCTGAGCACTGTCCTTGGGCTTTCTCAAGGCTAGAGCTCTACCACTTGAGCCTCAGCAGCACTTCCGGCTTTTTGCTATGTATGTGGGGTACCGAGGAATTGAACCCAGGTCTTTGTGCATGCTAGGCAAGCACTCTACCACTAAGCCAAACTCCCGGCCCTCTATTTTACTTTTTTTTATAGTCTATTTCTGCTGAAATTTCCCATCTATTTAGGTATGTCGTAAACAGTCATTTCAAGTCATATCAGAATCCAGTTCCACTAATTCATTTTGTCCCTTTTGTGTTTGACTTCTTGTTATTTATATGAGGCTGAGAGAGGTATATTTGGGCCATTATTGTTGGAGGTCAAGTCACTTTTTCAGAAACTCTACTGGTCTGGGCTCTACTATTACCTTTGTCACTGAGAGTATACCCTACAGAGTGTTCCAGTTCCTGCAGCTGGGCTGCCATTGCACTGTGGGGCAGCCCCAGGCCTGTGTCTGAAGGTCATCTCAGTGGCCACTAGCTTTCCCTCAGCTTTCTGCCATTCAAGCACAACAGCGCCCCACACTGCTCTTCCTCTTCATAATTGCTGCTTCTTCGCTTATACTGCTGTTGTTTGTTACTTTGCACTGGGCCTGCATTAGAGATGGGGCTGTTTTTGTTGTTAGGGGTCCAGCTTCAGTTTGGTATTAGCAGGCCAGAACTTTGTGCTGAAGACAGGAAAAATGGAGCATTTTCACTGTGTCCATTCCTCCTCTGTGTTGGCCATATTCTACCTTGTCTGTGACTTGCATGGGAGTATCTTGCTTTCCTTTCTGAAATCCCCTTGAGCTCTAAGAGTCTTTGGCAGAAGGCAGTTCCTTGCCCTCCCTGGGCATGGAGTTTTCTCTTCGTTCCCCCAACTGTAATTGGTCTTTTCCTGTGCCCTGGGATGACACTTGGCTGCTTTTCCCTTGAGACTCAAGCCTTTGCTTCATAGGAGCTGTAGGAGCTGTGGAAACAAATCTGTTTACACTAAAGAGGATTTCATAGAAACTTACAAGAGGGTACTGGTTATAGCTGATAAAAATGACACAGAATTTTAAGAGCTGAATTGTGTGATTTTCACATTTCATAGTTTTATTCCTATTAAACTATTCCTCTAATCTTTTATTACTGACTGAGATACTTTATTTTTTAAAAATGCTTATTCCTAGAACCTTCCCAGCTTTTGGTATTGTCTCTTTTTAAAATTATATTTAGTCATGACTGCTGAAAGTCAGTAATACTAAGTACACTCCTAATTTTAAATTGAAATGTTTAAAATTACTACATTCTTGTTGGAAGGAATGAAACTAATGCCCATATTCAGTAATGGAACTATGTGCTTTAGATTCCGACTCCAGAATGAAGGGGATAAATTATTAACACGATGCCTGTTGGCTTCATAGACATCATAAATGCCAAGTCACCTTGCTGTTTTCCTTTTTTAACTCTTTATTTTGTTTACAAAAATAGCTTCTTCAGTTTTTAATGAAATAAGCTATCAGGCAGGGTAAAAATTCCATGCAAGGTTGGTTTGCGTGGTGCTATGCCATGGGTCCTGGAGCCAGAGCTCCTTAGGTTCCAAGTTTCAGTAGTTGTGTGACTTTAGACAAACTCTATGCCTCTGTGCCTCAGTTTCCTCATTAGTGTGGTAGTTATAAGTAGTACCTACTTGAAGGACTGAGGATTTAGAGATGGTAGCACTTACCCATTAAAAGTACTGGGTTTGCTTTTATCTTTTTTTAACCCTTTGTCATAAAAGTCACAAAGAAATGTTGATCTGTACCAAACATAACCCAGACAGACTGGGACTTAGGAGATGTACTTTTAGGAGATTACCCAGCCATACACCACTTGGTAAGTATACCAAGACAAGGGCAGGTAGCGATACCTTAGTTTTACAACCTGCAGCTTCAGGTGCATTTGATTCTGTTTTTGATCACATAGTAGTTGGGTACATAGGCCAGAGTGAAGTGTGTAATTCACAGGCAGAAGGAAGGAAGATGAAGGGCCAGTCGGAAAACTGGACAGAGAATAAGCTCATTTTTGTGGTTCTTTCATTCTCATCAGAGCACTAAGAATCTAGAGTCAGATTTACTGATGAACTCATTCCAGATTTAGCTGTGTGGATATTAGCAAACTATTTAATCTCCTTGAATTTGTTTTTTTATGAAATGAGAGTGATGTTCAGACTTCTTAAGTTGGAGGAAAGAATTCATTTATAGTACTTGGCTTCATGCTTCCAGTATTGCAAGTGTTGTGGATATTACCACCATCTTCACCGTAAGTTTGTACTTAAAAACGCAAAAGACAAGAACCTTAACTTGCTTGAGCTTCTGCTTCTGTACTTTTTCTTACTGCTCTGGTTTTGAAAGGAAAATATATACACAGGAGCCAAGACAAAACAAGTGCTCACACTTCATCAGTGCAAGGCCTTTGTATACATAGAAAACCCTGGCTGAGCTGGCCTGGCCTGTGAAGGCCATGCTTGCTGTTTCAATTCAGTATGTACCAGCAATCCTCTCCTTTGCCAACGCAGTCTCTGAAAGCTCTTCAGGCTGAGCAATAAAATTTGCCTGACTCAGCTTTCCTGGGTTTTCTTTCTCCCCTTCTTACGCTTTCCTTTTTTCTATTCTCTCCTATGCCCAGACTCACTTCCCTTGACTGTTTTTGTTATTGTTGTTGTTTGAGGCAGGGTTTTACTTTGCAGTCTAGGTCAAACTTGAACTTAAGTTAAAATCCTCATGCCTCATCTTCCTGATTGCTGGGATTATAGGCATAGGCCAACAGCCTCAGTCTTCTTTTTTTTTTTTTTTTTTTTTTTTGCCAGTCCTGGGCTTAAGCTCAGGGCCTGAGCACTGTCCTTGGACTTTCTCAAGGCTAGAGCTCTACCACTTGAGCCTCAGCACCACTTCCGGCTTTTTTCTATGTATGTGGTACCAAGGAATCGAACCCAGGTCTTCATGCATGCTAGGCAAGCACTTTAACCACTAGGCCAAACTCCCGGCCCCAGCCTCAGTCTTCTGAGGCTAGAGTATTCCTGTAAAAGAGAGAATATATTCTCAGCTGGGAATAGGCTGAGAGACCAGGTAAGAAGTGATCCTTGCAGTAATCTCTGATGGCTTAGATCAAGGTGGAGGTGGTACAAAATGGGCAGGTTTTCAATAAGGAAACAACAGGATTTATTGATGGATTCTGTATGACCTGTGAGAGGAAAAGATAAGAATGATGATCCTGGGTGTTTCTTCTAAGAACAGAACATTCTATACCAGTGGAGGGATATGCACATATTTCCTAGATTTACTCCCTTACTTAGGTGCTTGATGTCTTTGCTGCAACACTGTAAAGGTTTGCTTCTATTTGTTTGCTGGTTTACCAACAGAATTTTTTCTTTAATGACCTATATTCAACAACTTGCCTAAATTCACTCATGAATTCTGGTAATTCCTCTGTAAAAATTAAAAGATTTCCTATGTACTTAGTCCTGTTATCTGCCAATAACTGCAGTTTTCTGAGCACTGTCCTTGGGCTTTCCTCAAGGCTAGAGCTCTATCACTTGAGCCACAACACCATTTCCAGCTTTTTCTATGTGGTACTGAGGAATCGAGCCTGGGTCTTTGTGAATGCTAGGCAAGCACTCTACCACTGGGCCAAACTCCCGGCCCTGCAGTTTTTTTTTTTTTTTTTTTTTTCTAATCTTTCCCTTCTTGCTTTTTAGTCCTGCTTCGTTATCCAAGCCAGCTCCTCCATCTGAAGCTAGACAGAGATAGAAAGTGTTGCTAGGAGGTGTGGTCACCTCATTTCTGTTCACAAGAGGAATATTTGCGGGTTTCACTGCTGAGTATGGTGCTTGTCATAGGTTTTCTGAAAGTATTTTTCAGATTACATAAGGTCTCTGCTGATCAGAGTTTGCTAAGTTTTTATCACATTTGGAAGCATGATAAGAGAAATTACAAGACTTTATTTTTTAATTCCTTATAATAAAATAATACCTTAATTATAGAAGTGCTTTTGCAGGACTGTATTACCATGCAAAGTACTAATCTATGAAATAGCTGAAGATGCATGTAGAGTGCTTTCTCGTCTCATTGTTTTAGAGGATAATGGTGCACGTTTACATATACAGCAGACTTCTTTGATTAGAGATGTGTCATTGATAGTGAAACTGCCTTTTTAGACCCCTGAGCCCAAAGTGCAGGAGTTCTACATGAGACCTGGCCACTTGCACCCATATGCCAAATAAAGAGACACAGTGAAGGACCAAGAGAAGAAGTTTATTACCTTGCCGCCATGGGGTGATAGCACTTCATCACGTCTTCAGGGGTACATACTAGCTTCAGGTTAAATAGGTTTGTGGTCAGGGATTGCGAGAGGTATCCATGGTTAAAACAGTCTCACATCACAAGTGTGTGGCTTGGTTGGCCATTAGCTCACTCTGTCCTCCAAGGAATCCTGGGGAACTGTTACTACTTTATTCCTGGACTAGAATAGGAGCAAGGTGATCTCAGTTCTGAGCTGTTTTCTTTAAGATGATAAGAAGAAGGTTTGAGTGGCAGTTTACCTTCCACAAAAGATGCTTCTTTCCTCTTCAAAACAAGGTCGATTGCAAAGGACTGCAGCAAAAAATAATTTAGATCAAAGGGCACAGACAGGAAGTTGGAGGATTTTTACTTAATTCATAGGATCCAGCAGAAGCATCTTAAGTTATCTCTTACACTAGTAACAGCAAATATTGAGTCATTAGCATAAGTTCAATAACAAAATGAGGACAGTTTCTTCTGATCCAGAAGAAAGTTTACTTATCCAATAAACAGTCTTCACACATCTGCTATATGTTATGCATTATTTTAGTTGTTGATGATAAAACTGTGAATAAAACAAAGCTGCTGACCTTGCAGATGAACTTAACAGAAAAAAAGTGATCAAATAACACGTAGGATAATGACAGATCCTATGAAGAAAAATATGGCAAGGTAGGGGTTAAAAAATGATGATATAAAGGATGACACTCTTAGGGGAAGAGCACAAAGGCACTGTGCCTCTGATCATATAAACAATACTTATCAAATGAATTTCAGAAATGGAAGTGGAGTTTTTCTCTGTTTCTTTTTTCTTTTCTTGTTGTGGTGTTTGTCTGACTTTGGGAGGGCAAGGGGGTACAGAAATAGAGCAACAAGGGTAAACAAACGTAGCAGGTATATTCATTGGACTCTGTAAAAAAATTGTCAAAAAAGATATGTACTCATTACCTGACTTATGTAACTGTAACCCCTCTGTATACCACCTTCACAATAACAATTAATTTTAAAAAAAGATGGAGAGAGAAAGAGAGAGGGAGAGGGAGAGAGGGAGGGAGAGAGAGAGAGAGAGAGAGAGAGGGAGAGGGAGAGGGAGAGGGAGAGGGAGAGGGAGAGGGAGAGGGAGAGGGAGAGGGAGAGGGAGAGGGAGAGGGAGAGGGAGAGAACACGCTAGATAGAGAATAGAAGAGAGGGCATAGAAACGCTGCCAGACACTGTGGTCTTCTACAGGAAGAGGAAGCACTCTTGATCTTCAAGTTCAAATCAGCATGCATCATTTAGCACCTAATACATGCCAATGACATGTTAGGTGCTTTTCTTACCTTGTTTTATACATTCTTTTTTTTTTCTTCGAATAGGCCATAATCTTCTTGTTTGACACTTAGGAAAACTGAATCACAAATTAGAAAATGATGCAGTCATGATTCAAATCCAGAACTACCTGGTTCCACAGTCAAGGTAGCATCTCTGTTGTATAACCATCACAAATAATTTCATAGAGAAGTGGAGGAACTGAGGAGTGGACTTGAATTACAATTATTTACAATTCTTTATGTAATACTCTAAAAATATTACTGAATAAATTCAGGGTTTAGAATGTTATAAGTAGGAAACATTCCAAATTGTGTTAAAATTAGTAAGCATGATTAGTTTTTATGCCTTTTGTTTACACTACTTAGTGAAGTGTTGTGTTTTGTCTTGTTTGGTTGGCTATTTCCTTAGCTAACAATACCATTGTCTAAACAGGAACATAAACTCATTTTCATTGTGGAATGGTGAAGCATTCATAATCTTGGCTTTATGGTGGATTTAACACAAATAAACAACTGTAAACTGAGTGCTTTGTTGGCATTCATCTGTTGGTAGTACATTCAACGTTAATTGTTAATGCCTACTATGGCATTAATAAATTTATGCTGAAAAAATGGTTATACTTTTTATCCTCAGTGCCATCTATCAAGTGATGTTTAATATATAGCTATACTTTACTCTCCTAATTTAACATACTACAAAATTCAGATCCACATTCATAAAATAATGATTATAGCTGACATTTAAGTGTGACTGTCTCTCAGTGTTATTCTCAATGCTTCACATGCTTTGAACCTTTCATTTGAATGTCATTATACCTAAAATAATGGAATACTTTATTAACTTAGATGTCCTAGTCATTCTGACAGTAGCCGTGTATAACCCAAATAGCTGAAGGGGCAGTGTGGTAAGTTAAAAATTAATTGTGGAAAGCTTTTGATCTAGTTTTTAAGGTCTTTAAGCAGAGACTTGTGTTCCCAGAATAGATGGATACCAGTGTCACTTTGAATACAATCAGATCTCAGTATGAAAAAGAAAATGAGGAGAGTTGCTTCTCTTAAGATGTTACTGGATAGCAATTCCAAACAGAGAAAGAAAGAAGTACCCTGTGGAATGGTTAAGGGCACAGACTTTTTTTTTTTTAAGTAGATCATGGGGCATGAACTGGGCCTGGGAATTGTTCCTGAGCTCTTCAGCTCAAGGCTAGCACTCTACCACTTGAGCCAGAGTGCCACTTTCAGTTTTCTGGTGGGTTATTGGAGTTTCAGGAACTTTCATGCTTTGAACTGGGCTCCTCAGATCGCAGCCTCTTGAGTAGCTAGGATTACAGGCGTGAGCCCTCCAGGCCCGGATAGGGCACTGACTTTCTATTGGCCTGCCTAGCTCAGATTATTTTCTTCTTTTGTGAGCTCTGTGGATTTGCCATGTTACTAACCTCTCTGGACTAATTTTGATACATCTGTAATTTAGACCTCCTCATAGTAACCAGTTCATGGGCTTTTGACAAAATTATCACAAACTTCTTAAGTGCTTGTCATATAGCAGCCAAAGTTACTTGAGAACCAACATCATTGTGGGTTTTTGCTGTTGTTAAATTGAAGGACACTTAGAGTAGCACCAGTTACAGAGGAAAAAAAAAACAACTTCTTCTGGATCCAACTACTAGAAGTTAAAGGACATGAAAATAAACTAGCCCTACTGAAATAATTTCCTTTAGTATAAATGAAAATGTCTCATTTACTTCAGCATATATTGTAAATTAAAATAAGTAATAAAAGAAGTGCAGATCAAGGGCTGGGAGTTTGGCCTAGTGGTAGAGTGCTTGCCTAGCATGCATGGAGGCCTGGGTCCAATTCCTCCATATCACATACATAGAAAAGCCGGAAGTGGTACTGTGGCTCAAATGGCAGAGTGCTAGCCTTGAGGAAAAAGCCCAAGGACTGCTCAGGCCCTGAGTTCAAGCCTGGGACTGGCAAAAAATATATACAAATCAAAACAATTTTGAGATTCCACCTCACTCCAGTTAGAATAGCCATTATCAAGAAATCTAATAACAACAGATGCTGGCCGGATGCAGCCAGAAGGGATCACTACTATACTGTTGGTGGGAGTGTAAACTTATTCAATCACTCTGGAAAGCAGTATGGCGATTCCTCAAAAGACTAAACAGAGAGCTCTCCTATGACCCAGCAATCCCACTTTTGGCATTTACCCAAATGTCCAGAAACAAGGACATACTAAACTTACTAGCACAATGATGTTCATTACAACATGATTTACCATAGCTAAGATATGGAACCAACCCAGATGCCCCTCAGTAGATGAATGGATCAAGAAAATATGGTACTTATACACAATGGAATTTTATGCTGCCATCAGAAAGAATGACATCACCCCATTTGTAAGGAAATGCAAAAACTTGGAAAAAATTATATAAAGTGAAGTAAGCCAGACCCAAAGCCAGGCTCCATGGTTTCCCTCATTTGTAATAATTAGTACACATCTAGGACTCTCCTAGCAGAGGATCATAATACCTCAAAAGCTGTACATATGGTCATATAGGATGAGAATAAACAAAATGAACTCTAGGATATGGAAACAAGAGGTTTATCTTTGTGATTGTTCTTAATGTACTATGTTTCCTTTTTTTTTAATCTCATGTGGTTACTGTATCTGACTTTGTTCCCTGATATGTTGTATATACTTTTATCTGTTTATTTGGAATAGGGAAGGGAAGGGGAAAGCAAGATGATTGGGAGGGGGTGAGGGTGGGCAATTGGTCCAGAAACATGAGAAGGATATCAGTGCGTGAGAAGTAATGCACCCACTTCCTGACAAATGTAACTGTAACTCTTCTATATATTACCCCCAAAATAAAATAAATAGTTAAGTATTTTACCAACACAACTTAAGAAATATAGCTTTGTTACATTGTAATAAGTTATAACATCCTTTTGTCTAAAGAAATAGAAAATTATTTTAATGAACAGATATTTGGTATTTTATTCTTGATTGTGTGTCAGCTAATATTTCTTTAAATTTCACAAATAATTAGTCAGTGGATTTTTAATAGCTATTCTGATTTGTGTCTGAGTCCCAGATCTAATACTGAGATAGAAATAAACTTACTATGAACTCTTACAAGATTTCATTCTTTTGTGGAAATTGGCAGAGTTTCTTTAGAGGGTGTCACCTTATTTCTTCTGTCACATGAAGCAAGAAATCAAATAGTCATAAAGAGATACAGAGATTGAGAATGATCAGATAGTCCTAAAGAGATTCAGAGATTGAGAATGCTTGCTCAGTGCTATAGCATTTACTTAGCTTATACTAGGCCCTGAGTTTTGTCTCCAGCATTAAAAACAAAGCAAAACAAAAAACTTTGGCTTTTGGGGGGCTTTTGTTAAGGACATAAAGCTAGTTTCCTTGTTTTGATTGGTAGATACTAGGTACATATTTTTAAATTATCACCCTGAGGAAATTTTTGAAAAAGAAGAAAAGAAACTGGTTATAATATTGTTGCTGGTAAAATTCAAATCTAAAGAAAACACTTCCTCTCCCTAAGAGAACAGAATCCATTTTCATTTTTTCCTATCATATGATTTATATATAAACTTATGGGTCCTGTCTGTTAATTTAAATTTCATAATTACTGCTTACTTCTACACAGGTTCAGAGGACCAAAAAGATGACGTTCTATGGATAGCCATGGCAGGCACCCATCAGATATGGGCACTCCTCCTGGCCTCTGGCAGACTGCCAAAGAAAAAGTAAGCCATGGCATCTCCACATGACCCGCCCTCCAGGAGTCCGCAGCGCTCCTTTCCAGATTCACCCTCACAACACCCACACTCCTGGTCAGGATGTGCTAGATTGTGCCTACCCAAAAAACAGCCTGAATGTTCAGTGGCTTAGAACAAGGCCTGCGCATTGCTCACTACAAACCTTCACTGGGGAGCAGTGCTCTGCCACCCACCATTGGGATCCCTGCCAGTCCAGCCATCCTGGCAGTGAGGGAAGAGGAGGTGGTGAGTCACTCACTAGCTCCTGAAGCTTTTGCTCAAAGTAATACATGTTGCTTCTACTCCTATTTTATCAGCCACAGTAAAGCTCTGTCTTCCTGAGCACCCAGAAAGAAAACTAGAAATACTAGGTGGGCCCTACATATGGTTGACATATCTGCAGTTGTTCCTTCACGTACCTGAGTAGAACAAAGCAGAGCTTGGGACTGAATCCCAGTTCTGCCACTTACTTTTGTGAGCATTAGGGAGCATCATTTTTCACATTACCTCACTGGTTTATATGAGACATAATACTCTGTGTGAAAAGCTCAGCACAGGGCTTTGCACACACACACAGTATGTGCAGAAAGTGAAAAGATAGTGTCACTACATTGTCTCCTGTCTTCTCCAAAGAGCCTTTGCTCCCTTCACTCCAGCCAATTAACCATACTATTCTCTGAGGATTCGTAGGACCTCATATGAAGTCACCTCACTGCACTATATTTTCCCTGCCTCCATTTTCCCCCATTTATTTTTGTAGCCTTTATACATAGTACAGTCAGTATCTGATACATAATTGGAGCTCTATAAAAACTTCCAGAATCAGTGAACGAATGAAAAGCATAGGCCAGATCAGTACTGGTCAGATCAACCTGGAAAGTAAGTACCGCTTACCTTAGTTATCTTTATGAACAGTAAGGTGCCTTATGTCAGGTATTCTAGATAATTAGTGTGTGTGTGTGTGTTGCTTTGGAACACATTTGTGTAAATGTTTTATACCAATTAGTTATGCACCTAAAGTCTGTGTTGGGCATTAGGGATGAAATGATAGATTTACTAAAATGAAAACCTGGTTGGTCTTCATGGTGGACTTACAGAGCAAGAATCAGATCTGCATACAATGACAAGTACTATATGTGAAGAGAGTCACTGCAGTAGTCCTTTATGTTAAAGTTTTTTTCAGTAGGATTTCAGGTGATTGAGTGGGCTTTCTGGAAGAGGCATATAAAGCTGAGAGCTGGTGAAGAAGAGCACACAGGTTTTCCAGGCAAGAGATTAACACTAGTGGACGTCAGTTTGTATGGAGTCTTGTGAGATCTTTTATGAGATTCAGACACCCACAAGCATTCTAGAACATTTGAAGCTAGGAAGTGACATAATTTTATTTATATTTTTGAAAGAATCTTGACAGCATTAAGAATGGAACAAGACCGTAGGTGGAGTTAGCACAGAGGTAGCTGGCCAGGCAAGAGCCGATAGTTGGCAACTATGCAGTTACCAATAACCGTGTGTGAGGTGCGATCATAAACAGCAAACAGAAGCAACAGAGCTTGCCAGAATAGGCTGTTCTGTGGCTGACTATTTTGGACATAGATGGTCAAGAGATGCCTGAATTTCCTAATAAGTAGAGTTGTCATTCTCGTTCATAGTAGGAAGATAGTCACTCAGATCACATTGACCTGCTTCTTAATTTTAAGTATATATTATCTTTCTTTAGTGCTGATGTTCAGGTGATAATGACCCCTTAATGTTTTACAAGTTACTGTTTTTCCTCCACTCTACTTAATGAAAGGGTCTCCTTTTTAAACATGCTAAGACTCCTTACACCAGTTACCTCTCAAGTTTCTTGTTTTATGTACTAGCTATTACTGTTGTCTCTGGCTTGCTCTTTGTTACAAGTTCCTTGAATAAATAGCTGTGTTTTACACATTCTGAATACCTTTGCTTCCATCCATGTTTCTTGCTTGAATTAGCTTTGGGAACATACCAATTCACAGTGATAGGCATTGTAGACTTCTATGTGTTGTACCATGCATGTATAGTCCCTCATTTTTTCACTCAAAGTCACCTTCCTTGACTCCAGTACTCACTACCATGTATTCTTTATTATCCCTGGCATAAATGTAACAACCAAGGTGAAACATTTCCTGCACAATCAAAGGAATTATTGCAGTAACTGTAGACCACTTTTTCGTTTGAGGTGGTTTTTTTAATCTTTTTGAGTCAGTCTGGGTAGCCCACCCAAGCTGTCCTGTAGTCCAGATTGCTCATTAACTGAATATGCTCCAGCCTCAGCCTCCCCTCCAATGATTGTAGGTGTGCCTCAATACCCCCACATTTGGAGTAGTCCTTTTAGGGTGGGGGGGAGTGAGTGAACACTTGTAATCCTCAATGTTTATTTAGCAGATCACTTTAAGAATTCCAGAACTATGAATCATATTTCACTGTTTCTTGGTGTGTAGACAGGCATTATCTCTGTTTTTTATTTAATTTTTTAATTGTTACTATAAAGGTGATATTCAGAGGGGTTAGAGTTAGGTAAGTCAGATAAAGAGTACATTTCATTTTGGATAATGTTATCCCTTTCCCTCAATCTTTCCAATTTTTCCCTCCCATCCCCACCCACAAGTTATATAGTTCATTTTCAACACTGAATAGTCCTTTAAACAGACATTCCCTTGTTTATATAAGAAATTGATTTTCATACAGTGGACTAGTCCGTTCAGCATCATTATCTCCTGTAGTTTTCTTAATATGGTAATGCCTGACCTGTCACATGAAAACTATTTTTTATTTCATTTATTAGTCTATTTACAAGAACAGACATTTTGAGTGAAAACTTAAGCCTTACTTTTTCAAGATCTAGATAATCCTTTGTTTCCTTTTAGAACCTAATACTATATACAGCTAAGTAGTTAAGGGAGGATTAGAACTACCTTATCTGTGATCTGATCTTTATTGTTTTCATTCCAATCCTGTCTGGGTTCTCTGCCCAGTTCCTGAGAGCAGCTCCAGTTGTGTATATGTTGAAGAAAAGTAGGAAGGTTCCCACATAGTGTCTAAATAAGATAGTCACTAGAAAAATGTCATGAATGCTGACTGGCAATTTAACTAGGCCATGATCACTATTTTTATGCTTTTTTTCCCCTCTTACTTTACAGTGTTATTGCCATTGGCTTGACTACTTGTGTTCATTGACACAATATGCCACTTGTCTTCCAGTGAATTGAAAAAAGGAGCCTGTCTGCGGTTCGCAGGGAGTGGAAATGAAGAGAATCGAAACAATGCCTATCCTCACAAGGCAGGTTTTGCCCAGCCTTCAGGTCTTTCTCTGGCTTCTGAAGACCCCTGGAGTTGCCTCTTTGTGGCGGACAGCGAGAGCAGTACAGTGAGAACTGTCTCACTGAAAGATGGAGCTGTGAAGCACCTCATAGGAGGAGAGAGAGATCCCATGGTAAAGAAAGTCACTTTTGTGCAGTGTGCCAGATACTGGCCAAACTAGTGCTTTCCTGAATTGTGGGAAATTAATGAAATGTAGAAGAGATAATCCTTGAGCTATCCATGAGTAAAATAGAAACCAAATCAACAGAGGTATGAATATACAGAAGCATAAAACCATCTTAAAGAAAACTAAGTCCACTTGATTGTATGTAGTTGTTAAGGGCTCAGGGAGAAAGGGTAAAATGTTCATTGTGTGAGAGAAGAAAAATACAGTAGGTGTTTAGCAGTGGTTTGGAAAGACCACCAAGCTAGCATCCAGACCAGATAAGGTACTATGGATGAGTAAAACAATAAAACCCCACAACCTAGCTCAGGCTTAAAATTCTGTCACTTCTTTTTAAACTGCACAAAGTATCCATCCCTATGCATATAAAAATCAGAACTTCCCCTTTGACTTTAATAATACTTGCAACTTCTTTTTTATTAAAAGATTTTATTAACACTGATTTTTTACATCATATTTCAAATGCCATGTTTAACAAAAAAATACTCAAGAAGGGAATATATATGCAGTCACTGGCACATAAATTTTAGAACATAATTAAAATTAAGCTGAGACTTTGTATGTCATAGATACATATCGATCTATGTAACATGTCTACAGAGTATATATTCCATCATAGATTTTTATGTCTATGTAGTTCTATCTCCAAGACCATGTCAGTAACCTTGGGTACCCAAATATTGAGTCATCGCTCTTGTACTGTTTGGATCTAATATACACATATCAAGGAGACCATGCACATTTTGTTCCTTTGATCCTAACTTATCTCGCTCAACATGATTTGCTCTAGTTTCATCTACTTCCCAGTGAATGCCATTATTTTATCTTGTCTGTTGGCTATGTAGAATTCCATTGTATATATGTATCCCATTTTTTGTATCCTTTCATCTGAACCCACAACATCTGGGTTGTTTCCATTGCTTGGCTATTGTGAATAGTGCAGAGATGAACATAGCTGACTTGCAATTCTCTTAATTTGCACTTTATATCACAATAAAGCACTGAAGAAATTTAATAACTACTATTTCTTTCTCTCTAAAAACATAAAAGAATTTATTTGCTTTTGGTGATGTTGATGGAGTAGGCATCAATGCAAAGCTTCAGCACCCACTTGGAGTAGCGTGGGACAAGAAGAGGAATTTGCTTTATGTGGCAGACTCTTATAATCACAAGGTGAGTCTTGACAGAATTTATAATGCCTTGCTTTTTGTCCATGGTACTTAAAATGCGGAAATATCTGAACACCTCCTACAAGTGCCGCTCTAAAATACAGAGAGAAATAACAGCCCTCAGCAACTGTGCAGCTTGTTCTATGCTTGGGCCCTTTCTTTGCCAAGATGTTATAATAGTATCTGAACTAGTTCCAGGAGCTGAGGCCGAGACCTGTACATTATAAACCATCAATAACACTTTAGAGATGAGCAAATTCAACTGTTTCCTGATTGCAGGGCCTGGTAGAAAATGATTTTTTTTTTTTTTTTTTTTTTTTTTTGCCAGTCCCGGGCTTGAGTTCATGGCCTGAACACTGTCCTAGGACTTTCTCAAGGCTAGAGCTCACTACTTGAGCCTCAGCACCACTTCTGGCTTTTTTTCTATGTGGTACCAAGGAATTGAACCCAGGTCTTTGTGCATGCAAGGCAAGCACTCTACCACTAGGCCAAACTCCCAGCCCAGCCCAATAATTCTCTTTTTAATCTATGTATTTGTTTCAATTCTTACTGCATTTTGTTTTCCATGGAAATTAATGTATAAGCTACCATAAATTTAGTAAGATTGAAATATAACTGCATATCATGAGGTTTTAACAAAAGTACAAATCCTCTGGAAATCTAGGTGTTCAAAAAAAGGTCAGTGTGAATGTGTAATTTATTGTGATCAGAAAAACAGTAAAATCATTTTTTTATTGCAGAAATAATTTTATCCAAGAAGGCTCTAAGAAAACATGCAATAACTAGAGATTTTGCATAGTTTTGCTCTCATGAAATATTTTCTTTTAGGCTCCATAATTTGAATATTTGGCTTTTCAAGAAAACCCTATTGGTTTTTTGAGGTTTCTTGGGAATGATAATGGCAGCCAAGAATTCTGTCTAGTTTTCATTGTACAAACATGAGATTGATCATCCATTATAAAATTTTTTTATTCTTCTTTAGATTAAAGTTGTGGACCCCAAAACCAAAACCTGTACAACATTAGCAGGGACTGGAGACATGAGTACTGTCATCAGTTCTAGTTTTACCGAGTCAACTTTCAATGAACCAGGGGGCTTATGTATTGGAGAGAATGGCCGGCTGTTATATGTAGCAGACACCAATAACCATCAAATTAAAGTAATGGATTTAGAAACAAAGACGATTTCCATGGTAAGTTATCTTTGAACATAAGTTAAAGGGTGTGGTTTTAAGAATGATTCTGAAGTCCTCAAGTAATTGCAAGTAATTCCATAGTGAAATTGTCATACATAGAATAGTTAACGAGTTTCTCTATTGGGTTCTTTGATTATGGGACCAGGATCTCCCATTACTCTTAAAATAAGAATTCCATCTGTGCTGAGAAACACAGTGAAAATTAAAGAGAATTCCGTGAACTTTAAAAAAAGAGGGCTCAGATCTTCTTTTGAACTTATAGATACACTGACACATACTACATATGTGTACCCTTGAGTTGGGTTGTTTTATTTAGTGACACTCAGCAGATTGTGTAATCTCTGCTTCCATTACCAAATAATCTTCAGAGGAACCTTTAGTGATGAGAATGTTCAAAACTATGCCATACTCATAAAGCATGATGTTTACTGTACATCCTTTTCTAAGGGATTACCATTATCATTTCCAAACTTCCTGAAAAAAATATATATATATTTCTTTGCCAAAAGAGAAAAGAGCTGAGTATAGATTTCAAAGAAATTATTAATAAGGATATAGGCTTGATCTTCAAATCCCTTTAGGGATGCTTTACTCCAGATTCATTTGCAGACTCTGGTAGATTATCGAGGAGAATTATTTCTTATAAGCGACCTCCTGATGTATCATGATTACCTGCGGGAAAAAAAGAAATGTTTTTTTTCTAAAATTCTAGTTGTTTGTAAAGTATGTTTTACAATTTAAAAAATCACAGGTTATGATCCCAAGTGTCATTTCTCTTTATGTAGACGTTGGTATAACATGAACATCTTCTTATACTTGATAATTATGAGAATACATATTTTTTTCTGTCCATTGACTTTAAATCCATAACATTTTGCTTTGATTTCCTAACATCTATACATATTGGAAAATTAGCTTTGTCTCCCTCATAGGTGGTAGTGATCTTTTTAATGAGGTGAACTTTTTTCTGTACCCATAAAATAATTCAGAAGGTATTTAGGTAACTACATTCTAGTCCAAATTGGAATGGCAGCTGGTGTTATTGATAGATAAAGTCTAAAAACAGGCTCTTTTCCTCTCAATTTCGGTAAAGTACAACACATTTTTCTGATTTCTCAGCTTCCCATCTTCAGATCTGACAATGCTGTGGTAGATGGCCCGTTCCTAATAGAAAAGCCGAAGACAGTTCCCAAACTGCCAAAGTCTGCCCCGATCATCTGGCTTTCCCCTGTAGCTGCACATCCTGGCCAGACTCTTGAGTTCAGGCTCAGCCTGGATCTCCCATCAGGAACAAAGCTGACTGAAGGAGTTCCCAGTTGCTGGTTTCTAACAGCTGAAGGTATGAGGATCTAGTTGCAGAAACAAATACTTAGTAAATTCTTGATGTCCATTTTGATTTTCTCTCTCATTTGTTATGTGCTATTTTTACTTAGTAATTGGGCAGAATTTGAAATAAATTATATGGGAAAAAGTGAATCTGGGTCTAACCCTACTTTTCTCTTCGTCTTTTAGATTCTTTCTTCCACTTCATTAAAGAATAATATAACTCACTGAAAATTACACTTCAGTTGTTAGCAGCGTAGTTTGTTGGAATATGGACTTGCCCAGATCTCCTCCCTTATTCTAACCTAGCTTTTGTCCCCCAAAAAACCTCTTCAATAACTGCCTTCTAACACCTTTTCTTCAGTCCTTCCTTTCATACGTGTGAGTCAGTGTGAACTAATTCCTTATTTCACTAGCTGATTATTGTGTTTTTAGGTATCTGAAACAGCGGGTAGCAGTTCTAAAGACGGAGTTGCAGTGGTATAGGAATTTGTCATGTATGACTTCTTGTCTCCAATATTCTTCCTCTCTCCTAGTCTCCCATGCCCTTTCACATGTTCTCACTGAGTCTTCCCTTCATCCCAAATTCCTTCTCCCTCGTGTTCTCTCACACAATTTTTTATACATTACCCAGATCTTCATCCCCATGCCTTCTTACCTTCCAACATTCTCGGGGTAAACTGCTGAGTGAAGTTTGGGAGGCTGGGAAGACTGAGCCTGTGTGGAGATTGTCCCCTCAGATCCCCACAGACAGAGATAGCTCATCCAAACTTGGCTATCTGGAGGTTGTTTTATAGACAAACCCTGGCTACTCCACAGCCCACTGTGAGCTCAGCAAGTCCTGGATGCCAGTTTAGCAGTTATGTCTTTGTAAGTCCATAGGCAGTGCATAGGTTAAAGACAAGTGCATTGATTTTTTTAATTGGATATTGATAGACTATGTTTAAGACTTGCTTCATTAAATGCATGAGCTAATATGGAGTCCTGGGGTTATGAAATACAAATAGTGTTAAAGTGCTCAAGAGCTCACCTATTCTATGACATTCCCAGACAGTGGCTCTCTTTTATATTACACAGGGGATAAATAAGCTTTGAGAGAACTATCTTAATAATTTAACAGTTTGGAAAAGCATTTTGTAGAATCCATATCTGTGCCTATAATTAAAGAATATTTTCTGGCTTTTGGCTGCTCATTTAAGAGATAGACACTTAAAGTGATTTAGACTATGTGAATGTTTTAAACCAAAAATATAAAATATATTTTATTTTATTTTGCCAGCCCTGGGCTTGAGCTCAGGGCCCGAGCACTGTCCTTGGGCTTTCTCAAGGGTAGAGCTCTGCCACTTGAGCCACAGCACCACTTTCAGCTTTTTCTATGTATGTGGTACCGAGGAATTGAAACTGGGTCTTCATGCATACTAGACAGGCACTCTACCAATAGGCCAAACTCACATCCCTGAAATATAATTTTTAAAAAGCAGCATAGGAAAACCACGGGCATATTGTAGCTTCAAGAATCTTAAATATGCTATATGTGAAAAATATCTAGAGAAGTATTTTCTGGGTTTTATTTCTAGATTTGAATATTTGAAATAGCATAGTTTATTTTCCTCACTTACAATTTAAGTTTGCTACTAGTCTTTATTGTAAAATCAAAGACTAAGTAAAACATACTTTTCATTCAAAAATAAGCAAAACAATCCTAAGAATTTGGTAAGAATTGTTCAGTAACCCCTTTATGAAAATTCTGTACTTAACTCTTAAATTGTTTTCACCTTAGATTGTTTCTCCTCACTCTCACTTGTCATCTTTTTCTCGGTGTTATCCTTCAGTCAGGAGAGTACTAGCAGCAGTAACCTGCATCACATCCAGAGAGGGCTGGACAGCTTACATTTTTTAGTGATTTACTGGATATTTGTTATGCCATACAGCTACTCCTTCTACTTAAGTCTAGGGAGAGTTTTAGATGTTAAAATGAGATGAACAAACTTTCTTAGTTTTCATATTGCCTGAAATTGCACATGCAGAGTTATCTGTGTTTAAACAAATCAATAGGGTTTTTTTCATTTTTACTCTTGTATATTTCATAATTCACCATTATCTAAAATAGCAAGTCAGTGCAGCTGAGCACAACAGCGTAAGCACAATCCTAATGTTCTGGAGGCATAATTCAGAGTGAAGCCTACTTGAGCTGACTAGAAATATCTTCTCTGGAAAAGATAGATAGATAGAAAGAAGGAAAGAAAGAGAGATAGGGAGAGAAAGAAAGAAAGAAGGAAGGAAGGAAGGAAAGAAAGAAAAGAAAGAAAGAAAGAAAGAAAGAAAGAAAGAAAGAAAGAAAGAAAGAAGGAAAGAAAGAAAGGGAGGGAGGAAGGAGAGAAGGAAAGAAAGAGAGAAAGAAAGGAAAGGAAAGGGGAAAGGAAACAAGCTGGGTACTGATAGCTCAGACCTATGATCCTAGTTTCGAGGATCATGGTTCCAAGGCATCTGGACATAAAGTCCAGGACACTCTTCCCTCCAGTTACCAGAAAGCTTACAGTTGGCGATGTAGCTCAAGTGATAGAGCACCAGCCTTGAGCCAAGAATCCAAAAGAGAGTGCAAGGCTCTTGAGTTCAAGCCCCACTACTGGCACACAGACACACAGGCACATACCCACATAAAAAAGGCACTATAGAGTTGTACATATCTTTGTATTCCCTAGATGAATGTTATTTTGTAGTTTGTATATCATATGCCTGAAAATTTTTATCTGTTTGGCAGAAATTTTGTGATCTAATATGTTCTAGGTTTATTTGTACAACATAATGGAGTTTATGTTTAACTTTGGATATTATGGATTTTGAGCTTTATTTGCAATATTCAGCTTTATTTTAGTAGAAATAAGTTTATGATTTATTTATGGTATTTATAAGAATTAGATCATTAGTCTGGAGTGATCTTTATGTCTTAGTCCCATGTCTATCCTACATAACTCAGTGTCTATGTTCTTAGAAGCTTTTTGTCAAAATTGGTTGCTTGAATGGATCTTGCCTTCCTAAGATTTTTCTAGTTTCCCGACTGATTTCTTACAGTCTTGGTAATTTATTTTCTGTTTTCTAGGCAACGAGTGGCTTCTTCAAGGACAGATACCATCCGGAGACATAGAGAACATTTCTAATCAACCCACAATTCTGCTGCCAATTCCTGGTGATTGCTTGTCGCTTGAAGCTGTGATATCTATCAGCGTGTTTCTTTATTACTGCAGTGGAGACAGCAGTGCGTGCATGATGAAAGGGATTTTGTTTAGTCAGCCTTTACAAATAACTGATACACAACCAGGTTGTACAGCTCCAGTGGAGCTCAGGTATGTATTTTAGTAAGTCACCTAGCAGCCCCTCACCACTGTCCCCTCTACAGCCCTTACCATCCCCTGTCACTTTAGAACTAAACTTTATTTCTGCATCTGGATTCCACAATATCATTGCTTGGTTTCAGCAACTAATACTAAAATAAAGCTATGTTCCTTATTTACTTATTTATTATAAACCAATTTCTTCTTTCTAGCTCTGTACTAGCCTAAGCTGCTGTTATTCAAACCATGATACTGTAATCTTTGCCACTGTTTGGTACAAGACTAGAGGCCACACTATAGTAAGAGAATATTATCAGAAGACAATTTACAGAAAACACTGATAATAACACCAGGAATTATTATACTTGATATAATATATGCTATAACTAACTTTTCTACCTTTATTAGTAGCAGTCAGCATACTTGCATATATAAATTTTACAATAACGTAGGCTATGTCTGCATTTGTGTAAGGATACCTGCTATGCAATGCATAAGGTCTATTTTAAGCCAAGGGTGAGGAGGGGAAAGATGCACTCATTATAGTAGAAACTTAAAGAGTATGTAGGTGGCTACATGTGTTTTTTATCCTCTCCTGTGATTTTTCTCACGTGAGGTATTTTTTAAAAGAGAGTTGATCTATTTTTATTATAAATTATTTGCTTAGTTATCACTTTAACATATAATAATTAGTATATATTAATAATTATTAATGCCTTATAACTTTATAAAGAAAAAGTTGAACATATACTCTCCAAGGACATATAAACCCACTTCTTTAACTAGATTTTCTTGTTCATTCTTACCAGGTAATGAATGAACCCTAGAAATGTTATCAGTTTCAATAAGAAGGGAGTTGGGCTACATAACTGTCTGCAGTAAAGAGCTGAATGTGATATAAATGTGTATTTATGTTGTTTGGGAAATTTATATTTCACTTCTGTGAATTAAATGCAGACTTGTTGGCTTTTGTTTTCTGTGGCTTCCATGTTCAAAATTTAAATTAAGTCATTTATTGTGCTGCTTCCAAAAATCACATTTGAACTTTTACATTGCAGTTTTCACTGAAGCATTTTCATGCAATTAACAAGCATAATATGTACATAATATGCTCTTTTAAAACTTAAGGTTGAAACAGTGATCTGACATTTTTGGGTTTTTTTTGTTTTGTTTAACTGCAGATGAAACAGACACTGAAGATATTGGAAGGGTATTATTAGCAGCAGCAGCAGCATAATTTATCATCTTTGTAGCTATTTAAAAGCCTATTTTTGTTTTCCTAAAACTGATCCAACATGTTTGTGATTTGATCAGTTTTACAAGATTTAAAAACATCAGGTGAACCATGTTTGTTTATTCAATAAATATTTGTAGATAATATGGCATAATAGGCTTCCCCTCTTGCAAAAACAGTGCTGAGCTTGAAGTGTAATGTTTTAAGCACTGTTGTCTGCCCATTTATTATACAATTTTGAAACAATACAATTTTGCTTATTGGATTAAATATCTGAAATTGCCTAAGTTAACTAAATTTTTACTTTAAGGTTAGCTGAGTCTCTGAAGAGAAAAAAGTTGTTAGTGACTTTGATTTAATAGCTTGCTAAAGATATTTTTTAATATGTAAATGTAAAACGAAGAGGAATCTTTTAAAAATTACACATAATGACCTCACAAGTCTTCTCCTTCCACAAACCAAAAACCAATATCATGTAATCAAAGCATGCATAATATCAATGTTCTTTCTGATGGAGAATTGGCCTTAGTTACTCTTCAATCTCCTGTGACTTTTGTACTCACCTTCCAGATGGACAGGATAGAATATTTTGGCTCAAGCATTTCCTGTTTAAGAACATACAGTTTCTTTCTCTAAAAGTATATGTAGTATGTAGTTTTCACTTACCAATGTAGAAATAACTGATAATTTATATTCACTATAATACAAAAACAGTATATTATTGTATATTTTCATATGCACTAAAGATGTACGTATTACAATTTATTAATTTTTTCTTAGGTAGAGATTTATGTTACTCTTAAGGAAATACTTGTCTTGATTTTTTGAGTTTAGTTTTATTTGATGTTCTTACCCACTGCCAGTGGGCATTGTTTTTTTTTTTTTTTTTGCCAGTCCTGGGCTTGAGCTCAGGGCCTGAGCACTGTCCTTGGACTTTCTCAAGGCTAGAGCTCTACCACTTGAGCCTCAGCACCACTTCTGGCTTTTTTCTATGTATGTGGTACCGAGGAATCGAACCCAGGTCTTCATGCATGCTAGGCAAGCACTTTAACCACTAGGCCAAACTCCCGGCCGGGCATTGTTTTTTACATTAAGAAATATTGTGTATAATAGATTACTGTGGTTTTGGTAGCAATATAAATAGGTTCCTAGCATTTATAACTAACATAAACTTCTTATGTAAGAGAAGCACTAGAAAGTTTATTTTAGAATTTCTTGGTCCGTGTCTGCCTTCTGTTTTCTACAAGGACATTTTATTTACTTTTACTTTTCTTATTGCATAAATTATGTTCATTGACAGTTTAAAAGGAGTACAATTTCAGTGTAAGTCACCTTAATTAAAGTTGTGTGAGGTGGCATTGTGCATATTCTAACATACCTGAAATCTTTGCCCTAAGCTGCTCTGTTGTTTTTGTCCCTAGTTTTTCCTGTCTGTGAGAGGATATCACAATGAGATAGTTTTTAATTTTTACTCTGGATTGATATGACCATTATAAAAGTTTTACTTATCTAGTGTATTCTATTTTAAGCAAATATTTAACTATTTACAAAGGAAAACTTTGCAGCTTAATAACCTGTAAATGTGACTTGGGAACAATTCAATGAGCAGGAAAAAGTTTTTTCTTAACTGTTATAGTATTTGTAGGCCTTCCAAAAGATATAAATCCTAATTAACATAGAAAATACCAGTTTAAGCTGGGCACAGCGGCTCATGTCTGTAATCCTAGCTACTCAGGAGGCTGAGATCTGAGCATCCTGGTTCAAAGCCATCCCAGGCACTAGAGACCATGAGACTCTTATCTCCAGTTAACCACTAGAAAACTGGAAGTGGCGCTGTGGCTCCTGGGGCGTTGGCAGTAGCCTTGAGCTGAAGAGCTCAGGGACAGCACCCAGGCCCAGAGTTCAAGCCCAACGAATGACAAACAAACAAAAAGAAAGAAAGAAAATAACAGTTTACTAATGTAAATGGTGTATACCCAGATAATAAGAATGCACTCCTGGACATTTCTTTTATGGCCAGTCTCCTTTTCAGCTAATACTACTGAGATAAGTTATGCCTTGATTGTTTTACTAAAGTTGAAAAATTTGGGAAGATAGTGAAAATGCATAGCTATGATATAATAATTGCCCTTTTTACTGACAAAGTTTAAGTTTGTATCTGTTTAGCCATTTTCCTTGACATGTGTAAGAATGATGGATCCTAGGGGCTGGAGTACAGCTCTGCTGCAGAATGCATGCTTGGCGCATGCAGCGCACACTGTCAGTCTCCAGATACACACACCACTCTGATATTCTTCAAAGGTCACCAAAGGCTAAACATCATAGAGGACATCTACATAGAAATATTTGCAGGGCGATTATGTCAGTAATGCTTCTCCAGAATGATAAATTATTGCATTTATTTTTATTTCATTTCACTTTTCTGTATTTTTTCAGTGATCAGTATTTTATTTCCAAAATCAGAAAACTACATTTGTTTTTAAGATGCAAAATTAACTGAATTATAAGTAGTAATGTAATTGCTTTTCTATCTTAAGGTATTTTGAAATCTAAATCAGCCAGTTCTTTTTATTCAGGTATGAGCCCTGGTGAAGATGGAATAGAATCATTACATGGCTTCTTACTTTTGTCACAAATGCAGTCCCTAAAGAAAAATATTTCTATTTGACATCTTATTATCTAAGTATTTAAGGTGTTAACTTCCATAAAGAAGAGAAAATCACTTTTATAGCAAAGTGTATTACTCCTTCATAAACTACTGGAGGTTTTAAAACCTCCAGTTTTATTGAAGTTTTTAAAAAGTACCTCTAGAAGTATGAGCATTGAATGTGCGTCCAGGAGGTTTTCCATACACCCAGGACCAGGCCCCTCCCTCAACACGTGTCCAACAGCTTGCACTAGACCGTTTCAGGAAGGTGGGACTACCTGGTTTATCAGTGTTGGCTCCACGGGCTTCACATCTGCATAACAGTAGATATGTCCATTTTGTGCAGATAAGAAAGTGAGTTTGAGATGTTGGTGATGTATCTGAAGATCAGAAAGCTCCCAGGGTAATATCTGATACCTAGCAGGGCCTGTGGCCAGCAGGGTCAGTCACATGTGCTCAGGGTAGTCACATGATTCAGATGAACAGTAGATGGCAGATCTTTTATTCAGACATTGCTCTTCAAACTCCTGGCTCACCTACAGTATAGAATGAAAAGAAGCTACTTCTATGAACACTTCAGTTTTCAAGTAAAGGAGTAAGCATAACACTACATTATCAAGTTCTTACTGCTTGCCAGTATTCTTGTAAGCAATTACATCAGCATAATCAAGGTCATCTTTAGGAAGACTTTCTGGATGAGTCTGCTTAACCACCTGCTGTATTGCCCTTCAAACAGAAATCTTCCGTCACTTAGTATAACATCTTAGCAGTTCAAAGAACTCCCAAAACTTTAGTAATGATGATTTCTGAAACTTAAAATCCATTTAATTATATGGCATTCCATTATGTCCTCTTATCATCCAGGCATTGGAATGATCTGTATAATTGTATCCCAAAGGATTTTATGTGCCCATACTCCTCTCCCTTAATTTCTGCCTTCCATGGTTTTCCTTGGCAGATGGATGTATTAGAGAAATGCCAGTGTTAATTCTGAAAGTACTATCTCATTTGGCCTTCAGATGGTAATTAAGACCTCATCATAAAGACTACCAGAATCCTTAGCCCAGAACTGCTTCAGACTCTGAGAAGCATATTCATATTTTAGAAAATTTGTTTTACTAGCAAAATGAACTCTAGAAAGCGTAGGTCTTGCTTCATAAATAATACTGATATTCAGTCTACCCTGCTGTGACTCAAATGCTGTTCTATTGCAGTTAAGTCTTACCAGAGGATCACTCTGTCATTCTAGCATTAATATTATCAAAAGGAGTGGAGCACTGAGCTGCGTAGCAGTGACTGTGGTTTGTGATCATCCCAGTGCAGTTATTGAATACTTTGCTCCTGAAGTAATATTATGGTTCTGTAAGGAATTTATTAATTTTGTTATAAAATCCATAAGATAATAAATATACACAAACTTAGGAAAATTAGTACTAGCAAACTTCAAAAGCACTAGCTAGCCACCATTTTGTTCTGAACAATTGAACAGTTTGCTTTTTTTCCTGATTTCCTTGCAATGGGAAAGTATACAGAGCAATATTGGAGTTAGAGGCCCTGGCCTCCACTCCATGGCCAACAAACCTTGTCTTGTTCATGGCTTCATCTGCAGCTTGGATAGTAGCCTCGTGCTAGCAGGCAGCTGGTCTCACCCGGAGTGCCTGGTGCAGAGGAGCTGAGGCAGCCCTTCGGACTTCCAGTGGACTAGTTTGGTTTGATCATTTTCAAAGGTTAGAGTTGAAAAGCTAAAACCCTACACACTTGTTATGGAATGTTTGCCTAGTTATGGTTTACTCATTGTTTTGTGTGTCCTCTTCTTTCCTGGCATTTGGCTTTCAAGTATACCTAAGAACATTTTGTTCAGTCAAAAGCCTCAACTGAAAGGAAACTATTGCAAGCATTTCCAAATGTACTTCCCCTGTGCCACCAGTCTAGTATTTAAAAAAAAGTACCCCATAAATATAAACTAGCACTAAATAGCCTTATACCAAAAAGTGTTCTTTCAATCGTTGGGGCTTGGTCTGAATTCTCTCCCCTTTACAGTAGCTCATGGGCCTGGTTAAGGAACAGAGTTAGTAAAATTGCCATGGATTTCTCTAAAATTAAATATAGTGAACAATTTACTCTTATTTAACATGATTAGTTAAATGTTTCCATTGGAAATCAAATGAAAGAAGAGCTCACGGCTAAAAAGTGAAAGACACTGTACTCTTAAGATTTATATACCTGATTTAAATGGAACTTTTGTTATCCTTTCTTTTCCTAACTGCTATGCTCATGAGAAAATATTTGAGATAAATAGGACAAAACATTCAGTCAGGAAATTATACTTAATGAAGGGTAAAAATAGATAAGTTCCTAACTCTGCCATGGAACTATCTTCTATTTTTAAATTTTATAGACATTATTCTTAGTCTCAGCAGAATCATTAGCCAGATGATGCTTATAGTGAGTTGAATGTATTGTTTATGCACACCCGTGATACTCATCACTGAAATGTAGCTACACAGAATACACTGCCATCTCCTCTCCACGCCTCAGGTTCCCTCTGGATATCGTACTTTGTGTAGCATTTTGATAAGGATCAAGCTTATACAGATAATCACAACAGAGGGAAATGATATCCTTATGGTCAGACATTTTCCTAGAATTCCTGTAGTCCTCAGTTTTCAAAGGACGAAAACAACTTCAAATTAACGTCTCCAATTTAATAGGATAATTTAAACAAAAAGTTTTAATTCGCCATTATAGTACATTGATAGCCAGTTTAGGAATCTTATCATTGCTATCATCACATTACATTGGCTGTGGACAATTCAAAATTTGCTGTGTAATTGACACGTATGTATATTTCAAATGACAGCATTTCTTAGGTAAATTATATAGAGACTTAGTCTGTTTCCCATCTTTTGTGTGGAAAAAGTTTGATTTTATTTCTGAGACTAAAGTGGTATTCTCTGCTGACTTCATACCTATCATTCCAAAGGTTTATTTATATTTATTTTTTTTTCTTCAGTAATTAGAAGTACAACAAAAATCCTTTTTACAAGTTCACATATTGCTATTTCTAGACATGGTGTAATGCTAAAGGAACTTACTTGTGCATTTTAAGTGTTTAATGTAGATGGATTAATATATTTTTATACAACACTGTATTTCTGCATTTACTTCAACTGTTCTTCAACATTTCTTTTTCAAGTGCATATTTTACAGTGGCTTTTACCAGCTCAAGAAGAAGTGTAATACCTATGATTGTAGAAAGCAAGAATGTGTTTATACTGTACATGGAAACCTAATGCCTCTTTTCTAAAGCTTTGTACTTTTTTCATAAAATAGATTAAATATTTTCTCTCTAAAGTCATGTTTCTGTTTCTAATATACTTTCTCCTTTAAGTTTATCATGAGATAATTTTATTACTTACAAACATGTAACCCATGATTTACTTGAACTTTCAGAGAACCAGAGAGCATGATGTTTAGCTTTAAAAAACTGCAAACAAAGCCTTCAGAAGTAATCATATATTCATACAGATTTTTTTCATACAGATTTTTAAAAGTCACATTGGGAAGGAAAATCTATTCATCAGTCTTGGAAAATTTTGGGAAAAGAGACAATTAGATCTCTACCTAATACTACACATGCAGGATTTAAAGGGAATTAATGGTTTAACATAAAAGTAAAATGGCAAAAAAGGCAAAAGATGGAGACCTAGTGTTGGGGTTGATGGTGATGTGTCTGAAACAGACACAAACCTCAAAGCAAATGATTGGGATGATTGACATGTATGGCTACATAAAAATATAAGTATATAGCAAAAGAGAACAGAAATGGAAGGTCAAAAGAAAATGACAGTTGCTGGGCACTGGTGGTTCACGCCTATAATCCTAACTACTCAAGAGGCTGAGATCTGAGGATCCTGGTTCAAAGCCAGCCGGGCATGAAAATCTGAGACTCTTAACTAATTAACCACCAGACTAATCGCCAGAAAACTAAAAGTGGCTGTGGTTCATAGTTGTAGAACTTGAGCTGAAGAGCTCAGGGACAGTGTCCAGGCCAGAGTTCAAGCCCCACAATACACACACGCACGCACACACACGCACACGGAAATGACAAGCTCAAAAACCTATTAAGACACATGTATGTTTTAATCCCATTGGAAAATTAGGAGAAAGGGTATGTGTGGTGTATGTGTTTGACCAATTGCTATTTCTGCTTCTCCCACTTTTTAACCTCAAAGTCAAATTCAAATCAGTCTTAGGATTTTTTTTAAACGAGTGTACCTTAGTTGTTCAAAGCAGGATTTCCTAGTGGCATTTCTATACATGCATATAGTGTTCTATATCAACCTCATCAATCACATTTTACAAATAATATTAAAATATGTTGAACGTATTTTTATTTCAGCAGCTAAGGAAGGTGAACAGTGTTGCTCTATGATGTCATTAACTCCTCTTTCATAGAGAATCACCGACCTGCCATTGTCAGAGTGGAAGGACACTAAGGAAGGGCTCTGTGTTTTGTAAACCTGCCAACATATGAGGAATGTGTTTAGGATCTTAGTTGGCAAAGGCTCATCCCACTGAATAATATATCTTTGTGTAAATTGATATGATTCTATAGTTAGCATTTCATTTGAAATGGCACCACAACCAAGTCTCTTATTGGAGGAGACAAGATAAGAAGTGTAAATATTTGAAGTATAGTTTATCTCCCCATCCTGGAAGGAGCGAAAACAATAGCTTACCCATGTTCAGGAAGCTGATAGGACCTCAGAATGCAAACATAGTGGAGGACTGACAGGGGCTGTTTACCCCTTTCCCTTCTTAGGAGTGATGTAGAAAGGCAAGGAGGAAAAAACAGCTACTTTAATTTTCTGGAGGAAGAATATAAGTAATTATGTGGCCAAAAAACCTTATTTGGATTTCCTGAACCTTCACATTACAAGATGCTTTAGGATAGTCTTCATGTTTGTCCTGTGTATTAAAGTAACAGGTGAAAGCTACAACGCTAAAGCCATAATTTGTGTTAACATAGTTTCTGTCAAATTCTACCACAGTGAATGAGATGATAGAAAATCTGCATTGAAGTGACTCATTAAATTAACCAAGAAATCTTACAGATAGATAAGATCCAGATTGTTTTAAAGTGCTGTTTTGCAAACTTTACAGGAAATATATTCAATAACAACCTTACCAGGATTATTCCTGTGTTGAATCTGTATGCCCTGCTCTGCATTGTAAGCATTCCACTGTTTTGTTTCTGCCATTGTTCAATGTACATATATCTTCCTTGCTCTGTATAACCTTGACCTTCTGTTGTCTTTAGTTAACCATTTCATAGTTAACTACCATTTAGGAGTGATTACCACCTATGTATGTGCCTGTTTGTGTCCCATTTCCCAATCTTCTGTTTTGTCCGCCCTCTTTGACATGTTTATGGATGCCTGGAGTGATAAAGCTGAGAATAAAAAAAAATGATAAAAGCTGTGAAAAAGATAACCTAGCTGGGCACGGTGGCTCACGGCTGTAATTCTAGCTACACTGGAGGCTGAGATCTGAGGATCAAAGTTCAAAGCCAGCCCAAGCACTAAAGACCTTGAGACTCTTATCTCCAATTAATCACTGAAAAATGGGAAGTGGCACCGTGGCTCAAGGGGTAAGGCAGAAGCCGGTAGCTGAAGAGCTCAGGAACAATGCCCAGGCCCAGGAGTAGGGTGGTAACCTTGAGCTGTAGAGCTCAGGACAGCACCCAGACCCACACCCAAGACTGACAAAAAGAAAAAAAGGTAACCCATGCCAGAGATCAAAGCTGACTTTCTGAACAGTACAAGAGGACCTCTGAGCTCTCTTGTTCCAGTGACTGACTATAATTGGTGAAATTTATTTTCAAATAACCATTTAAAGTCTCTGGACGTGGTCCCAAAGGCATATAATGAGTGGAAGATTTATTCGAGAAAATTGATTCTCAAGAGTTGTATGACTCTAGTACCACAGCCATGCTGTGCCCTCCCGTGCCTGATGGGGCCATGATGGTGTCACTCCTCTCTCCCAGTTCCCGGGAAGGTAGGCTGCCACATTCTCATTTCTCCTGGCTACGCTTGTAAAAATTCCAAGTAAGTGCACGAGACAGGTCCAGAGCTTGTCCTTCGTCCAAACCTGACTCCGTGGAGGTTCAACCCCAAACACAGCAAGTAAACAGTCCTGCAGCCCCAGGTTTTACCTCACACCAAAACAAGCAGGAGCAGAGTCTACTCCCCCACCTAGACTTCTGCTCACTCCTGGGTGACATTGGGAAAAGCTGGGTACTCACCTACCTCCCATTCCCAAGTAGTAGCACAGAGAACCAGGAATGCAAGAGGAACATCACTCCTGATCTCACAGAAATGAAACAATTGTAAATGGATGCTAGGAACACTTAACTTGGATGAAATAGAAAAGTTACTACAAAAACAAAGTCAAGATGAAACAATCTAAATAAACAAGTGGCATTTTTTAATATCCCACAAACATACTCAGGAAAACTGGTAAATTTTACTAAACATTGTATTTGAAAATGCTAAGAAGTGGAGTTATATAAGTCAAAGAGTATATTTTACTGGTAAAATTGACTAAACATTTAAAAGGTTATTTAACACTAATTCGCCACAAAGTTCTCCTGCCCCCACCAAATTGCATAATATAGTTCCTAACTTATTCTATAATACTGATCAAGACAAGACAGTTACAAAAGAACTACAATGCAATGTATAGTAAAATTATCCTCAAAAATAAATACTCGCACCATACAAAAGAATTATGACTGGGATATAATAAAGACCAAAGTCTTTGTCTTGGAAACCTGACATGAAAAATATACAAACACTATGTTTTCTTAAGCACTAGAAGTGCATGTTATTTATGAGCTCCTTAGATGACTTCTGAGTTTATACTAATGAAATAACTCACTTTCCACCCCTAGAAAACTTCACAATGAGGTCTGGAATGATCAAAATGATTTGAAAGTTTGAGCTTTGTGCCATGTGATTCAGCCTGACCTAACCTCCAGGAAGGAAAGAAACGAACTAGAAATTGAAGCCAAGCACATTGCCAATGTTCCATAAATTATGCCTAGTGAATGAAATATCAATCAAACTCCTGGACATAATTAGTGGAGCTTGCTACATGGTAAAACTATTGATGCCTTAGAAGAGTGTCACTCCATGAGGCAAAGACATGAAAGCTTTGTGATGCAGACCTTTCCAGACCTCATTCTACATGATTTCACTTAGTAGCCATCATAAGATAGCATTTTTTTTTTTTGGCCAGTCCTGGGACTTGAATGCAGGGCCTGAGCATTGCCCTTGGACTTTCTCAAGGTAGTGTTCTACCACTAGAGCCACAGCACCACTTCCAGCTTTTTTCTATGTATGTGGTACTGAGGAATCGAACCCAGGTCTTCATGTATGCTAGGCAAACACTCTACCAAGAGGCCAAACTCCTAGCCCATAAGATAGCATTTTTTTGTGTGTTTTTGTAAATTATTCAGGAGAAGTAGCTAATGCAGGATATTTATGAGCATACTCCCAAATTTATAGCCAGTGTTTTAGTGACAGTATTTAGAGTTATAACCAAAGGTTTAAAGTTTGTAAACCATGTACTTTCATTTGGACAATATGAACTCACTTTCAGACACTAGTGCAAGAATTGAACTACAGCACCAATTGGGTTTAATGCCAGGAATGAAAGGTTGATTTAACATAAAAAAAAAAAACCAATGTAATACTATATCAACAAAGTAAAAAAAAATCTACAAACTCATAAAAACATGTAGAAAATCATTTGAAAAAGATCCACTATCCTTTCAAATCTATCAAATGTATTTGCATACCATTATACATATCTTTATTACATATGATATTTAAGTTCAAATTTAATTTATTAAACAAAAAGGCACCTTAAGTTGTCATTGACAAATTAGCTAATTTTTTTCTCATTGACTATCATATTGCTATTGCTTGTCAATCTTAATCTATAAAGAAGATCTTTAATTAACTAGCCCAGAAACTTCTCAGCTTTGTGGGGGCCATTCCTACAGATCTTGGATGTGCTGGGGAGCAGACAGAAGAAGACACTTGTTCGGGGAGTGAGTTAAGGAACAAGAAAGGAGTATTCTTGCTGATGCTCCTGGATTGCTCTCACTCTTACTCTGCTTATATGGTATTTGAAAAATGTTACTTTCCCCTTAACAAATAAGCAATTAAAGCAAATTCTCTGCTATAACTTGCTCATCCTCCAGCTATAAAAGGCAGTGCCTTTATGGAATAGGGACTGAGATGGGCAATTGATTTTTCGGGGCTTCTTGTAGAAGAGGTGGTGGGAAGGGAGGATGCCTAGCTTTCAGGTGGAGCTAGTACAACAGTGTCCCCACACAGACTCTGGAAGGAAGAGCAGCCTGCACTACACAGACAGAAGCTGGCCACCTTGCAGTGTGGAGACCAGGACCAGAAGTCCATGTGGAAAGTTCCAAAACTGCTTATAAGACTTTCCACCCTTCTGGAAGTGTATAAGGTAAGTTTTGTTGGTTATCTGGACCATCATGCTTCACTTCAAGTCTCTCTCTCTCTCCCTCTCCCTCTCTCTCTCTCTTTCTCTCTCCCCCTCCCTCCCTCCCTCCTCCCTTTCTCCTTGTGTCTCCCCCAGAGTACTGCTTAGGGAAGGAGTTGCCTTAGAAGTAAAACATTTGAGAACAAAACACACCTTAAGCGTCTGTAAGGCTTGATGAGGTGAGCCCAGCATGGCCATTGAAAGCCATTATTAACCTCCAGTTGTCTAGTTACAGCTGGTTTGTGAGCTCGGGAACTTGAGAAACTGTGGGGCCACTAATGTTGGAGGAGTTTGTGACTTAACCCATCGCGAGTGGTAGCTGATATCTGAATGTGAGAGCACCTAGAATTCATATGTCAACTCTACATCTAGTTGTTCGAGGAGGGGGAGCCTTTGGGAAGGGTTAAGTCATTGGTGATCTGAGTTTGCGTGCCCAATGACTGAGAAGGAAAGGTTTCTGTCTACAGGGGCCAGCAGTAGACAACGAGTTTTATTGAAAGATGGAGTCAGACGAGACAGACAGGACTCCTGCACTAGAAGGACACAGAATGACACAGCCACAGTGATGGCGTTGCCTAAAGAGTTTTTGTGTGGTTAATTAGGCAAGTTTCATGGGTCTTTCTCTGGTTGGTGGGTCTCCTTTTCTTTCTTGGATAGGTTGTGGTGCCAACGATTTAACAATGGTCCTTATTTCCTCATTTGTTTACTTATTCTTGTGTTGCTCCCTGCCCCCACTCCATTGTTGACTGGGCAGGTTTGGGTTTATTAGCTTAACCTATTGCCTGTGAGTTGCAACTCTCAATTCCCTAGCTGTCTGGTTTCCCGCTAATGCCTAGCAAAAGGCCTAAAATCTCACAATGGATTAGTGTCCTTATGAGAGCAGCTTAGGGGAGCTCCCAAGAGCTGAACCTCATCAGATATCAAATCTATTGGTGTATTGAGCATGGACTTCCCTGCCTTTGAAACTGTGAGCAATAAGCCAGGCATTGGTGGCTCATGCCTATAACCTAGCTAAGATCTGAGGATCATGGTTCGAAGTCAGCCTGGGCAATATAGTCCCTGAGACTCTTATCTCCAGTAAACTATTCAGAAAAAGCCACAAATGCCTCTGTGGTAAGAGTACTAGCCCTGAGCACAAAGAGGCTCAGGGACAGAACCCAAGAGAGGGAGAGAGGGGGAAAGGGAGAAAATTGTGAGCAATAAATTCCTGTTGCTAGCAAGAGAATGGAAAAAGAAAAATTCCTGTTGCTTATAAATTACTCTAGGGTATTTTGTGTCAGTAACCTGAACTGACTGAGACAGCAGCCAAACTAGGCTTTAAATCCCAGTACCCAGCAAGCCCAGTCTGGGGCTTTTCCCTCGTAGTGACTTAGATCTAATTTATTGTAGCCTGGGTGTTTTGAAATCTCAGAAATGAGCACTGTAATTTTCTAACTCTACACATCAGAAAATTAGCGGTGGCAGTACGGGGAGGGGGGAGGTGGTGGTGGTAGGGGTTGACCTTTCCCTGCTGCTTACTGAAGACTGATAAAATGTTTCTGTACCCATAACAGAACACACTTGCTTCTCATGAGATTAAATCTGTTATTTACTTAGGGTTTAAAGCTGGGCACAGTAGAAGGTATCCTTGTTACCCGGTTTCCTCTAGGAAGGCTGGTATAGAGCACTCAGTCCTATGAGTCCGTCTTCCCTCCATTCTCGCTCAGAAGTCTCTGAATAGTGCCTTATGTTCCTGACAGTATGTGACCAGCTCTATCAGAAGTGGCCATGTGTGTTCTGTCATTTATTTTGACAACATCACCAGGAAGTAAAGGCCATCATTATTCCCATGTACCTAGGAAATGGGACTCAGGAGACACTAAGGGCTTGCTCAAAGTCACTCCATGAGGCAAATAGAGCCAGGACACAAACCCAGATCTGGTCAAATCTAGAACCACCCATATACTATTTTATATGGGCAATCACTCCTTTTAGTTAAAATGTCATCAGTGTAAAATCTGACATGTTTTGGATGGAAATAAAGTATAAAAATATCATGGAAGGCAGTGTTAAAATTACATCTGAGAATGACTCAAAACACTTGAAAGCCCATAAAAAGATAGATGACATATTAATTACAAATGTTATTTTTCCACTTGAACAAATTTCAAAGACCTCCCTTTCAAGCAGTTTCCCATTGTCCAAGGTCAAAAGTAATGCCACCATTATCCCTTTAAAATAATTCTGACATGGCATGCATTCATGTCAGCTTTGACTTCTCAACCTAGTTATATTAAAAATAAAACCTGTAAAGAGTAACAAATCAAACAATCAAAACATCAAGATGACTTCAGAAAAAAGACTCGCAAGAGTCAGAGGATGACATAACAAAGTCACATGAAAGTCACTAATTGTCCTCACCTAGGAAACACACAGCAGCCTCCAGAGGAAGCCGACAACTGATGACTTCAACGTCTGTAGCCCACATTTATTTCTGTTTGTTATCCAAATGGATTCTCTCTTTGATGTCCCTTTCTTTCACTGAAGCAGGTACAACATAACTTAATTTGAGGCCTCATCAGCCTGGATTTTAAAAACCAACTCCTTAGTCTGCAATTAGGATTAAACACTTGAAAGGCTTCTTACATTTCTTTTGAAAATTGGTATCTGTGGTGCTTGTTCATAATCCTTTGCTATAATCACTGGGAACTGAGAAAATGGGATTGCTTTCTCACTTGGAGGGGAAGGTGAGCCACTTTGCAGAAGAATGTTGGTCCTGGAAGTAGATTTTTGTCACCTTCTTCAGCAATGCTCTCTCAGCTTGGGTGTCGGAAGGAGAACTTAATTAGCTACATAGGGGATGGAAATGTACCATTTGGGCAGTTGAGGGTCCTGTAGATTTGTGTGCTGATGTACTCTCTAATTCAGGGCATGGAGGAATGGGTAAGAGAAGGGAAATCACTTCTCAATATGGCCCACAAGTTGTAGGCCAGCCCCACAGCAGTTCCTGAGATATATAGGAAGCCCATCACTGAGCCATCAGGCTCAGTGAGAGACTTGAAATCATGCCTCCAGCTACTGGGCATTGCGGGCTGTGTCTGCATCCTGGAAGCTACCAGATGCTCAGGCCAGAGGGTATCCTTCCTGGATTTGGAGGTCTGAACTCATATGCACAGGACAATGAGAGGCTGCTTCAAGAAACAAAGACCAGACACCTCCATGGATCCCATCTACAGTACCTTGAGGTGGTGAGTGGTACCTGTGATCTTAGCACTCAGAAAGAGGAGATTGAGAGGATTGTGGTTTGAGACTTGCCCAGTCTCATGAGATTCCCAGCCCAGGTGACATATGAGGATCCAGTCCTGGCTCTGGGACAAAAAGCAAGACCCTATCTGGAAAAATAACCTAATCAAAAAGGATGGGAGGTGCAGCTCATCAAATGGTAGATCACCTGTCTAGAAAACACCAAGGCCCTGAGTTCTAACTTAGTACAAATCAAATAATTGAAAAAGAAAAACATCCCTGGACAGTGTGCTATGACTAGAGTCATTTGAGACAGTCATTGCCTAAAGAAATGTTTGTGAAGCAGTTATCTTGGTAAGTTTCTGCAGAGACAGCCTAGAATATGGATGATGGAATGAAGGCTTTTACCTCACCTGCTTTCTCACTAGGCTGAGAGAATTAAAACCTCATAGAATGGAAGAGTAAAGACCCTTTACTTTGTATACAGCTCAGAATGATTTTTCTCCTTTTCAGAAATCCTCTGCAATAGCAGGCAAATATGGGGCATTATACCTATATAAAACTCAAAAAAATCATTTGGCCTTTGAATTTTTTCTCCCTTTGTTCCTTTTCAGTTAACTTAATTTTCCCCTAAGCATCTCCCACTTCAGGAAAAAAACTTTGACAGCCCCTCATAAGCCTGCATATTTTGTGACAGATCTATGATTATATTTGAGCAGACTTGTCAAGGGACACATATTCATACTTTTCTTCATTGCCTGATTATTAAGAGGGTTATGAACTCACATGTTGTAATAAGAACTTTCTGTACCTCAGGAAAGGGGAAGGAAATAGATGATATTTACAGAAGACGGTAGTTATTAATAAATAAAAACAATAACTAGAGGTATGACAAGTGGTAGAACACTCACCTTGCAAGCAGGGGTTCAATCATCTCCAATACTACAATAAATAAACACACATGCCAATCTAAGATCAGAGAAGACCCAACTCCCCAGGAAAGTGAAATAACTGGTCCAGATGAGTAAAAGGATGACATGATGGGGAAGATAATCATTTTGAGCCATGGAAAACACCAGGTTTGTTTTGTTTTTCTGTACTCAACAGGGAGGCAGATTTCCTCTGTCAATGAGAAAGAGTCTGGCAAGAAAAAAATAGTGTGACAAGAATTAGGACCTCTAGAATATAGAAACAAAAGTCATATAATGAATGATTGTTGTCCTTAATGTACTATGTTATCTCTCATCTCTTTTGCTGTCCCTTGGTTATCTCATATTGTTACAGTATCTCACTTTGTTATCTGATATATCGGATATATTTGTATCATGTAACCCTTCCATTAATTACAATAAAAAATATATGGAAAAAAAAAGGATTAAGACCAGTCTCTAAATGGATGGACAGAAAAAAAAATCATGTACTTTTTCATCACTGGAAGTGTGCAAGACCAGGCCATTAGGTAACAAATCTGTAGTAACTATCTTTGGATTAGTGGTGAAGCTAGAGAATGAAAGACCTAAAGCACTCACCTGTTTCCAAAATCCATGATTCCACAGGTTTATAGATCAGTAACCCACTCTGGTCCCCACTGCTTAATTACCTGAAAAAACAAAGGCCATGGCACAAAACTAGCTGTCTCCAATCTTTCCTAACCCAAGATAATATGATTTTACACTTGATGCTGGAGGCAAATCTCACCATATTGATTCACCTTCTGCACAGAAAGGGTCTTCCCCCCACCCTACCTCACCCCCTGCCCAGGCCTTGCTTCACAGCCTTTCCTATAATCCACAGGTGAGATGGAAGATCAAGAGAGTCCAGTCCAGGGATGAAACATTACACTAAAAGACAACTATGGGCCAAATGCCTAAGGCCAAAATCATTTTTATAGAGAGTTTTCTGAACCTTGGAACCAATCAAGAACATTGAGCCTGTGCCAGCCAGTTCCTTGCTGTGGAATTTAAGGGAGATCACCTTGAGGCTTTTGTTGATGACTTGGCTTGCACATACATTCCAGGTCCAAAAATCTTATTTCAAAAGAGGAAACATCCCAGAAAAGAGGAGGTGCATTTCCTGCTTCATTCCCAGAAGACTGTTTTGGGGCGTCTTGCTCCAGAACTCTGATTCTTTTAGTTCCTATGTATTGGTATACAGTGGGTACTCAAAATGCATTTGGATAAGCAAAATAAGTTTTTTTCCATATATTTTTTATTGTAATTAATAGAAGGGTTACATTATATTTGCCAGGGAGAAGGTACATTAATTCACGTACATTGATACCCTTTCTCATGTCTTGGTCCCCATTTGCAAAATAAGTTTTACTGAAGGAAAATAAAACTCTGCATTTATATTTAACTGTATTTTTTAAATCTTTTTTCTTTTTTGGCACTGGGGATTGAACCCAGGACGTTGCACTTGCTAGGCAAGTGCTTCGCCACTGCATTTATATTTGTACCTCAAAGAGACACATACCTAACTTGGCAATCCAAATTGATAGCAGTGAGGCAAAATTAGAGTAAACAAGCAAATCCTGGATAACATTGGCTGTTGCCTAGTTTCACCTATGTAGAGCTAACAAGCCAGAAGAGTTGTAGGCCACACCTTGGTATGTGCTCGGATTTCTGGTTGAGTTTTGCCCTGATTAGGGGGGGACATCGGTCTCTCAGGGAGCCATTTGTCTCCATCTCTGGAGACAGAAAAACAGTTTACTTAATCTCCTACCCACAGTGTGGAGTAAAAAGAAACACCACAGTGCAAAGACGTCTTAAAACGCCCTGTATCAAATGGTTTAAGTCTTTCCGCCCTGGCCATTGAGCCCGTGTGAGGTCATGTGAGGGCATGTGATAAAAGGAATGAAAGGACCATTTCTCATGCCTTCCCACTTCTTCAAGCTCTTCTCCAAGTCCTTCCCACTGTCCCCCCCACTCAGTCAAGGTTCCAGGGGGAATAGGCGTGAAGCATTTCCGTACAACTCATCACATCCCTGCTGCCATTTAGCCGAAGAGCCCTGTGTCCCTTCACTCCCCCGTGCAGCTTTGTGTCGCCTGTGCAGCAGACCCCCCAGCCGAAGCTGGGCTTCAGAGGGGGACTGAAGAAAAGATAGGGCTAATGTATGGCTCAGACTGTGACAGGAGACTTTGGGGTGGACCTCCAAAGAGCCTTGCTTTCCAAGTCAGGGAAGAAAGGAGCAGAGAAGAATGGCTGGGCGCCGTTGTAGCTTCTCTGACAGTGGTATGACACGGAGTCTTCCCTGAGCACAGTCAGACTGAAAAAGAAAATAGAAGCTTTTGCATTTTGAGCAGTTTAGTTTTTTTCAAAACTCAAGCCATGTGGTTGCCAAACATATAGTTCAATAACTTTCCAAATTATACAGGTCAGTAGGTGGTTCTTATTTAAAACACTATTTTCTCTACTAGCAATCATTTTCTCAGCTCCTGGAGTGCTGTGCTACATGAGGAAGTTACTCCCTTGAGGGAGGCCAGTTTCTATATATTGTTTATCTCTGATTAGATTAGAATCTCATTGATCTTTGCTAATAACCTCTGCATCCACGGGGCATGGTAGGGACTTATATTTCAAAAACTGTACATTTGAGCCTGTACCCCTGGCCATGGCATTAAATCTGAAGAAAATCTTTTTAGCACCCCTCTTCTTTTGTATAACATTGTTGATTCCTCTGTGTGAGCCTGCCAAGTTAGATGCACAAAACAATGTGTCCAGCTGAACTCTGACCTCTGCTTCTTATTATAAGTCAGTACAATTACAGGCAGTGGAGGCTACCAAAAATTCCACACACACGTGCTCAATTCGGAGTTTCTATGAACACACTGCTCAAGTGCATTCAAGTTCAAGAACATGAGTGGGAGAAGGGCAACGAGTTTTCATCTTTGGCCTATCACATTGGAAAAGAAAGAAACTCTCATGTAAGTTCATGGCCTGTAATGTTTATCATCTGAAATCACAGGCAAGGACCCCTCTCTGTCTCTTTTTCTCCCCTTACCCTGCCTTAGGCCTACTGAATTGGGGTTAGAGGAGACCTGATGGGTGTTGGACAAGAAAAAGAAGACTGAATTCTAGGGGGTCGTGAGGGGCTTCGGCTGAGGAAGGGTATCTGTTTATCTTGCTCCACTACCAGAAATCTCTTCAATATACTGTACGCATTTGACAAGCCAGAGGCTACCTTTTTCCAGAGAGATAAAAAATTTCTATCGGATATATTTGTATTTGGTTATTTGAAATTGGATAGGGAACGGGGGAAAACAAGATGAGAGGTGGGGGTGGAGGGGAGGGAAATGGGGACCAAGACATGTGAAAGGGTATCAATGTATGGGAATTAATGCACCATCCATCTGGCAAATATCATGTAACCCTTCTATTAATTACAATAAAAATATATGAAAAAAAAATTTCTATTTGTTTCCTAGGGCTGCCATGATAAATGACCAAAAACTGAGTGGCTTGAAACCATGCATATTTATTCTCTTATGTTCTTGGAACTTCAAGTCTAAAGCCAGGTATCCAGGGCCACACACCTTTTAGACTCTCAGTCCCTCCTTGACTTGCTAGCTTCTGGCAGATGCAGAAATCTTTGACATCACTCTAATTTGTGTGGGGGGGTGCCTATGTCTATGTTCCTATGATACTCTTACAAGAACACTAGCCCTCAGATTTAGGACCTGCTTATTCTTTCCCTGATTCTACCAACATCCTACTTACAAATAAAATCACATTCTGAGACAATGCATAGATTAGATGTGAATTTGATATATGTCAGCTATGATTCATCCCAGTACTATAAAATAAAGCGATCTGGGTTCACTGGGCACTTATGGCTCACACCTGTAATCTAGTCTACCTATTCAGAAGGATGAGATCTGAGGATCCCAGTTTGAAGCCAGCTCAGGAAGAAGAATCCATGAAACTCTTATCTTCAATTAAGCAGCAGTGATGGTGTAGCTCTAAATGATAGGGTACTAGCCTTGTTTAAAACAGCCAAGTGAGTTCAAACCCCACCACCAGTAGGGAAGGAGAGGGGGGAAGAAGAGAGGGGGAGAGAGGGAGAGAGGGAAAGAGAGAAGATCTGGGTTCAAACTCTAACACTTTTATGTATTAGCTTTGTGGTCAGACAAATCAATCTCAATGCTTCTGTTTTTCCAGCTATAAAAGTAGAATAGTAACTGAATGTCAAGCTCATTGCTTGTTGTAAGATTCAGAATGAGAAAGGTGGTGGGAGTTGTGAGTGGCTCTTAAGTAGAAATGGACACAGAAAGTGGACTATGATGCTGGTGTCTGGGAAGGAGGAAGTGGGGAGCCGTTATCATTTCATGGTTTATATTTGAAAAGTATAAATAGTCTAGAGATCTCTTGTGCCACAATGTGCATATGGTAAGCAGTACTACAATGTGCCCTTAAAATTGATACGAGATTAAAGTTATATGTTTTACCAAGAATATTTTACACAGAGAACAGACTAATCTTCTGCTTCTAAAAATGTGCGCTTCTATAATGGAACTCTAGAAACAATTTAAGACAACGAATCTGTGTGTCTGATCGAATCATTCTTGGACTATCTGTGGTTTTGAGCTATCTAGAACCCTCTATACCCTAACCACCTCAGATAAGTAACAGATACATTTAGCATGGTATCTGAGCATCACAGGAAGCCACTTGTTCTAGGACATTCTGTACACATTATCTTTTCCCAAGCTGAGAAAGTCTTCTCCTGTGTTGCAAATGGCACACATTTGAGAGATTCAAGTGCACAGGGCCTCACACAGGGCTGAAGAGAACTAGTTCCTCATCATCACTCAAAGCTGGCCAGCATCAGTGGGCACCTAATCACTCTCTGTATCTCCCGAATGCAGACTGCTGCCCCCCTTGCTGCCCCTACGCAGATGGGCACTCCCCCACCCAGGAGTGTCACCTTTCATAAACGAACTCAAGAAGTCTTCAGAGGATTCAAGGATCCTCTTTTCCCTTCCCCCTTTTATTTGGTGCAGGCTTTCCTTAACACGGTGTTCCCTCTATAATCACAGCAAGCAGTGAGTGCAGACCTCATACTTAAGGAAGGCTGTTTTGATATCCCCCTACCTGCAACAAAAGCTTTTTCATTTTATTCCTCATTTGGAGGGGGAAAAAAAGAGTTGCAGATGTTTGAGATGGGGCCAGATGCTGCCAGTGACCAGTTTTCCCACAAAAGTTTCCATGTAGGAGTTGCCTGTTTCTCCCCAGTGTCTATAAATCACAGGCTCACGGTCCCTCCTGACAGCTTTGACTTGGGCCTATGCCAGTGTGGTTTGAGGTCTACAGCACTCTTAATGGAGTTTTAATGTTCTTCAGAGACTGTCAATTAAAACACTTGTGTCCTCATTTGGAGTTTCCAACTCTGTTTCAACTGGAGCCTCCTCCAGCTAAAAAGGAAAAGAAAATACGGATGCACTTTTTGCTGCCAAATCTAGCCAGATATGGACCAACCTTTATTGTCAATGGCACCAAATTCTGTCCTATCTGCCCAGCCCAGAGACTCCAAGTAGCCTTCCAATACCACAAACCTCATGTGGACTCGGATTTTGGAAGAAGCCAATTTGGAATTTACAAGTGCACTTCAGGCTATGCCCGAGCCTGAAAACATTGATCAGAATAAGTTTTTAAGTCCAACTTAACATCAGATAATTTTGAGCATTGACCTTCCCTCACTGCCTCCCCTCCCCCTTTATGTCATAAGACCAACCTTTCAAAGAGTGGGAAAACATGTAGCTCAGCGACCTATCTGACAAAGGCAGAAACTGGGCACGCAGTGAGTGAAAGAGGGTCACCAAAGGACACACTGTTGGTTGGTAACAGTAATTGGGCCAGAACCAGCTGGGTCTCCTGACTCCCCATGACTGTATTTTCTCTACTACAAGCCTGTCAGAGTTTCCAGATAACCAAAACATTGGCAAGACCCTGCCAGGAGCCCACCATCATCAGTCAATATTTGCTACAACAAAATTCCAACAGAACCTAGAGATTTTGGAATCTCCATTCATGTGATTTGATGTGTTCAACTGGAAAAAGATGGTTTCTAACTTCTCTTATATGTGATCGAGGCTGTCTGTTGACTTAGTTTGCCCATGATGAGTGTTTTTGTACTCCATCCATAAAGTTTCCATAAACATCCAACCCATTTTTCCTGCTTTGTCACCCCAGGAAAGGACTCAGATGATGTCGGGGGGGGGGGGTTTAGTCGTTGGTCCCTCCCAACCAGCAGGAGGGATAGAGAGAACACCCCCCACCAGGATGAGCCAACAACGAAGAGGGCCCACTTACCGCCCTGCACCCAGCCCTCCCTCGTTGGAGACCTGTCAAGGCAGGAGCTCGTTTATTGATGAAGTATGTTCAGCTAATATAGGGTGCAGGAGCCTATCGGCACAAAGGTGGGCAGGAGGGAGAGGTCTACGTGTTTACTCTCACTATAGGTCTCAGCAGAGAGTGATAAAGCAATAATACATTTGGGTACCCAATGGTAATCAAGTCTCAGCAGAAAGTGATTCACAATACAGACAATATAGCTTAAAGTTAGGCATGGCCTTCATATATGACAGCTCATTTCTTTGTGTGGTAATCTTACTCAGTGATGCAGATTCATGGGCCAGTCTGACCCTGCATTCAGCTCCCAACATGATGACAAACATTTTCTGCTCCTATGAAGCAAGCTGATCAGAGTCACAGAATTAGGACTGAGATTTTCTCACATTTGGTCCTTGGGGGCTTTACTTAACATAGTTATTGAGCCAGAAGTCAGGGAATGGGGGTTGAGTTTGGTTCTGCTCAGACCCTGCCCTGGCTCCTTCAGGAAGGCTTGTTCTTAGTCTGCTAGGAGGTATTTAAGAGCTACCAATTCTGGGCTCTCTACTATTTTGAGCAGATCACTCATTTCCTAGAGGTTTTTAATTATTATTACTATTATTATTTTAGAAATCTTAAACAGAAGGGTTACAGTTACATAAGTCAGTTCCTTTTGGACAATGTCATCCCTTCCCTTGCTCTCTCCGTTTTTCCCTCCCAACCCAACTACAAGTTGTATAGCTCCTTTTCAACATGGTGTCCAGTGAGCAACACTGCTGCATTTGTCCGCCCTTTGTCCTTCTAGTTCCATGCCTCCCCTTATGCTCCCAAAGCTAGACAAGCAAAAAGAAAAGATTTTCTAGAGTTCAGTCTATGGCCTAAGAGGTATCCTGCCATGACACTGTCTGCTGGCTTCTCAGCTCTGTTTTCTATGAACTCCAATAAACTCCATTCTGTCCACTCTTGCCTTGGTTGAACTTCCTAGTGGTTTAGTCCTCAATGCCTTGTTCTTGCTCTGCTCTTCTCTAGAGAGTTATGACAATCCTGGGCTAGACTTTTCCAGTTCTGCAGGCTTGCCTAGACTGGGATAGGGTAACTGCATGGTGGTTCTGAGTCTAGACATCTGTGTAATGCAGATCCCCAGGAGGGCATCCTACCAGATTGAGAACCACTAGGTTGAACCTCACTCTCTCTGGCTTCCCTCCCAATCTCAATTCTGTCTTCCCCATAAACTTCACCAGCAGCCGTTGGACAGGTCCAGTTCCAGAGCAAGTCTCCCCTGTCTGACCTGAACCAAAGAGGTCATTAAGAGAATTATGGCCATGGGATTTCAGCACAAAAACATTAGCATAATTTCCCAGGTTGTTGGCCTGAGGCTATAGAACAGGGTGGAAAACTTCCCATTAGGAAAGCAAGGCTGTTGGAGCTTAACAAATCAGTGTGATTCCTGCTGTGGTTTTGAAAGAGTTGAAAATGTGCCCTTTGAATGGAGAAGAGGAACTCTGAGGACCTACACAAGCTGATGGGACCATCTGGCCCCTGGTTCACCTCTGGAATATGGACAATCACCCACCAAGTCAAAATGAGGACAAGACTCAATTTTGAGGAACTCTATTTTTTAAGTACTCGTGTTTCTTGTTAGAAGACACTAAATTGGGTAGTATAATGAATAGTCTCTATTTCTATTTAAGTTTTGTTGATTTTTTTTAAAAAAAATCTGGGTTCATAATTTGTCCCCTTGACAATTTCCAAAAGCATATGTCTTCCTCCTACACTGCTCAGGCCCTACACTCCTGGGCCCTGTCCTTGTCCTATGCTTAGGACTTCAGCTTTCTCTTCAAGCCCTGAGAAAGGTCATGCAGGGAATGCAGTGGGAATAGGCTGACAACCCTGGGCGGAAAACAGGGCAGGCTGAGCAGACCAAGCCATTCCAAGCCCCCAGAGGCCCAAGAACATGAAAGCTCCCTGCTGATTTGGTGATTGAGCAGCTTGTACAAAACCAGGGTGTGGCAGGATCCAAGAGATGTGATTTTTAGAACAAGCACCTGGGTAAGGAACCAGCAAAGAACTAGTGACAAAGTGGGAAGAGGTAAAGCCAAGGTGTGGCTTCTGAGGGGGACCATGCATAAGTGGCATCTCCTGATATCTCCTTCTGGAGGCAAGAAGGTTGACCATGGCTATGGGCTCTTGGGGCCAGGAAGGGTGAGGAACTCTCCGAATTTTCATAGCTTTCTTTATGGGAGAAGCAACTCCAATAGCCCAGAATCAGTCCTTTGGAGAAAGCTTTGGCTGGGAGCCTTCACAAGCAAAGTGCTCAGCGGTGGGAGACAGGGGCACACGACCACTGGCAGTGCCCCCAGGAGGCCTGGTACCAGTGATGTCTGCTTCAGTCACAGGTCTTAAGTCATCCTCGAGCTGTGGGTACAATACTTCCTCCATTTGCAGAATGGAACCAGAAGGCTGTCTCAGTAGACCAGGGCTTTTCCCTTTCTGCCAAGTAAATGGATGTTTCTCTGGTCTACCAGATTTCCCAGCTGGCTCAAAGTGCTATGCATCCAGGAAGGCTCCGTGATCAGAAAGTCAACTCAGCTGCACCACAGGAGCCAACTGGAAATTACTTTGGGGTTTGCCAATGGTTTATATAAGAGACTAACTCCTATCAGAAGAGAAAATAAGGATTTGCTAGTTGTTACTAATAAGATTACTAATTCATCTTAACACCTGTGGGAAACAAACCTCAGAACACGTTGTTTTGAGAAACAAACTTCTCACATTCCTCTCAGTGTGCCTCTCCCCTCATACCGGTACAACCCCAGTCCTGCTGTGCTAGGTGGAAGGGTGTCCTCTCCTGTCACTTCCAAGTCACACCCTCTCAGCAGGCAGTGATCCCTCTCTTGTGTCAGTGCAGGTATTGGCAGAAGACTCTACAACTCAGGCTCTCTGACCTTGGAAACTGTGCAGCTTGCTTACCTTTTACAAGTGTTTCTACCCAAAGCAAAGACCAGATTCTTAGAACTAGATTGACATCTGAGCTACAGTCTCTGGAGGCAGGCAGTGCTTGGCTGGAAAGTACCCAATGTGGTACTTCCATACTAAAATTACCATGGGTCTAAGAGGCCCATTTTTGGGAGTGGGCTCTGAACTGAGCCTGTCTACCTGGGTTTTACTATGAGGTTTTAGACACACCTCCTTGTCTCTGCTCCTCTTGCTGCTCTCTTGAATATGGTCTACAGAAGGATCTGTCTCAGGGGGGCTGAGACACAGGTGAGCTTAATGCATAGAAGAACTTAGAAGAACACCGAGGAGGCACTCTATAAATAGACTTGTCTAGTATTATTCTTGCTATTGTTATTTTAGAAGAGCAAGAATACTACACAGTTTACCTAAACATTCCACATCTAGGTTTGTGTTCAAATGTTACCTTGTCCACTTGTTTGCATTTTTATTGTTATTATTATAATTGATGCATTCAGGGGTTACCGTTACACAAATCAAGGAATGAGTATGTTTGTTTTTAGACATTGCTCCCCCTTTTCTTGTTCTCTCCCATTTTTTCCCTCCCATTCCACCCCAAAATTGTACAGTTCCTTTTTAAGATAGTAGCTGGTGAGTACCATGAACATTTGTTCACTCTTTGTCCCTCTACTGCTATGCCCCCTTTCCTTCCCCAGATACATAGACAAACAAGATAAAAGGAACACAAAGGCTGGTGCCAGTGGCTCACACCTGTAATCCTAGCTACTTAGGAGGTTGAGATCTGAGGATGGCAGTTCAAAGCCAGCCTGGGCACAAAAGTCCATGAGACTCTTTAATTAACTACCAGAAAACCGGAAGTGCTGCTGTGGCTCAAAGTGGTAGAGAACTAGCCTTGAACTGAAAAGCACAGGGACAGTGCCCAGGCCCAGAGTTCAAGCCCCATCACACACACACAAAGAAACACAAAACAGCAACATGGAGAAAACGTCTTGTTTCAATGGAATTTCAATTGGAAATGGAAATAAATGTTTCCATTTCCAATTTATAAGTATTAATTGATATGATCAGATGCATACAGGTATTGTGCCTTTGTGTTCCTTTCCTAAGAATATCCTCCTTGTGTCCCACTGTGAATGCCTAGAGAGTGGTATAATTTATCATGTTCCAGTGTATTTTTAAACCATCTAGTATATTCACTTGTAGATTTATAGGCACATTCTAGCTACCACAAATGAGGGAAACCATGCAACCTATGTTTCTCTGGGTCTTAATATTTTTTTATATCATTAAGAATAATATTGTGCCATTTGTAAGGAATGAAAAGACTTGCCCACCTTATTTTAAATGGCTACAGCTCTTCTCTTCCTTCCTTCTAGCTTACTGTTTAGTTATGTATTATTCACTGTCTGTCTCCCTCACTCAAGAATGAGGGACAGGAGGGGCTGGAGTTTCAGCCAACTTTGTTTCGCAGTGCCTGAGACAGTGCCTAACACACAGTAGGGACACAGAAAGATCTACTGAGTGATAAAATGGTAAATCTGGGGTTCAGTGTTGTTGTGATGGCCTTGGGTGTGGCTCGCTCTGCACCAGCCCTCTGGGTAAGGCTCCTAAGCACAGTGCTTGCAAATGCATTTCAGGTACCCCCTGAGTTAGAAGGAAGAGTCTGGCTGCCTATCAGAGGCACGTTCAGTTCCCAGCTCTCTTTTATCCAGCTTGGGGAAGGACTTCCGTCTTTCTGGAGGTCCTTCTTAAAACCAGAAGGTTACCAAAGACTCCTTTCACCCCGGTCCTGCTCCAGGATTCCAGCTTTCAGAACCCAAAAGCATCAGGTTTGGGGCCTTTTTGGTTACTGGTGATCTAAGCCAGAAGGGCAGCTGCAACCAGTGCTCTTTAAATGCAGCCCTGCCTGCAGAAGAGGAAATGGAAAGCAGGCCTCTCTGAAAGGCTGGGTCTGTCACTGGCTGGCCTGTGACTAGCCCTGGGGCAGCTCTGAGAAAAAGAGGTTGGGCAGTTGCTTTGAAGCTAGGGTAGTCCCTTGGGCTGGGCATGCATCTAGATGGGGAAGGCTTTTTCTTACTGGCAAGAATTTCCTTTCTGCTTCCCCTGGAATGCTGTCTTCTCCAGGAACTCCTTTCAACTAGAGAAAAGAAGAAGCAAACAAAAGCCACACTCCCCACACAAGGAAATTTTCTTTCTCCAACTGTAAGTCCCTGATAAGGAAAATTGTCTACCAGTGGTGGCATCCTGTCCCAGGACTGCCCTGCTGCTCCTCTGCTTGGCAAGGCTGTGCTGGGTATGATTAATGGCTGTGGAGGCTGGGAAGCTCTTATGTGGCTGCTCAAGGTTAGTAGTAGATAAACTTTTGGTCTAGAGACATGAAGTTAAGTTGTTGGCCAAGCATGTAAAATTAGCCAGCTGTGACTGATTTATGTCTCTTTCTCCTGTTTCTCTCTGTGTTTCTCCCTCCCTCCCCCTCTCTCCTGTTTCCTGTTTCTCTCTCCTGTTTCTCATTCATGCTGTCTCTCCTCCCCATCTAGTACTCTGGTTTCACACTTGATTGCCTTGCTTGTTTGTCTGTCTCGTGTCTCCATTCAAGCTTTTTGCTGATTTTATTGGCGCTGGAGTGTGGAAGGTTTTTCTTTCACATGCTGTCTTTGAACTGCAGTCCTGAGTCTAGAACACTTTTTTTTTTAATTTTTTGAGCCACAGTCCTCCAAGTCTCAGCCTCTTGAGTAGCTAGGATGACAGGTGAGAGCCACTGATACTCAGCCTGCTACTCAGTGCCCAGACAAGTTGCATGGTAGACATTTAAAGGAGATAAAAGTGACCATGCCATCTTTTCTATTCTAATCTACCTATTCTACTTTGGTAATGAAGTGACTTGTCAGGGATTCACCTGAGCCTGAATCTTCCTGAAGAAAGCTCTATGGCCCTATCCAGAGACCACACAAAAAACCCTTGAAAAGCACCTAGTCCCAGCTGAGATGGGCAAAAGGTGCTTTGGATTTCAAAGACATAATAGGATAACGGATGTGAAAGGAATTAATATTCTTATACAGATTCCATGTTGACATGATTATATTTAAGGTGCAGTAGGTTAAAGAGAATAAACTACATGTGTAGTTTGCATTATATTCTAGTGGAGAATGCCGGTAGAGCACTTGCTAAGTCTTTAAAGTCAAAGCAGGAAGGCCGATGTTTTGCTTTGCCCACCTTCTTTGAATATTTCACCCATTTTTCTCATATCTAGTGATAAACAAGAGGAATGTACCTCTTCTCACTTATTGTGCATCCTGAAAATTCTAATAGGGGTGAAATTAGGCCTTTTATCTCCAAAAGGAATTAAGTTCTTATATTTCCTCCAAAGGCAAGCCATAGTAGCTTCTGTATGGGTGCCTGTCTTTTGTAAAGTTCTCCTAATTAACCAACTAACACAGGGGCCGGAGAAGCCACTGATTAGCAGCGCGTGAGGGAGAGCTAAACATTTGTGCTCACTTGAATCTCATAAGAGAAAGTGTGAAGAGACCTGAATGCCAATATCAGGTCTGGCTAGTAGCTTCATGGCCTCAAGGAATCAACTTTCTTAGGATGAAATTTGATCACCTGAAGTTGGCAGGTACTTTCTAAGATGTATTTTATCTTTCATGCTATACTTTTTTTTTTTTAATTCTGGGCTTAGATGTTTAAATTTTAAACATTGCCTAGCTAAGTGATTTGTATGATAATTAAAACATTGAGCTTCTTATAATAAACTTTCCAGTATTATGCAAGAGTTTTCTAACTAGCTAATGAAACTTTTCTTCTTTTAAGTTTGGAGTTATGAAATCTAAGTCATAAAAGGCATGTATTTTATGGTAAATGCCTTATCTACTTTGTATAATCATGCCAAGGGTAGAAGAATACTGATGTCTGTGTCAAGAACTACAAGAGTTATATCCCATGATAGTGTATGGTTGCTTTTTCCTTGGAATCTGTCTTAAGGAAATTACCACAAATTGAACAAAGATTTCTATGGAAGTTAGTGAGCCAGACTAATTAACAAAACACAATAACACTAACAATGATTGGAAATAAGCCCATGTCCAATAACAGAATGGTTAGGTAGATGAACAATAAAGTAAATCCATACAATACATTGTTATTGCACCAATAACAATGGTTTTAAAAAGCTGTTTTATATTTTGAGACTATTTCCCCGATACCTATTGAAAACTCAAGTTGTAGAAAAATACTTCCAAACTCTAATAGCAATTTTCCCGTAGGTAAAATTTCTGAGTGATTTTTTTTTGCCAGTGCTGGGGCTTGAATTCAGGACCTGGGCACTGTCCTTAGACACTTTTGCTCAAGAGTAGTGCTATGCCACTTGAGCTATAGCACCACTTCCAGCTTTTTCTGAGTATGTGCTACCAGGAAATCAAACCTAGGGCTTCATGCATACTAGGCGAACACTATGATCCCGGCTCTGTGAGTGATTTTTATTTTTGTAGCTGTATTTTCCAAATGCTAGAATGGTCTCAAATACTTTACTAAATCAGTAAGATGATGAATTTACAAAAAAAGTCTCATCCTTTCTCCATTCTCCTTCCTCCTTTTCCTCTTCCTCCTCCTCTTCCTCCATCTCCTTCTCCTCTCCTTTATTCTGCTTTTAATTCCAGTACTGTGGCCTGAACTCAAGGCTTTGCACTGCCAATTGGCCTTTTCATGCAAGGTTGAGGCTGTACTACTTGAGCCATACCTCCGCTTTTGGCTTCCTGGCAGATATTAACTGTGATTCTCCAGTCTCAGCCACGAGCAGTGCTCAGCAATGACATCCTTTTGTATGCTGAGGGATTTTGGGGGTAAAGGGAGTTGTAGGGGTATCAGTTCTCTGGTACTTTCAGCCAAATAACCGTTACAGACAGTGGTATGAATGGCCCCCAACCTATCTACCTAGGACAGCACAGAGGATCCCCCCAAGGGAAAGTTTCTAGAGGAAAAAGTGAAGAAGTACCAAGCCAGAATGCAACAAATACTATTGTTCTTGCCTAAAAAATTGCACTTGTCTGTAAATATTATTGGCATTAAGTTGTGTCACTGCTCTGCTAACTCTCCAGCTTTTTGTTTTATTATGTCTTCTAACTTCAGGGACTGAAAGTGACTCTTGTCTGTGAGGCCATAGTGATGCGGATTATTTAATATAGAGTATTTAAATAAAAATAGTCTTGGAATTGAAAGAAAAGAAAGCCACATAAAAATATCACAGAAGGGGGGCCGGGACTTTGGCCTAGTGGTAGAGTGCTTGCCTAGCATGCATGAAGACTCCGGTTTGATTCCTCGGCACCACATACATAGAAAAAAGCTGGAAATGGTGCTGAGGCTCAAGTGGTAGAGCTCTAGCCTTGAGAAAGTCCAAGGATAGTGTTCAGGCCCTGAGCTCAAGCCCAGGACTGGCAAAAAAAAAAAAAATCACAGAAGGGCTGGGAGTTTGGCCTAGTGGTAGAGTGTTTGCCTAGCATGCATGAAGACCGGGGTTCGATTCCTCAGTACCACATACATAGAAAAAAGCCGGAAGTGGTGCTCAGGCTCAAGTGATAGAGCTCTAGCCTTGAGAAGGCCCAAGGACAGTGCTCAGGCCCTGAGTTCAAGCCCAGGACTGGCAAAAAAAAAATCACAGAAATGTATGAATATAGCCCTATTCCACGATGCCTACACAGCCAAATGCTTTTAGTCAAGCCTGTTGCCCGTTGCCCTTAGTTCAATTTTGTTTGGGGAGCTTTTAGTGTGGTAGAGAGTGCTTACTTAATCTTACTCTCTTCTAGAACATAGTTCGATCCTGAGCTGTGTGATAACTAGAGATTAAATGAATTGTGATATCCATAGTTTTCTTTTCCTAAAACGTGGAGCTCCTGTCTTGTTCTTTCTTAACCTTTGACTTCCTCTGCTACCCCTATGAGCTGCCAAGTTCCCCCAGGAAAAAAAAACCAAGAGGAAGGCAGTTACAAGAAAAGTCAACTGGCTGTGATGGAACTGCTTTTCAGATTGAAATGGAGATTTTAGGTTAGGGAACCATACAAAAACTCAAACAGAACAAACTCATCAAAATGCAAGTCCCTAAACTGAGAAGAACACTACTGAACTATTCATTTAAAAGAAAGATGGGACCACATGCCACTGGCCTCCCCAAAAACCTGGCTCTGTTCCCTACTTACACAAAATAGATCTAACTTGCCTTCTATTTTAAGGTTTGGCCCATATTTTGGCCCTTTCCTTGTTTTCCTGTTACCTCATTTCTCTTACTGACTGTGGACATTTTTATCAGGGTAAGGCACCTTAAATCTTTTTTTGGAACAAGACACAAATCCAGGTACACTCACCCCAACAAATAGTGTCCCAAGGTCTTTGATCCAGCCATAGCTAAGGCTTTCTTCTTGTCTCTTCACCAGCTGGAGTGTGGGAAAGAAAAGAGCTATGCCTCCACCATCTGAGTCCTAACTGGGTGTTGGGGCAAGTGAAGTTCAGAGGGTTCATTACCCACATAGGATGGCTGGAAGTTCAAGTTCACAGTTTGGAGCACTAGCCCCATCTAGTATGATTGATATTAGGGGATGGGAACCTTTGGGTAGTGATTAGTTTTGATGAGGTAGTGATGGTGTTAATGTCCTTCTACAAAGAAGAAAGAAGGGCAGAATGTCCTTTGTCTGCCATGTGACAACCCAGCAGAAAATGGCCGTCTGCAGACCAGAGAGCAAGTCTGCTCTGGGAATGAAATCTGCCTGCACCTTGAACTTTAACTTCACCCTCCAGAGCACTGAGGGAAGAGCTATTCTGAAAGGACCCAATCTGTGACACTTGATTATAGCCACGGGTGCTGTTAGTCAGTTTATGTTTGCAGTTGCCCCAGCCTTGAAGGCACCAGACAGGCTTTCCAGCTTCCCTCTGGGCCACCTGGCAGGTCAGATACAGGCACCACAATGAGGCCTGGGGGTTTTCCACCTGCTTCCTGCTGAATGCTGGAACAGGTATAGACCCATTCAGCCCTGAGGACCCAGAATCTCTACTGAGTCATTTATCTCTTCTTTAGAAAAGCCAGATGTGTAGGATCTTGTTACACCAGAAGCTTGTCCCAATTTCTTATACTCCTAGTATTGGTGAACTTCATAGGAGGTGAATGTTCCTCCTGTGTTTTCTCTTGGGAGCTGGCCTTTTTCTGCAAATGTTGCAGTTTCCATCAAATTCTACCATGTGCCATCTCTCTAAATTTATGGCTACTTTTTTTTTCTTATCCCATTCAATGAAAACTAAGCATAACAAATTGCACATTACATTTTTTTTTTAGCCCAGCAGACAGTCCAAGTTGACAACAATATGTTAATTATATAAGCTTGTCCTGTTCATCTAAATGAAGATCGATAAGGCCTAGCTGCCTGAATGGGGGATGGGGGAGGGAGAAGTGATTCTAAAACCAGTGTCACTGCCAAGATCTCAGCTGCCTATTCGGCAAGCTGATCACGTTTGCCCAAAGTGGTTTGCACAGCTCTGTGGCGTGAAGTTAAGATAATTACTTGGAAATTAATCTATGTGAAAACCTATGTAAACTAGCATGGCATTTGGATTGTGATGAAAATAGCACGTAGCTCTTCCTCTCTTGGCATCCTCACATTTTATCCAGTAAGGGTGATAGTCACCTGAAGTTGGCTCTCAAAATTGTGTTTCCCTCAAAGGCCCAAATTCAAAGGTCTCCTTCCCCTCATTAGCCAGTGTGAATTTTTTTTTTTTCCTGGAGTGAGATGCTCATTTGGTTCTTTAGATTAATGTTCTCTCCTTGATCACCTTCCAAATGCAGGGCTGAAGGTAGCTGGGAAGGGAAGAGGCGTAGAAGACAATGTCTGTGACAAGAGGAGGAATACTAAGGTGGGTTCCCCTGGGTCTTGCCAATAGTTAAGGCAAACATGCAGCAGGGTCCTTTCAGAGATCCCCAGCCAACCAGCTCTCCTGATAGGATAGTTCTAGTTCTGTTCCCAATGGCTCCCTTTATCACCAGGGGCATCTTCATGACAACTCCTAGCTCCCCCTGCTGGAGACTCTAGTCCCTTTTGGCTGTCATTTAGATAAGCCTGTCCATGGCTTCTTGTCTTAGTATGTTACTACTACCGTAATACAACATGAACTGCAGAGTTAACAGTGGAAATTTATTGCTCACAGCCCCACAGGCTGGGAGATCCATTCTCAGTATCTGGTGAGGGCTACTCTGTGTCCCAAGGTGGCAGAATTACGTCTTCCAGAGACGATAAACTGTTGTGACCTCATGAGGAACAACAGCCTGCCTCTTCCCATCCATGAGAATAGAGCCCTCGTGGCCCAGCCCCCTCCTACAGGCCCAACCTCTTCAGACAATTGCATTTGAGATGAAGTTTCAGCATGAATTTAGGAGGGGGCGCAGTGTTTTTTATTTATTTATTTTTGGTCATGGTGCATGAACTCTGGGCTTGGGCATTGTCCCTGAGCTCTTCAGCTCAAGGCTACTGTCCTACCCCCTTGAGCTTCAGCCCCACTTCCTGTTTTCTAGTGGTTAATTGGGGATAAGAGTCATTAGTTCTTTAGTGCCTGGCTTTGAACTGCGATCCTTAGATCTCAGCCTCCTGAGTAGCTAGGATTACAGGCATGAGGCACTGTGCAGGCTATACTGTTTTAAGTCACAGTAGCCCCACCCAGTCTAGCAGCTCTCTAGCACCCCTGAAATAGTCTTCTTTGCCTCTCAGACTTTCCTGCAGGGCTTAGACCCCCCAGACCATGTAGTCCTGAGTCTCTCCAAGAGTACATTGAGAGGGCTTCAGGGAAACTATGGAGGTCTCACTGAGATAGATTTGATGAGGGATGAATATTCACTTTCCTTTAGAAAGTGTCTTTAAAAATCTTTCCCAGCGCCCTCTGTTTCTATCTCCTCTCCTTAGCCTGGCTAAGAACAATTCAGTAAATACCTCAAAATCAACCTCTAGACCTCATTCTGATATCGTCATGAATAAAAGCCACAACACTGGGAAGGAAAAGGCGTGTGTTTTGGCTAGGGCAATGTCCTAGAAAGAAAGTGAAACCCAACAGGAGGGAGGTAACAAGAGGGGCTAGGAGAGTGGCAGAATCCTGGATAGAGTTTGTAGTGGGGGAGGAGCTGGGTTTGAGATCAACTCCCTGCTGAGATAATTCTCAATATGGGACATTGTTGGAATACATGTGAATTTTGAAGTGCATTGCTGTCAAGTATTAAGTATTCCTCTTAAGTTTGGGAGATTGTCTTAGAAATGAGCTCAACCAATAAGTCAAGCAAGCAGTCTCTGGGGATCTCAAGGAGAAGTTCAAGTTATCTTAGAACATAAAGTTTAGCAGCCACATTTTTTCCAGTGTGTTGTTCATTCTCATTAAGTATAATCACACTGTTGGTGAGAGTTCGGCAGAATGTTCTCGTACCTATCTCCTTCTCCTCAGTCACTCTTTTGCTTCCTTCTTCTGTGAGTTTGCTCCAGTATCCCATGTCCGTTGGATTATAAAGTATTTTTTTGTCTTTGGGTTGATGATCAGATATATTTAAGTCCTATAATGTGTCTGTCCACTGCTACATGTGATTCTGAAACTAGAAAAGAGGAAACACTCTGATTAGATTACTGCAGTTCCACCCCCTCTCCCCCGCCCCACCAACATCCTTGGCTAAACCTGGGAAGAAGCCAGACCTAATGCCCCTTGTATTACAGAAGTTCATGGCCTAGGTTCTTGCACCGGATTTTCCATTCTAGTTCTAACTCTCCTTAAAGTCCCCATTCAATGCTGCCTGGACTCATTGTCACATTGAGCTCTCAGACTAATTAATTACTTTACATGAAACTGGTAACAGCTGACAACATAATAAGTCACATTGTGTTTCAACATAATGGACTGAATCTCTAAGGGTGAGTTCAGACAGATAGCACAGGGCTTCAGTCTGCACAAAGTAACCGGGCTCCTCTCTCTCTCCCTCTCTCTCTCCCTATCTATTGCCTTAAGCCCTCCCCCTTCACATCTGAAGCACATTGCTTTATGGATGCATCAGAAAGAAGAATTTTTCCAGTCAGGAAACTGGGAGCTGCCATGAAGGAACTGCCTATGATGCCAGGTAAGAGATGCCAGGCTCGTCGTGTTCTCCAGGGATGTTTATATAGATATCTATGCATTGTCTTACAGAGGCAAGGACTGCAGGTCTGTGATTTGTACGAGCATCTCATCAGAGCAGACTCCCTGGGAGTGAAGGAAGGAGGGACTGAGGGAGAACATCCCTGTCCAGGGCAGGGCAGCTGTGTCCTGAGGCCACTGGAGCATCCCTATAGGATAATCATGTCACCCTCAGAGGCCTTTAAACCACCTCATCAATTAGCCAGGCTCCCAGTGGCTCCCAGGAGGTCTTGGTAGGTTGCTGCCTCCTGGCTTGGGAATCCTGCCTATTAGAAGGATGTGGTGTGGTGGGGTGTTTTTCTGAAGGAATGCAACATCTGCATGACTCATGTATGCAAACCACCCACACGCTAGAGATCTGAAGTGGTTGCTCCTAGAAACAGAAATAAACTCTGGTCTAATTAGGAAGCAGGTTCTCTGGCTTCCAGGCAGCTCCAGCAAAGAACTTTCTAGTGTAAGAACTGAGGTTGAGTTTTAAGGTTAACAATGATTTACCAAAAGAAAAATAAAAGGCACCTGGGTCTTATCTGCTACATAAAATAAAGTAAAATATGGATGTAACACTTTCTTAAGACTTAAAGAAAAATGACTTAGTACAAAAGCTAATGGTCTGTAAAACCCCACACCATAAAGTTCCCTCTGCTAAGAATCAGTACCAAGCAACATTTAAATATTTAGCGTCTTCTTCTAAGATGTAATTACTACTTAGCTTCATACATCTGTGTTTGCTGTACCCTCCAAATGGAGGAGGATGCAAATTTTACTGACTTTGCAAATTTATCCACCTGGGTTTTGAGCAGTTGGTCATTTTTCAGTCTGATGGGGAACAAATTCCACCCCTTTCCTTCATCACACAGGCAGGTGACACTCATCTTACTCCAGAGTTCTGAAAGCTATGAGAAAAATCTCAAAGAGAACTCAGTTCTGAATGAGTGATTTTCTTCCTGGTTGTTTTGATTTCAAAGCCCTCCAGAACACACAAGGGCTAGTCTACTGTGACATTCAAGGCAGCTTGACTTCAGAAATGGCATATGCCTAAGAAGCTGAGGCGAACAGCTGCTTGCTGGCAAAGTGGATGGCTCACAGTGTGGGATGTGGGGACAGGACTGGGCTGGACCAAGCAGAAGGCCTTAGCCCATGAAACCATCCACAGGAGGGAGATAGGTCCATTGCCATCTGTTGGTGCTTGAGTCTGACCTTCCAACCCAGCCAGCCACCTCATCTGAGTTTCCCCTTTGGGTCACTGCATGATTTGTAATCATTGAACTCTCTTTGATTTCAAGGAAGTAGCTTTCTGGCTTACCCAGTGCAGAAATTTCAGGGTGACAAGACAGTGTCTCTCAGGATTGGGGTATAGCCTTTAATTTTCTCCAGCCCATTCAATGATAAGGGACTCAGTCCTTCTACGGGGCAATTTTTAGTACTGGGAGCTAGCCCACAGGTCTTGTGCACTGGTTACATGAAGGAAAGGAATCTCCTCCCAGGGAAGTTTGTATGAATGCTGTCCCAGGCGCCACAGCACTGCCTCCACCACCTTCTCTGCGTAAGGTCACAGAAATGCATGATGATAATCAGGACGTGGTGATGGTGCAGCTCAGTGGGCTTTCCTGTTGCTCTGGATGCTGGTCTTCAAACTCAAACGGCACAGGCTGTGCTGAGGGAAGATGGGACTCCAGGCTTCTTCATACAGCTCCTTCACAGACACCGAGGAGACTCCATGATCTCCCTTGAGTCTCCAGAGCACTCAGAACCTGTAGAGCTAGCAAGATCCAGACCACTCAGGGAACACCCAGTTCTAAGCTGTGTGACCGCTCTGACAGGGAGCTGGCTTAAGTCTTTCCTGTCACCCAGGCAGTGGGCTGTGGTCTTCCTGCTTTAGCCTTGTCTGTTCCTGGCTATCTCTTCTTGCTCACTACTCATCACTAAATGGTATTCTCAGACTAACCCTGGCCCGTTCAGCTCCACAATCTCAAGGTCCCTACCCAGGTGGGTTCTGGGAGAAAGGCACTCAGGCTGGGGCAGCTACCTTGTTGAGGTAGAGGATGAGGGCAACTGCTTTTGTTTGATGTCATTAAGTTATTAGAAAAAAAGATCCGTAAGGCTTTAGTTATATGTGACTAGGTCATCTTTCGGGGCCATGGGATTGGAGTCTGGCCTGAGGCTGAGTGATGAGAAGCACCGGGGTTGGGAACAACAGCTGTCACAGATTGTGGCAAGGGATGGCATTATTCTTCCGGAAGTGTCTGTGTTCACTACCTCTGAGAACAATGGAAACAGAGAAGGCCTTGCCTTCTGAATCTCTCCTGTGTCTGTGCTTCAAGTTCTTTCTACCACCCTTTCCATGCCTTTGTCCCTATCTCATTTCCCCTCACCTTCCTTCCCTCATTCATTCCCTGGTCTGTCTTTGGCCTTTCCCTGTTGACCATTTTTCTATCTGCCTTCTTTCTCCTTTATTTGCATGTATAAACACATGCTGTGTGCATGTATGTTGTGTTTAATAACCTCATGCATGATCCTATACCAGTTCATATAGAAGTTTGCACAACCACACAAAAAAACATATGAATGTAGCACAACATGCATGCACACATATATGCATGCATATGTATACAGTATGCACACACAAGCATGCATGCACACACACACACACACAACAGAATCACACACATATTTACATAGAAATATGCATTCACACTCACGTTTTCATCCCTTCTAGAACCTCTAACCACACTAAATCAACTCAGAAGAGACTGGCTCTGCACTGGACAGTCTTGTTGACACCTTTTTTTGTATTAAACCACAGAAATATCTCAGATGATCAAATAGGTCTGAAGAGTGAACTCAATGAGCAGGGAGTCCTCATGTATAATAAAACTGGTTCCAAGTCATATGAAGCCCTAGAAAGGAGTGTGTGGCGGCGATCACTGGAACAGGGTTAGGGGAAAGGGGGACATAGGGACCTCAAACAGACTAGTAAGAAACTGATCTCCTTAAGTGCCCTTTAAAAATGGTGGTTGCTAGAGGTGGAAGGGCCACCTCAGTTCAGGTTTTCTGAGGCCAGGTGTAGAAAGGAAGCACTATTTACCGGAAGGAGGAAATGGTTGTGCTGGCTTGTTTGATTGACATACAAGGTTCTTGGGAGAGAAGTAGAGTGAAAAGTCTGTCAGGTCAAACAAGAGCAGGGAGATTCTGAGGTCCACATGTGCCGGTGCAGTTCAGTACTGACTCTCTCTTGGCCAATAACCCAAGAGCCAGCTTTCCAACTGGAAAATTGGTGTAGAAAATTCTCTTGCTTCAGAAGTAGCAACACAGGAAAGCTGCAGAATATTTTTATCTCTACTAATATATTCAAGTCAACTACATGGTTTAGGGGTCCTTATAAGGCAGTACGTAGTTTGAGGACATTTATTATGAAAGTAGCAGTCATATAAACTAATGATCAAAGTGATTGTGCCAAAATTCAAGAAAGGTAGTCTGAGAAAAAGAAGGGAAGAAAAACAATATTTACAGGGATCTTTGCAGAAAATCTGCAGCATATAGTAGTTTTCAGATACTCAGTTCCAACAACAAAGCAGCAGTATTGGATAATAATTAAGCAAGAATTCCTCCTGCACAGTATAAAAAGGTTACATAAATTTTAATATATTCTGTATAATTAGAATGGAACATTTATGTATGTATATGTATGTATCATATATGTATAAAATGATGAAATGTATGTGGAGACATATATGGAGTTTTATTGTATATATGAGAAGATGTATTAAATATGAATGTATTTTTTTTACACCAAGCTATCTCTATCTATTGAACTTTTAAATCTTTTTTTTTTTTTTTTGCCAGTCCTGGGCTTGAGCTCAGGGCCTGAGCACTGTCCTTGGACTTTCTCAAGGCTAGAGCTCTACCACTTGAGCCTCAGCACCACTTCCGGCTTTTTTCTATATATGATACTGAGGAATCAAACCCGGCTCTTCATGCATGCTAGGCAAGCACTTTAACCACTAGGCCAAACTCCCAGCCCTGAACTTTTAAATCTTTTTAAAGGTTAAAAACAGTCATCTTTGGCTTGCTGTAGTGGCTCACACCTGTCATCCTAGTTTCTTAGGTCTAGAAATAAGGTGGCCCACTGTTCAAAGCTAGCCTGGGCAAAGTATTAGCAGGACCCAATCTCAACAAAGAAAGCTGGGTTTGTTAGTACATGGTTGTCACTATAGCCACATGGGAAGCATAAGTAGGAGAATCAAAGTCTAGGCTTCCCTGGGCAAAATGTACGTTTCTGTTTCAAAAAATAACCAAGTGAAAAAAGGCTGGAGGTGTGGCTTAAGTGATAGAATGCCTGGCTAGCAAACACAAGACCCTGAATTTAAATCCCAATGCCACCTATTTATTTTCATTGTACAAAATGACAAATATTAAAAAAATACTTTTCTTCCTTCCTTTCTTTCTTCCTTCCTTCCTTCCTTTTTTTTTTTTTTTGTTGTTGTTGGTTATGGGACTTGAACTCTGGGCCTGGGTTGTCCCTGAGCTCTTTAGCTCAAGGCTACCATACTACCCCTTGAGCCATAGCACCACTTCCAGTTTTCTGGTGGTTAATTGGAAATAAGAGTCTCACAGATGTTTTAGTGCCTGTGCTGGCTTTGAACCACTATCCTCAGATCTCAGCCTCCTGAGTAGCTAGGATTACAAGCATGAGCCACCTTGCCTGGCTTAAAAAAAATCCTAGCTACTCAGATCAGGAAAATTGTGATTTAAGACCAGGGTGGGCAAAAAGTAAGATCCTTTATTAACCAGCACAAGCTAGGCATGGTGAGTTGCAGAAGTAGCTCAATCCAGGTGTCCTGACCATGAAAAATCAGAAGATCCTATGCAGAAAAATAAGGACGATAAGGCTCTGAATTCAAAACACCAGTACTGCAAAAGCAAAAAAAGAACTTTGTACCTTAAACAGCTAAACTTAGACTTTCAAGTCTCATCATGACATATCATGCAAGAGTTTTACATTTTCACATACGTAACTTATGGACAGTTTCCAAATGCCTTATGACATATCATGCAAGAGTTTCACATTTTCACAGACATAATTTATGGATACTTTCAAAATGTCTAGATATTATGAGGAATTTGTTGCTTTTATATCTTTTCAGGGCATGTCATTCTGGACTAGGGTTCTGTATCAGTTGTCAAATCACAACCGATTTAGTGATTTAATGCATATGATCTTACAACTTTGAGATCAGAAGGCTGAAATGCATTGCACAAGGCTAAAATCAAGGTGTTAACAAGACCAACACCTCCCTTCCATCTTTCAGCTTCTAGAAGCCACCACAGGCCTTTGCTTGTGCCTCCATCTTCAGAGCCAGCAATTGTAGCCAAAGCCCTCTTCATGTTCCCTTAGTCTATCCCCTTTCTTTTTCCATAGTGGGGCAAGTCTCTTCCTTTTCTAAGGATTGCTGGGTCTCATAATCCAGAATAATATCCTCATGTCAAATCATTAATTTGGGGGTGGGGTGGGGATACCAGGGTTTGAACTCATGACTTTGTCCATGCTCAGATTGCTTGCTTGGCTGGCAATCTACCACTTGAGCCACGCCTCCAGAATTGCCTTGGCTGTTGATTTTGGAGATGGACTCTTGTAAACTTTTCTACCTACTCTAGGTTCTAACCATAATCCTCTGGGTTTCAGCATTCTACATATCAGGATCACAGGCATGAGTCATTTGTCATAACCCATCACAGTTGCAGTGTTCCTTTGGCATTGTAAAGTGATGTATCTTTAAGGTCCTGGGGATATTGTTGTACATGTATTATTTTACCCACCACTGGCAGACAAAGACCCAGACCAGTTCAATTAAGTGAAAGCAACAGGCAATTGTTTGTGCAAAATTGCTCTGAACTTATGCTTTCTCCTCTGGTCAAATTAAAATAGGAGAGATTCTCCACTTGAATTTACCATGCCATAGGGTAATTGGAGGCTGTCACACTCCAAATGCATTACATGACACCATGGGATGAGGCTGTGTGCAGCACCCTGGAAGCAGCAGGGCAGAGCGGGAGGTCAGCATGTGTCATAGCATATCATAACAATGCGCTTCCAAGGAAAACAATACTGAGGATTTGCTATCTTCAGCAAGATCATGGAGTAAACTGGCCTACATATTTTAGGACAAAGACCATAAGGGAATGGGATGAGGTGAATGAGGATAAAGTGGAGATGGCTGAAACCTTTGAACTCCAATTATGTGTAACTTAGGAGCCATTTAGAAATAGAATCTGCTACATCAGGAACAGAGCTCCAGGATTCATGCCTGGGATGCATTCAGCTCAATGCCATGCCTCTGAGAGAGACTGATAGGAAAAGTTTCAGGACAGCTCAGCCCAATTTAGATGACCATGATAGCCCCTTTCTCTTGCATGACATACCCTTTATCTTGCATTAATTTCTTGAATCTTACGTTAAAAATCAAATGCACTATCTATGCCTGTCAGACGTGAAAAAATAAATATGGAGCATTGATGTGGAACTTTTTTGTTAACCATAGAAATAGCATAGAAATGAGTTTGTGAGATGTCTCTTGCCTTTGTTCCTGGTGAGGAATGGCCACTCGTCTTAATGGGGATGAGGAGGCATGGCTATGGCAAAGGACCTGGCTTTTGAGCTTTGTGTTGGCAAACATGACCATTAACCAATGACCCAGGCTTTTTTTAGTATTGTGCTCATCTGCTAAGAAGAAGCAGAGATTTTTTGACATGGAGTCGTGAAGGATTTGTTTTTGTTTTTATCCATTCAGATGCATGCAATCATATTAAAAGGCAAGGCGTGCTGAGTTGTCCCGGGGGTGGAAAGGTGAGGGGGAGGAGACATATGGGGATGGACAGAAATATATCAAAATCCCCACTTGAAAAGCAGAGAATCAAGAAATGATAGGGATGGTTAGTGACACAGAAAATGGGGGTCTAGATATGCATTTGAAGTTGCAGAGCAGGCAGTGGAGGGAGGGAGGGAGGAAGGGAGGGAGGGAGGGAGGGAGGGAGGGAGGGAGACTATTACATTTCCCAGGGGGGAAGGAGAGGAGAGACTGTGGGACAGGAAGGGAGGTAATGCATGGAGGTCTGGCATAGGGACTGAGAGCCCATACGTCATGGTGAACATCACATCTAAAATGGAAATTGGTGGGGCAACCACTGTAATAAAGACTGGACAGAAACCAAGAAGCAGATGTTATTATCTGTAGCTAGCTCTGGAGATCAGGAATGGAATCAACGGACCTAAAGTTGGTGGCCTGCAGCCCAGTGGTCTTCTACACAAGGTGTTTTTCTAAACACCAGAGTGTGCCTGCTATCTGATGGGAAAATGCTGAGCAAATTAATGTATTTGAATATTCTATTTATTGAGAGACGTTGAGTTCTTTTTTTTATTAAGACAAATCAGTTATAAGCTAAAGGTAGCATCACACACTACTCCCAGCTACCTAGGAGGCGGAGACTGGAGGATTGCTTGAGCCCAGGAAATCTAAGCCCTATCACACGACATAGTGAGATCAGGATTCAAGAAAATGGAAGGGAAAAAAAACAAGTCATAAATATTAGGTACATATGTATTATGGATATTATATACAGGATTGCTGGATCATGTAGTACTTCTATTTTTAATTTTTTGAGGCACTTCCATATGGTTCTCCATCTTATAATCCCACAACAGTGCATAAGGGCTCCAAATTCCCCATTTAAAAATTAATATTGGTTTCTGTTTCTTTTTTTTTAACAGTAGCTATTCTAACATATGTGAAGTGATTATTACATTGTCAGCTTTTTAAAAAATAATTATTCAGTTCATGTCAATATGTTTTAGGTGGCTGTGTTAGTCATGTTTTCCTTGCTTTGCCAAAGTACCAAAAAGGAACCTCTTATGAGAGGAGGTATTTATTTGGCTTCTATAGTCACTTGGCTCCTTATTTCTGGGTCTATAGGGAGACAGATTGTAATAGTGCAATTGCATAGTTGAGTACCTTCTCCTCTCATGGAGGCCAGGAAGCAGACTGAGGGGCAGGAGGAGAGAGCTGAGACAAGATGTAGACTCCACGAACACATTCTCAATGACCCACATTTCTTAACTAGTCTCACGTTTCTACCATTTGTCATTAACCGTAACAAATTCTGGATTCCTCAGGGTCTTCACCCACTGATTTGGTTAGAGCCCAGTCATCTCTCAATGGCTGACTCACCTGCAAGGCACCAAGTCTTTTGGTTTGGTTTGAAGGATCTAAACCATAATAGTAACTGAGAAAATCCGATCCTGAGACGAACTGCAAGGCAGATGATTAGCTGAAACCAGACTATTGTAAGCTAAAGACTTGCCATTAGAAGAGCGTGGTCGGTCACAGAGCTCTCAGGACAAAGCTGGAGGCAATGGGATAGCTCTTCACACTTATATTCATTCTCCTCTCCTCTGATAAATCATTGTCACTGCACTGGCCAAGTTGAAAGGGCACAGTCCTATCCCCATTGTAGGTGCTAAAGTAACTGTCAATTTGTTTCTATGTTTTAGTAGTCAGATCGCAGACTATGTTTAATATCCTGACTTTTCATACTGGTTCTTAGCCATAGGAGCCCTTGTCATGTTTATACTCGATTAAGGCTTGTTTTCCAATTCAACACATCTTTCAGAAAAAGATCACATTTTATTTTGAGCCAAAGTTCCCTTTCAGAATCCTGGAACTTTGATTCCATTATCCTTAGGTGGGAATGTTTGTTGCTGTGCTAGTGAGACAGTCTTTCTGGTTCCATCTGTGCAAAGCAGTCTGGTGATCACCTTTTTAATTAACTCATGAAGAACTCAGGGAAGCAGCTCACTCTGGCCTCAAGATTTTATCACCCTGGACTTGCACTATGATAGACTGATCCACAATAAACATGACCTTGGGGGAGTGTTGGTGAAGCTAGTGAGATTAGCAAACAGCGGCCTGGAGAACAATTAATCCTTCTCAGCACTGAGCATGGCAGCGGCTCTGCACAGATGACTCTGCAGAGGGATTTCTTAGTCATTTTTAGCTCTGTGCTTGCGTTTTGGCAGCTTGTCGGGCTAAAACCGAGGAAGTGTGTGGGAAAGCAGGTAATTATTGCTCCCCAAATGCTACATGACATTCATCGCCCCCAACAAATCAGCAGCCGGGTAATCCCACCTTAATTGGCTGACCCTCAGCTAATCCTTCTTCTACATCAGGTTCCATGCTGGACCATTACTGTTATCTAATTAGCATTCTTTTGGATTATTCCAGCACCCTGAATGGAGCCCCTTAGGGATGCCATATGCACAGTAATAACTGACAGGAAGCAAAGTATCTGCTTCTTTGATAGTGGCTCTTTGATTACTGAGCAAACTAATTAGCTAACAAGACTCTTGCTTGCTATGTTGCCCAGCTTTATTTTCAGCATTAAACGGGCAAGATCTAGCTCACTGCAATCCTAGCCACTCAGGAGGCTGAGTTCTGAGGATTAATGCAGGAAGCCAGCCTAGGCAGAAGCATCCATGAGGTCTATCTCCAGTTCACTAACAAAAAACCCCAGACTGGACAGGAGCCAATGACCCACACCTGTAATCCTAACTACTGAGGAGACTGGGACCTAGAGGATCATGGTTCAAAGCCAGCTCAGGCAGGAAAAATCTATAAGACTCTTTTTTCTAATTAAACACCAAAATGTCAGAAGCAGAGCTGTGGCTCAAGTGGTGTAGTGTTAACCTTGAACACAAATAAAATTTTTTAAAAAAAGCAAAAAGTAAGCCCCGACCCTGAGTCTAAGCCCTTTTCTGAAACCAACACAAAATGAACAAGCAACCCAAATCCCAGACAAGATCTTACTTAAACCTCACTATCGTATGGCAGATGCGCTGTTGTGGGTTCCCATTTAAATCAATGTGAAGTGAGGTTTGGACGAGTTGAAAAAGCCAGGATTGGAGCCGGTTCTCTTTGAGGCTGTGATTCATTTTCATGGTAATAGGATTTAAACCCAGGATCCCAAGCTTGCCAGACAAGTGCTCTGTCATTTGAGCCAAACCCCCAGCAGGTCTGGATATGAATATTCTTCCAAAGGAGCATTATTACCTAAATTGCCCCTTTTTGTATACCAGAGCTCTTGAAACTTACGTCTGAAGTTTAAGGGCAGAGGTTCTTCAGACGTGCTGAGTGGCGAAGGGCAGAGACCTATTACTCAGCCTGGGTACGAAGGAGGAAGAGGGAGAGGAAACATTAGGGTAAGGGGTGAGAGGTATGCATACTTCCTCAGTAGTGCCAGGCCAAGTGCAGCCTGGCAGATCATTGTGAAGGGCTGCCAGAGACCTGGTCCCCACCTTCCCTCGAGAAAGCCATTGTGATTTGGTGGGTAGTTCTGACTCTTGTCATTAGATGTTTGTCCATCCTTCCTGTCCTTCCTGGATTCCAAAGTGATAAAAGGGAAGAGAGATTTGGAAGACAGCTATGAAATGGAGGCAGGCATTTCATGCTATTAATCTACTTTTAGTTTCCCTTTGGGCATTTGCAGGTACAAAAGTAGAGTCAGTATTTTTCAGCCACATACTTTCTAATACCTGTTCTAGAACTCCTCCCACACTGGTGAGCCTGTTTGTTGCTGATGGGTGTTAGTTGTGACTCCCCACGCAGGCAGTATCTTCTCCAAAGAAGGATCCAGGTTTTCTTTTCTCCACCTGCTGCATACCACATGACACTGAGCATGTAGTAACTCTCCAGCAAATGCTTCGTGCCCCCTGACTGTACTTCTGAAGATCCTATACCTAAAGTTATTATACAAGGCTGCCCAGCACAGCCAGCTAGCTGCATCTAGCCCCCCACTTCTGTGGATAACTTGGACTCTAGTTCATCTGCTTACCACAAATAGGGTAGACTTGGCAGAGTGATCTGCTCCTGTCTACAATTCAGGATTCAGCTCTATGATCGCTCAGGAGATTTTCTACAGTGAAACTAGCATTTGTAAATAAGGTTCTGATCAAGGTGTTGACATTGCTCATGGCCTCCTCTGGTTGTGGGCCCAGGGCAGGAAGCATCTTCACTATTGCTTGGGGCCAGGTCTTCAGACCAGGATTCGCTAACATAGGGAAAACCCTTCCTCCCTTACCTTTTCCACAAAGGGTATGCAAAAGACAAGGCATAGTGGTCCTTGATCTTTGGTATGTGTGGGTAGTGAGGGTGTGTGTGTGTATGTACATGAGTATACGTGTGTGCAGTATTTAGGAAAACACTTGTCTTCCTTCCCTGTCAGGGACAATTGTTCCTTTCTATTGGTGCCTGATCTAAATCTTTTGGTGGTTCATAACTACAGAATTGTTTTTTTAAGTTATTGGTAGCTTCTGATAAATAGTTGGAGGTAGGGGAGGACCAAGGGTCCCTTACCCCACAACAATCCAAATGTCCTGCCTGAATTCTGAAACACATACAAACTTTTGTAAACAAGAAGTATAAAACAAAATCAACAAAGCAGCTATCTAACCTGCTTCTGAACATGAGAAAGTCCATAAACTCTGTCCTTGGACTCTACCAGGATCCAACATACAAGATTCTCTTGTATTTCAGCTAATCATCTGGTCAGAACCAAGACTCCTAGGCTGAACAGCTAAGTAGATGTTAGGCCCTAAATTTGAATCCAGAAGGAATTGGTGAGGCTACACCCTAGAGGCTTATGCTTTATTTCTGCAAAGGTTCTGGTGATTGTAGACTATTTCTAACCGATGAATTCTAATGTCTTGAAAACCACTCATCTTACCAATATGAAAATAATTGCTGAAGATCCCTATATATTCATTGAACTGTAGAGATGACTTAAGGTAAAAGTATTTTAGCTGGGTGCTGATGGCTCATGTCTGTAATCCTAGCTACTTAGGAGGCTGAGTCTGAAGGTCTGGGCTCAAAGCCAGCCTGGACAGCAGTCTATGAGCCTCTTTTGTCCAGAAAACCACAAGTGGCATTGTGGCTCAAACTGGTCAAGTGCTAGCCTATGCAAAGAGTTTAGGGGACAGCACACAGGCCCTGAGTTTAGGGCCCAAGACCAACAAAAAAATAAAAGATAAAAGTATTTGTACCTGTTAAATTCCTGAAAGAAAGCAGATAACATGCTCAAATGAGACACTGAAGACGTTTGAAAGGGATATTAGAACATAATCAGGTGTGAACAAGGTTAAGAGAAACTTGCAAAGGTCGAGAATTACCCCCAAGGCCAGCAACTGTCTCTCAACTAAGGCTGGAAGTGCAAATGGCCACCTAAAACCTGCTTTGGTGATGCCTGAAACTCCAGGCACTCGGCACCCACGACTTTGCATCTGAATCCTTTCATCTGAACAATTCTCTGCTTCAATCACTTTGCAGTCACCTTGGATTCCAGGAAAGATTGGACTTACCAAGAGCTTCTTGTGACAAGAAACAGACTTTTAAAAAAAGTTCAAAAGCTCAGCTCACCAATAGTCCTCCAGCATCAAACACTGAGTTAATGGTCAACCAAGCCATACCTTGGAACTGTTTTAACTAGGCATACTTTTCTCATCGCTACCTCTCAAATTCTCCCTATTTAATGTCTGTACCTCTAAAGATGGCTAAAGATGTAGTTAAGTTCTGTCTTCCCATGGTAATCTTTTTCTGTCTCTCACCATGTCTCTTTTCTTGACACAAAAGTGTGAATTGTTGAACCTAACAACACTCCTGGACTCAGGGCCTGAAGCCTAAAATCCCAAGAGGACATTGGGAGAAGTGGTCTTAGCATCAGGAAGGAGCAATAACACAGACTGTAGACTGCAGCTATAGCTGTAGGTAGAGGAATGCAGCCGCTGCCAACCTGCAGCTAGAGAAGGCTTGGTTCAGTTGTGGGAGGAGACAGGGCTCCAGTCCCTGCCTTTCTCCTTCTACCCTCCAATCTCTTTCTGGTGCCTCCCATTAGCTGAATCCTATAGGAATCAAAGATCAAGGGATTGGGTTGACACAGTTCATAAAGGTCGGTTTTTAGGGCTCCTACACAGCACAGTGGAGCAGGAAAGAAAATGAATCTTTTTTGCCATAGTAGTTAAGAATACTGCTAGCTCATCATCTCTAGAGTGTGCATTTCTTTTTTCTTTTTTTTTCTTTTTGCTGGTCCTGGGCTTGAGTTCAGGGCCAGAGCACTGTCCTTGGACTTTCTCAAGGCTAGAGCTCTACCACTTGAGCCACAGCACCACTTCCAGCTATTTTCTATATATGTGGTGCCAAGGAATTGAACCTGGGTCTTCATACATGCTAGGCAAGCACTCTACTACTAGGCCAAACCCTGGCCCATAGAGTGTTCATTTCTAACCAAAGCATGCAGCAAAAATATTCACTGATTTCCCTGAGGACAGAATCTGACACCAACACCAAGTATATGGATTATACTTTGTATGGCAGAATATTTTAAGGTAAAATTACATGCAATATAACCTTTTCCTGGCTGCCAAAAAAATCACTTGGACATTGGAAATAGCTGCTAAAGGTAGACTCTTGGCATCTCCTTCTCCAGTTGGCTATCTGCTTGGGCATCTGACCTGGCCTGGGACAGTCTGCCTTCCAGATTACTGCCAGTCCACCACAGCCAAGGTGCCAGCTCAGAGGAAACACTCTGGAAGGGTGGGGTGCATTCTTCAGGATGCAGAATGTTTAATACCAGAGATGCCTGCATGGTGCCGTGTCTCCAGTAGGAAGGGCACATGAGTTCAACAGCTGAGGGGTGAAAGCAAGAGAAGCCTGTTACCATCCTCCCTGAGAACCCACTGGGCCTTTTTGTGTGTTCTGTCCCAGTAACTATGGAGTCTGCTGGTTGAAGGTCTTGATCTCTCAGAGGGGCGTATGCTTGTCAGAGGACACAGAAAGTGTCCCACAAACCTACAATTTAAAGTTTGATTCTGCTCCTACTTTAGCTGGGCTAGAACCTGAATCAAGCTGACTTGTTAGCTGAAACTAGGCCTTACCTGCTGGGATAGCCAACTCTCTCAGGGTTTATCCTGAATCTTCCACACCCTTTGCAGTTCCTTTGACTTACTATAAGAACTACACAGTTTAGCACTTCACTGTTATCTTCTTTATTCTTTTCAATGTGATTCATCAGAGCTATGGGAGCACAATTTAACCCCCAACCACTAAGGATTGTGGTAATTTCTAGAACATTCTAAGTAAAGCCTGCAAGTTCCACCTCTGGGGTCACCTTCACCCTTACAAACTCCCCTTCCAACTCAAGGTCTTCTGTCCCCGCTGACCCACCATGAAGAACCAAAATAAGTCTTGGGAAAGCTATGAGTTTTGTTCAATGGGGTACTTGATTTTTTTTTCACCCTGGGAAATATGGACTGTTTCTTTCCGGAACAGGGGGTAAATGGTTCTTTGGAGGAGAAAAGACTTATGTTCAGCTCTATATCAAAATGTCTCCTAATCTTGAGATTTTATCTAGGACAGTCTATATTTTCAAACTGGTAGTTCAAGTTCATGTCCTTTAGTTGCCTTAAACTGAGCATTTGCCTTGCTTGCTGACGCAGAAAAACATGTGCTTTGCTCTCAAAAAGAAAAAAGAAAAAAGAGGAAGAAGAAAAAGAAGGTTCATGTGAACCTCAGTAGTTGGGTTCTGGGTTAGATACTAAATTCAGAAATGTTTTGCTTCACTTAGCAAAGACCATTGTATCTCTCTCTCTCTCTCTCTCTCTCTCTCTCTCTCTCTCTCTCTCTCTCTCTCTCTCTCTCTCTCTTCCCCTTCCCTTTCTCTCTTTCATCTTATCTTCCCCCCTCCTCCCCTTCTTCCCTCAGGTTAATCAAATTAACTATATTTGTATAATTTAATTGGCTTGCCTCTCTCTGAAGTTTGGTATCCAAACAGGCACTTTTGATGAGCTGGTTTAATCAAATTGTTTTTAGCATTTCAAGACCCCAATGGAGTATCCAATTAGGTGGGCAAGTGGTAAAATTCTCAACAGGATAAGGTGGGAGGGTGCCTGTGCAGAGAGACAAGTACAAATAGCACAGGCACTAGGTGGGTTTTCCAATCTCCACCTCCTCAGCTTCACTTTAAAGTCTTGAGCAGAGCACTGACTAACCAAGACCCCGCAGGTGGGAGTGTATCGTCAAGTAGAGAAGTGTCTATGGATGGTTTCATTCCTCAGTTTGTCCCTTGTCTGCATTCTGCCTGATTTCACCCTCATAACTTAATGCAGGTGGACTTCCAGAAAATAAGAGGAAAGAATTGTAAGCCAATGTACATGCTGTTTAGCAATCGTACTGAACCCTTAATACAAATAAGTAGGACTTCTTCAAAGTAGACTTCCTGGGAGGTTGTGGTTCTTGTTTCTTAACAATGCTGTGGTGCTCAAAATAGTTTGAGAATTCCGCTTTTGGAAAGCCTTTGAAATGCTGCTCAAAGAGCCTTTCAGTACTTGTACAAAATCTCTTGGTAGTTTGTAAAATAAGATCGTCACCTGCTTTGAAGCCAACACATTTTTTTTTCATTGCCATTTTATGTAAGAAATCATCCCTTTAGCAGTGTTACTGTTTGCATTACCATCAGGCAGGTTTATTTGAGCTGTCCTCGTTTGTTTCTAGTATAGGGAAAATAGTTATGTGACAATTAATAAGCAACATACTTGCAGAGCATGTGAATTGGAAGAAAACCCAACCTTCTCCATACCTGCATCAAGTGACAGTGTCTCTGGAGATTGCTGATATTCTGTACATCTTAGACTAGTTTTCAATGGTGTTTGTATCATTAGCAGCCTCAGAAGGTAGAGTTCTCCCCTCCAATATAAAAAACAAATTTGCTTACAGCCTTGGAAAACGGATATTTCCCACATCAGGGCAGAGGGCATGTAGCTTGCTATTCAGTATAACAAAGGCAGTGTCTCCTTGTGGTGCCCAATGGCCCTCGTATCAGCTGATGTCGAGACCATCACACCTTGAGTTCTTCCCCAGAGTAAACCCATTTCATGTGTAAATGGGATTTGATTCTCTCCATGCCACTCTAGGATTGGAGACTAGGCACTGACACAATGCTGATGACTTCTGAGAGTGATCAATTGCATGGATGGGGAGGGAAGAACCCTGAAGATCTTGAAATAACAGCCAGCTCCTGTGTGCATTTAGAGTCCATATTATTTGCCTGTAGCTCCTACAACAAACTAACTCCAGTTAGGTTGATCAAATGAGAGAAATGTGCTCTCTGACAGTTCTGGAAGCCAGAAGTTAGTTGGCCTTTTAAATGCCAGAGCTTAAAGCAGATCTATGAACTCACTGAACAAAATATAAGGAGTACTTCTGTTGGGTATTGGGGATATAGTTGTGAACAGTATGAATGTGTTTCTTATAACCTAATGAGTGTGTAGAGATGAATGAATAGCCATGCAGACCTAATGTTTTCAGGGAAGGGTATAAAAGAGAAGACAGCAACTATCGACATGCCTAGCATGAGTCAGAAATCATATCTCGTCTTCATTCTTCGAGCATACATGGCCTTTTTCTTGAGCCACTGCAGTGTTCATGTAGATCTTTAAGCTCACTGGACTAGATTTCTGTGCATGTGTTCTCTGCTGTTCCTCATCTTCATCAGTACAGTACACAGTTGATAACTGGCTTTTGGGTGGTTTGAAGCAATGCACATTGAATACAATTCAAAGCCCACCTCTCAGAATCTTAGGAATGGCCATATACAAAGATGGAAAGGGAAGAACTTTTAGTTGTATCTCCTTGTTCTTTTTTTTTTTGCCAGTCCTGGGCTTGGGCTCAGGGCCTGAGCACTGTCCTTGGACTTTCTCAAGGCTAGAGCTCTACCACTTGAGCCTCAGCACCACTTCTGGCTTTTTTCTATGTATGTGGTACCGAGGAATCGAAACTGGGTCTTCGTGCATGCTAGGCAAGCACTCTACCACTAGGCCAAACTCCTGGCCCATGTATCTCCTTGTTCTAACAGCTTCCGCCATGTTGCAAGATACAAGCAGTGCAGAATCCTTTTTATTCTATGTGCTTAGACTTTTACCAATGCCAAGCTATTTTGTGGGCCTTGACCTTTCCAGAACACACATTAGACAGATCAGGATTTTTTATGGTGCTATATGCCATCTACTGGAAGGGGAACCAAAGACAAGTTCTGGGATGATAGATGACACATGGACAGCAGAAAGGCAGAGGGCATCTACAAAGGTGGTTGGGGGTGGGGAGGGACTGCTGCTGCAATCTACTTTGATAGTCAATGCTGTGGCTAGGGCAGATATCTCTTATCTCGTCTTCCTTATTCTTCCAGAAACTGCAGTTTTTCCTTTCAAAAATTGCCCCTCCCTAGTTACATGACCCAGACAATTTCAAGCCTCCTTCCTGTTCTTTCACTGTGGTTAGCAGGTACTGATGGCTCATTCCTGTCATCCTAGCAGCTTGGGAGGCTAGAATGGGAGGCTCATGATTTGAAGTCAATCAGAGCAGGACATAGCAGGGCACAAGGGCTCAGGCTCACCCCTGCCATCCCAAGCTCCTTTGCAAGCTGACACCAGGCCATCCTGGCAGCAGAGTCCAAGAGATTCAATTTCCACAAAGGAAAACTGGATGGGGCTCCCTGCTCCTGTCATCCAGCAGTGACAGGAGCCTGCAAGCTGATGGTTGTGGCACAGGTGCACAAATGGTGAGGGAGCATGACACTATCCTAAGATGAGACAAAAATGAACTAAAATAACTTAAACCTGGCTTCTGCTGCTTGCTGCCAGAGAAAGAAAAGTTCCTCCTGATCTTGTCTTTATCTCCAGAAACCAGGCATGTAGGCCTGAGAAGCCCATGAGCCTGTCTGTAAGTGAAGCACTTGGAGACATGAGTTCCTAATGGAGAGAATTCACCCAGACTCTCCTGCTGTAGGTGTAAATGGGGGCTCTGTGCCAGCTGATTGTTGACAGAAGAGATTATGTCAGACTGGGAAACTCTACTTAAGAGCTACCTTGAAAGAACAAACTAAAAAGATAAAAATAGAAATAGAAACTCCTTACCCTCACTAAGTTATACCTCTTATGAAGCTGACTTGAAAATGCAGACCTCTTCTTCATGAGATGCCAAGCAGGGTCCACTGTGGCTCACAGCTTACTAGCATTTCCCTGGTTATTGCCTTTATTATCCTCAAAAGAACACAGCGCTTATATTTTTCTTTGTTTAGGTCATTGTTCCTTTATCAGTAATTTCCTTTTTAAAGAAGTATTAGATTCCCTTTGTCTATTTTCAAAGAGATCAGGAAATTTAAAAAATTTTTTTAGCTGAGCTAGCTGTCATGGCCCAGCCTGCCATTTTTCAGGTGTCATCCTCCTCCTTTCCCCTCCCTCCCTTTCTCCCTCCCTCTCTCTCTTTTTCTCCTTCCTCTTCCTCCTTCTTCCTTTGTTCTTTATTCTTCTTCCCAGTCCTGGGGCTTGACTTCAGGGCTTGGGCATTGTCCCTGAGCTTCTTTTGCTCAAAGCTAGCACTTGAGCCACAGTACCATTTCTAGCTTTTCCTGTTCAAGTGATACTAAGGAATCCAACCCAGGGTTTCATGCATACTAGGCAAGCACTCTACCACTAAGTCACATTCCAATCGCACCTCACTGTTTCTCTCTCCCTCCCTCCCTCTCTTCCTTCTTTCCTTTTTTCTCTCCCTTCTCTCTCCCCTTTCTCTCTCCTCTGTTTCTCTTTCTTTCTTTCTTTCCTTCTTTCTTCCCCTCTATTTTCTTTCCTCCTTTCTTTTCCAGCCTTCTTCTCTCTTTTCTTTCTCTGTCCATTTTCTTTTCTTCTCTCTTTCCCTGTCTGTAAAGCATATTTTCATGGAGATGGATTATGAAAGGTGAAGCCATACAAATACTCTTACACAAAGCCACGAAACAAGAAGCCACACAAATATTCTGACATGATCGCTTGCAAAATCTCCCAGTGACCTATGTGGGATTAAAAAGTCTAACCTTCACTCCAATTGGCAGGGAAAGCTCAGTGGTCAAGAATGGGGAATGGCTATCTGCTTTGCCCTAGACAACCCTGCCAGAATCAGGCAAAGGCAGAATAGCAGAACAGTGAGGGGAAATGCTTGTCTGCTTCCTGGGTAACTCACAGCCTGAGTCCCTCCTCTGCCACTGGGCGGAGTGGAGTGTGAAGTCCAACTGGGAGCCTTATCCAACTCTGGCTTCCAGGCCACCCTGGGCCTGCAAAGACATGCCAATGCTCACTGGAAGAGCTTAGAGCAGCCATTGTCATGCAAAATTAGCCTGGGTATAGGCCCAGAGAACATATCATTGTACCTCATCCTGTTCTCTGGCATAGGGTGTGTGGCAGATAAAGACTGTTCCAGCTCTGCTTCTGGTCAATACTATGTTCCTAGTCCCCCCCACACCCCCACCCCCATCTGCCTCCTTTCCTCTCCCTCTTATGCTGGAACCACACGTGACTACATTTCTTCCCAGAGAAGTCTTTTGGAGGCCAGAATGCAGAGAGAACCCACAGACTGAAAGACTAAACTCAAAGACTAGTGATCTTACACTTGCTGCTGTGTCTCTGAAACCCTGTTATTTCTTACTTAGCAAAATGATTTGGCTTGCCTCTCTTCCACCATCACCCTTTGGCCTGATAACACAGAATAAGGGCATGTCTCCATGTTCCCCTGAGATCTTTCATTTAAAGCCAAGGCTGCTGGAATTCTGCATGATATCAGTTTTCCTTTTATGCCTATGGAAAACACAGGGCTTGTCAACAGCAAACCTACTAAGAGCCAGTTAGTACCGCAGTGATGTTGGCAGGGCTGTTCACCAAGTACCTTTCCCAGGTTGGAAAAGAGCAAGACAGGAGAAGATTTTCAGAGAATATGCCCAAAACATCAAAGTGCTAAATGAGAAATCAATCCTTTCTCCACCAAGTCTAACAGTGGGCTTCACAGGCCATGGGAGGGAAGAACTTGAACATAGATCTCGTGGTGGTTCAGGCTGCATTTCCCAGGAAATGCAGGATTTCTACCTTTTTGATCATCTTTATGACCTGTGGGGAGGTAGAGAGGCACAAGTAATTGGCCCCCAAAAGTATGGAACAGACAAAACTGTAAAATGGTCACCATCAAGATGTGTGCTGATGACTAATGGATTTGCAAGAGATTTGGCCTCCCTCAAAATAAGCAATGAGGATGGAGCCTTCAGCAAAACACGTCAAGCAAGTCACAGGTTTGAGGAAATGTGTGGGGTTGCTCCCATCTCAAGAAAAAGTGTCACTTAAGAAAGTAGCTTGGTGGCCGGGAGTTTGGTCTAGCGGTAAGAGTGCTTGCCTGGCATGCATGAAGACCTGGGTTCGATTCCTCGGTACCACATACATAGAAAAAAGCCAGAAGTGGTGCTGAGGCTCAAGTGGTAGAGCTCTCGCCTTGAAAAAAATCCAAGGACAGTGCTTAGGCCCTGAGCTCAAGCCTAGGACTGGCAAAAAGAAAAGAAAAGAAAAGAAAAGAAAAGAAAAGAAAAGAAAAGAAAAGAAAAGAAGGAAGGAAGGAAGGGGGAAAATGGGAAGGAAATAACTCAAAACATGTAATGGTGCTGTAGCTCTCATGTGGCAGAGCTCTGTCCTTGACCAAAAGAGCTCAGGGACAGTGCCCAGGCCCTGAGTTCAAGCCCCATGACCACCCCTTGGTCAGATTTCTTAAGATCTTTGAGATCTTCCAGATTTGTCAAGAGGAGGATGAATGGGCGTGTGTGTGGTAAGTAAAGGTAGCTCTGAGTATTGCTAGAGAGCGAGCCCACCTAGTATGTACTTCGGAGCACAGACTTACTTACCCAATTTCAAATCCCAATGCTGCTCTATGACCTTGAGCAATCAACTCACATTCTCTGACCCTCTGTTTCTTCCCATGACAACTGGAGACAATAGTTTGACCCACCTCAAAAAATTACTGACAAAATGTAAGATAAATGCAAAAGTAAATTTAAGGAAAATGCTCATGATGTAGCAGAATTTTTTTTGCCAATATTTTTATCTAAACTGAGTCCTCTGGACCTGGGGCCCCTCTGTCTCCTTGTTGGGTTCAAAAGGGAAGAAAGAGCACAATCACAGTAACAGAGAAGGGGTTCAAAGTGACCTTGGAGACATCAAGAAAGCTGGCCTGGAACTCCTTTTCTCCGGGGGCCCAGATTTCACCCTGGCTCACCTCCCTTGATTTCTAAAGCTGAAAATAGTTGGAACCGGTGTGGCCACATTTCACTGTCACTTGGAGAGAACCCCCAGGGTGTTTTCAAAACCACCACTGGGTCTCCCACCTCCAAGCCAGGCTCCAATTTTGAGTTATTGATAGATGCCCTGGCTCCACCAGGTCTGCCATGAAAAATGTGTTCTGTGTGCAATTTCTTGGGCGAAGGCCCCAGCCATAGCACTTCTGCTTGCTTTGAGATCTCAAGCCAATGGACCTCCTTATAGAAACGAAAAAGAAGGGTAGTAAGACATTTCCAATGACAGGTAGGAAGGAGTGCAGATGGCCAGATGAAAGGGACCACAGTTTCATAAATGAAGGAGAAGGGTCACATGACAAGAAAAAGCCTGGACTGAGAGTCAGGTGGTCCATGTTCTAGACTCCCTGTTATGTGACCTGGAAGATGCTTGGAATTTTAAATGGCATATCAAGATGAGTCTTTGTTTCCAGAGTTTTCATTTCCTCTCCTCTCTGTACTGGCTCCATTCTAAGACTTTGGGATATCAAGATGGTTTCCTCTTTCTTGCGGTCTCCTCCAGCAGGACACGGAGACAACTTCTTCCCCCCCTTCATTGCCAGTTCAAAGTTCTGCCCTCACTGCTGTCCCTTGAGTTGGCCTGTGTCCATCTAGGATGAGAGAAAGGTAAACTGACCCCCACACACTTCATTCTGACCCCTTTCAGAATGCTTCCCTGAACTACCTAGCAAGAGAATGAAAATCTGTGTCATGGCTTTCTTCTTGGCTAGGTTCTATGGGCTAATTAGAACCAGAAGTTCTAGTGTGGGGTTTTGAAGGAAGCAGCAAGAGGCAACCATTTTTATGCTGCTTTGGCTCTGGCTCCTGGCAAAGAGAGTTGTTCTACTGACAAGTCACAGGTGCCCATGTGTTGAGAAGCTTCCAAACCCTGGAGTGAGCAAGTGGGCACATTCTCCAACTCAGGGCTTCCAGTGGGCACCTCCTCACTCTCTACCTTCTTGCTTGTCCCTGAGTAGACAGTGGACATCTTTCCAGTACACTTACCTGTAACCCACTCCTTTAGCCCTTCTAGGATTTTCATGAGCACACATTTCTCTGCACTAAAGACATTTCTGCTAAAACAAACAGACAGACAAACAACCTACCAGAGTTCCTGTTCTCCCTATCTACTCTTGGGCCAACACACCATTTCTAACTGGCTCTGGGCCAGATGGAGAGGAAGGTGTTGGTCACTGGACTGGGAGGGGAGGGGGGTCCTGTGATAACTATCTCTATCAAATAGATATTCACTAAAAGGGGGAGGAAAAATTCCCTGAAATTACAATTTCTTTGGTATTGCTAAATTACTTTAAGAGTTACATTACAATCATGAAAGGAAAGGGTAGGAGGTGGAGATTGCGTCACTTAAAAAAACAAACAAACAATGTTACTATCCATCTGAACCCAGATTTCAGGATCTCAGTACCAGAAAACAAAGAATGTCAGCATGGAGCCCAGGCTCAAATGACAGTGTGCTGTAACAGGCTTCAGAGGTGCCCCTCCCAGAGCCCCTGACCCTTCCTATTTTGTGTGCTTATCCTTGGGCCCATCGGAAAGACTGCCTTGCACAATGGAGGTCACTGAGACAAAGGCCAGCTTCCTAGCCTCTAGCCTAACTTGCTCTAAGATGTAATTGACATTCCAGAGCTCCCCCAAAGACCCCCTGGGGGGTCTTGGCTGGGACTTGGCCAGGGATCTGACTTGCACTTGGCTTCCTCCCCTGGGTTGTCCTGCTCTACTAGTTCCTACAGGATTTTCTAAACCACTTACACAAAAGTCCTCATCCCAGTCACCTTTGAAATGGCCAGAGTGATGAGCAGCTAGCCTCTACTCTGGCTCTTTGGGAACATACTTATTGTCAATCTCAGGGCGAGTGTGATCTCTGAGTTAGAATTCTGAATGCGAAATAGGTTCCTTTTGTTAGAAGAGAGGTCACTACATAAAGGAAAGACGGTCTAAAATTCCAACCCAGATTGAAACATTTTGCAAGCCTAGCCGAGAGACTCTTCTCTCCAATTAACCTCTAGAAAATGGAAAGTGGGGCTGTGGCTCAAGGGTAGGGCAGTAGACTTGAGCTGAAGAGCTCAGGGACAGTGCCCAGGCCCAGAGTTCATGACCCCTCCCCCGAAAAAAAAGAAGCAAAAAGAGAAGGAAATGTTAGTTAGTTACCCAAGGTATACACTTAAGTCCCAAGCTCCTAAACAATTGAGGAAAGAACCATTTTTCTTTCAGAGAGAGAGAGAGGGGGGGGAGGGGAGAAGTGGGTCCCCACTGTGATGGAGTTCTCCGTAGAGGATTCTGGGGAACTGAAGGTAGAGGTTGATATCTAGAAGTGCATTGTGGGGAGAGGATGACAGGATGGGTGGGGGTCTTATCCTCATTTCACTGCTTATGGACCAGGTACAGGATACAAGCTCTTCCTGCGTCCATTGCGTTGTCTCACGGGTCCTTGCTGGTTCTCCAGGAAGGATGTTCACACAGATACACAGCATTGCATTTCCAAACTGTTTCCTTTTCCATTGAGCAATGGAATCCACTAGACTAAGAAGCCTTTCATTTTGTCAAAAGTAAGCACATTCATTTCTCTACAGGCACACACAGGAAGGTGCAAGGCCAAACTTACAGTGCCCAAGAGCAAGTCCTGGCCCTGCCAACATGACACTGGAAATTTCCTTCTTAAGCAGTGGCTCAAGTGTCCAAATCAGTGAAGTCTTTGTCTTGGAACCCACAGTCTCACTCTCTCCTACTAGGAGAACCCATTATTTGGAAGACGGTTATACTCTAAGAAAGCCTCTGTTTGCCAAATTGGAGGGCTGGGTAATTGCAATTCCAGGACTTGTAGGTGGTTTCTTCAAAGGCCTTCATTTATTTGCTGCTCAATGTGGAAGAAAACCTCATATATGCAGTTTCTTTTTCTCCCAGGGAGGCTAAGAGCTCAGTACAGTTAATGGACTACATATCACTGACTTTAATATAGTTCCAGGCAACTTAATGATAAAGCAATTTGATGATTTGATATTATGAAAGCATCTATTTTTACTGAGAATGGAAGATTAGCTACTTGGGTGTCCATTTAGAAACCAATGTAGCTACTAAAAGATATTTGTTTCTAGAAAGGAGAGGAAGGAAAGGAGGGAGGGAGAGAGAGAGAGAGAGCCAGGAGAGAAACAGGGAAGAAGGAATGAATAAGGAGGGAGGGAAGAAGGAAGGGAGAGAGAAGGGAGCAATAGAGAAAGGGAGAAGAAGGAGGGAGTTCGATTGTTTATACATGTGGATAACTTGAACCAGACCAGACCAGCTCTGTCTAGAAGAAATATCACTTTAGCCTTAGCAGTCATGTTATTAAAAAGCAAAAAGTAAGATGAAAATAATGTTAGTCCATTTTATTTCATATAGCCTACTGTCGCTTAAGATATTTGAGGTTCTTGTTATATGTGAGCAAGCTGAAGTTACTAAGATGCATCTCATGCTTCCTTCCGACCTTTCCTAACCCCTCCCCCACACCCACTTGGAGAAGCTCCTGCTCAAGCTGGCCACTTAGCAGCCTCAGGTGTCACCACATTGGCCTGCACAGGGCAGGCCTCTGCTTATGCCCTGGGATTACAACTCTTCTCTGGAGGAATGCCACTGGCTTCTTCTCACACCCAACCCTCCTGTCTTCCTCTCTGCTGTCTCTGCACTGTGACTCGCTTTGGTTATCTGCTCCTTAGTCTGCTTTCTTCCCTGGATTTACAGATCCTGACTTTTCCAGTGGTGCCGAGTGCTCTCTCTGCCCTCCAAATTCAAATTCAGTCTCTTCCCCACATACTCCACTTCCAGGCTGAAGCCAGCCACTCATTTCCAGGGGTGCATTGCCAGTTGCCTGGCCCTCCTACTGCACCTCAGCTACATCTTCCAGATCAAACCCATTCCTCTCATGTGTGCCCAGCTCTCTTCCCTGATGTCACTTTTGTCCATGTCACCATCACCACTGAGCCAAAAGCACGTACAGTGTAGTGTGCCAGCTGTGGGAGTATAGCACTGGACAGGAGATAAAAATCTTGCCAAGGGCTATCTATCTACAAATTCAGTGCAATACCTATCAATATCCCAATGTCATTCTTTAAAGAAATAGAAGAGGCAATCCAAAATTTCGTATGGAATAATGAAAGACCCCATAGAGCAAAAACAATTCTTAGCAGAAAAAAACAGCGCAGGAGGAATTTCAATACCAAACGTTAGACTCTCTTACAGAGATGTAGTGACAAAAACAGCGTAGTACTGGCACAAGAACAGGCCTGAAGACCAATGGAATAGAACTGAGGACCCGGATATTAACACTCAGACCTATGACCACCTAATCTTTGATAAGGGAACAAAAAAATAGAATGGAAGAAAGACAGCCTCTTCAACAAGTGGTGCTGGCAGAACTGGTTAAGCACCTGCAGAAAACTAAAGCTGGATCCTTCTTTGTCACCCTGCACCAGGATTAACTCCAAATGGATCAAAGACCTCGAGGTAAAAGCTGACACACTGAAAACTTTACAAGAAGGAATAGGAGATACACTAGGTCTCCTTGGCACGGGTCGAAACTTTCTTAATAAGGACCAAGAAACACAACAAATCAGAGAAAGTCTGGATAGGTGGGACTGCATTAAACTGCAGGCTTCTGTATGGCAAAGGACGTAGCTAGCAAATTAACTAGAAAGCCTACAGAGTGGGAGAAGATCGTCACTAACCATACAACTGACCAAGGCCTCATATCTAAAATATACCAACAGCTCAAAAAATTGAATCATTCCAAAACTGACAACCATCCCATTAAAAGATGGACCAAAGTCTTAAAGAGAGTCTTCTCTGAAGAAGAAATAAGAATGGCCTATAGACAAAGACGAGAAGGAAGTAGGAGTATGAATAAGCAGAAGTCTAGAGAAGAGCCCACAGGGAAGAGAATTGATGCAAAGCCATTGGTGCTGAGTTTGCCCAGTATTTGAAGAAAGGACTATGGCTGTAGCTGAGTGAGCCAGGGGAGGAAAGGACAGGAGGTTGCAAGGAAGAGGCCACAGTGAGACCTTTAGTCCCCCAGGCTTAGGACATATGCCTGGGTTTCCCTATGTTTCTTTATTCACTCCTCACTCACCTTCTGGAACTTTCTTGACTGCATTTCCAACAACTGATCTCCCACCTCACAGCCTTAGACACATCCAGCTTTTCACAACCTGTCCTTGGTACCTACCACATGAGCTTTCAGGCCTCAGATGATCCCCTGTAATAATCCATCCCTTCTTGCCTAGCCATGGCTGCACCTCACTGTAGCCAAAATGGAGTTCGTGCAATTCCTTTTGAGTGCCTCATGGTCTCCCTGCCCCCTGCTGCCCCCTCCATGTGGAGCATGTCAGCTCCCTCACAGTGCCACAGAGGAGGCACAGCCCCTTCCCTGAAGGATGAAGCCTCCCCACCTCCGTCAAGTGCAATAGCTTCTTTACACTCCTGGGGCATTTCATTGTCTTTGTCAGCACATTTACCATTTTAGTTACCCTTGTCTCGTTTCCTCGATTAAGTTTTGTCTAGAAAATGTGCTGCTTTAATCATGGTGCCTTCCCTGAAGCAAGGTACCATGTCTTTATAGAATATTTTGGTGAGTGAATGCATGAAGTAGTCACATAATTTATTGCTGGGCTATATGACTGTGTGATGGTAATGGGATTGACTGTTTTCTTTAATTTCTAAAATGGCTAGTATATGTATAATATTATATCTACTAGTTTTTTAAACCATGATAAGTCCTGCTGGTTCATCAGTTGTCAGGCAGGCTGTTTAACCACTCTGAGCCTGTCTTAACCACTGCAAGAAAAGGACAAGAATTCTCTTGTTCATGGTCCTATACTAAGAATTAATATGAAAATGTGTGTATAAGATGTGAGGAGCCGGGCTGGGAGTTTGATCTAGTGGTAGAGTGCTTGCCTAGCATTCACGAAGACCCGGGTTCGATTCCTCGGTACCACATACTTAGAAAAAGCCAGAAGTGGTGCTGAGGCTCAAGTGGTAGAGTTCTAGCCTTGAGAAAAAAAATCCAAGGACAGGGCTCAGGCCCTGAGCTCAAGCCCAGGACTGGAAAAAAAAAAAAAGATGTGAGGAGCCCAGACTGGTATGCAAAAGGTACCCAGTAAAAGATGGTAATGGTGGTGGTGGTGGTGGTGGTGGTGGTGGTGATAGTGATGACAGTGATGATGTTAATTATGGTTTTCGAAGAGCTAAATAAAAAGGGGGGAAGGTTGTGTCCAGATGGTTGAATGATCACAATTCTTCATTAACTGAATTTTCCTTTCTCTGATTCTGTTTGCAAAAGCAAAGGTCACTTGATATATCAGAGAAAGTTTCAATTGTATCAGATACATGTAGATTATTTATCCCTACATTTGAAACTTGGAAACACTTCAATTTCATACTGAAACTACAGATGACTAAAAAGGAAAAAATCTAGTTAGCATGGCCAATGAAAAATATAAAGCTGGTTTATGGATAGGTTAGAAGCTTTTTTAAGGGATCAAACATTTCTGACAATGTGTGCCTTTTATTTTTATTTTTTACAAAAGGATATATGTTTCTTATGCAAAATTTGGAAAATACCAAAATGCACAAATAAGACAATAAAATTTTACCTAATTCCACTCTTTAGGAGCAATAGTCTGGACAACTCATAATAGGTATATTTTCTGATTTTTGCTTTTCCATTCTAATAACTTGAGGGAAAAGGCAGTGAATTACCTCTTTGCTATGCTATTATTTAACATTAATTTAAACTTATTTTTCAATGGCAAGGATGAAACAGAGCCTACTATTTTTCTTTTATGCAAAATATGAAGTTTAGGATATTACTGAGCTTACTTGCCTCCTGCCAATTATTCCCAGATTCAATTCATTTCACATGGATATTTTTGTATAAATATTTATTACTGTATTATTACAATTATACTATTTCCTATTAATAAATAAATTTTCAGTGTTCATTTTGATATTTATATTAGGTTTATAACCCCATTAGCAACAATTATTTAGATTTACCTATATTTGTTTGGTTTCATTATCAACACCTAGACCCTGTATCTGTCACACTTTCACTTCATCTGTTAGTTGCTGTTCATATTCAGGTAATGTTGTTCAGAAAGAGCATGTTGGAAATTGACTTTCTAAAGACTAAAATGTCTCTGTGTGTGTATTATTATGACTGAATGTAGAATCAGTAGCTCATGGTTTTCATCTTTTAATTTTTGTTGATTTTTCATTGTTTTTATTTCGCTCAACTTATTTAATTTTAAACAATAGAGGCAAATTCTAAAGGTATACCGATATTTATTCATTTATAGTTACTTGCCTGTATGCTTAACTGCTTTTCTTTACCCTTGAAATTGCAATTTTTCATTAGGGTTGATTTAATTGACACTATTAATAATTTTGCCTGGGTTCTCAGTGAGATTTTTTTCAGTCTCACCTACTGTAATTTATGCTCACCCATCTGGTAGCAGGACCAGAAATAATGGATTTCAAGGTGTAGGAAATGCAGATGAGCTCTGAGATTTGAATAGCCATATATATCATGTGTAACCATGACATGTGGCAGAAGAAACCCAGCCTGTTGAGTCAGCTCTGGTCAGCTAGCTGCATGATCTTGGACATGTTACCTTATTTGTTTCTAAGCTTCACTTGGCTCATCTGAAAATGGGTTTAGGAAACGCCTTGGAGATTCATAGTGGAAGTGTGGAATCGTTTCTTCTCTTTTGCAAGGTGATACTAATTCCTCCCCTTACAGCAAGGCTATGGAATTTTGGTTCAAGAAACTGATTCTGCCTTAGGTTGCTCATGTTACCAACTGGAGAAAGTCTTGGAGAACTGGTAATCCATGAAGTGTAAGAATATTCTAAGGGAGTGGGAATGAACCTCAGCAGTTCAGATCCAGTTACGGGTATAGGAACTCCAGCCTTGGGAAGAGGAAAGGGAAAGGAAACATTATTTCCTTCTTGGTGGCTGATGTATGCTTTGTGTTCTTGTGCAAGGGATCCTATTGACCTTGTCCCTTCTGTCATACTCAGAACTGTGACTGTGCTGTTGAGAGAACGCCTTGCCTTCCTTACCAGAAATGCAAATCTCAGGCTCTCAACTGGACATGCTGTGTCCGACTCTGCAGTTGAGCAGGATTCCCCAGAGGGCTCGTGTGTACATCAACATTTGCAAGGCTCTATCTAGAATATGTGTTTGGTTGAAACTAACATTTTAGCCAGCGCCCGTGTTACTGAGTAGTAATTATATTTTCATACTTGGTGTGTGTGATTGTGTGTGTGTGTGTGTGTGTGTGTGTGTGTGTGTGTGTGTGTGTGTGTGCGCGCGCATGAGTGTGCCATTGCTGAGGCACTTGAACTCGGGGCCTATGTGATGTGTCTTAGCTTTTTTACTCAGCCCTGGTGCCCTACCACTTGAGCCAGAGCTGTAAAGCTACAGAAGAAATGAAACTAAACCAAACAGAATTTTAAATCTCTGGACAAAATTCCAGTGGCTTCTTCTACAGGAGCAGAGGAGGCACCTGGCTCTCCTGTCTGAGGCTACCTTAAATAGGTTCTTTTGGTTTTGACCCAGTCCTGGGGCTTCAACTCAGGGCATGAGCACTGTCCTTGGGCTTTCTCAAGGCTAGAGATCTACCACTTGAGCCACAGTACCACTCTGACTTTTTTCTATGTATGTGGTACCGAGGAATTGAACCTGGGTCTTCGTGCATGCTAGGTAAACACTCTATCGTGAGGCCATGCACCCGGCCCCCATAAATAAATTTTTAGAACATTAGCATTTAGCCTACACATTTAGCCTACACAGAATCATTCCCTGAATCCAGCCATTACCTCTCTGCTTGGCTACAGTTCTGAGAACACAAATCTGAAAGTCCCGAATAAGCCATCTTTGGTTTTTGTGGCTCAGTCCACAGCCAACATTGGGTACCACTCTGTGCCCACGGGTGATCAGTGCTGCTGCTTTCTGATTACCCTGTGATCCTTCTCTGGGGCCAGGTTCTCTCTCACCTCTTCTCCAGATGTCACTCATATAGGGAATTCATGTCCTCAGTCCTGACCATCAGCCCCTGACCAGAGGCAGAAATCAAGTCGAAGCAGACACGGAGGTGAAACCTCTAAGACAGAGTTTGGCTTCTGGGATTCCAACGTCCTATAGGTTGGGTTGGATAAGCTTTGTTCTCTCCATGCTCAGGAAGCATAGAAAGTGTTTTCAAGGATTAACGTGTTCATCCACTCTCAATTTTCAGAGAAGGAAAACAGGATGTATTTGGAAGGAAGGACATAACAATTCCAGGATTCTCAATAGTACATTTAGCTTTCTGTATCCCTTTCATAAGGTTAGGGAACTTACCTGTCTGGTGCCTACTCTACTATTTGTACCCACTACAATGCCTGGTTAGAATAGGTATTTAATACCTTTCTGAACTTAAACCACAATTCAACAAAAAACCCAAATGGCTTTTGATGAGAAGAGCATAATGTGAATTTGTGAGACGGAAAACTAACACCTAAACTATTGACCATGTCTTAAAGAATATTGGCATGACTCCTCTCTGCTGAAAACTATTGCTTCTTTCCTGTATCCTGAAGATGAAAATAGCCTCATGGGTTTGATGGACCATTTATGAGAAGAGGGAAAGGCCCCTTGGGTCTATCAGCCTGAGGAGGTGAGATTAGAATGCTCAGAAGAAAAACAACGAGAAATGTGATTTCAGAGCAGCATGGCTGAAAGGAATGAGATGGCTGGAAGAAATGTGAATGAAGCTGCAAGTGATAAGATGGCTTTCTGGAAACCAAAGAAGACCCAGAAACAGAACATGAAGGCCGAGAACATAGAAGAGCAATTCACACATAGGTCACTGCCGAGCAACCGACTGTCGGATGAAGCCATTATGCAGCATTGGCTGCCTGCCACAGTCTTGTGATGGCTGTCTTGTGGAAAGGGAGCTGCATTTGGGTAGATGAGAAATGGGCAAAGAGAGAAAGCTGTGCCCACTGAGACAGGGTGTTAAAAGAGTCTGGGAAATGGAACCAAAGTCTTGTGAAGACCCTGGGTGAGGTTGGGCCAGAATCCAGGAAGCATCATCCTGACAGGAAAAGAACCCCAAAGGTTAGAAGATTTAAACACACTGGCACCTGTGGCAGGGATACACAAGGTTCTGCCTTGTTCACAGAGCCATCTCTGTCTCCTGAACAAGGAAATCTTTCCTCCCTGGAAGCCAACAGCTCTAATCAGAATGCTGTAAACTGTCTCTAGAGAATCCTGGACGAAAGTGAGATTTGTCACTCTAAAATGACAAATGAACCAGGATCATCAGCATTGCACCACCTCTACATCACCCACGCTGCTTCCCTGGGTAGTAGAAAGTCTTCCTTATAGCAACCGAGTTGTTGATCAAGCCCACAAACCATGTGAAAGTAGGGGTCTTTTCCAAGGACCCCACCAGAATTGAACTTGGGACTCCATAGAAGAGTAGGGATGATTTCACATTGGTACAGTGATGGAAAATAAACAATCTTATTACTTGGAGAGAACTACTCTAGAGAAAAGTTGTACTTAAAAAACCAGATGGCTCCTTTGTTTCCAATGGCTGTCTATAAATTCTCTTATTTTTTTTTCTGTTCTTTGGAATTGAAATTGATTGAAATTGACATTTTTTTGTCATGAGTCAGTTGACAAGAAAATTGAGAAAACAGAACAGCCAGGGCCAACAGGATTTTTTTTCCCTCTTTATTATTTTTTTTTCCAAACAAGTAAGTCCAGAGGTTCAGATAGGCTTAAGGGAAAAAAAAGGGGAGTGAAATGGAGGAAAAGAAGAAAGAAAGGAAAGGAAGCTAATGATTCTCAGCAGCCTCCAGTGATTCCTTTTCCCAATATCCTATGCAGATTTCTTTCCCCTCAAGCCTAGCACTCTGCCACTTAAGCCACAGCACCACTTCCAGCTTTTCTCTGAGTATGTGGTACCAAGGAATCAAACCCAGGGCTTCGTGAATGCTAGGTGAGCACTCTATCATTAGGCTATGCTCCCAGCCCTCCTGTGCAGATTTGTAGAGACAAATTCTATCCAGCTGCTGTGCATCTGGAATCTTGGAGTGGTCCATCTGGTGCCTTATGCAAAACAGCAAAAAAAAAAAAAAAGAAAAAGAAAAAAGACACCTTGGGTTTTCTGACCCATGTGGTTTCATAGCCTTTTTCCAGGAGGTAAAATTCAGACTTGCGCTCTGGAAAATTGCTGCTCTTGGCTTAGAACTCACCGTGCAGCAAGTGGGTGTTTCCGGGGAATGGGTGGGCCTGAAGTTTGATTTTGTGTTTGCTACCTCTTGGGGCTTCCAATCAGCCATTTGGCTCCCAGAGTCTCCAGCCTCTGGTGTTGCAAAGCTCACAGGGGCGAGAAGAATTCAGCACAAATGTCACCGGTGAGAGCAGACTCACTGACGGGATGTGGTCTGGCTTGTATGTTTCCCCTTCGATGGCCATCCCATATGCAAAGAAAAATGGTGCCAGTGGACACCTGTATCTCCTAGCGACTACAAAGCCCCTTCTGCCCAGGTGCCCTGAAGGTGGTTGCACTAAGGTATAGCAGCTTCTGGATGCTTCTCCCGCCATGTGGCTCACTTGAGCTGTGCCATGCCAGCACTGCTGCTGAACAAGAAGGATGAAGCTGTGGGTACCAGGAGGAAACCTGCTGAAGGACCGATAGACAGAGCTTGATCCAGTGCTTCCAACACAATGTACGTGAATGGAAAGGTTGAGCTCAAAATGTGATCCATCAGCATAGCAGAGAACCCTTCCCCCATCCCTTAGTAAAAATAAGGTCGATTGGATACTGAGTTCTCCATATATGAGTTTTAGAAATAGGATGAAACTTGGGGTAGGAGGCAGGGAGAGCAGTGCCTAGATTTAGGTGTTTGCTTAGTGCTCAGGTAGCGAAAGAGAATGAGAAAAGTGAATCCCATCCCCATCCCTCTGCACAGCTGCTTGACTTTGCCAGGTCTGAGCTGCTGTCACACCTATCATTTGTGTCTTATTCTCATGGAATGCTTGGAATAACGGAATAAGAATAGCCGTCCCAGGTGTTCATTGTGTTTTGGATATAAACTGTCCCCTGAAACACTCAAGTATGCTAGGTTAAAATCCAACTGGTGATCTGCCTTCCTGGGGGCCTAATATCAGCAGAACCAAATTATGAACCAAAATCAACCATCTTCCCTCCCTTAAGTTGGTTCTGTCAGGTAATTATTTAGGCTAATACATTGTTCTTCTTACTTTTAGTCTCTGAAGGGCAGATTTGTGTTTTGTTTTCACCAACATCAAATTCAGGGTCTTTCCTATACATGAACTAGAAATAATTGACTGATGTGAGAGGTCTCATATGTAGTGGGTATATGGTCTGTCGAAGGGAGGATAAGAGTTACCCAGCAGGAAATTACAAGGACAGTAATCACATACTGATATTTCTTTGGGTCGTGACTAAAAGAAACAATAGGAGAAGAGTTGTTCCTAACACCCGTTCCTTACCACCTTTGTTGTGAATTGTCAGATGGATGCAAGAAGTGGAGAAAATTTGAGAAAGCACAGGAATCAAGCGTGTGAAAGTGTAGCCTCACCCTTGTTCTGAAGGAAAACAGGCTGCTGTGCCTGGAGCAAGCTGTTAAATACTCAAGAAAATTATAGAATATTTGAAAGCCAGTGGTTAAACCATTTGGGAACCTAAAATTGGTTTTGGAGGAATTTACACTATGGAAATTGGTGCCCACTACCAAATCCAGACTCTTTTTCCTCATTTTACCCAGAGTGTGAGCCTTCAATGGTACTGCTGCTAGCATTTGACCAAAGTAACTTTTAAGCACAAGACTGAAGTTGACTGTGACCTTAAGTGGCCTTATTGCACAAAGCAACAGCTTCTGCCAACAACAGCCCATAGTTCCAGGAACAAACTTGGACATTACCTGTAGCTCAGCGTGCTGAGAACCTTTGGTTGCTTCCCAATCTTGTAGCTACCTCCACCCGCCTAACACTGCCCACAGTTTTTCTGACAAAAGGCTACAACATGCAGGTATATGCAATATGGACCTGCATTTGTTAATTCATCTCATGATGGACTCTCAGACAGCTGCATTTGAATTAGATCAACCATTATTCCAATAGTGTTCCCCAATGTGATAGAAGCAGGACCAGAAAGGACAGCAGATATCTACATTTATTGTGTATGACATTTTCTTCTTGGATTTTTGTAGCTTTTGACTTTCTCTTCTCTAGGTATAATAGTTTTTTTTTCTGGCTGATTTCATCTAATATCTGGCATTAAATACTATCGCTATGTTTTTTTCCTCCAAGTTCTAGATTCACATCCAACTTATGCTTAATGAACATCTCTGAGATACAATTCATCTCTTGTCACGCTCCTTTTCTATGGCTTTCCACCTTGTCCCAAACACACATCCATGAACTGGTCTAATCTATACCCCTAACCCTTGCATTTTTAAAGACATTACTATAATAGATTGATGGAAAACTGTAACATATATTCTCAGAGACTTTAAATATCTATTATAACGTGTTGTTGGTTACACTAGTCAAAATTACTTTAATAGGTGACTCTTAAAGCACAGCCAAATGAAATGCAAATCTTTAATGATTAGGCTACGGATTTATTTAATAAATAAGTAAATAATAAATGCCCCCATTTTCCTTGATCTAAATATTGAAGCAAGTTCAAGATGCTCTTTAAATTCTTTTTAAATTATATTTAAGTAGTTGTATAAAGGGGCTTCAATTCAAAATGTCACTTTGATCAATGTCACCTCTTCAATCATTCAAGGTATCTTTTTTGATAGTAAATTACTCTGAACCCTAAGGAAATTCTGTGCCAAAGTTAAATTTGAGCTATACATTTTGCTTTATCAAGTGGACACAAGGTCAGGAGATTATTTTTTAGAGTAACATAAAACATTCTTTAAAACAAATGTTCTGTCTTAGGTTTAACCATTTTAACCCAGAGAAACTTCCAAGCTAAAACTTGTTTTGCCAGTTCTGCAATGGAAGAGTATTCTTGTTTTGCCAAGTATCTCATTCCAATTTTTCAAATGCCTCATTCTAATTTTTCAAATATCTCATTCCAATATTAATTACACCCTCTGTATCCTAGCCTTCCTTTCATTTCCCATCCTTTATAGTCTAGTCTCTGAGCACCTTACCTTGCTGTATGAGAAGAAATTTATGCCTTTTTCCTCTATAGTCTCTCTTGATATCAGTTTCAATTTCCTTCTGAACGAATTTGATTTTTCACTCATGCATTTGATATATATATGTCAAATATAGATAGATAGATAGATAGATAGATAGATAGATAGATAGATAGATAGATCCAAATGCTGGATTGTTTTCAAGGTCATTCTCTCTGAAAGTCATCTCATAATACCCACATCATCTGTTTTCAAGGTCATTCCCTTTCAGCCTATAAAAACTGTGCCACTGACCTGAAGCAGACAATCTAGCAAGCCCTTCCTGGCTTTCATGAACATTCTCCTCTAGATCTTTTGGGAGGTCAACACTTCCTGCCGCTAGTCCTACAATTCTCGGCCACTGATTTCTATTTGTCTTTGGTTAAGTGCTCTTCCTTCCCACTTTTGTTCCCGCCCTTATAAAACCAGAGAATTTCCTGTGCAACCTCTGATTTTATTAGCCCCTCCCCACTTCTCCTGCATCTTAAAACACTTGCAATTGCAGATTCTGAATGACATTTCAGAGAGCACACTAACCTTCAGGAGACACTGTTTATGTGAAAGTCTGACTATGATTCTGGCCTTATCTCTCTCCTTTGATATTTGAGAAATCTGCTTCACTACACTGTGGAATGTATGGGAACTTGAAAGCTTTCCCCATCTTTGGCCATCATGAACTCAAAAATGAATTTGTGGTCCAACTAGCCATAGTCTTGAATCTTAGCTCAATCACTTGTTGGCAGTATAACTTTGCCAAGTCATTTGTACTTGTTTCCTCATCTGTATTAAAGTGGACAACTCTGAAGATCATGTTATTCCAAGATGGCTATACCCATAAATTGTGTGTTCTATCCCATATGTTTTTCTTAACTGTGACATGGACTAACTTTAATCTGGGCGGGCAGAAGGGTGTGATGTGTCTTCTGGGACTAAACCATAAAAGGCAACACAGCTGCTGCCTGGCTCTCTCTCAGGACATGCGCCTTTGCAATAGGATTGCCAGATAGAGGAAAACCCAGGACACGCTGCTAGCTTTCTCCAAACCCATTTCCTCTTGTTCTTGGGCACCACATAGATAACATGTCTCGGGCTGCTTTGGGGCTGGGTGTGGCCTGTGGCTGAGGTGGCCAGTGGAATGTGTATGCATGATGTGTAGCAGGTCCAACGTGCCCTTCTATGACCCGCCTGTGTGTCTTCCTCCATGCTCTTGCCCCTCCTATTGGCCTTAGGTAAGATGATCATGACCAGCCATTTGTGAAGGATGTCTACAACGCGGAAGGCCCTAAATCCCTGAATCACGGATGGAAGGAGTACCCATCCATCAGGAACTTTTGACTTTTTAGTGATGTTTTGAGCAATTATCTTCAATTGCATTGAATGACTGTATAATGACTGTTTACGTTTATTAGGATAGCTGGCATCATTTTAAGGCTACATATCATGTAATATTTTGGGTAAGCACAGCCTGTTTTGTAGACAGACACACCATAAGACCCATATCACCTGAAAGAAGTTGACTGTGCTTAAGGGCTCATTATGGGCACAACAGGTTTTATAAACATACCTAGAAGAATGGTTCTTTGCAGATTTTCCTGGCTCACCCCAACTAAAGCTATTGCTGGTGCAACAAACTCTTCTCTCAATGCATTCCATAACTTCTATAAATAAAAACAGCATGGCTTCAATATTTTTACTGTGGTCTACATGTGAATGAGGAAATTATTTCGTGTTCTTTGGCTTTATCAAAACATAGCTCTTTGGGGACACATCATCTAAAAGTTCCCTAGTGTCCAAGAGAAACACTACTTCTGAATGTACGTTGGGCCTAAGTGTCACTGGATCTATGATTGGGTGACCATCCACCCCAGTTCACCCAAGACAGGGAAGTTCCTGGGGTGTGAGGCCTTCAGTCTTCAAGCAGAGAGCATCCCAGGCAAACTGGGGAAAAAGTGGCCACCTTACAAGATACTGCATTGCATTGCTAGAAGTAAGTCAGTAGACATAGTTGAAAGCTCACATGAGAACAAAAAGAGGGACCATTTTCTGTCTCTCACCAGGAAGAACACCCTCTCACCCCCAACCAGGACAATCCTGAGTTTCAGATTCATCTGAGTGGTCATCATGCCCAGGCCTTCTCAAAGACTGAAGGCCAAAGGCCAATGCTGGAGTTAGGCCTGGTGGAATGAGTTCCCAGTCTTCCTTGCACATCAGGATAGCAGATAGCACTGAGCACTGAGAGAGGAGCTGTGAAGTAGAAGGTGAATTGAGAGGAGAGGAGGTGGGTGCAGATGGCAGTAAGGGCGGGGGGGGGGCTCTTCAGAGCACAGCTGGGGTGACCGGAGGGGGCAGGCACAGAGCTCCAGGGTGCAACCATCTGCTTTCCTGCAGGAGGTCTCCCTCACCCTGTTAACTCACAATCAGTAGTCATTACACTTGCCTGTGAAGGAGCTATTGACCCTGGGATGTTGAGCTACTGATTCATCAGTGTGGTTTCCATCCCACCGCACCACCTAGGATTTATTACCCTATCAGAAATCATAAACATGAAGAAATGTGTATTTTCCAGTTCTGAGTCTTTCCTATGGTAGGTGATCATTTGGGGCACATGCTGCCCCTTCTATACTATTTTTTTTTACATTTTTCTCTATCTCTTTTTATTGCCTCTCTTTTCAGCTTAGGTTATTTAATTTTAAAAGAAAACTGTACACATCATCAACAGAAAAAGAAAACCAGTATAACTTGGCAGACATAGAACAATCATTACCAACAAAAAAAACAAAACAAAAGTCAAGTGCAATGACTGTGAAGCATTGTTATTAAATTTCTGCTTGATGTCACTGATAGAAAGTTCCAGGTCTGAGCTCCATTGTATCTTGATTGAAAGGGGACAGCAGCAGGAATTAGAGATGCTTTGCATATATCCGGGCCACATTGAAGCTTTCTCCTTAGTTGACAGAAGGAAAACCAGAAAAGAATACACTGCGCTGGTTCCCTCAGAGATTCAATTTCTTAACTCTGTATTTGACACCACTCACGCCGCTCCCAATCTTGTACAAGGTAGTATTCAAACCATTTCCTCTCACTTCTGTCTACACAACAACTCTCAACTGCTAATGGTGCTACCTACATGTTTAAAGAAAATTCACAGGAGATATTTCAGTTCATGTTCTTGAATCTAAGTGCCTGTGTGCATTGACTCTCCTTTTCTTCTTCTTTTCTGCTCTTCGTCCTGAGTGAGATCCTATCAGCAGCTCTACAAGCACCTTCCTTTCCTTCTGCCTCCTCAAGGGATTCAGGTTTTCAAAGGAACTTTCCTCATATCCACTATGTCCATTGCTTTCCTCCTTAACCCACTACAAACTAGCTTTTGCTCTTACCACAGTCGCACTGCACTGGAAACGCCCATTCAAGGTCTCTAGATTCTTTTTTCTTGTTACTCCATGTTCCATAACTACAACCAATACCAATATTTGAGACAATAATGAACTTATAAAGAGAAAAGACTGGGACCAGGAGGATGGCCTAGTGGTAGAGTGCTTGCCTAGCATACATGAAGACTCTGGTTCAGTTCCTTGGTACCACATACATAGAAAAGGCCAGAAATGGTGCTGTGACTCAAGTGGTAGATCTCTAGCCTTGAGAAAGCCCAAGAACAGTGTTCAGGCCCTGAGTTCAAGCCCTAGGACTGGCAAAGAGAGAGAGAAAGAGAGGGAAAGGGAGAGGAAGTGGGTGAGGGAGAGGGAGAGGGAAAGGGACAGGGAGAGGGAGAGGGAGAAGGAGAGGGAGAGGGAGTGGACAGGGAGAGGGAGAGGGAGTGGACAAGAAGAGGGAGAGGGAGTGGACCATGGAACGTTTTAGACATCTGATATGGGTTCTAGATAGAAATATAGGGGAGCATGTTTAGAGCCAATTGCTCACCTCGTGGCCAGGGTCCATTCCTTGAAGATTCTACCATCTCCCAATAGCACCAGTCCTTGAAAATCAGTCCTTGAACACATGGGCCTTAGGGGGACACTTGTAAACTAGAACATTCCTTATTCCTTTTCTCTCAAGCCATTCTCCTTGCCTGGCTTCTGTGTCGTCTCATTCTTTTTTGTTGTTGTTATTGGTTTTTTTTGATGGGTCATGGGGCTTGAACTTGGCCTGGGCACTGTCCCTGAGCTCTTCAGCTCAAGGCTACTGCCCTACACTTGAGCCAAGCCCCACTTCCCATTTTCTAGAGGTTAATTGGAGATAAGAGTCTCAGGTCCTTTTGTGCCCAGGCTAGCTTTGAACCTTGATCCTCAGATTTCAGCCTCTTGAGTGGCTAGGATTACAGGCATGAGCCAACACGTCCAGCTGTGTCACCTCATTCTTGGCTTCCCTTCTACCTGATGTGTGTTTCTCTGAGACCCCTTTTGTGAGACTTTCTGCCTCCATCCAAGCTCCAAGGCTGAAATCCACCAAGGCTTGACGTGGAACCCTCGGCTCTTTTCCATCCACACTCTCTCAAGGGGTCCCTGGTGCTCTCACAGCTGCAAGTATCATCTGTGGGCTGGAAATGCCAAATTTCCCTCTCCAGCCCCAGCCACACCTTTGAGTAATGCACAGATGCTCATTTTCTCTCTCCATTTGGATGTCTTACAAGCATCTTATGTTTCACACAGGCAGAAATGAAGCTGTGATTTTTTTCCACTCCCATGTTTGTTATTGCCTGGTTTTCTTCATTTTGGGGCACAAGCAACTACTTTGGTCTGAATCAGAAACCTGGGAGTGATGCTTGATTCTCTTCCTGTCTCATCATCTACAGGTACCCTAAAGCCTATCTCCCTCTCTCTCTTGACTCTATAATCAAAACCATTGTCATTTATATTTTCTGGGCTGTTGCAGTGGCCCCAATATATCAAGATTCCAGAAGTATTTCTCCCTCCCTCCCTCTCTCTCTCTCCCTCCCCCCCCCTCTCTCTGTCTCTAGAAGTATGGGAGTTTCAATTCAGGGTTTCACACTTGCTAGGCAGGTACTCTACTATTTGAGCCACATGCCAGCCTTATTTGCCTTAGTTATTATGTTTGTTTAATGATAGGGTCTTGCATTTAGGTCCAGGCCATATCTGAACAGTTATTCTTTTCTTTACACTTTGCACATAGTTCAGATGACAAATGTGCTCCACTGCGCCCAGCTATTGGTTGAGATGAGGGTGGAGGGTCTTACATGTTTGCCCAGACAGGCCTCAAACGGATCTCAAACTCTGCCTACCTAGTAACTGGAATTATGGAGATCAGCCACTAGTACCTGGCCAGATGTATCTTTCTTAAATATATCAAGTCAAAGAAAGGGCCTGTATCTAGGGCTTCCTTCTGAAAACAGAACAAAAATCAAAATCAGTTACCAAACCTTCAAGGTCCTCCCTCTTCCCACCTTTCTGTTCTCCCCACCCCGAGGTTTGTCTTTCAATCTGTGTTCTACTACCTCATGATTCATTAGCTTTCAGTGAACAAATGACTTTGTATAAGTGAGTAAATGAATGAATAAATGAACAAATAAAGTTCTAAAACTTAAAGTGAACCTTGATACAAGGTTTTCAAATCCAGGATTTTGGAAGTATTGAATTCACAAGGGAAAGCACATATGAAAGTAAGAGTATGGTCCCAAAACTTATTATAGTTATGTCAAAATTTCCTACAAATACTTGGATGGTATACATACCAGTCCCTGAAAATTGCAAGACTCCAGAATGTACACCTAATTGGCACACATTTACACACACATACAGACACACAAATTGAAAATGCTGTCACTATTTCCAGAAAATATAAAGTTACTTATCAGAAGATATTTGAAGATTGTATTATTAAGCTCAGAGCTGGCACTCAGATGACCCATGAATCTTTTTAGGTCAATATTCACTTGTGACAACATTTTATAGCCAGCTCAATGTCTTAGTGTCTCAATTTGCCTCTTGTCTTTCCTTCCCTCAGAAGGGAAGCAAAATCACTTCTAAGATGTTATGTTATTCTTTTAAGGTTTTTACTAGCAGGTTCAGGAAAATTATTCATTGCATAAATCTAAATCAATATAGGAAAGCTCTGGTACTGAGCAATAAGAGATTATAGTTACATTGAGGCTTCTAAGTGCTTGTTGATTATATTATATACAGATATATACCATATTGAAAATATAGGAAAACTTGAATGTTATCAATAGAATCTGCTTTTGGTCAAACCATTTTCCATAGTTACTATGTAACTAGGATCCACTTTCAGATAAATACCACAAGAAGTAAAAAAAAAAAAGTAGGTTTACACAAAGATTTGTATTCATAGCTGCATCGTTCTTAACAACTCAAAGTACAAACAACTCATGTCTCTATCAGTTGATGAATGGATAGAAGGGCTTTTTAAATGGGCTTGACCCTTGTAGGGAATGAGAATTCTCTCTCAGTGCTATCACTTTTTCAGTGCTTGTGATTAGAACCTAGGGCCTTGTGCATGGTAGGTAGGCAAAGGCTCAACAAGTATGCTACATTCCCCATTCCTCAGTGCAGTTATGTACGGTGACAATTATATGCTATTTTCTCTATATCGTTTCTTCCTGTGTTTAAAGGGTTCAATATGTCAATTTAATCAACACTGTGTTGTAAGATGCCATCAAAATATTTTTTCATTTTTAAATGAAAATCACTTGGCAGGAGTTGATGTGTATACTCTGAGCATTACGTTCTTAATACTTTTATGCACATATTTGTAATTATCTTTCTTGCTCAGCTTCTGGGTTGACTCTTGATAGTCTTCGTGGTGTTTGCCAGCTGAAGGCTCTCTGAATCCATTTGAGCTGTTAAAAACCAAAGGCCACAAACTGGGCAGCTTATAAACTACAAAAATGCATTTCACGTAGTCTGGAAGTTGGAAGTATGAGATCCGCCAGCATGATGGGTTCTAAGAGGCCCCTTTCCAAGTTACAGACACACAGCCTCACTTGGAGGAAACAGGGCAGAAGAGCTCGCATTTCAATATACTAACTTGGGAGGAGCTCAGTTCAGTCCATAAGGAGAGGGAGATGCTTTCCATGCCTTCTAGAAAACAGAACATGCTGTTTGTTAGAGGAATTTCACAGACTCTTCTTTTTTCTTTTCTAGATTTGCTATTCAGCGTATGCTCCATTTGTAGATAAAATAACACCGTGATTAAACATGGTGTTCTTGCAATGGTGGTGGCCCATCACTATTGCAGAGTATTCCTGATTTTGTATTGGCTTCTTGTCACCCCACTCAGCTGTAGCTAAGCTCTCTGGTATGATCTAAACTTGACCTTCCAAACATGTTGCTGATTTAATGTCATGTCTGTGACTGACAGTAGCCATAATTGTGTCCAACAAGATTCTCAAGGGTGCATTGTGCAGGAGAGACTGAATCTGATTACATTGGTTGCCCAAACACTGTGAATTCATTTTCATTTTAAGGTCTTGTTTCTTTAAATGTTTACACAGGCATACTTCATAGTTCAGCCCTGCAGGTTCTCCATAGTGAAGATAGATAATCATTTTAATGGGCTGGTTGTTTCCTTGCTAAAGAGAATGACTTGTTTCTAAAGTCTTCGATGAATATGGTCCTTTCCATGTAGAAATGGGGTATCTAGACAATGCTAAAGAACATATTGGTATCACTGTTAAGACAAAACTGTATTCTCCACAGTCATTTCAAGTGTATATTTCAGTGCGAAGTTGAAAATTTTAATAACTTTGAACTATTGTGTAAAAGACTCAAATATCATCCTTTACATGTTAGATATTCCAAAAAGATGTTTGGGTCCAATGACAATTTATATTTATGAAACACAAATGTCACTATTTCTACAAAAATCTTCAACTCTTATGTTCTTCCACTAAACAGCCATATGGCCAGGAATGTGGCCTAGTGGTAAGGTGCTTGCCTAGCATGCACGAAGCCCTGGGTTCCATTTCCTGGAACCACATACACATACACAGAAAAAGCTGGAATTGGCACTGTGGCTCAAGCAGAGAATGCTAGCCTTGAGCAAAAAGTGTCCAAGGACAGTGCCCAGCCCCTGAGTTCAAGCCCCAGGACTGGCAAAAAAAAAAAAGAAGAAAAGAACAGAAAGAAAACAGCCATAATATGTAGCATAGAACACTCCTTGTTTGTAAGCCACTGATTTAAACTTCCTTTCATTAAAAATGCCTGTGATGTTAACTCACGGAACTACGTTATTAGCTTTTGTTCTGCATGGATTAAGGATTTCATACAATAGCAAGATAGGAACATATTTTATTGGGGAAAAGAGTCATCCATTCCTTTCCACAAAACTCCGACTGAGATGAATTCAGCTTCCCCAAATAATGGTTATGCAATTGTAAACAAGCACTGGAATTCCAGGCAGGAATTGATGGATGTTTTGTGTAAGCTGTCAGGAACTAGAGCTGGACAGTGGGGAGCCACACTGGGCCCCCATGTGGAAGGGGAGGCCTGTCTAACTTTAAATACGCAGCAGCAGCAGGGGTAGGCTCTGGGCTAGGCAGGGACATAGGACAGGGAAGAAGACCTTCACAGTGAGAGCAACTATAAATCTGATCATGAGTGGATCAGGTACAGATTCCAGCAAACAAGCAGTGGCTGCATGTCCATCTTGAGTCAGGGACAAATCAAACAACTGACACACTGAGGTAGGGTCTCTGAAGGAGCCCTGGGCTTCACACTGCCACACACAGATGTTCTTAACACACACACACAGCCTCAGATTCAGGCCAAGGGAAGGGCCACAGGTCAAAGGCTGTGGATGGCAGAAATGCGGTCTCAGGAGTATCACACGAGACGTCCTCTAATACACCCAAACTAACCCACTTCACTTTTTGTCAAAACAATAATAGTATATGAATTTAAGAACAGAAACCACTATAGGAAAAAAATATATAAAGAAAAAAAACCCCAAAGTACCCTATCCTCTTCCTGTTCTGAAATAATTACCATTAACATCCTAGTGTTTTCCTTCAAGCGCTGTGTGTGTGTGTGTGTGTGTGTGTGTGTGTGTGTGTGTGTGTGTGTGTCCTAGGGCTTGAACTCAGGGCCTGGACACACTGCACCTGAGCTTCTCTTGCTCAAGGCTAGTACTCTACCACTTGAGCCATACTTTTACTTAAGACTTTTTAGTGATTACTTGGAGATAACAGTTTCACAGACTTTCTTTGCCAGGCTGATTTTGAACCAGAATCTTTAGATCTCAGCATTTAAGTACCTTGGATTACAGGCATGAGCCAGTGGTACCCATTTTTCACACAGATACTTCAAGAAAACTGAAACAATGGTGAATATGTTGTTTGGTGTCCTGTTTATTCACTTACTGAAAATCACTTAATATTATCTTGTAAGCCTTTCTCCACACCACTGGCTGGCCTAAGAAATATGTGTAGTTACATACTATTCTGTGATAGGGGTGCATCATAGTTAACTCTACCCCTGCTTAGGCATTTAGATTGTCTGGAGAATCTAAATGAACATTCTTCTAAACTTAGTTTCCAGAAGAGAGAACTCTTGTGGTTCATTGTGGATAGAATAACTACATGGTATGAACACCTTTGGTATCGTGTGTTGAGTGGGATGAGTGCTCCATCAGGATTAAGGGCAGTTCCTCTGAAAAAATAAATCAGCCTCCTTCCCTCTTCCATTTTAGGAAGTGGTGATAAGTGGTTTTAGAAGACACTTTGGTTGCATCCCAGGCAAGTCAGTGACTCAGTGGGCTGCCAGGTGTCACCTGCATCTCCCCCAGGATACTTAACAGCACAGGCCAGATGCTCAGCGTGAATGGCAGTGACAGAAGGATGAATAGGAGCAAAGGAGTCTGCTCTCTTGTGCAACCATCAAAGCTGTGTATCCCTGGAAAGTTTTCATATGCTACATAGAAATTCCATACCCCTACACCATGAACTCCCCAGTTCTCCTCTTTCCTAAGCCTTTGCTAACCATCACTCTGCTGCCTATCTCTGGTGAACTTGTTTTACTCTAGCACCTCATGAATGGAATCACAGAGTACCCGCCCCTGTGTGTCTGGCTCACTTCATTTGTTTCTTAGGAGGACTGAGCTGTGGCATGTGTCAGAACCCACTTCCTTTTCAAGGCTGAATAATATTCTCTTGAATGGATGTACCATATTTCGTTCCATCATCCAATGATGTATAGTTGGGTTTGAGATCCAACTTTCCCCTTTTCTGAGGTTATGAGATTACTAGATCATGCGATAGTTTCCATGTTTAACTTTTTAAGGAATAGTCTATCTTTCCACAGTGACAACCTCAGGGTTCTTTCCCACCAGAAAGACACAGGCAGTCCAGTTCCCAGCACATCCTTCACAACTCCTGTTACTCTCAACTGTCATTTTTTTTTATTAATAGCCATCTTTGTGGTGTCAAGTTGTATCCATTTGTGATTTTTGATCTACCTTTCCCTAGCGACAAACAATGAACATTTTGTATACTTGCTATTTGCATATCTTCTTTGGAGGAGATGTAGACTTAGGTCATTCATCTGTTCGGGTTTTGTTAGCTTGAGGAGCCTTTTCTGGTTGAGACACTCAGCACCAGAGAGACCATTCTGTGGACATGCATATTAATTCTAAAAATTACAATTAAGGAGGGGGTTATTGTGAGGCAAAGGGGCTTCCCCTGGGATGCTAACACAGGAAGCACTATGGGCCTCCAGGGACATGGAAAGGCGGCAGGCCTCCATCCTGTTCCTGACCCTCTCTCCAGGGCAGCGTGGTCCTGTCTTCATCTCTCCCTGCACGTCTGCTTCCCCATACTTTAACCTCTGCCCCCCACGCTTAGCCCAAGCTGCAGCTTCCCATGATATAAGCCCAAGCCTCCTCTTCACATGACCTTGACTCTAGGAGACCTCACAACACTCCAGCTCCTCTGTCCTCTCATTCAGGATTTGTCCTGTGAGGTAAGGGTCCCACTGGGCCCAATCAGCTGTGGCCAGAAGGTAAGTCTCTGAAGACAAACACCTACAAATGGGATCCTGCCTTCAGTGAGGGTGGGGGTGGCTCATGGAAAGGTTTCTAGGTGCGAGGCAATGGTAGTTATGCTTCACATGTGGAAGGAAAATATAAAGCTTTTTAACACGCTCACATTGTACTATGCATTAGATCCATAACTCAAGACACCCAAGCACATTCTGCACATGACATTTACCTGTGCAAGACACTCATGGCTTACAGGTGACATGGGTCTGGTGTTAGGATGGCACCATTTGGTGTCAATGTAAGAGTGATGTGTCTGATGCCAAGGACAGCTGCCAAGTAAACAACAGGCTTCCATTCCACAGACTGAATGTTTATCTAAGCAACGCAAACATGCCCATCCAGAATCTTTCTATACAAAGCTGCTGTCAGCTGGTATCCCTGGTGTTAAATGAAAACTATGTCCTCTTGGTTCAAAGGGAAAAATGGCAGTTTTACTCATCTAGTATCACAACTCGTGCGGCAAACACACAGCATTTAAGCAGTTCTCCAGAGTCTATGCTAGACACAAATGCAGTGTGAAACCTTGAGTTTTCACCAATCTTTACAGGTTACTGATAGCCTTTAGGGAAGACAGGAAGTGGCCATGACTTGTCATTAGGACAGGAACCTACTACAGAAGAATGTGTTTATTTGAAGCATAAACCAAGAATAAGTCATGGATTTTTCTTATTGTTCTTATCAGCCCTTCGATTTAAATGCCATCCACATTAGTCTGCAGGAAAGGAGAGTTGGAGAGACCAGTTACCAGTGCCCCATCCACAAATCAGAGGACTCAGATGATGAAGGATCTGACCAAAATGCCACTCTTAAGTATTGGCACAATGGCTATATAGGGAAATCCAAGAAAGAATGAAATATAGGAAGTAGATGGCTAATCAGACAGTGAGAGAAATTAGATAATGCCTATTGGCAGGTACACTTAGGTAGGCTGTCAGCAACCAGTGAATAACAACTGGTGAGGATTTGATGAGTTACATGTTGGGGTTGTATATAGGTTGACTCTAGAGGCTAGAGTCAGACTCTGACTCTAGAATGCTCTGTGTTTGCCTTCTGCAAGTTCTGACACTCTGCAAATCAGATGATTGCTATCTTACTTGCAATTCCAAAGGGAGTTTATTTGTTCCAAGTAAGAGAGATAGTACTGAAAGTACTTAGTTTATTATCATGCCTTAAAAAAGCAGTAGCCTAATGTTCAGCGTGGAAAAGTTGGACAGAAAATTCCCATATACCCGTCAGTACCACAGTTTCCTCTAGTATTGGCATTTTGCACTTGGCACATTTGTTGCAACAAAAGAAGCAGTAGGCTATTGAAGCGACATAGCTGGCAGGAGGTGGAGCTGGGACCAGAGCCCAGAGACCCTGGTGTATACCCTTGACCCTCCCAGTTTCTGGTTGCTCCCAAATTAACATCCTGAGCAGTGTTCTTGAACAAGATGGAAAGCCATGGAGAGGTGACTGCGTTCTGTGACTTTGCATAGATCCCTTTCATGGGTCCTCAGATTACAAAGTATAGCTAGAATACAACATGCACATTGGAAAAATGGCCATACCTTTTTGTCTTACAGTTAAATGACATAGCAAAAATAGACAAATGGGATTATATCAAATTACTTGAAAACTTGAATTGATACCAGGGGACTGAAAAGGCAGCCTGTGGAATGGATGGAAGTATGAACAAATCATCCATCTGATAAAAGGGATTAATATCAATTATATGTAAACAGTTCCTACCCCTCACCAATGAAGAAGCATATAATCCATCTGGGAAATACGTGCAGAACTACGTATTGATGTACAACAAGTGTGATCAGTGCTGCTCAGAAACCATTAGCAAAATAAAAATCAGAACCACAATGATAATTAATTCACACCCATTAGAATGTTTTCTTAATCCTAGCAGAGATTTACAATAGAACAAAATCTAGAGACATTAGGCCAAATAGTATGACACTAAATGTAAGGACCTCCAGGAGAAGGAAACAAAAGCCATATAATGAATGATTGTTGTTCTTAATGTATTATGTTATCTCTCATCTCTTTTGCCATCCCTTGGTTATCTTATATTGTTACAATATTTCACCTTGTTATCTGATATATTTTACATGTGCTTAATTGGTTATTTGAAATTGGATAAGGAAGGGGGGAAATCAAGATAAGTGGGGGGAGCGTGGAAAGGAAATGGGGACCATGTCATAAGAAAGGATATCAATGTTTGTGAAGTTATGCACCTTCTATCTGGTGAATATAATGTAACCCTTCTATTAATCACAATAAAAAATAAAAAAGAAATACATAATGGAAGATTCAGAGTTATAAAGTTGGAGAGGAATGCAATATAACATGACTTCTGATTGACCTTGAATTTTATATTCAATAATGTACATATGAATTTGTAACTATATCAGCTTCTATTTGCTTAATTAGTAAAATCCAGCTATTGCTCCAAAAAAAATAGAGAATGTTTTCTTAAGTACAAAGTAAGTGCTGACAAGTATGTAGGCAAGCTAGAACCCTTTTGAGCTGTTGATGAAATTACAAAATAATGGGGCCGGGAGTTTGGCCTAGTGGTAGAGTGCTTGCCTAGCATGCATGAAGAGCCGGGTTCAATTCCTCAGTACCACATACATAGCAAAAAGCCGGAAGTGGTGCTGAGGCTCAAGTGGTAGAGTGCTAGCCTTGAGAAAGTCCAAGGACAGTGCTCAAGCCCTAAGCCCAAGCCCAGGACTGGCAAAAAAAAAAAGAAATTACAAAATAATGTGATACCTATGGAAAACAGCAGAGAGCTTCCTCAAAGAACAACAACAACAACAAAAAAAAAACAGATTATTGTACAATCAAGTGTTCTCACTTTGGGTTATACAGCCAGAAGATTTGCAAACAGGGTCTTAAAGAGCTATTTGCACATCCATACTAATTGCAGCATTTTACGACAGCTAAGAATTGGAAACAATACTTACTTTCATAGATGATAAGCAAAATGTGGCATTACACACTGGAATATTATTCAGCCTATAAAAAAAAGGAAAGTCTGTCACATACTATGACATTGACATAGCTTAGTAGATATTTTGAGGATATTTTGCTAAGTGAAATAAACCAGACAAATATAGGATAATTCCATGCAGAGGAGCTATCTGAAGTACTCACATTCACAGAAACAAAGTTTAGGGCTGGTTACATGAAGCGGGGTGGGGTGGGGTGGCAGGGGGAGGAAAACTGTTATAGAGAATAGGAAGACTACTGCCCTGTGGTTTTCTCAGAAGTCAGACTCCAGGCCTAGCTATTGGTGGATTGCAAATGCTTTGAGACATGTCATTAGACAGAAGAAATAAGCAACCAGAAGAAAACAGATGAAGAACCAACCTCCATTTCAGGAGCTCCCTTAATGCTCAACAATGTTATTTTACCAGTGGGTTGGTGATGGCACGGGTCCTTTGATGTTACTTTGCTCTATGGCACTCAGACCTACACTTCCACGACTATATCACACCCTTGATGGTTGGCCTCAGGAGGCCACAGTCATATGAAGTCACATGCTGTTCTTTCCCCAAAGAGGAGAGAGACCAGCAAGTCAAAGACAATTAGGTTATTTCTCAGAAGCAAAACTGGTCTGATTCTAGAGCCATTGCCTAACTTTATACATCCTTTTAATGTGGGGAAAATGGAAGGATGTGCAGCCAGACGCTACGGAGGTTAAATGCATAGCCCATCTTTGTCTGAGCCCTGTGTCTTTGAAACACATGGCTATAGGAAGGAGTGAAAACTGAGGAACATGTTAAAAATGGGAGTCCAGTGGCATGGACTTACTAGAGTTTTTTTTTTTTTCAAGCTAAGTAGTGTGGGAAATGGAGACAGATGGAGGAACATATTGCAAGACTGGACAGACAACTGCCGGTACCACGTAACTGGGCCCCAAGTGAGGAAAGGCACAGGCTCTGAAAATAGATAAAATGCAAACTGGGGAAAATGTGAAAGAATGTGTGAGGGTAGAGAGCAGTTGGACTTGTCATACACTACTGAGTTCAGGATACCCAAGGAAATACAGTTCCAGCCAAATTCTGCAGCAGCCAACTGTAAGAAGCAACAAGGGTTTCGTCCAAAGCAGAATGAAGGGGCAAGCACAGCTTCAGGACTCTCCTGAACTGGCTATCTTGAATGGCCATGGGAAGGGTCACTTTTGTCAGTCACCATGGTAGAAGAATAAACTCAATGCTTTCTTTGATGCCTGTACAGAACCAAGTCTGGTCTTGTGCCTCCCACATGCACCACATTCCTTCTCTCATTCCCCCCACAGCCTTCCTGATCCAGATGCTCAGCACCTCTCCCTGCTGCCAGATGGAGCATGCATCTGCTGCCAAGGGCCTCTTCTGTTCACATGCTCCAGGGGCTCCTCCTTCCCCACAACAGATCATCCACTCCCCAGCGTATCCCCGCTTCCATGGCACACTGAATGATACCTTCCTCTACCTCCCCAGTGTATCCCTACTGGTCAGATGGAATGATGTCCTTCGGACAGGGTTGGGGGCTCCATCATCTCTGTATGCTCACCTGTGCCACACCACAATGTGACTAGGGTGCCTTCATACCCTTTAGCAGTAGAAGCCATGAGCTATGATGGTAACTTCACAATGACTTTGTGTTCTTAGGCAAAGTACCTAACCTCTCCGAGCCCCATTTCCTGTACCAATTATCTATCCTTTGTTTAAAATACTTGGAACCCAAAAAGTAGTTTTTAGTTCAAATTTTTTTTAGATTTTGGAATATTTGCATATATGTAAGACAGTAAGTTGAGCAAATTGCTCATTCATTCAGATTTTAAAAAATATATATACCTTGCATGCTTAGCCTGAGGGTAATCTGATATAGTATTTTCAGGGCACCTGTATTTTGCCCAAAACCTTTTGTATGAGATCACAATGGAATTTTCCATTTATCAAGTTGTGTTGGATTTTTAAAACATATGGTATTTTGGATTAGAGATGGTTAACTGGCACCAGAAAATGGGGGGGGGGGGTTAAAGGTGTCACCTTCATTGGCTCACTTTGAAAAAAATAAATAGGACAACCCATGTAAAATGCGTAGTCATCAATAAACTTTCAACAGATTGCTTTTTAACCCCTCACCTATGGAAAAGCTACCTGTGTCCAAGCCCCTGCTGCAGAGCTAGCCACTCTCGCCTCAGGAAGGGAAAGAGTGGCACAGAGGAAGGATCTCATGATATTTACTGGAAAGAGCTCCTTGTTGCAGTGCCCAGTTTCAGTTATTTCTTAAGAAAGACAGCTGAGAGAAAACAGGCAACAGAGGAATTTTTAAAGGACTGCACTAAGCAGGGTGGCAGAGAGAGCACTTGATTCAGAGAAGGCAGAGTTTTCAGTCTTCTAGGGAACATCTCAGACCAGGTCCCATCCCTATGAGTTCTAGTTACTTAAACAATATGACTGAAGACAGTCTATTTAGAATAAATGAGTGTACTTTTGCTTTAGGAAGTTGGCCTGATTCTATTAGCTGGAATAATGAAGGAAAACTCCTCCCTAGAACCTCAAAGGCGCCTGCTACCTCTTCAGCAAGACAGATCTGCTCAGGCTCAGACACCGGCTTCGTCAACACACAAGATTTACCATGGAGAAGCCGAGATCCAAATCCAGTGGAAACCACACTAACAAGTGCTTCCGAGCAGTTGTTCATGTGACCTACACATCCTTCCCATCCTGCACTATTTTGTACACAGAGAGAGAAGGAGAGGGAGGGAGGGAGGGAGGCAGAGAGAGAGAGAGAAGACAGAGAGAGAGAGCGCGCTCATTTTCTCTTTCTTATAAGTGCTGTGCTCTCTTCATTTTTCCAGTATTTTAGTTAAACTTTTTACAGTGAAACATATAACCCAACATGGATGAGTAAAATCACTTCCATGACTGAAATCAACTTTAAAAAAAATGGAAATAGACAGTAACACTGCACCATACATGATACTGTTAAATGTCAAAAAATGTTCTCACACCTGGCTTAGGTAACAGTGCAGGGCCAGAAATGCCTTCAACATATTTATAGAATGAATAGAAATGAATGGATGGTTGCACGAATGAATGAAGGATTTGGTCGCCGGGGTAAGTCAAGTATCTTAAGAATGAGAAAATTGATGTAGCAAGAGAAAAGTCAGAGTGTCTTTAGGTAAATTTATTTTATTTTTCATGCTATGGAAACGTTCTGCCACTGAACTACACTTCTAGGTCCTTAAATTTCTTTGCTTTTGAGAAGAGTTGGCTCACTTCAAATCTCAAGGATCTGACCTCTCGTGGGACAGAACTGGAGGAAATAGCCACTTGATCACTTCCTGGGTTTTTGTTTGTTTGTTTGTTTGTTTTTTCTTTTTTTTTTTTTGCCAGTCCTGGGCTTGAGCTCAGGGCCTGAGTACTGTCTTTGGGCTTTCTCAACGCTAGAACACACAGCACCACTTCCAGCTTTCTTCTATGTATGTAGTACCGAGGAATTAAATCCCGGTGCATGCTAGGCAAGCACTCTGCCACTAGGCCATATTCCCGGCCCCACTTCCTGTTTTTTTAACATGCTTGATATTGCCCAAACCTAATGTAAGAATCTCTTAGAACTGAAGCCGTTGTCTGAACAACTCAGAAGGAGGAGTGGGTAAATTGTTATTTAATCCTGAGTATCAAGTTAGTAACAGTGGCGACGAGGGCAAAATCTAGCAAAGATCTCCACATCCACAACTGGTTCATAGAGTGACCCAGTGGAAGTACTGATGCATGAATACAGGAGACAGGAGGGATGACCCTGCAGACCTTCTGCTAAAGGGAAAGAACCAAACACAAAGACAACACAGTGATTCCATTCATGTGAAACTTTAAGACATTTCATTAAAGAACTTATTAACATTGATTTTTACATCATATTTCAAATGTCATGTGTAACAAACAAGTATTCAAGAAGGGAATCTCTATATACAACCACTGGCACATAGATTTTAGAACATAATATAAAATTAAGCTGAGGGTTTGTATTTGAAGACCCAAACCAGTGTTCATGAAGGTCTGAAGTGGGGTGGGAGATTTCATGTTGGATGTGCTAAGGGAGTACTGGATTGTTGTAATGTTCTAATAATTACTAACCCTTTAACTGTACACTTAAAATAGGTAAATTTTATATAATCCGAAATATACATGCATAATCATACATATACATAGGTGAAATTGGTAGAAAACTTTATGTGTTTTGAATGCCTTTCTAGTATTGCAGTAGAAGTGAAAATTGCTCTTATACCTTCATTTATTTATAGAAAGGATCTGGATTTCTCATAAAATCATACTATTATATAGCCTGGACACTCCCTCTTTTCCAGGAATATGGACATAACATCCTAGTCTCTGTCTGCCTTCTGGTCAGCTTCATAGGCTTTCAGGATGGCACAATATCAACTGGCAACAGGGCCTCACTGATTCTTTGCCCACCCACTCATCCTTGGGGATGCCAGGGAGGACAGAATTCCCACAGAGCACTTTCTGTACTATACCCTTCAGCAGGGACCATGTCAAGTCCTGGCTAAGTCACCCAAACCAGCAGCAATGGTAAAGAGAAGCCAGCCTAAGACAATAAACCTATGAGCTTCCCTCTCCCTCTTAAATAACTCATTTTACTTTCAAAGGATAAAGCACTTATAATAGTTTCAACCTTGCAAGCTAAAATCATGGCACTATTCACCAGTCACAAGTAACACAGACAGTATTACCAAAACACAATTGTCAGGTTCCTTCTCATTCATATAATGAAGGAATGTGTCTTAGCAACTTCTAGTCTCTTCCAAATAGTCCCCGGGAACTATGCTAAGTGTGTAATATACCCTTCATAAATACGTGTTGATTTGATTGATTCTTTGCCTACCCAGTGACAATGGCTAAATTAGAATTGATGAGATGATTCTCACAAGCCTAGAATGGAACACCCTGTACATCATGGCCTCTGTAATTTGATTAATGATGATGGTTTTACAATGATTACTTTTAAATCTCAAGCCTCCAGAACCCCTCAAATCCAAACCAGGAGGAAAAGAAAATGCTTTAATAACATTGGAGTTCTCATCGGTTTACGTCAAAACAACCAACCAAATCCAAGTAGGTCAAAGTTATTATCACACAAAATTCTATGGAAAATAATTTCAGTTTCACCAATGTTGAAAACAAGCTTTGCCTTCAATTCTTGAATCCATATAAACGGTACCAGAGTTTCCATATGATTTATAATCCTAACTAAAAAAGAAAAGGGGGAAAACCAGAGTCAAAAGATTCATGATTGGATTCTTGGCAAAATGCACAGAATATAAACTAAAACGAACAAAACATAGCAATTCAATAACAGATTGTGAATTCATTTGTGTTATGAAAAAACTTTCCTGTGTATTTCTTTTTAAAATATACTAAAAAACATATCCCTCCACCCACTCACCCCCCACACACAGATACACATACACACATACAGGCATACACACATACACACACATATACACACATACACACGCCACATGTTAAAGGGAGAGCAGACACAGATGGCTTGGGTCCAGCCCACTCGGCAGCAGAAAGTGAGTGTGCGTCCTGTATTCTCTCCATGGAATTGTCAAGGAAGAAGCATGCAGTAAATAACCCTCCTTCACTTGAAGTGAAGACAGCCTGTGCGGGGAATCAGCTCCATTAGAGGCTCTAAACCCCAGGAGCCCTGTTCTCTGGAGATATTGAATATGGGCTGGGAGGCAAGGCAAGAGCCACTTTTTTGGTACAATGCTTTCCCCCAAGTTGCTCAGTCAGGCACCAACTCCCTTACCTTCAAATTAAAAATAAAGAAAAATAACTACTACCCCTTGCTACACGCCTATGGATTTATTGTTGATCGTTCTCATTACTAAAAGTCAGCTTTCTGACTAACACATATGTAACTCACTGAATTTTGAACTTTTGAGTTTGTTTACCTCCACGATACTTTATGAGACCTTTGAGGGAGTCTTTCTCGCTTTGGCCTCCATCTGAGGGTTTAGCAAGGAGTATGCATTGAATTGACGTTAGCTGGATGAATTACTAGATGGACAGGAATGTGTGCATAGGTAGGTAAGGAGGTGGAAAGGTAGGTAGATGCACTGATAGATGAATGTATGGATGTATGGACCAACCAATCACTCAATAAGTCATCTCACTTCCAAGCTCCTATATGTCCAGCTACCTGCTATTATGGCTGTTGTGTAAAAGTACATTATTGTCATGGAGTTTCTGTCATCTCTCTGATGAAAAACCTGCTGGGAATATACAAAGAAAGCATTTTCTGTTTCCCCAGTGCCACATGTGGAACGCTCTTTGCCAAATGTACTATTTATCACCTGAAAACTACTCTTCCTGATAGCTTATTCCATTTATAGATTCTGGCTCTAGAGTGTAAGATTTTATTTTTTGAATTAAAGTGTGATAAGAGACCTTTCAGTTCCCAGAGTTTCTTCTCTGTAGGTCAGAAGTTATTGGCTGAGTTCCCAGTACCTCCCTTGAGCTATTGCATTCTGCTACTGACCAAATCTCTTTGGCCTTCAAATCAAATGATGTCATGGTCTTTATGCTGCATTTTTGAACAGGAGACTTACACTGACTTAAGCCCAGCTCCCTTTGATTTCCTACTTCCAGAACACTTGAGCCATGAGTGTGCTTTAATTATACAAGGTAAGAGCTTCCACGAAGGTTTTTGGTCATCATACCAATGATAAGTGTGTCAGTTTTTGTTGATACTAATAATAAGATATGGCTTTGTGAAATTTTACGATGTCCTATGAAATCACTGATGGACTCGTGTCTCTTAGAGATACAGTCCTTTTGACACAACACATTTCTGATATCAATTATGAACTATTTTCAAAGTACTCACTAAATGCCACATCCTTTGCAGGGATCTTATGAAGTAGCCCATTCGTTTCACGTGGAATACTATTTCCATTGTGCTGAATGAAATCACTGGATCTCAAAAAAGGAAGTGGATTGCTCAACAATTTCTTTTTTAAAATATTATTATTATGATGATGATGATTGTTTTGCCAGTCCTGGGGCTTAAACTCAGGGCCTGGGCACTGCCCTTAGACACTTTTTGCTCAAGGCTACCCCCTGCCACTTGAGCCACAGCGCTATTTCCAGCTTTTTCTGTGTATACAGTTCCAGGGAATTGAACCCAGGACTTCCAGCATGCTAGGTGAGCATACTACCACTAGGTCACACTCCCAGCCCCTGCTCAACAATTTCTAATTAGCAAATGGTAAGGCAGGATCTAAATGAAAGTCCAGACAGTATTCTTCCCATTTGACCTCATTGGTTAGACTGCTCCAGGAAAAACACATTTTTCTTGCTGATTTTCTTTTCCTGTTATAAAGGAATTGTGGCACTGTTCATACACTGAAAACTATCCTCAGAATGACAGAGGTTTTTGACTTAAAAGGAAAAAAAAAAGCCAGACATTGATGGCTTAAGCCTGTAATTCTAGCTACTCAGGAGACTGAGATCTGATGATCACAGTTCAAAACCAGTACGGGCAAGAAAGTCTGTGAGATACCTATCTCCAAGTAACCACCAAAAAGTTTGAGCTGTGACTCAAAGCTCTGGCTTTGAGGAAAAAAGCCCAGGGAAAGCACCCAGCCCCTGAGCTCAAGGCCCAGAACTGGCACAAAAATAAAACAATAACAACAAAAACCAAGGTCAGATATGTAGATTTACCTCAACTTCAGTCCAACATGACCTCAAAAATAAAATCTTTAGCATTTGAGTACCAATTGCCACAATACGCAAATTCACACATGCTCTGAGTCCAGGAGCTTACTTGATTGATTCCAGAGCAATAAAGGTTGTCCCAGCTGATACGGAAACCACAGAAACGAATGTTGTATAAGGCTGGAAGGCCAGTGACATGGGACATCACAACACGACTCAGTCTGCTTGGCCACAGTTGGAGTGCCTAGAATGAGAAAGCAGGCTTCTGCACAGCACCTCCATCTGGCTGTTACTCTATAGTGTTTTTAACACTGTGACAAATGGGGCTGGCTGCCAGCTGGCTGAAGCCCACGGCAAATCTGAAGGTCAAGAAGTAACAGAGGCTCCTCCACCCTACCTCACCCCACCCCTGCTCCTTGTCAGTTGACAGCCACAACCCTGCAAAGAACATGTCTGTTCTTGTCCCCGGTGTGTTGTGGTGCTGCTGGGGTGCTAATATGGCTTTGGGGCTCAGTCGAAGGTCAGCCTTTCCCATATTTCATTTCATGGCTCAATGGGCACAGGGCTTGCGGTTTGCCCTCTATCTCTGTGAGCATTCAAGGCTGGAGGAGGCTGCTCAAGACAGAACAAAAGGACAACCCAGTTGCCCAGCAGCTCCAGCCACCCTGGGCAGCCACCCCTGCCACAGGTGCATTCCCGAGAGTGTTGCCTCTCCTCTCCCCAGCACACATTGCCCCCTCCTCAGACCCCATCACAACCCAAATTCCAAATAGCCCTACATTCTCTTGAGACATTTGGAAATTGTCCTCGTAAAAGTGCTGCAAACTTTTTCTTGCTTGAGGAACTGCCCCTTCTCCCCCTCACCCTGTAACCTGCCTCTGAGGTGGTTTCCTAATTCTCTTCAACAAGACGGTTGACTCTTGACAAGGATTAGAGGTTATTTTTAACCTCAACCCCACACGAGGAAATGATGCAATGCTTTCTTTGAGTTGGCTGGATGGTTCTTCTTTTTTTTTTTTTTCAGTCTTTGAATGAATATGCCTCTGAACTTTAAGTTGTTTCTGGCTTTTGTGAGTAATTTCGTAATCACCAGATGAAGTCCACATCGTCTCATGTAAAGGGCTGGCTCCCAGTGACTGACCCCTAAGTGATGGACTTTTTAAAAAGCAGATCTAGACTCCTGTGAGGTCCCAGGAGACCTCCTGGACACCAGCCCTCCCCCGCCCCTCCCCCACATCCACCCCATTCCTTCTCACAAAGCCTTTCCACTATTGAAAAGAAAGCAATAATTCTGCTGCCTGGGGCCCTCGATAGCCTGCTGTCTCTCTAGGCTCCTCCTGTCTACACTTCTTAAGTAACACATTTACATTGCTTCAATCTATCATTTTCTTTTAAGTAAAAGTTATTTGTGTAAGGTCAGTGTGGTGGTAAATGCCTATAATCCTAGCTCTCAGGAAGCTGAGGCAGGAAGATCTCAAGGTCAAGATCAATATTAAGACCCCCATCTTAATAAAACAAAACCACATTGGGCATAGACAGTCTAGCCCTCTGTGTTGGGGTTTCCCAGTCCTCAGCACTATTGATCTTATGAGACAGGCAATTCTTTGTTATGGGGCCTGTACATGGCAGGGCGTTTTGAAGCATCCCTAGCCTCTGCCCACTTAGATGCTAGTTGCCCCCGCTTTCTTACCAGTTCCCCACTCCTGAGGTAGAGGGTGGTTTGCTTTTTGCAGTTGTGGGTTTTGAATCCAGAGCTTTAACACACATGTTAGCCATGTTCTCTGTGGCCTCCACAGTCTCCACAACCAAATATGCCTGCTGGCATCTACCAGTGCCCTCCAGGGACTCAAAACAGCTCCCTGCTGAGACATGCTGGCCTTTGTATCCTTTTCCACTGTAAGCTCCTTCTAGATGGGAACTAATCTAATTCCTTCAAACTTTGGCAACATGACACCTGTGCTTAGAGCAGTCTAGTGAATGATGTCCGCAGTACTACGAATGGAAGAAGTTTGGGCACACATCCAAAAAAAAGTGGAAAATTCAAACAGATGATAAATACATAGTGGCTAATTTGCTGATGCAACCTGCCACTCCTATTGGCTAGATGAAAACAATGCACGGAGGTTCAATCCTCTTTTTATTAACCTTTCCAGGGGAGTTGGAAATTTGCAACATCTGGTGAGAGGTAGGTAAAGGGAAGTGAAGTGTCTGCCTCTGCCGAGGATCAACATTCCTTTGCCGTCACTGTTCTGGAAGGCTGAGGAATGTGGAACACCCCACACCCCTACCAGGGCCTACCCTGCTAAAGTATTCCAAGTATCTATCATGAGTAAAAGGGAAAAGATGATATGAATTAATATGCCATTATAAAAGTACTGCTGTTAATCTTCCATTTAAATGGTGTTAAACTATTGGCTGAATAGCTAGCAAATGATGTTTGTAAAGACTTCTCTCCAGGCAAAAGAACAAAACCCTTTATCAGTTAATCAGATGAATTACATGCACTATTTTTACTCTATTCATAAGAGACAAGGCATGTAGGTCCTGCTCGTTCATACATGCACCGGCTAATAATTCAATTAAACAAATATGTACTCAAGCCACAAGTAAGACAATCAGATGGCTGCCAGGCACCAAAGTAGAAATGCCTAGATGAGGCAAAAACGAGGCTCTGTCCTCAGACAGCTTGCCAGTTTTGACATCAGTAACCATGGGTTGTATGTTCATTCGTCTCATGGCCCCCTATATACTTGTCTTTGAGTCCCACAAAGCTTAAGTCCAAGGCTCTGCAAAGGGTTGTTTTAAAAGCTCAAAGGTCTGAGCAACCACACTGCCAGAGAGACCAACCTGGAAACATGTCTTTTCATGTGAGGATGCGTGACCAAAAGAGTATTAAGGGAGAGCTGTTCCCCCCCCGCCCCCGGTTTTGATAGTTAAAGCATGTTTCTTATCTTAAATATGTATTTAATAGAAAAATCTTAAAATACATTTAATAGAAAATCCCAAGAAGAATAGGTATCCTCCAGGCCATTGAAGGCTTGAGACAAAGCCATCACCTGTTGGGGATATCTGTCAGGGAGCCTGGGGAACTAGAGAGACACGTGGGATAGGAACCTAAAAGCCAGGCATGAGGAGAGTGAGAGGAAGCCGTTGGTGGTTGCGTGCTCTGGACCTGGTCTAATTCACAGCCGTGAGGTGAGATCACAGGATTTCTACTCTATCTTTCAGATATGAAGCTGGAGGAGTTGTCATGTTAATAACATACCCAAAGCCTGGCAGTTAGTAGAATGGAGCAATGGGTACTCTACACTCCTCACACAAAGCTAAGAACCCAACTGCAGGTAGTATGTCTTTGACACAAGGACTGCTGACACCATGGACAGAAAGATGCTACATGGAGGGCAGGGGAAGAAAGGACATGGCTTGGTACATAAAAGATGGCTTTGCAACCCAAAGATGGCTACCTAGAACACTGCATCTTCTCTGGCTTCCTGAACCCAACTTGGCAGCCACTACTAAGAAATACTGTGCAAGGCTAGGATCTCAGTAGGTACTTTGGACAAATCCATTTACACTTCCCAGGCAGAGCATGGGCTACCAGCCCAGCCCAGCCCAGCCGTCCTAAATGATCTGGCAACAATCACTCCGCTCTCCAGGAGTGAGTGTCCACAAAACACAACCCATCCCAGGGACCCTGTCACCACCTGGGAGGCTCCAGGGTGCTTGTCCATCTTACTAGGGCCAGAGTGGATCCAAGCCTTGTGCTCAGGAAGGAGAAGCTCTAACGATTCATGTAAAAGGCCAGGCTTTTAACACTGTCATATGCCACAGGATGAAACCAGCACAAGGGACGGGTTGTGACTTTTCTGGAGCTACGGAAAGTCTTGGAAGTAACACTTTTGATTGGTTGTGGTGGCAGCTACTGGATTATCCAGGGTCACAAAAGAAAAAGAACAACAAAATCAATCCATTAGGGTTTCTCTACTCTCTCTAGAAGTCTTCTTGGAGATGGAGGAGGAAAGAGAAAGGTAAGAGGTGTGGTAGGGCTAAAGGATTTGAAGGATTTCCTTCAACTGCAACCAGGAAACATTTCTTGGGTACCTCATATCCTCAGCTCTGCTGGTACACTCATACATTCATATAATAGATGGAATTCCTGCCATACAGCCCTGGAACAGAAAGACAACAAACATGAACATAAACAGCCCAGTAAGAATGTCTGTAAGCAAAAGGACAAGACAAAACCAACACAACCAAAAAAATGCTGGCAAGGAGGTGAAAAAACAGAACTCTCATACACTGTTGCCAGTAAATTAGTACTGCCACTCTAGAAAGCAGTATGAAGATTCTTTCAAAAATCTAAACGAGAGCTGGGTCCTGGTGGCTCGTGCCTATAATCCTAGCTACACAGGAGGCTGAGATCCTAGGATCTTGGTTCAAAGCCAGCCCAGGCAGGAAAGTCCCGAGACTCTTATCCTTAATTAACCACCCGAAAACCAGCAGTGGCACTGTGGCTCAACGTGGTAGGAATGCTAGCCTTGATTGCAAAAGCTCAGGGACAGCTTCCAGGTCCTGTGTTCAAGCCCATTGACCAATGGAAAAAAAAACATAACAAACAAGCAAATAAATTTAAGAGTAGGACTACTATGTGACCCAGCAACTTCACCAGTTCTTTTTCAAAGCCAAAGAAAATAAAAATCAATATATCAAAGAGATAACTGTTTTCCTGTTTATTATGACACTATTGACAGTAGCCAACAGATGGAATTAACCTACCCATCAACTGATCAATAGTTAAAGGGCAGTTTATAAGTAGCGGCATATTATTAAAAATCTCAAATCCTGGCATTTGTGGCCACGTGGATGCTAAGTGAGCTAAGCTAGGCACAGGAAGACAAGTATAGCCCTGTTTCTATGGAAAGGGCTGAGCGCACAGAAGTAGTAGAATAGTGGCTATAGGAGGCCAGCAGGGATAGGCCAGAGCAGGCCAGAGCTAGGCTCCTAAGCTTAAAGTCATCAGCTAAGGAGGGGAAATAAACTCTTCCATTCTATTACTAAGAATTACCATGTAACTCCAAGTAGCTGAAGAGAGAAGTTTGTTCTTATCACAAAGAAGTGATGAATGTTTGTGATAGAGCTCTGTTCTGAGTCAGTCAATTCATGGAGTTATGTCACAGTGGACTCCATAAAGGAATATAGTAATTACCTGCCTAGCATAAATAAGATTTTCTAGGTAACTATTATCAGTGGGGTAAAATATCCAAATGAAGCAAGTAGAAGGGTAGAAGACGCTGGAATCAGGTATGTTATGCCCCACATGAAACTAAGGCTGGATTGAATTGTAATTGCAATGAGAAAACTCAAGGAGGCTGAGGCAGGAAAGTTACGTGATCTTCTATGTATTTTTTTTTCCAGTCCTGGGCTTGAGCTCAGAGCCTGAGCACTGTCCTTGGACTTTCTCAAGGCTAGAGCTCTACCACTTGAGCCTCAGCACCACTTCCGGCTTTTTTCTATGTATGAGGTACTGAGGAATTGAACCCCGGCCTTTGTGCATGCGAGGCAAGCACTCTACCACTAGGCCAAACTCCCGGCCCCTCTTCTGTGTTTTTTTTTCATATATTTTTTTATTGTAATTAATAGAAGGGTTACATGATATTTGCCAGATAGATGGTGCATTAATTCCTATACATTGATACCCTTTCACATGTCTTGGTCCCCATTTCCCTCCCCCTCTTCTGTGTATTTTTAAAAGATGACTTTGGCTGTCAAGTGGAGAAGGCAGTCAGGTGAGAAAGGGAGTCACTGACATCTTCTGCAGTCTATGTGGATAATGTCGTGGGTGTGAACTGTGGTGGTCTCAGTGGAGATAAGAAGCGGTCCTTAGAACCTGCTGATGGTTTGAGGCCAGCCTGAGGAAGACAGGCTCATGAAACTGCATAGCAGTGAAAGAAAGCTGGACATGCCAGAGAACACCTGTCATCCCACCAAATACAAGAAACCTAAGAAGCAATAGGTGGATCACAGTCTAGGTGCAAACCCAGAAAGAAAGGGAGGTAGACTTTATCGCAAAAGTAACTCACTGGAGTCATGGTTGAATGATAGAGTGCCTATCTGGCAAGCCCAAAGTCCTGAGCTTAAACTCCAATACCCGAAAAGAATAAATAAAAGATAAAGAAACCAGGCTTGAGAGAGCCATTTCCCTTTTCCCTTTGCCAAACAAAGATTCAACAAGAAAGTTCAGAGAGCAGCCCTCCCCAGATACACAATCTGCTGGTTGGTGAATCTCAGACTTCCCAGTTTCCAGAACTGCAAGAAGTACATCTCTATTGTGAATAAATCACCTGAGCTAAGGTATTTTTATTATGATTGCCCCAACCGATCAAGACAACAAAGAATGGCCGTATGGCTCAAGGTCTCCACTGTGAAAGAATGGAAGATTTTCATGTGAAAATGTATTCTTGATTTTCTTTAGCAGTTCTACTTATGACAGTGGTGACCCCAAACAAAATGTCATCAGCTGATACACTGATTTACAAAAGATAGTATAGCCACACAATAAAATATTACTCAGCCAAGAAAAAAGAAGGAAGGACTGACGCAAGCTAATGACACAGGGGCCTTGGAAACATTACACGAAGAGAATGACTTCATTTATACAGATCATCCTGAATAAGGAAGCGCAGAATCATTGCTGGGGGCCAGGGAAGGAAGGCCAGAGGTATAAATGACTGCTCACTGAGTGCAGGACTTCCTTTTGGGTTAATGAAAATGTTCTGAAACTTGATAGCCTTGATGGCTGTACAACACTACAGATGTATTAAATGCCACTGCGCTGGGTTATTTTTTTAATGTTAGGATTTATGTTATTTGTGATTTACAAACACCGCCCCACAAGAAATAAAAAAGCAGGCCCTGGGATTGGATAGGATGTTCTATGAAAAGTGAAGAGGTAAAGATTGAGCCTATGTACACAGCAATATTTGAGAGCCAAGGCAGAGGTGACAGAGCTGGTACAGAAGGTTCTGAAGGAACAGCCCATGATAAGGGAGGAAAACCAGGAAAGTTGCTGTTCTTGTGTCAGAATGAGAAATGATCTCCAGGGAAGAACAGGGAACAGCTGTATCAAAGGGTGAGTCTGTGTGTGGTTCAAATAGATCCTGTTAGATTCCCCTCTGCAGGACTAGAAACCATCTTGCATTTGGATCAGCAATGTGAAAACTTACTCATTTCCCCAGCCTTGCCAACAGATTGTCAAAGCATTGCCCATTTCAAAAATGAAAACATGGACCTCAGAGTTTTCCTTGCTCTCAATTGCCTCACAGAGAGGGAGGTGATGCTTTTTCAATGTTCAAGGGCCATGCCTCTTTCTTTAGTAGTTAGCTATCTGTTCCGTCTTTGCTGTATTCTTTGAGCTGTTGGTAGACTTTCTACTCTTGCTTGCTGAGAACCTCTAAATATCAGGAAGTTGCTTCAATCTGACAGATAATTATTGTTTGACTATAAAATATCCCTTGAAGGCTCCTGTGTTCAAAACTTTGTCTGCTAGCATTATTCCGAAATGGTTGGATGGATTCATCTATTCTCCTGAATAACCTGTCTAAGGTAGGACCTAGGCGAGGAAGTAGAACATGGAAGTATGCCTGGGGAGGACAGATTTTGTTCCAGATTCACACACATCTCTTCTTGTTGCTTCCTGACCACCATGAGAGGAGCAGCTTTCCTCCTTTTAAATGGATTTTTCTCAAATATTTTGCCATAGCAACAAAAAGTTGATACCACACACATCCTCTTCTTGAAAATCTCTGTTTGTCTCTATCCAAGTCCTCTCACCTTCCAAGATCTCATCTCTACATTTTAGAATTTTCTTCTCTTTGTATTTGAGGTTACTCTTCCTTTGGTTAAACGTCAATGTTGCCTGCTTTCTCTCTCCTGCACATTCCTTTATAGCATCCCCCCCTCTACCTCCTCTTTCTCCCTAGCAGTTCTAATCACAACTGGGTGCTCAGCTGCTAAATCTGTGTTAAACTTATGACTTTCTAATACCTCCACAAACCCGATAACCCAAACCTAAGAATAAAGAGTGTGAGGTGTGAAGCTAGTACTAGTCCATCTGTGTAGGTTCTACTCTGGTCTCGATGGAATTTTTAAAGAAATGTGGAACAGATTCTGCAGTCCTTGCAGAACTGTAGCAGTTGCGATGGCTGTCTCCTTGCTCTTCACACCAAGTAGCAGGGCTTTAGGAAGATCTATGGGAGATCCTGCCTTGTGTTGTACATAGTTGAGAAGACAGAGGGGTGGGTACCTGCCTCATGCATGAAAAACTCTAGAGGCTCCTGGACAGCACAAGAACAACAGTGCTCAAGGGGAGGGAGTACAGGTCCCACCAACCCTTATTTCCAGGGAAGCATCCAGGGAAGGGCCATTGTTTCTCACAGTCATGGAAAGTTGGAACAAAATCTTGAAAGTATTGAAAGGGCATAATTGTTGATCTTGTGGACAGCGGAGAGGTTAAAAATATGATAACAGAAGAGGAGAGGAAATACAAAACACAGAAAATGTCCTTACATATGAAGTTTTTTTTTGAAGGTAAGCACTGAAAAAAATCATATGGCAATGTTGCACAGTAGTCACTTAAGATTAGATGTTTGTGTGTGTACACATGTTTGTGTCATCCTTAGGCCAGATCCTAGGATTTCATGTTTGGCAAGTCATGTCCTTAGCCCCAATCTTAGGATTTTTAGTATCAATTAAAGCTTTGGTCTTTGTTTCAAATAAACTATTTCCAAAAAGAATAAAGCCTTCCTTTGGTTGAATAGCCCCAGTTTGGAACTACCCAGACCTCAGCTACAAATCTTGCTCATCACTTAGTAGTGGTGAGATTTGGGGTGTCAGCTTTATTCAGCTGGGATTCCCCCATCAGAAATGAAATCCAGGTAGCTGGGGGCAGTGGTTCATGCCTATAATCCTAGCTCCTTGGTAGGCTGAAATCTGAGGATCATGGTTCAAAGCCAGCCTGGGCACTAAACTCTGTTAAAACTTTTATTTCCAATTAACCACTAGAAAACTGGAAGTGGCACTGTGGTTCAAGGGGTAGGGCGGTGGCCTTGAACTGAAGAGTGCAGGAACAGCGCCCAGGCCCAGAGTTCAAGCCTCATGACTAACAAAAAATAAGAAGGAAGGAAGGAAGGAAAGAAAGAGAGAAAGAAAAAAGATGAATGCCAGTTATCTGACCAGAACGTTAGGAGAATTAAATGGGAGATAAAGGATGTACTTCTCAGAGTGTCTCATGCTTAGTCATCTGTTTTGAAAAAGAATGTGACGTAGATCTATGCTTCTATTCAAATGAATGGGAGAGAGTGCATATTGGTTGATGGTTCTATTCTGAGTGTTCCATTCTGGTCATTTGGTTGAGTACTTGCTGAGGGAGTCTACGTATCTTTAAGGAAGGATTTTTGATGTTTCCACGCAAAGTTCTCTGCAATGTGCTCTGAAGGAAAGTGAGAGGAAAATAAATCAAACTCAAGTATGAAAAGACAGCTTGAGGGTTTCGAAAAACAATTTGCTCCATCACAAATTAGGTTTAAAATACAGTTGTACAAACACACGACTCAATAACACTCAGACCCACAGATCTGCGCTGCTAAGTGATATCTTATATAAGATTGTTCAGCTGAACTAGCCCAGCCTTAAAAGAAAAAAAACCCTACATATGACAGTTTTTTTTTAAAAAATAGAATTTCCTATACATCTAAATCTGTGCTGTTTATGTAACACAGAGATTGCAGATCTATCTAAGGAGGAGCTGGCGTCAGTACATATAGAATGGTATACTATGTTAGCATGAGCCCTGTGTTTTTCCTTCTTAGTAAGCCTGTGCATCTGCTTGTGCATTTAGTTCTTCCTCTGAAGGAATCCAGGACAGCCTGAGCCATACTTAGCATCAAGCAGGAAGACAGGACAACCTTACTCAGGTAACCTTTCTGTTCTTTGGCATCAAAGTTAAATTCAATCAGTTCACGGCCAGCCATAGGTTAAAATAGTGTCAATTTTATCATTAGTATACAAAGACAGTTAGGTAAACAACTTAAGACATAGTATAGATTCCACCCATAATAATTTTTATGAATGTGTGTGCATATGTGCATACATGAATGCATGTGTGCGTGTGTTTGTGCATGCACGTGCACGCACATGTGAGCTGGGGATCAATTCTAGAGCCCCATGCATGGTAGGCAAGTACTCTGCCACTAAGCTATACTCCAATCCCCGTAAGAACCCAAGTCAACATGTTTTGTAGTTAGACTTCTGCTAGCCAATAATTTACAACTGAGGCATTCTCTCAATCAGAATCCGAGCTTCAAGGCAATAAGAAAAACCATCCTCTCTGTCAATGGATTCTATATGAGTAGCTGGTTTATCTTATCTCACAGGTCAGCTGGGTTCCTCAATTCTAAAACTGTGTTCTATCCTCCCTACCCAGTTATTTTCTGTCCATTATACTAATGGTTGCTTTGGAGAAATAACCGTCATGTGTACTGGGAGAAAGAGATTCTGAGCATATCCACAAAGCATCTGAATACTCTGTTTCAGTCTTCTACAGTTCTAACCACCTTCCTCCAATTCAACGTTTCTGTTTTCATTGCAAGGAAATAATTGAGTTTTTATGTTCTGTAGTTGATGCTATAGAACAGGAGGTACATTCACCCCCATCACAAGCAAGTTAAGGTGAGGCCTCTGGTGTCAAAGAGCTATGTGCCTTCTACCTTCAACACTGCCAAGGCCCAGGCTTCTGCCCAGCATGGGTATGATTTGTTAACACATTGCAACTCAACAGATTGCAACCAAATAGCCCACTGGCTGTTTGCACAAGACTCTGGATACTATGGTTGGGGGACCTAGCCTTTGTGTGTGAGAGACAGAAGAAGTCATTAAGTTTGCCTTCTGTGCCAGAAGACAACTAACATGGCATGTAGGAAATACAGATAAATGAGAACTGTGCATATGTTTTCTTCCTTCCTTCCTTCCTTCCTTCCTTCCTTCCTTCCTTCCTTCCTTCCTTCCTTCTTCCCTCCCTTCCTCTCTCCCTTCATTTCTTCCTTCCTTTTGTTTCTTTTTATTCTCAGTCTTGAACTCAGATCCTGGACACTGTCCCCTTTTGCTCAAGGCTAGTGTTCTACCAAAGCGTTGTAACTTCATTCTACTAGTTTTAGGGAAAATGTCTTTAAAATGCCCTCTTTACATTCTCAACAAAAGGACCATGGACATTACCTAGACCTCTTAAAGGGTGGCTAGTGGTGCTAAGTGACATCTCTGCTTTACTGATGTGGTTCCCAAATGGCCTGCCTGCTGCCTCTGTCACCCTCCCTGCTTCACCCAAATTTGCTTCTAATCTGTTGCGAAAGAACAAAAACCAGAAAAACAAGGCATTAAAATTGCTTCTGGAATAGAGCAAATTGTTCCAAGTCACAGCCTGAAAAGATTCTACATGGAACTAGATACCTGATGCTTTGCTCCTGTTCTCACAGAGTGGTTGTCAGATTCCAGGTCCTTAGGATCACATGATCTGTGCCATCTTGACACCAAACCAGCCAGTCCCAAGGACACATTCTGGCCTCCCTGAGGTCTTATGAATTTGTACCTTCCAGGGAAGCATCTTGAGGCAATTACAGTTGAGGAAATCTGCTTCCCTATTAAGAGTTCAGTGGTACTTTGTTCTGTTACTGTTATTTCATTTATTTGGAATATGGTTATACCATAGGGCGGAACTCTCTGGAATGACCTTTCTAGGATCCAAAATTAGTTTGGGAAATTCTGATTCCCCAAATGGAACAATGATCACATGAAATGACCACAAAGGAAAAAATTTGCTTTTGAAATCATAAAAAATACCCACCAAATTTAATTCTTTACTACAGCCTCTCACTTTTAAGAATTTTGCATTTATTCAATGCTTCAATTCCTACTGATGAGAAGCTGCCTTCTTTATTTACCACTTTTGGCTTTGTAGAAAATAAAGACTCTTCTTGCTTTATGTCATGAAATTGTTATTATTGTGGTGGTAGTGTTAACAACAAAAACTGCAGGGCTGGGAGCAAAGCCTCATGGTCGAGTGCTTGCCCCATACGCACAAAGCCCTGGGTTCCATTCCTCAGTACCACATACATAGAAAAAGCTGGAAGTGGGGCCGGGAGTTTGGCCTAGTGGTAGACTGCTTGCCTAGCATGCATGAAGACTGGGTTCCATTCCTCGGTACCACATACATAGAAAAAGCCAGAAATGGTGCTGTGGCTCAAGTGGCAGAGTGCTAGCCTTGAGGGAAAAAAAGCCCAAGGACAGTGCTCAAGCCCTGAGTTCAAGCCCTAGGACTGGCAGAAAGAGAAGATGGGGGGAGAAAAAGAAAAAGCTGGAAGTGGTGCTGTGGCTCAAGTGACAGAGCAAAAAGTATATAAGGATAGTGCCCAGGCCCTGAGTTCAAGCCCCAGAACTGGCAAAATAAAAACAAAAACTGCAGTCCATGCCTGTAATCCCGCTACTCAAAAAGTGGAGATTAAGAGGATTGCAGAATTACCAAGATGCTAATAAGCTGGGCATGTACAAAGGGCTAAGGCTGGAGGTGTGGCTTAATTGGTGCAGTATTTGTGTAGCATCAAGACCAGTGCAAATTTCAGTAAAAAGGGGGTGGGGAGGGCAAACCATTATAATAAAGTACTTACAAATCAAGGCTAAGAGTGTGGCCTAATGGTAGAGTGCTTGCCTAGCATGTATGAAGCCCTGGGTTCGATTCCTCCATACTATATATACAAAAAAGCCAAAAATGGTGCTATGGCTCAAGTGGTAGAGTGCTAGCCTTGAGAAAGCCCAGGGACAGCACCCAGGCCCCGAGTTCAAGATCCAGGACTGGCCAAAACAACAACAACAATAACAACAAAAAAAGGACTTATCTTTCCAAATGCCTTAAACTCCCTTGATGAAAGCACTATTATTTCCATTTAACAGACAGCAAAACAGGAGTCTTAAGTTGGTCCAATTTCTTACTTGTTCTGAGTCACTAAGCTATGAACTGGCAAAGACTAGATTTTAACCCACACAATCAGACTCCAGAGGACTGTGATCTTAACCATTCAGGTATATGTAAAAGAAGAAAATGTCAAAACTAATTTACTCTAATTACTGCAATCCTGCTGAAATGTGATGTTTTGAAATTATGTAACAAAAAAGTCTCTAAGACAAAAATGTATAGGCCTAGGATGTTTTCGAAATCTCCCATCCACACTAATTGTTCTAAAATCCTGATTATTATGTTTTGCAGGGCTAATTGCAGGTTTTTCACTTGCTTAATAAGTAACTTTTATTCTAGGTTGTCTTCCAGATGAGCGAGGATGAAAACAATACATAGAAGTGTAGATGTGTGGGCATGTTTTAAATCAAACTCATTTTCCTTCACACACACACACACACACACACACACCTCTGAAAGAGAATAAAATCTCCATTCATTAGAATGAGGAAAATGACAAACCCTACTGCAAGCTGGGTGTGGTAATGCACACCTGTAATCCCAGCACTAACAAGATGGCAGGATTATGACTTTGAGGACAGCCTGGACTACACAGTGAGACCTTATCTCAGAAACACAAAAAGGCTTTGCTTGAAGACCAGTTGGTTGGGTGCAGGAGAAAGAGAAGAGGACCAGAAGTGGAGTGCCAGGGTGACAAGCCACTTTAGAGATTTCAAAATAAGAATACAAACTGAGGATCACCACAGTAGTTCATTTGCAGGGTTTTGAAGGCTGTGTAGAATCTCAAAGCTCAATAAATGCATTACTTAAAGGCGCAGTTTGGGATGATACATAGCAGGATACAGAAATGACAAGGCAAACAGAGCTGCTTTTTTTTAAGTTTTCTGTTCCAAAACCCTCAACAGCTCTCTTTTAGCTCTTAACTCCTCAGTGTTGTCACAAGTTTTCAGCCTATGATTTTTAGTAAGAGTTTTGCGAAGATTTTTTCCCATTACAGATTAAAAACCCTTAATTACTTCATTGTTGGGGCTTTTCTTTGGTGTTCTTTTGTTTTCAGAGTTAGCATTCATTGTGGCATTTCTGAAACTTCATACATCCGTGAATCCACAATGAGAGCTGGATTTGTTCACATAAATACAATTATTGTTCCAAATCTATTACATACGTCTATAAGTCAATTAAAAAATATAAACAAACATTTCATTATAGAATCTCTCCACGTGTTCCAAGTGTTTTGTAAGAAATTCTAACTGGGTATCAGGGGCTCATGCCTGAAACCTTAGCTCTTTAGGAGGCTGAGATCTGTAGATCATGGTTTGAAGACCAACCCAGCATGAACAACTAAAAAGAAGGAAATGGATCTGGGGCTCAGTGGTAGCACTAGCCTTAAGCAAAAAAGGTCAGGGACAGCTCCCAGGCTCTGAGTTCAAGCCCCAGGAACTGTATGTGCACTCCATGCACACGCACGCATTCGTGCCCCCCCACGCACACACACGCACACCTGACTGATTCCAAACCCCCACATGAGTCATATAATTAAATTATGCTAACATATAGTCATAAGGTAGCCAGGATCTGTTAGAATGCAGTTGGTGGCATTTAAGGATAGCTGGGAGGCCGCAGTCAGATCTTCCTTCCTTCCTTTGAAATTGTCCCTCATCTTCCTCCTCATGCTTCACTTTCTCCATATTTAAAAGAGGAGGGGGGAAAAACATTTCACTACCAGTAATGGAAAGTAATTTATATTTGGAAGAAGTCAGCAAAGAAGGTCATTGCCCCTGAGCATTTAATTAAGGGATAATGCCCTGGAAATACAAAGCTATCCTTGGATAAAGGTCTCCAACAGGTTTTATTCAAGGAGAAGCAGAAATGAGACATTATGGAAGATAAATGTCATGTCAAAGGTTTGATATTTATTTTCAAAGCAAGAAGTCTGACAGCAGTGCTTATCAAAACCAAAGGAGCCTTCAGACTGTTCCCAGCAGAGGCGAAATACTTGGCAAGTCTCTGCTTATGAAGAACACCTGGGTGAATATTTTTACAGTAGGTACATAATGAGTTTGTGTGTCGTCTATGAACACGGCTAGGCAGTACCCAGAAGAACAAAAGAATGAGAAGCAAGATCCCTAGTTGGTTTACTCAAACGAGTAAGTGAAAAGAAAGAAATGTAAATAAGTTGATCCATGCCCAGAGAAGGCCAAGCAACCAACCAGCCTTCTCCCTCTGGTTCCTCTTGGCAAATCCATTCTGTTGGACAGCCCAGATGCCATCTTCCATGGCTGAGGGGAAAACACAATGTTTTCTTTTATTGTAGAGAATCTACTGGACATAACCTTTTAAGTGGTTCCTCTAGTCCACAGGAATTTATTAAGTACTTTCTGCCTTGCCAGGACAAATAGGAGGTAAAATGAAAAATATCACTACGCATTTGAAACTTACAAAGAAGGGCTTGAGAATTCCCTAAACTCCTTCCGACATCATTTGTTTTATTTGAGACACTTTAAAACAGTTCAAATAACACTTAGCTGTTCGATAATTAGTATAGCTTGTCCCCATCAGAAGCTCTCTGAATTCAACCAAACAACTCTTAGCCAAAAGAATGCCTGTCACACATATAGTGATGAGATTCTGTGCATCATGAATACTTGAAGGTAAGATTTCAGCTGATCCATCAATTTTTACTCATCACCTTACTGAGTAAGAATGGATTTTTCAAAAGCTGGTTTAAGGTTTGAATTAGAGTGCCATCCTTCCTACTTCCCCCACACTCTTTAAGGCTCTGTCATGGCCCTAAGTCATTCTTTTGAGGGAATAAATTCTTTCTCAACTGCTAATAGCTCACTACTGAAGTACTGCAAGAGATATTTGGTGCAGAGAATCACATAAACCCTTATTTGTCTGAAAAGAGTATGAGCTACAGTGTCACTCAGTGGCAGTATGCTTGCCTAGCATGCTAGGTTCAATATCCAGCACCACAATAAATAAGTAAGTAAATAAATGAACAAATAAGTGAATGAGTGAATGAAGGGTGCATACTAAGCAAGTTCATAAAGAAGAAAACAATTATATTAAAAGATGATTTGTAAGCCAGGCACCAATGGCTCACAACTAGCAACCCAAAGGTTGAAACCTGAAAATCTAAATTTGAAGCAGACAAATCCTTGAGAATTTTATCACCAAAGAATCTGGGACCAAAAACCTGGGACCCAAGGTGTGCCTCAAGTGGTAGAGACCAACTCTAAGCAAAAAAAAAAAAAAAAAAAAGCTGAGTGTGGGGCTGGGAGTTGGGCCTAGTGGTAGAGTGTTTGCCTAGCATGCACAAAGACCAGGGTTCGATTTCTCAGTACAACATACATAGAAAAAAGCCGGAAGTGGTACTGTGCCTCATGTGATAGAGCTCTAGCCTTGAGAAAAGTCCAAGGACAGTGCTCAGGCCCTGAGTTCAAGCCCCACGACTGGAAAAAAAAAAAAAGCTAAGTGTGAGTCTCTGAGTTCAAACCCTGGTACCAATACATGCACACACACAATCTGCCAATGATAATAGCTAAAAGCAGTTCTCTGTTATCTAGACTCTCAGTCATATTAACACCCTATGACAACACAAACTGATCAAGAGAAGTTTCAGCAAGAAGATAATACCAGTGAGTTTGATGTGATTGCTTCCATAGTTGGAAACAGAATGATGATGGAGGAAGGCAGAATTTGATGTTTTACAAGCAACATACATCACTTCATGTAATCAACACAGCACTCTGAGAGGAAGCAAATGGTGAGTCCATTTTTAAAGGTGAAGGAAGGTCACCCAGGAAAGTGACAAAGCCTGACACAAACCTGAATCTTCTGTCTCCTGAGTCTGAACACTTTCCAATACACCCAAATTCTGCAAAAATATTATTATTGGCTCTAGTTTTGTTCAATGTACTTGTTAGATACAAGGAAGGGGAGGAGGCAGAGAGGGAGGAGGAGGAGGTGGGGAGAAGTGAAAGCTTCTGAATTTTCTCACTTTGCTCTGATTACTGTATACTCTGTCATGCTTGTTGTGATCATACTGGCAATTGTGGCTACAAAACCAGTACATGACCTTAAGTGCCAGCCTGAAGCAAACTGTTCTTTACTTGGTTAGCACTGAGAACTGGCTTTGGTGAAAAGTTGTGCATCTTTCCTCGGGAACTTCAAGTGACTTAAGCCTGGATTACCAAATCCTCTGATTAGTGACGCAGCCATATATATCAAGTATCTTGAGACTACTATCAATCTAAAGCTACATTTTATTAACAAATGTGGTATATGTCTTAGGGTCTTACTGGAAAATTCCTTCCAGACTTCCTTTGGCCTACCTCCCAGCAGAAGTTAGTAGCACTTAGGCTGCTACTTTCATTTTTAGCTCATTTTTTGTAGAAAAGCCAATTTAAGAATGCTTTGCCAGGCTCCTGGCTTGTAACTGTGGAAGCGTTTGATGCCTATTAATGGTTGCTCTGCTGACTTTTAATTTGGTCTAGAACTTGAAATGAAATTTAAGGCATCTATAATTCTCCCAGGGAAGAAATGAGTAGCTATGTAGGACCATAAATAAAGGCTAGGGAAAAAACTTCCCACCTTGATCATGGATGAAAAATTGGTTCAACTCTTATTGATTGATTGGCCCCTTTGGAGTACCTCTTACCTACAATTTACTTTATTATGACCTGACCAGGTATGATGCAAATTTACAGATCTCTTGAGCCTACTTTTTATTTGTAAAGTGTTTAGAAATGTCCATATGCAAAGAATGATGAGGCTATTGGCATATGAAATATGTGAATTATAAATATGAGTGAAGATTGCTAACTTCCAAAACACCTTATCAGTTCTCCTATGTGAAAATGAGAACATGTAAATGAATATCACCTATTTTTAATCAAAGCTATTACTCATTTCAGCTGGGTAATTATTAGCAAACAAAGAAGATACATAAAACGTGTATGTCAGTTCCAGTGCTCTGTAACCTTACAATGTATAGAACAATCAGATAATATAACTGGATAAGAGATGCTGAAAGGCAAATCATCATGAATTATCATCTGAAATGCACCTAGCGAGCAACTACTAACTCACAAGGAGGAGAGACCATTTCCAGAAGAAAGATTAGGAGAAAAGACAAGAGGATTAAGAGATCTTCCACCAGATCCCTGAGGCTGATTCTGCTGAGATGGGGGCCAGTGGGGAGTGTTGGGGGGAGTTGTGGGAGGCATCTGTGAAGACAAGTGTTCACATACAACTAGGCCATGCTCAATACTATAGACCAGACCTCTGAATGTCAAGTCAAGGATGTATGACTTACGGAAAGCATTTTGGAAAGTTAGTTTGGGTTTGGGTCTGTTAGAGCCAATGGAGTGAGTATTTGAGGCAAGGATACCAATTAGAACAAGTCCCAATGGTGGGATGAGGTGGTGGGATAAGAAGGGAAGAGGCTGGGCAGTAAGCCTGAGGAGGGAACTAGCTACCTCTCCAGTATGCTAGATTAGCACTGATGGTTGACTTTTCTGGTGTTTCCTAAAATCTGATCTAAAAGGGGATTCAAGTGGGGAGAGAGGAAATGGAATGACTCATTTTGATCTTGTCACATCAAGGATGATGCTGTTTGAGCATAGGTTATCCCCACCAAAATTCACGTTGAGGTTCCATTGCCAATGTAACCAGCTTTAGAGATCAGGAAAGAGGTGGTTTGTGGTCCTCAGTCCTCATGAAGGGATTGGTGTAGCTCCTCTGAGAGTGGGTTAGTTATCTGGAGAATGGGTTTTCTCTTGCTTTCTCTCTTGTACACACATTCCAGTGATGGGATGCCATCTATCATGTTATGACATTATGACCCTCACCAGATGCAGAGGCCTTACCATGAGCCCAAACAAGACTACCTCTTTTCAGGTATTCTATTAGAGCAACAGATCTATTAGAGAAAACAGTTCCAGCCAGTTGATACATGGAACCTTTTCTTCTTAATCTTATATCTGTAAGCACAAAAATAGATTTAGACTTAAAAGTGTAAAGTCTCCATGGAACTAAAGAAGTATAGTTTATTCTGCATCAGAAACTAACTCTAGTTTAAGATGGACTATTCCAAAATAACTAACATGCATTGAGTCCACTGAAATTTAGAGAACAATGATGTAACTCCATTCATGGAGAGTGAGGAAGTCCTGGCCTCGTGGCCCTGCTGCCTGCTGTATCCATACATGTGTTAGCAGCCAGCTTTTGTGACCTCTGCAACCAAGTTCTGACCTTATCACTTTCAGAAATGCAATGCCACTTAAGGTTGGCATATTCCATCCCAGTAACACCATTTGACAGAAAGATGGCACCAGATAGAAAGCCTCTTCTCCCACATTCCCTAGCTCCCTAGCAATCTGATTGCCCCTTTCCTTGGCAGCTGCCATTTCAATACTTTATAATCCTTTGTCTATTTTAAGGCTGCCCCTTGACTTCCTGATCCCCAACCGAAAGTATCCTGAAGGGAGGAAGAAAGGAAAGGGAGACACAGACTGGGGAGACTGGGGTGGCTGTGGGTTCTGTCTCCTTCAGGTGACTGGAACTGATTTCCTGGCTCCCCCTCTTCAGCCTCTCCAAGTTAGCAGAACTGCTCTGATAAGTCCAGGGCAGGGGTGAATAAACAAATCACTCCTCAATTGTAACACTTTTATAATCAAATTAGGGCCTAAAAGCAAATTCATCTCCTTGGATTTAGGTAAGAGAAGGTGACTTTATAAACTCAAGCTTCGCTTTATAAACTTATCAAGCACTAGTTTTTGCTCTGGACAGCTGTGGAAGCCAGCCTCTCTGCAAGGTGTGAATATGAGCTGATTTCCTTCCAGATGCTATTCTTTTATTCCAATGTCAGAAAGATGTGTGAGTATTATATAACATTATGTAACTCTACCATGCACCCTTGTGCTGACAATTAGAAGTTGTTTACTTCTCAAGGACTTAATTACAGATTTATTTTTCAGGCCTCAGATGAGGACATGACCAGGACTAAATTAGACAAGAGATTTAAGGTCCTGAGATCTATCCTGTCAGGCCCCCAATATAATCTACTTACAGCTATGACAACCATTCATTCATTTAGAAACTTTAAAAAAAATCACCACCCATGATATAACTTTAAATGCTTTCGAATTTAATCCCTTTGGGTATTTATATATTTTCTTCTCTCATCCCTCCAAAGCTAATCTCGGAGTTGTGAGAATCTGGGAACTTGGGCAAAGGAGAAAGCAACCACGCCAATGAAAGTCTCAGTTCATGACGTCAACTCAAAGTGATGGTACCTTTTGGGTTGTATTGGCCTAGCTCAGATCATAAAAACCACATGAATAATAAAATGCAAAACGTTGGCATTCTGAATGTGAAAATTCTACAATGTCATGAACACGTTCTGGATGTTAATAGCCGTTATAGCCGTTTCTCTACCCCCCACCCACCCACCCCCCTTTCTGAGGTTCTTTTTTTTTTGCCAGCTTCCCAGCCCCCCCAACCCCCACCTTTCTGAGAACACACCTGGATCGTTCTTGCTCTGCCCTAGACAGACTGGGCCCTGGCTCTGAGCACAACGCATTCTCTGGTGCACCCACCATCCTCCCCTTCCCTGCCCTCCTAGCCCACCGCACTTAAGGTCATTCAACCTGGCTTCTTCCTTAGGAGAAGCAGGACTCAGTGTCTAGATCTGCTGTGAAGTGTCCTCCAGCCACTAGCACCCACCTCCTCCATTCCTGCCAGCCGCCAGCGCCCAGGCTGGCCAGGTCCACTCTGGATCAGGACGACTCTACACACACACACCACACACACACTCACACACACTCACACACACACACACACACACACACACAGCTTGAGAGAACCAGTCTCCCAGCCCAAGTTCTCCAACCCCAGCCGACCCGCTGTCCCCTCGCAGTGCGCGTCAGCGCTGGAGAGCACCGCGGCCGACCCTGCGGCGAGCAGCCCCGCGGGGGAGAGAGGTGTGCGGGGTGCCGAGCGGAGCCAGAGGTAGCCTAGGGGGAGCCTAGCGCCGAGGGAGCTTTGGGAGCGGAATGCTGGAGCGAGTGGGGACTGCAGAAGGGGGCGGGGACCGCGTGGGAGCCGGGCACGGCGAGGGGCGCGGGGAAAAGGGCCCCGGGGCGCGCGTTGCGGACGGCGGGTGCCGGGGAGAGGCGCTGGCAGGACGCTCGGCCTCCGACTCCCCAAATCCGCTCGCCGCGGGGAGGAGGAGGGGTGGATTGCGGGGAGTTGGGGGGCCGGATCGGGGGCGTGCCCTCGCCGCGATTGGCTACCGGAGCCTGACGCGCGGCCCGGGGGCCGGCGTGGGGAGGTGGGAGCGGGGTGGGGTGGGTGTTGGGTGCGGGAGCCGCGGGCCCGGCGCGCTCAGAACCATGCTGAGGTCCCGGCGGCTCTGCCAGCAGCGGCAGCGGCTCCTGCAGCAGCAGCGGCGGCGGCGGCGGCGGCGACAGCGCTCGGCTGCGGCGGGGAAGGCGCCCCGAGCCCATGCCTCCGGCTCCGCGCCGCGGCTGCCCTGACCCGGCCGCGACCTCCTCGCGCGGGGCCCGCCGCCCCGGGCTTCTGGGGTGTTCCCCAACCACGGCCCAGCCCCGCCACACCCCCCGCCCCCGGCCTCCGCAGCTCGGCATGGGCGCGGGGGCGCTCGCCCTGGGCGCCTCCGAACCCTGTAACCTGTCGTCCGCCGCGCCGCTGCCCGACGGCGCGGCCACCGCGGCGCGGCTGCTGGTGCCCGCGTCGCCGCCCGCCTCGCTGCTGCCCCCGGCCAGCGAGGGCCCGGCGCCGCTGTCGCAGCAGTGGACGGCCGGCATGGGCCTGCTGATGGCGCTCATCGTGCTGCTCATCGTGGCGGGCAACGTGCTGGTGATCGTGGCCATCGCCAAGACGCCGCGGCTGCAGACGCTCACCAACCTCTTCATCATGTCCCTGGCCAGCGCCGACCTGGTCATGGGGCTGCTGGTGGTGCCGTTCGGGGCCACCATCGTGGTGTGGGGACGCTGGGAGTACGGCTCTTTCTTCTGCGAGCTCTGGACCTCGGTGGACGTGCTGTGCGTCACGGCCAGCATCGAGACCCTGTGTGTCATCGCCCTGGACCGCTACCTGGCCATCACGTCGCCCTTCCGCTACCAGAGCCTGCTGACGCGCGCGCGGGCGCGGGCGCTCGTGTGCACCGTGTGGGCCATCTCGGCCCTGGTGTCCTTCCTGCCCATCCTCATGCACTGGTGGCGGGCCGAGAGCGACGAGGCGCGCCGCTGCTACAACGACCCCAAGTGTTGCGATTTCGTCACCAACCGGGCCTACGCCATCGCCTCGTCCGTCGTCTCCTTCTACGTCCCCCTGTGCATCATGGCCTTCGTGTACCTGCGGGTGTTCCGCGAGGCCCAGAAGCAGGTGAAGAAGATCGACAGCTGCGAGCGCCGCTTCCTCAGCGGCCCCGCGCGGCAGCCCGAGCCGGCGTCCTCCGAGCCGTCGCCGGGGCCCCCGCGCCCCGCCGCGGCCGCCGCCGCCGCCGCCGACTCGATGGCCAACGGGCGCACCAGCAAGCGCCGGCCCTCGCGCCTCGTGGCCCTGCGCGAGCAGAAGGCGCTCAAGACCCTGGGCATCATCATGGGCGTGTTCACACTCTGCTGGCTGCCCTTCTTCCTGGCCAACGTGGTGAAGGCCTTCCACCGCGACCTGGTGCCCGACCGCCTCTTCGTCTTCTTCAACTGGCTGGGCTACGCCAACTCGGCCTTCAACCCCATCATCTACTGCCGCAGCCCCGACTTCCGCAAGGCCTTCCAGCGCCTGCTGTGCTGCGCGCGCCGGGCCGCCCGCCGGCGCCGCCACGCCGCGCACGGGGACCGGCCCCGCGCCTCGGGCTGCCTGGCGGGAACCGGGCCGCCGCCGTCTCCCGGGGCCGCCTCGGACGACGACGAGGACGACGACGTCGGGGCCGCGCCGCCCGTGCGCCTGCTGGAGCCCTGGGCCGGCTGCAACGGCGGCGGCGCGGCGACGGCGGACAGCGACTCCAGCCTGGATGAGCCCGGCCGTCCAGGCTTCGCCTCGGAATCCAAGGTGTAGGGCGGGCCGGGCTCGGGACCCGGGCGCCGCGCCTCCCGCCTCGGTCCCGGGGAGCGGAGCCCGCCGAGGCGCCCCGAAGGACTTCCGGGGAGGGGGGGAAGCGGAGATCTGTGTTTACCCACGACCGAAAGCAGGTGAACTCCAAGCCCACGAACCTCGTCGCAACCATCCTAGACGAACAGAAAAGCCACGGGGCCGCTGCGCGGAAAGTCTGGGGAGGGCTGCGGAGTGGCGAGCCGGGCCCCCGGGGTCTTTCCGCGCGCGTTCCGCCTTCTTTCGTGCGCGCGCGCGCGATGCAGCTTTAGATATTTTCTTTTTCCCAGGTGAGTTTCTGACACTTTCCGCAAGGGCCCGAGTGGAAATCGCATGGGTAAGGGGAAATTAGGTTTAGCAACTTAGCTCCTATTCCCGTCTTCTTCTTACAGAGAGAGGGAGGGAGAGGGAGGGAGAGAGAGGAAAGAGGAGAGAGGAAAGAGAGAGAGAGAGAGAGAAGAGAGAGAGAGAGAGAGAGAGAGAGGAGAGAGAGAGAGGAGAGAGAGTGAGAGGAGAGAGAGAGAGAGAGAGAGAGAGAGAGAGAGAGAGAGAGAGAGAGAGGAGAGAGAGTGAGAGAGAGAGAGAGAGAGAGAGAGAGAGAGAGAGAGAGAGAGAGAGAGAGAGAGAGAGAGAGAGAGAGAGAGAGAGAGGACAAATTGTCAGGACGTGTTTCCTTTTGCTTTCCAGAGAAACTACATTTTAATTACCAAATAATTACTTCTCCAGTTCTTAAAGCAAAGAGAATGAATGGATGTAAAAAAAAAAATCGTGTTTCAGAACTGTTAAGCTATTCTTAAAACATCACCTCGCTTTCCTTCTGTAGGGCAAACCCCATCCCCTGTGCCCCTCCGTGGTCTGGCTAAGAGTTTTCTACCTCACCCTGTGCATCCTGCACAGCAAGATAGAAAGACTTGTTTATATTAAACAGCTTATTTATGTATTAATATTAGTTGGAAGGACCAGTCTCTGAGTCTCTCTCTGTGACAAGTGACTCTGTCAATAGAAGACAGGACAGAAAAAGAAAGGAGGAGGAAAAGAAAATAGGAAAACAGTTCCGGTTACTGCACATACAGATAAAACCAAGACTAATAAAACAGAAGTGGCTCAAAATGTCTTTTTTTTGTGCACAGTGTCGAGTAATTGTAAAAATCCACAAGGTGTTTCTTGCACACACACACACAAACTATTTTTAATGGGGTGGGGAAGTGGGTAGATCTTTAAAACTGAAATAAAATTAAAACTCGACTTCTATTATCTATTACATTATGGTTAATGATTTATTGGGAAATTACCTTTTTATACTCTTTTATCATGGTACTGTAATTGTATCCACATAAATATAATTATCTTATGGATTTTTATTATTTTTTTAATGTCCAAGTGACCACGTGAATCTGATGGTAAAACTTAGCACTTGTGTATAAATTTTATTTCTTCTTGTGTGTTTTACCAAGTATTTATACCCTGGTGCAACTAACTACTTGTGTGAGGAAATGGTCCATGTGCAATAAATACCAATGAGGCACAATCAAGATTACCGCGTATCTGTCAGGGGTCATTAATAATGGAAAAGACAGTTTGTTGTGTTCAGAATACATACTGGATTTCTCATAGAACCCTTTTAATAGCTTCTCATGACTCAATAACATAGCAAAATGTGTCTAGACCAAATAAGGCATTCACCTACTGAGAGTTGCCGATTTGCCCTAAATTTTCACAGCCAGAGTCAAGGTATTCCAGACTACTTGTAGGCGCATTCAAGATACCATCTGCTGCACTTGGCTTACAAAGCAACATTTGGGATTATATATCTTATGAAAAAGGAAGGAAGGAAGGCAAGGAAGGAGGGAAGAAAAGGAGGGAGGGAAAGAAAAGAAGGGAGAGTAGTGATGGATCCAGGTAACTCAGCTGCAGCTTAGCCCAGAAACAAAGGAGGAAGACCTAACAATCTGTTGTCTACTTGAAATGCAGTAAGTCACTTCCATAGCTTGTTTTCCAATTTTTTAAAAAAAAAATCACAGCCACAGTTGATCAGTGTGTGCAGATTTCTCCAACAGTTGTTTAGAGTGAAAACAAAACTTTGACAACAAAGCAAAGATTTATAGGAGTGCTTCTGAAGTAAACGTTATCTGTCTTGTATAAGTAAATAGTTTTAGCAGAAGCTCTGGGTTAAAAATCCAGGTTAAGGTAAAAGTAAATGTGACATTATTTATCTTCTTTACAATGTGATGACAGACATTTTATCAAGTTGATTCCTGAGAGGAAGTATAGTGACATTCCATCATGAGACTAATTGCACATTCTCCAGAATGCATTTACTTAATATATGTAAAGAAAACTCTTCATTTTTCAACCATATAGTTAAACCAATGTCCAAAATTTGGGTTCAGGCTATACTCTAGATAATAATAGATAACTAGATAATTCACTACTAGGGAAGGTCAGGTCTGGTCACATCTTTCATAGTGGAATGTCCTAAAGCCCCAAGGAACTTTCTTTTCTGAAGACTATAGCTGGAGAAGCCAGCAGAAGGTAATATGAACAACAGAATTTCAACAAAAGTTGTTACAAAGCTACCCTCTTTCTCCAGTAAAGCAAGAAAAATAAAATAGACAGGCTCGAAGGGGATTAAGATGCTAAATACTGAAACATTCTGGAGAATCTAAAATGCCTCTCAAGATGAATATCACTGTAATTTCTCCAAGAACCAGCATGTATTCTTTCTTCTTCCTTTCCTGTGAGTATGGCATTTTGTTAGAGACTTTGCTCCTCTTTAAACACCAAAAACAACAACTAAGATTTAGTGTCTGATGAACACAGAAGAGTATCAGAATAATGCTTTATTTTCCCCAATTTCCTGACTTATTTAATCTGTCCAGGTAAGTCTTCACATTTTAGTGTGAAAAAAATCTTCCCATCCCTGAATGTGTATACAGTCCCATCAACCTTCAGGTCTTAAATCACAAATGTTCTTTTCAAATGTAGGAGCAAATTGGATGATTTGCTTAGTGGACAGGTTCATCCACTTTATTCATTCTCTTTACTGAATTAGAGGAAATCACTGTAATATTGGAACTTGATTATACATGTTCATAGGGGATAGAAACAATTTTTTATCTGAAAGAGACTATGTCAGTGATTCTGAATTACTCATAAAAAATGTTTTGTATTGTTTTAGAGAAAAATTGACTTTGATATACACTAGGATATGTGTATATCACATATCCTGCCAGTCTCAAAAGCTTTGGCAGGCCAGGTGCTAGTGGCTCACATCTGTAATCCTAGCTGCTCAAAGCCAGCCATGGCAGGAAAGTCTGTGAGAGTCTCATCACGAATTAACCACCAGAACACCTGAAGTGGTTCTGTGGCTCAAAGCTTTAAATGAAAAGGCTCGGGGACAAGAGCTTCGTTCCTAAGTTCAAACAATAAAGCAAACAACAACAGCCACAAAACTGGTAGTTATGAGGAGGGAGTTGCTAGTCTTATGTACCACAGAAATGAACTACCAAAAATGGTTAATGAAGGCCAGGGAAGCCACCCTTGTCCATAGATTTATGTGTACCAAGATACCACCAAAGAACAGGGCCTTGAAATCAAGGCAATGAACTAACATGCAATCCGTTTTCATTGACCTGCTCCACTGGAAATTATGTTTCAGTTGAGCATTGTAAAGCTTTCTAATAATAAGCAATCAAAAGTTGATAATAGAATCTAAATTCTCCCTCCAGTATACCAATCAGTACAACATACAACTTAGACGCCTTGATACCAAACTTGTGTTCTGGCCTAGGATTTCTTTGGAACTAGAATTATTAATAACTTGTAAGTGGCAATTATGAAATCTTTTCTCGTTAAGCATTTTTTCCTAACTTATTTTAATTTCACATTTTGTGGCATGTGCTGACTTCCTCTGATAATATGTAAAGTTGCCAGGAGCAAATTCTGCATCTGAAGCCTCCAAGTAATATTCACATTTTAAGTTTTTAGCAAGAGCTTTTAAGAGAGGTTCTAAAAGAAATTTATGTTTAACTTTTGCTTCTCATTGTAAAAGACTTTTTATTTTCTTTTTAAAATATCTGGACCTGTTTATTCTTTTTTTTTTTTTTTTGCCAGTCCTGGGCTTGGACTCAGGGCCTGAGCACTGTCCTTGGACTTTCTCAAGGCTAGAGCTCTACCACTTGAGCCTCAGCACCATTTCCAGCTTTTTTTTTTCTTCTATATGTGGTACCGAGGAATCGAACCCCGGTCTTCATGCGTGCTAGGCAAGCACTTTAACCACTAGGCCAAACTCCCGGTCCCTGGACCTGTTTATTCTTTTGAAGAAAAAAATAAATCAAAATGTAAGCAGGAATTCAAATTCAATACATTGCACAAATGATGTAGTTTTATTTGTACATTTCTGGCATTATGCACTGAGAAATACTAATTCTTCTGACTCTCTGCCAATTTTTTACTAATCAAAATGGAGAAGATATGCACTGTTTGGATTATACCTAAAAATAGTTATGCTACAGTCACATCAGCAAATGGAATTAAATTAATTTCTCTTTCTTCCCCTTCACACACACCTTCCATGTTATTTAAATTTCCATCTAGAATATTGCTTCTTAAATCTCATTTTTGATTCACTGTGACCCAAATAGCATTCCACTTGGCAATGCATTTGAAGCAAGCTTCATTTTTAGCACTTTCCAGGCAATATCACTCCCCCCAAATACACATGTTTACCCAGCTTTCATTTAGAGTCTCTACTAGAAAGCCTCTATAATATAATCACAGAGGTATTATTACTATAAATAGAATCTTTGTGGATTAATTTACTGTACCAATGGTCTTTGTGTTTGGGGGGGGGTGGAGGAAGGGAGATGGTTTCTGAATCCATCAGATTCAGCCATTTGTTCCTAAAGCAGACAAGAGGCTTCTAAATCCAGTTGCTCTAATGACATTCAGAAAGGAAAAGAAAAGAACAAAAGAAAGGAAACAACAACAAAAAATGCACACACAAAACCAGCTACCCTGAGAAGATCACATCAGGCTGCTTAGTAGAACATGATCTTTCTGGTCACATTAGCAACACCCAAGAAAGTGTAAGAAGTAATTGCCTTTAAACTCGACCTTCACTCAGATGTTGGGCAAAGATCACATTTCCACCTTCCCATGCCAGTCCTGTGGAACTACCACACTCACAGTTATTGTGGTGGGTTTTTTTTTTTCCATTCTTGAATGAGCTTGCATTCTTGAAGAGTTTGAAACATCTAGAGCACTTAGTTCTAGATAAATTCTCTCCAGAGTTCAATTTTCTTCCCAGCACTTTCCTGAGCATTTCAACATTTTGTAGCACACAAATTCTTTCTCCCATTTCTTCTCCCCTCCCCTTGCTCATAGCTGCTAATTTGTAGTACATGACACAGCACTTACCTGTGATGCATTTTAAATGTCATGTTTGTATTTCTTCCTGAAAATTTCAATGTTGCTCAGAATTATCTGGAAACTCCTAGCAGAAAAAAAAATAAATTATTGTTTGTACTTTTCTTAAAAGTTCTTCATGATAGGCTTTCTATTTAGGGCATCAGGCCATCTCCATGGGCTTTATTACTCTGGGAAATCCACCGCATTACCACATAACATGGGCTTTGTTGGTATCTTGGTTGCAGAGGGTGGCATGAATTGGTAGACCTTTAACTCTGTAAATTAAAGTACTTCACTAGTTACAATTAACTAGCTGATCTGTGGGAATGGTGGGTGCTCTTGAAAAAGCAAAAAAAAAAAACAAAAAAAAAAAACTTGTTCAGGCAGATGATCCACATTGGCTGCTCTGGCTCCTTATGGAATTTTAATTCCCACTGTGCCTTATGACCTTGGGGACGACAGACTGTTTCTTTGTTAATCAGGTTTCTACCCACAAAGCTCGATGGTAGGCTTTGCTTGTAAATCCCTTTGAGATGCACTGTTAAACAGAATTCTCTGCAAAGTTTATCTTTTCCAATACTTCCTCTTGACCTTTCCCTTTCCTAGCAACTCCACCCACAAAAAAAAATCCCTTAAAAAAAAGAAATAAAGAACTACTAAGAATAGCAAAAAAAAAAAACCTATATAATACCCTCATGCATTTGAACAAAAAAATCTGTCATTTTCTATTGCTCTTAAAATTTCACAGAAACCACAACTGAATAAAATAATCTTCTCAAACATCGGATTAAAAAACCTGTTTGCTATGTGCTTTGCAAAAGCAATTGTTCAGTGACTCCTAATTCACAGCTACACCGAGAGAAGTAAATCAATTTGGAAAGTTACCTCTACAATTTTGTATTGAGTTGTAAAAAGCTAATAACTATTTAGTTTGTTCTCTCTTTTCTTGGGGGGGGGGGGCTAGCAATTCAGGGATGGAAAGTGCTGAAAGACACAGGAGTTTATATTTTGATTGACTTTCTTTTGTAGGGTATCAGGTTTCTTTGTTCCCAATTTAATAAACAGTGGCAAAGCTACAAGAATTGGCTGACTTAAACTGTTAGGTTACCTATTAGGAACTCACCCACAATCTTTCAGTCCTTGTGAACAAGGCTTTTGCAAAGTAAATATTAATAGATGCTCCAATAACATTTTGTACCCTATGGACGATTTGTTTTAAGCCATTATAGGTAACATTGTCGTAAAATGCTCTTTTTCAAGAACTTACTGTGCTCAAATGATTTTGTGATCAATCCTGAGATAATGATTTTTCCCCCTTTTCTTAAAATAGGCATTGCTAAGTGAAACGGAATACCTCAGGAAAATTGTGGTCAGTGGCATATGATGGATCCATATCTAATTGATAATCCCCCTGTCCTCTTGCAGGTTTAGGTTTGGATATCATGTTTATGCAAGTGGAGGTTGAAACCCAGCCCCACAAGGCTGATGAGATTCAGTCTGAAGTTTAAAGACCTGGTCTACTATATTGTAGCCTGTTGCACATGTTGCCTTTACAGTAAACCTGAATGCTTTATGGTGTTTTCCTTTTGGTCTTGGTTTTGCCAGTCAGAGGGCTTTGAACTCAGGGTCTTCACTAGGCCGATTTGTGCAAAGCAGGCAGGCACTTTACCACTTGAGCTGTACCTCTTTAAGCTGTTTGCTGCTTATTTGGAGATAAGAATTTCAAGGGCTTTAATGCATGGGCTGGATTTAACCCATGATCCTCAGATCTCAACGTCCTAAGCAGAATTAAAGGCACGAACCACTAGCATCCTGTCTTCATGGAGTTTAGTTTCACGGTTCGTCTCGGCAACATGTGGACATAAGACAGGGCCACCCTTGTGTTCAGGAATCTTACCTGTGATAAATAGGAAGGTAGGCCACTCGCCCCCAAAACACACACTTACCACAAGGAAATAATTCTATTTGCACTCACTAGCAACTTCACAACCTCCATGGTTTCTGTTGTTAATTAGGAATCATCTCTAGTAACAAGGACTCTTCCTAGCTAGAAATGAGAACACAACATGGAACAAAATTTTCATCAGCTCTGTCCCTGGTCTGGTAGCATCCTTCTCCCTGGAATTGGGCTGGTAACTTTGGTCAATGTCACACACACACACATTTAAGTGTAACATGAATATGAATACATTTTTACAATACTGCAGAATTGTCTTGCAAGTACAGGATGAAATAGGCAGTACTGTATCAATTTCTTTCAAGCATGCAAATACAACCCCCTGTCCAAGGGCACATGTATACAACTCTCCTCACATCTTGTGCAACAAATCTATCATTTTGCATTAGTTGTTATCAGAAAATACCGGAAGAGCTTAACTATTAGAGCATTCTTATGATAAGTTCTCTATAAGCCCAGGTTGCCCACCAGAGCCTTCTTTAACACATGGGCCTTTAGGGAACTCTTACATTCCAGACTGGAGCAAAGCCTAACTAGAGCTGCATAATACAAGCAGTTGTGACATCTGCTTTGTTTCCTTTGCAAATCTACACTGATGCTTCCAGAGAAAGAAGATGTAACGTGTCAAATCTCTAGGTACCTGGGACAGTCTCTGGTAGGAGAAACAAAAAATTGTGATTCAATATTTTGTGTGTATCTGGGGGCTGGTGGCTCATACCTGTAATCCTAGCTATTCAGGAGGCTGAGATCTAAGGACCGTGGCTCAAAGCCAGCCCAAGCATGAGAGTCAGTGACTTACCTCCAAATAACCACCAGAAAACAGAAAGTGGTGCAGTGGTAGAGCATCAGCCTTGAGCTGAAGAGCTCAAGGACAGTGCTCAGGCTCAGAGTTCAAGTCTCACAATCGGCCCCCCTCCCCCTTCAAAAAAAAACCCTTGGTGTGTGTGTGTGTGTGTGTGTGTGTGTGTGTGTGTACTCACACATGTGCAGGCATGTACCAGTACTGGGGCTTGAGCTCATGACCTCCAGCTCTTACTTGACTATTTCACTGAAGACTGGCACTCTGTCACTTGAGCCACACCTCCACTTCTGGGTATCTCTTCCTTTGCTTTCTTGGAGGGTCGGGGGTAAAGTGGAGGAGATATTGAAGGTTGAATTCGAGGTTTTATGCTTGCTAGGCCAGCACTCCGTGACTTGCGCTTCTGTAGTAAGCTGACTGATTCCTCAGGGTTTATAGCCTAGCTAGATCTATAGTATTTTATTTCTATTACCGAAACAGGGTTGTTCTCCAGGCATTCTGTGTGGAGCTTCAGCCTGGGAAAGTGACGGCTGTGCAAGGCGGGTTGCTACAAGACCATCCAGGGACATGGCCACAGGGGATTTCTAAGCTCTGTGTCTTAAACACTCAACCCTGTTTGCTATGAATGCATTCTTGTGCATTCATCCTTGAGAGATACAAAATCAAAAAGCCCTTCCATAATTCACAGTGTAGCTGCCACAATACCTGTTGTACGTGGCTAGACTTTCCTCACTTAGGGCTGATGATTATAATGAAAAGTTCATGGCAAGAATGAGATCAGAAGAAAGAACTGGATGCAGATTCATCCATGTATCCCTCACTCCTGTCACCTGCGAATTGCCAAGTTTTTTGGTTCTGAAACGGATACTCTTTTCTCCCCTAGATTTGGCTTGGAGTCTTGGATGGACAGGGCTAACATTTCACTGTCTCCTTTTCTATGTCATCAATAGTCATGAGACCTCTTCTATCCCATCCCACATTCTTCCTTTGGAGACAATGCTTCGGAAAGCCATGCAATCTTGATGACCTGGCTGTCTCTTCAGGAGTCTTCATATCTCTACCACATCCCTTATGAGTGAGTTGTTTGAGACCAGAGAGAAAGAAGGATATTGTGTAGCCTTCCCTATAACTTTCCATAGAAAAGCTCCTGGTTCTGTCTCTACCTTACTGGAAGCAGGTATTTGACTCTGCCAACCTTGCTAACCGAAATAGCATTATTTCCATTTCATTCAATGACATTCTCTTCCTGAAAGGCATCAAACATTTGTCTAGCCAGCATTCAAATCTTTCTTTCTGCAATTTGCCTATCAGATGAATTTAACTCTGAGTGCAGAGTTCAGCTAACCGTGTTTCTGAAAATGACACCCTTTTAACAGGGTCATTCTAGTCTGGAATTTTGGCCAGGTGACTGACCATAGAATTATGTACATGAGAAGAGAAAAATGACTTTTGAAATGGTACTTAGGGACTGACTTCAACCTCACACATTTAGAATTACAACTACAGAGCCAAATTTGAAACTTGTGACACAAAAGAGGATCACAGTCTTAGACTTCTCATTTGCAAGCAATATGTAATTACATATTGCCACTGTATTATATTGTGGGTCAATTTATGATGAGTTATTCACTTATCTCCTAGTTCCTGAGCTCTATAGAGTAGGTAACAAGATAGTCTTCACACTCAGGCAGGTATTCTTTTCTGTTGCTGCTGTTTATTTTTGTATATATGCATTTATTTTTATTATTCTATAATCATTATATATATATTTATTTTTGGAGTTCAATGTGATATACATATTACTTCCTGAAATGATTACAGCAAGCTAATTAACATGATTTTCCTTTCTTTGCGATAGGACAGAATTTAAAAATCTACTTTTGTACCAACTTTGAAATTTAAGAAATGCTATTACTAACTGTAGTGCCATGTGACAGATCAACAGGACTTCCATTTCACTGAAGATTTCTAGCATTAGTTTTTCTTAGATGCCATGTATGAGGGAGGTCAGAAAGTATTTGTGTTTTGATCAGTGACTACTCTTGCCTGTTTCTTTTACTTGTATTTTGTAAGCTTTAATAGAGAGACAAATAAAACAAGTACTTTTAAAACTTTCACTTAGAAATCTGAGAAAATGTTTTGTTTCTTTCTAAAAGTGACCATAGAAGCTTACAAAAGTTGCATACTGAAAATATCAAAGTTAATATAACACACACATATTAGACAAAATACATACATGAGCTAGGTCTACAAACTCCTATCCAAGATCCTATGGGGCCAAGTATGTTTCAAGATTCAGAATTTTTTGTTTAATTTAAGGAAGGTAATATGCTATCTTAGATATTATATGACCTCCTTAAACAAGGTCCAGGTCAGATTTCTATAATCAAACATTATTGTCTTGACTGTGAAATGTGTGATTACTCCTACTAAGTAGATACATAATGGCTATAAATAGCCTCATGCCAGTCCAACGCAAATTTTGCTGCCAAATGAGTTCAAGTAAGGTCACGTTAACTGCCAAATGAGTTAATGGAAAAAGTCTATTTTCCAAGCTTTCTGTATTTGGGAATCTTCGATATGAAACTGCAGACCTGTGTGAAAGAATGTTCCTTTATAGAATGTCATCGACTGATCAGGGATGAACATGAACCATATACCCAGTAAGTATATTATATCAGTGAATAATATTATTCAATGAAGGCATAAAATAAAGGCAATGCACAGTAACTAAGGTTGCATCATATTATTGGATACTAACTGCCAGAAATGTAGTAGTGATTGATAGTCAACAATTTATTTTTTTGAAATCGTCAACAGTTAATATATTAAATAGCCCATCTTTTTCTTGCCATAGACAACTTATCAGCTAAGAAAGTAGCCCAAATAATGGTATGTAGAAAACTCAGAATGGAACAGGCCATTATCTTCTATCCTTGAGTCACCAGCTCTGTCAAGATTATAAAAGAAGGAACTGGAGGAGCGGCCCAAATGGTAGGGCACCAGGCTTGAACAAAAGGCCAAGTAAGATCATAAGAGCCTGAATTCGAGCTTCAATACTGGCACGTGCGTGCACGCACACACACACACACACACACACAGCTTGGAAATGAAAAACAGTTATAATCTTCCCCCCTCCTTCAAGGACGATTTGCAGACACCTCAAGGGTCCACTAAGGACTCCTATTTCACATGATGGTCATAATGGAACAGAAAGCAGATACTCTTATGTATGTGTATATGTGTGCATGCATACATATGCACCCCCCCCCCAAGCACACACAGGCATGGATGCACATGCACTAGGCCTTGAACTTTAGGCTTTATGCTCTCCCTTTGCTTTTTGCTCAAGCCTGACACTTTAGCACTTAAGCCACACCTCTAATTCTAGTATTTTGCTGATTAATTTAAGACAAGAATCACAAGAACTTTTCTACTTGGGTCTGGCTTCGAACCACAATCCTCAAATCTCAGACTACTAAGCAGCTGGATCTACAGGTGTGAGCCACCAGTGCCTGGCTACGTTTTTAAATTTCACAGCAATCTTCATACTGCAGAGAGCTTCTTTATTTTAAGCTGTCTCATAAATTGACTGTGGTCATATGCTTCAGTACCTCCTGTGACATTTATCTCAATTGGCAATTTTCTATGCAATATTTATAAGATAAATATTTCTGAACTAGTGTGATCCTTTGTCTTTGTCATAAAGACTGAAGAAAGGAAAGGGAGTGACATTTTTTAAAAGTTTTTTTGTTTGTAGTTTTATATCTCATGCCAGGCAAAACTCTGAAGTTGAGGGGAGGATGGGGAGGGGAGGGGGAGGAGGGTGAAAAGGAAATCCTTTAGGGAAAACCATAACATTTCTTACTAGTAACTATATCAAGCATCAATTTTCAATTTGACATTAACTGGAAAAGGAAATGATGAAGTAAATTTTCTAAGCATTGGGTTGGCACTAGGGGGAATGGGGAAGAAAAGATTTAGATTAGTCCCTGGTGTTTAATCACAATTTTGATTGAACAGTATTAGGCAGAATTTCTTTTCTTTGAAGTTTTGGGGAGTCTGATGGGAGAGGAATCTGGGATTTTGCAGTTCCCTCTGCTCTTATCTGAACTGTTCACAGTGTCCTTTCAGCCTAAGTATCTAAAAGAGGTTCATCCGCAGCAGCACCTACACAGAACCACTAAAGGAACTCCCAGGTCACGTTAGGAAGACTCATTTCTGTTTGTTGGAAAAGTTAAGTGAGCAAGGACTCCCACAGGGATGGACAGGAAAACTTCCAGTCTCTTTCCATTCAGGCTGGTGAAATGGAACATACGCTGAGCCCCACCTAGAGTCTCCCACTGTCACTTAGCAGCATCCAACTGCCCACCATATTGTTTTCTGTACAAAGATTGGATCAGGAGAAGGCCAAATAGGCTGGACAAAAGCCCAGTGGCTCCTTGCTCATTGTGCAATATTGTGTATCAGGCTCTACAACTAGACTGTGGCTGTGTCAGCTCAGAGCTTGAAGAAGTGAGGGGCAGCTCCTCTTGAGATCAAGTGGCCAAACAGTGTGCAGGTTTTCCCCTCCCATTGTAATTTTTGAAGACAACTTCTTCTTCCTCACTAAGGAGAAAAACTCCTCATCATAATAACGAATATACTTGGCTGGCTTCTTTGCTCCTGTGCTAGTTACATACCACCAAAGCATATTTGAACAGAAATATTGTACACCAAGCCAAGGAAGCCAGTCTCCAAAAGCCACATATTCTACTACTACACTCATAGGAAAATGGTGACGCACTGTTGGCTGATGGGAATATTCTTGTGTGATTTCGTGGCAGTGTGAGCATCATCGAGTATAATTACAGAAAGGAAGATGCTGTGATGTCTCTGGGTGATACCAGCTCAGGGGACCACCATAGAACTTATGATCTGTCATTGACCAAAGCTTCATTAGGAGCACAGGAGCTGCTCCAGAATAGGAAAAGCCATGATACAGAATGTGGGAGAGTGGCTGCCAGAAGCTGGGAAGGAGGAATAAAGAGAAACTGTCTAGTGGATATAGAGCAGTGGCTATGGAGTTTCTTTTCAGGGTAATTAAAATGTCACAATGATGATAGCTGGATGACCTTTGAATGTATGAGACGTCACCAAATCACTTTAGAATAGTTAAAATGGGGAATTTCATTATGTGTTTAGCACACATTGGGTCTTTCCACTATGTTGTTTGGAATTTATTTAGATAAAATCTTATTAAAAGGTCTTTTAACAAAAGAGAGAAAGTGGAAGGAAAAATACTATGGCTTAACCAATGGTCCAGTTTGTTTGGGGGCAGAGTTTAAAATGAGCAAAGCAGAACCACCTGAGCTGATGTGGTTCCCTCAGTGTATGCAGAGGGAAGTTAGGCTTCTGTGGTAATGTGGTCTTGGACAGACAGCTAGATGGAAGTCTGGTTCTGCTAAAGCTGTTGGCTTTGTGACTTAGTCTCTGACCTTCTGTTTCTACATCAATAAAATGGGACTAAAAGATCAAATGCAGGAGTTCTCAAAACACTACCAGAACACTAGTTGGTACAGCAAACCCAAATTTTGAGAAGAAACACTATCCTGAGTAAATCTTAGTGGCTTAAAAGGAGGAAGTGCAAATAGCTCTTTATATGATTTTAGGATGTGGGAAACAAGTGATTCTCTGCAGAAAACTGGTAGTACTTGTAACATAATACTGGAGGAGGCTGGGAGTTTGGCCTAGTGGTAGAGTGCTTGCCTAGCGTGCACAAAGACCCAGGTTTGATTCCTCGGTACCACATACATAGAAAAAGCTGGAAGTAGTGCTGAGGCTCAAGCGGTGGAGCTCTAGCCTTGAGAAAGCCCAAGGACAGTGCTCAGGCCCTGAGCTCAAGCCCAGGACTGGCAAAAAAAAATACTGAAGGACTAGTGAGCATCCAGTGCAAGGATCTTCTGCCAAGTCCTCCCTCCCTCCTTTCCTTTCTCCCTCCCTTCCTTTGTTCCTTTCTTCCTTTTTGCCCTTCTTCTTGTTTTTCTTCTTTCCTTTCTCAGGACTAAGGAAGAGCCTAGGATCTCATGAATGCAAGTGTTAAACCAAATCTTGACAAGTAAATGGTTGTTTGCAAAGCAAGCTGTTTGCCTGTTGTCTGGGTTAAATTACCCTCTAAGTATCTTCTAAAGTAAACTGCCAGTTAAAATTTAATGCTTTGCAGTTTTAATTCTCCTAAGGGAAGAGTTTCTAGAACAAATAACTAAGTCACCCTAACACAGGAATTTTCTGTTGAGGTATCCATTCAGGTCTCAAGTTCCACCAGCGCTCAGAGTTCCTAAAGATGCTGTGGTCATCTTGTGAAGCACAGAGCCCAAGCATCCAGTCAGTCCATTTCTTCCCAGATTCAATGCCATTCCCACCCAAATCTTGCTTCTGGATAGTGGATCTCAGCCACATCTAGAACCTTCTAAAACAACACCCTTCCTGCACCTGACATGGGATTGGACTATGGAATCCATAGACTAGTGCTTCTCCAATAAAATATCCCAAGTCTTTTCACAACCCTGAAGTAAGTTTCTTTATGTTGTTTTCCTGTATTTTCCTTTGTTCCTTATCTTCTGATAGGGCTAGGGAGAAGTGTTAATAAATCTGCTTGTCCAGAAGATCATTGAGTCTGACCTTTTCACAGAATGACTGTGGGTCCTGCACAGAGGGTTGGCCATAGGAAACTACAGATAGATTTTTCAGGCTCAAAGCTTCCGAGCTGTTTAATGAGACACCCAGAAATTTAGGGTTTAAAAAAAGTCTTTTCATTTCTTTTCTTCCTTGTTTTTTTTCTATTTTCTATCAGCACCCAGTAATACTCCAGAGGGATTTGTTGTGGTAATTCCATAGACATGTACAATATATTTTGAGTAAGTTCATCCCTCTCTTCTAGGGCCTTAATCCCACCTTCTTCTTCCTCTCCACTTTTTGATATGGTAGGTTAGTGAGCTTCATTATGCTATCTTCATTCATACTCACACAAAAACACACATGAACTCAAACATAAATAACAAAATTTGGTTAGACGTTAATACACCCTGTAATTTATTTTCCCCTCCCCCCTCCATTGATTTTTTCCATCCAGCCACCCAAAGTGCTTTTACAATCACATCCATTACCAATGTTACCATTTGATTTGATCATCTGAATGTGATCAGACCCAAGTTCTCATTCTTGACTCGTGGCTTCTTCTGCCCCACGGTGCAGTACAAGTGACGTGGGCAGCCACTCCTCCCCTTCAAACTGATTGAGTACCACAGTTTTTGTTCCTGCTCCAGCATTTACTTGTATATACGAAATGCTTTTCTGACCTGCAGAATCATTTGCATCATATGACAGGTTACACCCATGGAGTGAAAGGACGAGTAGTCACTCCTACTTCGGACATTCCTAATGGGGGCATCAGAATCAGCCTCCAGAGCAGGCGTTGGGATCTGAGTGGGTTCTGAGAGCCTCTGTCCCCAGTAAGTTTCAGAAGGTAATTTTGTGTTTGGTAACTAAAATATTGAATGTGTGAAGCCTATGACAAGGCCCTTGACAAGCTCTGATAAACAGTAACCATCCTACTTTTCTTCAGGGGTCAGGTATTCCTTAAAGGCAAACTCAATTGCTTTCTAAAAAGCTTTGCACATATATCAAGTTAATCAATTATATATATATATATGTAAAATCAACTATATGTGTGTATGTGTATATATAGTTTGTATACAAAGGGGCTACCATTCAACATGTTTAGTTTATATATTTTTTAAAATCAAGAAATATCTATTGAGCCCCAAGCAGAGAAGCTAGAGGTACTGTATGAGGATTTGGAAGCACAGAACTTCTATTCTGGTTCCAGGGAGCTGGAGGCCTGGAGGAGGAAACCATCAACATATGTCTCTAATTCAATTATGTAGGGCTAGCTGGAGAATTCCAAAGAGGCAGCAAGTTCTAAAACTGGAGGAGGGGGCACAGTCAAGGAAAGTACTATCCAGAAGTATCAATGAGTTGGAACTGGGATGATAATTTTTTTTGCCAGGATAAAAGGAGGCATTCCCAACAGAGTAGGACAACTTTCAATGACATGTAAACTAGAAAGAGCTGGATGTCTTAGGAAAACAGCAGGAAATTTGCATGACTGTCACATAAAGCTGCAGTCTACAGCTCAGGGGAGGAATCGTAAACAGGCAAAGGCTGGACTAGGAAGGAGTTGCTGCAACTTAACACCACTGTAAAACCAGAGCAGGACCACTCCTTTGAGTGATATATATATACATATATACATATATATACATATATATGTATATATATATATATATGTGGTTTGAAGGCCTGAGGTCTAATGCAGACATACAAGGAAAGTCTCTCCAGTAACTGGGATGATAGATTTGCAGTCCAGCGTAGGGTTAGAGACAGAAATGAGGAGCTGTTGGACCACCTCTAAAGAGAAATTTTAAGAAGTTTCTAGTAATCACTAGCAACAAATGCATTAGGAAATAAAGATGGGAATGGGATACATAATGAGGAAGGGACAGTTATTTGACAGATTTTTAAGACTATTCTTCAACCCACATCACTATATTTCTTAAATCTTTATAGATAAATATCACTTCATGTGTGTGCATCCCCCTCTGTGGCACTGATCTTGAACTTGGGGCTCAGGCACTGTCCCTTTGCTTTTCCACTTCCGCTACAGCTCCACTTCTGGCTTTTTAATGGTTAATTGGAGACAGGAATCTCATGAAATTTCTAGCCTAGGCTGGCTTCAAACCACAATCCTCTAATCTCAGCCTCCTGAGTAACTAGGATCACAGGTGCAAGCCCCTGGGACCAAACTAAACATCTTTTATTTATAGCGCAATTCAGATGTTACACAATAACAACTAAGAACATATAGATTCTATTATTATTTCTTTTTGGTAGTTCCGGGAGTTAGACTCAGGGCTTTGCCCATGCTAGGCAGGTACTCTGCTATTGAGCTTCATCCTGAGTCCCTAGATTCTAGTCCACGTATGATATGCACATGTCATGCACAGAGCCCATTCATCATTCTCAAGGATGATGGTACATTCAGTTCCAAGTGAGGTGAGATGCCAGAGAATAGCTAAGGAAAGGTTCTGGTTTGCTTGGAAATTGTCGTTTGCTGTCCTCAAATGCCCAGCTACTGCACAACTTTCACCTCCATCACTGCAAGAATGTATTTGGCACGCAAGACCTGATATCAGGCAGACAACATATTTCTTACTTTAGAAGTGCAACTGGTAGAATAAAGAGCCTGAGAACCGGAATTGCTGCCAGAAATAGCAGGGCAAACTCACCCACTTCCAAGAAGGTCACTCAGATGGAGAGCAGGGCGCAGGCAGATTGAAGCGGATTCTTGGCACCCATCACCTCCATGTCTGCCTGTTGCATAACTGGCAGCACTCAGTCCCCTTGATTGGGAGGAGTGTGTTGACCTGGCATTTTCTGTTCCCCTTGGTTGTACCATTTTCCAACCGCATCATAATAATCACTGCTTAGCAGCAACCTTCCCTGATGAGTGAAGCACCTTTCTCTCTCTCTCTCTCTTTTTTTACAGCTACCTGTTGAGAATCCTATTTTTAACAAACAATTATAATCTAAGAGCTGTCATCTGTCAGCTTTTAAACATTTGTTAAAAATAGGAGCCCTAGACATGTAGTCATTAGACAATAGAAAGCCAGAAACAAAAGAAAACGCAACAACAGCAGGAGACGTGCATCTGAATTCGTTACTGGAGCTCGGCTGGGAAAGCTATAGCCAGTTGTCAGTCCTGAGATGGGAAGGCCATTGTCTCACACAGAGGCAGCCCCAATGACCTTGAGGAAACTGCATCCTTGTCGGCCCTCTCTTCCTATCCATAAAGTAGAGCAGCACTGCCTTTATATCTTTCCCCAGACCTGTCATAACAGAGGACTTGGAATAACTGCATAATATCATAAGAATGATGAATAACTCAAATGGAGATTTCTTTGGGCGGCAACATGGGAGATTTCTTTGGGAGACAACAGCAAATATTTTCCTGGCAATTTCCTTATTTTACTTCGTACTGAGCAGACCACCATTTCATCACACCACTTGAGGTGAGAGGATACTGGGCAATGAAGAATATGCATGACCACATTTTGCTGATGAGGAATTGTATAACTTCCTCAAGAATGCATGGCTGAACTGACTGCATGACAAACTTACACCTGTAATCCTAGCTACACAGGGACCTGAGATCTGCAAACCATGGTTTGAAGCAGGCCTGGGCAGGTAAATCCATGAGGCTTTTCTCTCCAATTAACCAACCACCAGAAAGCCAGAAATGAGGAATGAGCCTTGAATGAAATAGCTAAGGGACAATACCTGGACCCAAGTTCAAGCCCCAGGATACCTCTACCCATACACAGAGGAATGTAAAGTTGGGGAATGGCCATATGTGGCCTTAAGTATCCAGATACTTTTTTTTTTTGCCAGTCCTGGGACCTAAACTCAGGGTCTGGGCACTGTCCTTGGACACTGTTTGCTCAAAGATAGTGCTCTGCCACTTGAGCCACAGTGCCACTTCTGGCCTTTTCTGAGTATGCAGTACGGAGGAATTGAACCTAGGGCTTCGTGCATGCTAGGCAAGCACTCTACCAGTAGGCTACACTCCCTGCCTCCAGATGCTTTCTTTAGAAGCCACCGTGTTTGCCACTTTCCTGGAATGTGCCCATTCTCTTCCATCTATGACCCTGGGATGCCCTTTGAAAGAGCTCACGGGGAGTGCCAGGTGCTTCCCAGATGCTGGGCTCTTGATTCCACCACACTTGGTCAGGTGGGTGGTGGCAGCTCCCCTTGTGATCAAGAGCAAAACTCTCCAGATCGCTGTCAAGTGTAGGCTGGTGGGGGCAGGGAGGGAAGGGGCATTATGATACTATGGACTACATTGTTCCTGACTCAGGATCCTGCCTTGGATAATTGTGGACACTCGGATGTAAAGACCTGCAAGCAAGACTCATCTACATAGGTTAATTAAAGATCATATTTAGCATTTAATAATGCCTTCTGTTTTCATACAATTTTCTTTTCAGGCCTGTGACTGCTTCTTTCTCTTGTCCTGCAGGATGGATTATATGTTTTTCTTCTAAAGCAGGTCTTGCTCTCATAGTATTTTTCCACCATTTCCCCTGACACAGGGAAATCCACAGGATCCTAGGACATGGTAGACTATTAAGTTCAATTGGGCAGAAGAACTATAAATAGCGATGACTGCATGTTGGATTTCACATCAGCATCCACCTGGGAAGGGGAAGAGTCCTGTTCATTGACAATCATTTAGAAAGGATTATAAAGTGTCTCTGAGATGGTAATTGTTAGGTGTTTATTGAAGCTTATCTATACACCTATGCAGACTATTAAAATTCAACTATATTACTAAAGGACTTCTAGTCTGACTGTACTCAAAAGGCTAAAAGAAAACATGATATTATATATATACATATATATGGGCATATATATCCAAGTGTTTGAAGGTGTTAGATGTGATTTGATTGATGACAGTTTCTTGTGAAGTCCTATTTCAGACACATAAAGAATTAAGGGAGCTATTATTTTCCCCCACCACTAAAACTCAAAGCAAAGTCCATAATTTCTTATGGGAAGCAATGATGTCATGTTTCACCAGTCTGGGGTTTCTCTTTGGTATTTAGGGTTGGCTCTGAATAGCTTTGAAATTTACAAAGAAAGGCAGTTATGAACAGGTAGTTTTGTGACAAAAAAAAATTAGCTTCCTATTACCTAGTTGCCATTTAGATACTATTTTGTGAGTTCATTATCTAGGATAACACTATTGTTTGCAGAGTTTTACTTTGGGAACCCAATTTTGGCACCCTCTCTCTCTCAGGAAATGCATCTTTTGGGGATATCAGTCCACAGAGAGAATTGTCAGGGTCGCCTAGGAAGACTGTTTCTGAAACTTGACAGCCACCATCAGATTTTGAGGAAGGAAGACAAGTGCCACGAGTGAGAACTGACGGAGGCCTTCTGAATTCCTTTCTCCGTTCACAGAGCTGTAGATAAGTTTTTCCATGGAGCAGTCCAACCTCTGTCGCTTCAAGACCTGCTTTTTTTTTTTTTTTAAACAAGTCAGTAAACTAACTGGAACTTCTGTCAGATCTGGTGTCTCTGTATAAATGGGTGCAAATTTAACTTGACACATTAATTTCTTTCTAAAAAAACAATTTATATTCATAGAATCAATGGAATCCTAGAGTTGGAAGGTCCTTAACAGTGACCAATTCCAAACTCCAATCTCATGCTTGATTTGCTCATTTCTAAAGAAGTTTATTTTCCAGAATAGCTGCTCTGAAGTCCCGGGTTGGGTCCTTCACACGTCCCCTTATCTCATCAGGATAAGTTGGTATGAGCACCACTCCATCAGCAATTCTTTGTGCTGGCTCATGTAACTAGATTCTGAGTGATGAGGAAAGTAGAGAGTTTTAAAATCCTTTATGTTTCCATGTACTGGTAGCTCATGCCTATAATCATAGCTACTCAGGAGACTGAGATCTGAAGATTACAAGTTCAAACCAGCCCAGGAAGGAAAGGCCATGACACTTATCTCAGTGAATGACCTAAAAACTGAAAGTAGAGCTGTGGATCAAAATGGTAGAGCTTTGAGCAAAAATGTTCAGGAATAGCATCCAGACCCTCAGTTCAAGCCCCATGACACCACCACCACCAACAAATCCTGTATTTTAAGATAGATCCTAAGATGTGTTATTTTGATCTCCATAGGGAAAGACTGCAGCTCAGCAACACTAAGGGGACAGAATGCAAATCCAAGCCAGTAGGCTGTGAAGTCTACACCTAGAATCTCTTCTTACCATACCACGCTACTTGAATCCAAGAAAGAATTGAGAGGTAGCAATACATTTTTTTCATTTTAATTTTATTATCAAAGTAATGCATAGTGGGGTTACAGTCACATTTGTCAGATAGTAGGCACATTACTTCTCACACATTGATATCCCTTCTTATGTTTTTGTCCCCATTTCTCTCCTCCCATCCTCTCCCAATCATCTCATTTCCCCCCTTCCCATTCCTATTTCAAATAAACATATACACAATCTGATATGGTTACTGTATCTACTTTTTTCTTTTTTTGCCAGTTGTGGGGACTGAACTCAGGGTCTGAGCACTGTCCTTGGGCTTTCTCAAGGCTACAGCTCTATCACATGAGCCACAGCACCACTTCCAGCTTTTTTCTATGTATGTGGTATGGAGGAATTGAACTCAGATCTTCATGCATGTTAGGCAAGCACTCTTACCACTAGGCAGAACTCCTGGCCCGGTAGCAATAACTTTTAAGAAAGATTTAAAATATGTTATTAATATGAGGAACCATAAACTAATTTTATGCTATTAATACAAGGAACCATAAACTAATTTAACTTAAACACCAGAAAGCTATAGGTTCTTTTCATCTGTATCTTTATATTTTTCTAATCCCTACAGAAAACACCAATGGTTATGGTTTTACTTTAAATCTCCTCTAAATATATGCTGAACCAAAAAGTCCCCCTGCCAGCTACCCATAACAGGAGGAACAGTTGAAATCACAGGACTGGAAAAGTAGCCATGAAGGCAGAAACAGGCAGCCAAACAACAGAACGTGAAGGCTCAAAACCTAGGAGCAGGAACAGAGAATTTGTCCCAGCAAACATGTGCTGGGAAAACAAGATGAAGTGGGGGAGGGGGAGATGCTCATGGTTTAGATTGCTGTAAGTAGGAGATCAAGAAAAAATTCAACTTTGGGTCATCCAATGTCTGGTAAAATAAAAGCTCTTACCTTCCCAGTGACTAAAACAGCTAACAGAATCTCGGCTTCGGCTGCAGACAGAAACAGGGGGAAGAGATGTGCCTTCAAAATTCAGTCTCAATCAGCAACTTAGGCTGAAACAGTGACAGTTATTTGTCATTTACTTCCCTGTGGTTGGTTCGTATTCCAAATCTTTTACAAAGTGAAGTAAAACTTGATAGGGAGGTAAGTCTCTTATGGAAATGCTAGTCTTTAGTTTTTTGAGGAACCTCCAAACTGATTTCCATAGTGGTTGTGCTAGTTGACATTCCCACCAACAGTGTACTAGCTTTCCTTTATCTCCACATCCTCACCAGAATTTGCTATCGTTTGTATTCTTGAGAAGGACCGTGCTGACTGGAGTTGGTGACTTCTGGAGTTGTTGACTTTTTTTTTTTTTTTTTTTTTTGCCAGTCCTGGGGCTTGAACTTAGGGCCTGGGCACTGTCCTTGAGCTTCTTTGTGTTCAAGGCTAGTGCTCTAACACTTGAGCCACAATTGCACTGCTGACTTTTTCTGAGTTGTTTATTGGAGATAAGAATCTCATGGGCTTTTCTGCCAAGGTTGGCTTTGAACTTCAACCTCATACCTCCGCCTTCTGAGAAGCTTCAGGCATGAGCTACCAGCACCTGGCACTGTTGAGTCTTTTAAGCTCCCTATCTATTCCAGTTATTATTGATCCCTTGTCAGATGCATAGCTGGCAAAGTCTTATCTTACATTTTAACAAGTACCCTTTGAAAATTTGCAATGATTACTAATCAACATACCCACTGATGCTTTTACTTTGTGGAACTATTTTGTTCACATGGTGCTTGAAGGATGAAAGGCATGCTTTCCCCTCTCCAACCCTCATCCTACAAATCTGACTCAACTCCCTTTTCATGGAATTTCATGGCTTGCTTCATTTCAGTCCTATCCTGTCTTAGAGTTTGTAATTTCTCAATACTGAGACCAATTCTTTTTCCACTGCTTATGCCATGTACAGTAGTGTTCTTGAGAGAGGGCCCATTGACCTTACTTTCCTTGTGGTTTTTCTCTCATTATTCCATTGCAAAGCAACATTTTTTAAGAGACCTCATGCAGGCAAATGGGAGTTGACCAAAAGGAATACAACAATGTTTTGGAGTCTCAAGGTTTGTGATGTAAACACCCCAGTTTGTTTTTAAAAGATTTTTAAAAAATCCACTGTATAAATACACATATTTACATAATTTCCAAAACATGTACTTTGAAGCCACAGCCCTTCTAGACTTACTATTGTAAGGAACCAGTCCCGTGCAAATGGTGTAAATGTGGTTCTTCCAGTTTGAATTCCAACACACAGGTTACTTTTGTCATTTCTCAAATTTGGTAAGAGCTAGAGCTCAGCAGCTGTGCTTTCCCATCTTACTCCAGAGAAAGCATTATAAGCCTGTCACCTGGGATTTAGAAGGAAAAAGATTCCAACATCTCGATAAACTTGATTTGAGCAATTTTACCACAGTAATTGGAGTGAGATGAACATTTGCAGGCTTCGACTTTGGGCTCTTGTTCTTCCTTTCTATTTCCCTGTCAGCTCTCCAACCAAGGCAGTGGGTATTTTAGTAGATGGCAACAAAGACAATACAAATGACTGTGTATGTGGAGTGTATCATCAATATCTGAGTGGTTATTTTGTTGGTTTGCTCTACACTAAAAGAAGGGCAGGGCAGACAGCAATTTGACAGTTTCTTCATTTCAGCCTCATTTTCAGGTGGAGCAGAGCATCTAAAGGAGACATCTCTGGGCATCTCCTACTGCCAAAAGCAATGAAAATTCAGGAACCAGGTCACTAGAGACCTTATGGCCAAGCTCTCTGCCAATCTTGACAGGATATTTTGCTTGCTTCTTCAAGCATCCTTTCTGAGCTTTCAAGAGTCTGGGTCATTTGCTGGTATCTTCTGGGATTTCCTATTTGACTGAAGACTCACTTGATGGATTTTCAGTTTCTATTACAATTATCTTTATTACCTTTAACTATTGCTTCTTTTACAGTTCATTTTACTGATGTTTTCTCTTCATTTTCATGCATTGAAAATGAAGACTAGAGCGGAAAAAAAAAAACAAAAAAGAAAGGCAGGATCTCAAGGAAGGGTGGGGCAGGTGCCATTTATCTTTCCCTTCCCCATGAGCTCTGATTCCTTCAGTCCTGCCCTGTCTGTCAGTAAATCTTTCATTCTTCCAACTAGCCCCCTCGACCTTGAAGAGAGTCCTCTGGGAGAGATTTTTAGTCTCACACCTAAAATCATTATTCTTGGCAGCTCAGTAAAGATAGATTACAATATTCCCTCTTGGGAGCTGTAATGCCAGCCCCCAAAGATGGTTTACTGAGGCCTGTAACTACTCTCTTATCTCCAGATGAGTAAGCTTACCAATTAAAATTCTTGATTTCTCATTTGCATAACTTTCTCACACTGAGGTGACTGAGGAGAAATGTTGGACTGTCTCTTTCCATCCGTCAGAAATATAGGATGTAATCTCTGGCCCCAAAGTCATCTCTGACAGCCTGTGACCATGGAGCATGCATATATTTATACAAGAAGAAAATATAAATAGCTTTGAAGGAGAATAATGGGGCCAGTAAATAGTGTTGGAGCCCAGGAAAAGGGAGAGAAGACCATAGCCTGGGGTGGGCAGAATGTTCTTATTTATCAAAGTGGGACTTATAGCCATCTGGTAAGGTTTTTTTATTTGTTTTGTTTGTTTGCTTGTTTTTAGCCAGACCTGGGGCTTGAACCCAGGGCCTAGGCACAGTCCTTGGGTTTGCTCAAGGCTAGTGCTCTATCAATTGAACCACAACACCACTTCTGGCTTTTTTTGTGTATGTGGTATTGATGAATTGAGCCCAGGACTTCATGCATACTAGTCAAGCACTCTACCACACCCCCATGAATTAAACTGGTGAGCTTTAAGTGTACCTAGCTGCATGTGCCCATTCCTTTGCAGCACTGGTTTTTACCAAGGGACAGTTGTGCTCCCCAGGGGACTTCTGAGATAATGTCTGGAGATACTTTCAGTTATCATAAATGGTTGGGGGAGGGGCTACCAGTATCTCATGGGTAGGGGCCAACATGTCAATCAATGACAAGGCAGAGAACCTACCTTAGAAGGTCATATGGAAAATTCAAGATGTGGGCCACCCTGAAGAGGATGGGAGCTGTGTGAGCTCCATCACATTTAGACTGAAAAGCTGGACGTGGCGAATTGTTCTCAAGGCTGTTCTTGATGCTCAGCGTGCACCCGTGTTCATACACTCAAGACCTCCAGAGTCTTACATGCCATGATCTGCTCGCACTCAGGGAGAGGCCTATGCTATGGCTAACTTTGCTATTTGGCTCTTCACTTCCATGAATATCTGGCATGTCAAGCCTTCCTCTGAGTTTGTCTGAGTGACGAGACTTTCTATTCTTAAATTTTAAACTCAAGAGGGCTGGGAGTTTGGCTGGGAGTGGTTGCCTTGTATGCGCGAAGACCCAGGGTTTGATCCCCTGGTACCACATATATAGAAAAAAGCCGGAAGTGGTGCTGAGGCTCAAGTGGTAGAGTTCTAGCCTTGAGAAAGTCCAAGGACAGTGCTCATGCCCTGAGCTCAAGCCCAAGACTGGCAAAAAAAAAAAAAAATTAGCTCAAGATGTGTGTGCTCGCATTTTTGAGAATGGTAACTATTGATTACCCCAAAGCATCTTTCCCTCACTCCCTTCCTTCCCCCTGCATCTCAATTTTCTACTGTGAAATTTGATTCCAAGAGGCCCAGCTGATGACCACACCTATAGGAGCCTCTTCGTTTTCCCCTCCAGAAACCCTTGATTATCAATCTGCTGTGAAAGCATTTGTGAAAGCATTTGTGATGCGTGGGATCTGGCAGCTCACACCTGTAATCCTCTCTACTCAGGAAGTGGAGATGGAGATCGGGAGGTGCCTAGTTTGAGGCCCGTGCAGACTGACCAGAGCTCCTATCTCAACCAAAAAAAGCTGAAAATGTGATCTGCTCTTGTCACCCCAGTTATAGAGAAGTGTAAACAGAAGGATCTCAGTGCAACTGAAAGACCTTATCTCAAAGATAATTAAGGTAGGAAGGGTTGAGGGTGAGGCTCAAGTGTAAGGTACCTGCCTCATAAGCACAAAGCCCTCATTTCAAACCCTAGTACCATAAAACGTTATCCATGAGCCATCTGTTTGCATGAAAGGCATACATTTATTTGAGAACTTTTACCTCCAAATATTGCCCTCAAATTTAAGGATTAACAAGACTACATGATCTACTTAGGAAGAATTTGGCTCCCTTTGAAAATCATCTTGAACATTCGTGTAATTTTTTATTTGGGTTTTCGCTGAAATTCAGAAATGGGGCCCTTTCCATATCCTGTTTGAGACCCAGGAAGTTCGTCTTCTGAATGGCTATAGGAAAAGCATGAAGGCAGAAAAATAAGTGACCACTCACTTGCTAGATCCAAATACTACTCTGAAATTTCTTCCCATTTCCTTATCATTGATTTATTAAATGCCTATTGTGTGCTACAGCCTGTGGTAATAGCAAAGAGGTTGTGGAGTCCTTCTCAACAATCACTCTTAAATCGGTAGTTAGCTAGCTGAGAGTTTACACAGCCTGCACCCATAGCTCTGGACAGATTTACATCCTTAGAGCTGACTTGCATATGTTAGGCTTTAAGTAAACATTTTGCTAATGAACTGACGGAACACAGAGTGCTTCTCTAACTCTCCATGATAAAGGAAAGTCTCTCCATATTCCTAGCTCACTTGGAGAACAGTGCCTTTGTAAAAGACAGTGACAATGTGCAACAGAACAGGCATCACAGAATTGTTATGTAAATTTTTAAAGGTGCTCTCTGTCTCTGTCTCTCTGTCTCTCTGTCTCTGTCTTTCTCTGTCTCTCTCTCTCTCTGTGGTCATCTCATTGTAGACTCTATTACTACTAAAAGTAAGCTAGCTCTCCGATGAACACTGGTTAGAGACCGCACGTTGGCGACGAGGAGGAAAAGGGCATGATGTAACTGAAGTGATCAAGGGTGTGTGAACCCACAGGTCACATTTGGTCCATCCTGGAGTCGAATGCAAGTAAGAAATAGTCTGAATGATCTCTGTCCTCAAACACCACCTACACCCTCCAGGCTTCCAAACCCCATTCTGCCCCAAGTGTTTTCTATTCAGCCTTTGGATGCGGGAAGTAAAAAAAAAAAAAAAAAAAAAAAAAAAAAAACAGAAAAGGAAAATGGAAGACAGGCACATATGGGGCTCTGGCAGGACCAGAGCTCTCTCTGTCTCTTGGGAGAGCAGTGACAAAGGTGCAGCTTTCCTCACCTATCTGTACTCAGGTCACCTGGCATTTATTATGTGTTATAGACTGGGGAGTTTTAGGCTTCTCTTCTGGTTAATCATTGTGTGGCACCTGTCACAGAGCATCTTGGTCAGGCCACTCCGAAGAGATTCCAGCCACTGACCTACAACCTAATGGTTCTCTAATTGGTGTTTCTAGCTCAGTGAAGCATGCAGTTTCCAGTGATCAAAGGCACTTCTCTTCTCCTCCCTCCCCTACCCACAGTCCGTAGAAACCCTTAGTCACCATAAGGTGGCCAGGCATGACTTTCTTTCTCATTCACTTGTGGTCAACTGCAAACCAGTGACCTAGAGAGAAGTCACTGCCTCCCAGGAGCAGCGCTAGGCAGCTGGTGCTATCAGTGGAAAGCATGTTATTTTAAGAAACAGAAAACTGTCGGGGCAGGAAAGCTCCTACTATTTGGAATAAATCTTATCACAAAATGAAATGCGTAGGCCAACTATGGTGGCTCATGTCTATAATCCCAGCTGCCCGGAAGGTGGAACGATCCGACTTCCAAGGATCAACCCAGGGAAAACTGTGAGACCCTATCCAGAACACAGTCTAAAGGAGAGAAAAAAAAGGTGCTTGTTGAAAGAAGTAGGAATAAAGGAAGTTCCAGCATATGACTCAAATCCTTGGCAAATGATGCTGAATATTTTGTCGGACACAGTAGCAGAAATTCTGTACTAAGTGAGCCATTATTTGAAGTACTCTCATGAAAGGACACAAAAAAAGAAACGTTTGCCACTCTGGCCACTGGTGTAGTGATTTTAGCAGTTGTTTCAGGAAGTTAGTTTGACTTGGAAACAGTAGTTTTGGAGAAGCACCAGATTTCATGGTTCTTGTCCTGACACTGACATAAAACTGAGCAAACAGCATTAAAGTTGAATGACATCATTTTGAGAAATGGTTACTGGAACTGCCTCTCAGTCACCTTCATTCTCTTCCAACCTCCATCTACCTTGCATATTAAAGTAACCTTCCTAAAATACTCACACAGCCCTCTTTTACTCATGCATCTACAATAGTGCCCCCCCAAGTGTAGCTCAAAAAGTCAGGGCTCTGTAGAGCGATGGAAAGCTCTTCTAGATGCGTTCTTTGCAACGTTAGGAAGTGAAGTCCAGAAAAGATATATACTACATGTAGTCATTTGGCTGATGACAGAAATAAGAGGGAGAACCACAAATCCAGGGTGGGGTTTCTCTTCTGAGTTTTTCCAGATTTAGTTCTTTCAATAAATACGCAAAACACAATTTAACGCTTCATTCTTTTTTAAAGTTATTTTTATATTTATTTATTTATTTATTTATCTATTTAGCCAGTCCTGGGGCTTGAACTCAGGGCCTAAATACTATCCTTGGGCTTTCTGAAGGGTAGAGCTCTACCACTTGAGCCACAGCACCACTTCTGGCTTTTTCTATATTTGTGGTACCAAGGAATCGAACCTGGGTCTTCGTGCATGCTAGGCAAGCACTCTACCAGTTGGCCACGCTCCCGGCCCTAACCCTTCGTTCTTATGGATTATTCTGCATAGCAGTTCTAATTCCCCCTCATATCTGGACGGAGACCTTTCCCACACTTGCTCTCTGTGCCTGTTCTAGTCTACTTCTCAACTTTGGACGTTCAAAGAGGAAAGAATTGCTCAGATCCCAGGGAAATGCCGCTAAAAGGACCCTGGGAGAAGAAATAGGGTCTTGATAGTTATAAGTTACAGGAAGGATAGTCTATCACCAAACAGAACGGGCCAAGATACAAAAGCCAGAGTTCATACAATGGAAACTTCAGAGGTTAAAATGCAGTCATCTTTGAGTTTTGCTGATGCATCTGATTCCAGTCCAGTCTCACAGGGTTCCCCTGGCTTCCTCTCTGACTTATCTCCCCCAGCTCCACCCACTCCATTCTGCAGAGGATGTTCTGGAACCCTCAGCATGTACTTCTTTTACTCATTCGCTCATTTTGACAACATCACCTATCACCTCTGTCACCTCACCCATCGACTAAAAGAAACTCAAGGTTGGTCCTCGGCCCCCATGAGCATCTGTGGTCCAAGTTCTGTGTTCATTGCCTGCGGTAACTCTCCTGCCCCTGCAGACCTATGCTTTATAGTTGCACTTAAACATAACTGAGCTCCTTCATTTTCACTTACATTCAATTTTTGTTCTTTCCACTTTCTTCCTTCAACTTAAAAAATGATTAGAACATTCCTGTGTTTGACCAGAGGCTTAATTTTCTGCCTGTTTGCTAGCTTACTAAACAGTGTGGGGCAATATGAGCAGTAGAGTTGTTTCAGGATTGACTAATGATAAATAGTTCGTTAGAAACTACATGTAACAGGGACCACTGGGTGGTTTTAATGGGTCATGCTATCCAAAGTCCGAGGAGCCCAGCCTTGGACAGATGGGGAGGTGGAGGTAGGAAGACCTATGGCTATCCAAGAGCATTCACTCAGATGGCAGCTTTGGGATGCACCAGGGGAAGGCATTCCATGTGGACACTGTTCTGTGGCACTCTGTGTGAGGAATCTTGTCCCTGGGCTTTAAGCTTGACATTGTAGGAGCTGGTGAAGGCATTTTAGAAGCAAAACCTACAAAGTGAACTCTCTAGAATATCTTTGCAATATCTAGACTATTCTTCCTCTGTGGTCAAGGCTGCAGGAAGGAAGAACGAGCTGACCCTCAGAGTTCAAGACAGCTCTGTGCACACATATTTCTTCGGTACAAATAGGGCACCTGCTTTTGAGAAATCTGGCCAGGGAAATGCAGCCAACACAGCTTCTCCGTAGAGAACAGATAAGAATGATATGACTCATTAAACAAATCATTCTGAGAAAAGGGCTTTAGTTAGCACAGTATATTTGTTTCCTTTTTAATTATATTTATCAGTCATAATAATCATTAACAATTTATTTACATAATTGGCTGCCACTTGCAAAAACCAGGACCAAAAGACAAACTACTTTGATGACCATTGCCAAAGATATTACCTTGAAATTACAGAGCTCTGTTTCTTCCAAGAAACTCAGATGCAATTCCATAGTTAAACATGCTTCTTTTCTCTCCACTGAAAAAAAAGGAGGAAAATGATCATGGGTTCTTGGTTAGCATCTCTGGTTGTGCTTTTCCAGTGTCTCTTACCAGCACTGCCTAGTAGATTATGCCATTGGCAGGAATGGTTTCCAAGGAGACAGCTCAACCTATTAGCCTGGGGATACTGAAATACAGCTCCGCTGCTATCCAGGTCCCTCCCTAGAGCCTTCAAAATCATCTCACCGGAAAGGGGAATGCCAGTGGATGAGATTTCCCTCCTGTTGAAAATGCCTTTCTAACCTCCTCATGCAATTAGAGAAACATGAAATCAGCATCAGTACCTGTCTTTGCCTAAGCCTGCTTATAATAAGATGAAATGCCTACCTCCAAACTACAGCATGACATACAGACCAAACTATTGCCTATTATTTTCACCCTCTTTCCAGAACCTCCTTAAAGGAGAGTTATTTTGCTCATGCATTATGTGCAGAGCAAGATACAAGATGCGAATGTAGTGAGAGGCACTTGGCATGATACATCAGTTCTATGTAATAAACCACTAAAGAAGCCAGGCTGACAGTCAGTGACTTATAAAAACCACCATATTAGTAGTTCAGAACTCAGCAGGTCACAGGTCAGGCCGAGACTGGCTAGAGTTGTTTTTGTTGTGGTTGTTGTTTTCCCTGTTGTCTGTGCCTGGAGCCCCTCATGATATATTTTCCAGATCATCTAGGATTAGGGATTGGATACAGCCTCGTGCATCTTTCAGAGGCTCGTGTCAACTGTCACCTGGGTCCCGTGTTTCTCCACAAGAACACAATGTCCTGCAATGAACGGCAAATCCCAATATGCAAGCTTCTTTCAGACTTCCTCTTACATCATATTTGCTGGCATCCTACTGAGTTTTTCCCATGGTCAAACTCAGAGTCACCATAAGGGGAGGGTATCAAGGGCAAACTGTAGAAGTCCATGAGGACAGTAAGGATAATGATCTACTACCCGCAGTCTTATTAGGAGTTAGGCTCTGTGCGTTAAAGTCAAATGCACAACCTGGATGTGGCAGCATAGGTCTGTAATCCCGGCACTTGTAAAGTTGGGGTGAGAGGATTGAGAGTTCCAGGCCAGCCTAGGTTACACAGATAAACTCTGTCTCAAAATAGTGCAAGGCCTGCTCTAATTTATCAAGGCTCCCAAACCAGAATTCTCTCTCTCTCTTCTCTCTGCCCTCTCCAGTCAAGTCCTGATTGACAATTCGTACCAAACTTGGGCCAACTCAGGTATATTCAAGTCCTCTGAACTCCAAGTCTGGCATCCATTTTGTTCTTGGCTAGTAACCTAGTTGGCTTGTTTTATATTTTTAATGAGCCTGAAAATATAGGAAAATATAATGTGTCTGATACAAGATAGAAACACTACATAGAATAAGCAATTTTTAAAGTCCTATAATCCCTCTTTCATAATCTAGCCTTGTAGAATTTTTTTCTTCTGAAGATGTCCCGGCAGTATCGGAATGCCCAAATCCTCTTCATTTCCTTCTCAGAACTTCAAAGCAGCAGGAATTCTTCTGCAAAAGTGGCAGAGGAAGCTGTCCAGCCTCTGCCATGCTCTGGGGCTCCTGTCTAATCTCTCCCAGTCTGGGTTTACTAACTTCAGATATTAGAACAGGGTCCCCTCTGTGACACCGGGACTGGGTACAAACGGCCCTGCAGTTTGGTGTTCACTGCAGGGAACTCCACTTTTCATAGACACAATTGGAGTGATTCTGAGATCTTGCCATTGTCTTCATAAAGCCCCAGGTGGACAGCTCCACCTTCCAGGGATGGCTGGGCGCCCCGCAGTCGCTCTCCAAACTCATCCATATCACATCCACTGCCTTCCCTGGCTGCTGTGGCCCAGGCTGGCTTCAGGGAACCTATCTTCTGCCTGATCTAGGGACACCACGTACTTGTTTCCTAGTAAGGGTTGAATTTACCCTTTCTAGGAAGATCCTCACTATCCCTGCAAACAACATTCCAGCACTTTGGAGTATGTCCTCTTCTAACAGCTTTGCTTCAGTTTCAGTCTCCCTCCCCCCACCCCGTGTCTTTTGGACATGGCATTTCTCTTTATTAAACTCACCCCCTAATCTCTTCTAATCTCCTAGCTGGTTCTGGGAGAATGTCTCAGTCTTCTTCCTGTCTATCACTGATTTCTATTTCTGTGGTATCTGGAGCCCCTCTGGGGTTTGCAGTTTGTCAATCACAGTTTTTCTCTCCATGATCACCCCTGCTCTCAAGTGTCTATCTCAAGGTTACCTGGATCACTTTTCCCTGCTGTCCAGGCTTCTTAAATCATATAGAAAACACAAATTAGAACTTCTTTACCTTAGTCTCTTTCTTGGAGAGACATTTGCTCCATTCCTGGGTTAGAACCCTTCCTTGTTTTTACTTCTATTTTTTCAAATTATATTTCAATTGATGAATAAAATTGTATGTTTCTTGTGTGCAACGGGGTATTTTGAATTACATAAGCTTTAAAGAATAGCTGTATCTAGCTAATTTGCATATGTATTAACCATTTTGGTGGTGGGGGTGAGAATATCTCTTAGTGGTTTTCCAGAACGTAACAAAACGCATCATCTTAACTGTTGTCACAATGCCATACAACATAGTTCATAAGCGTCTTCCCCCTCTTAACTGATTTTACAGCCCTTGATCAACATTCTCTCCCTTAGGTCTTTGGGGTCTTTCATGTATATTATGTGAGCTGAGCCTTCCCGTGAGAGACTGATGATATTTTGCCTTTGCTACCTTCGATGGAGGTACCATCTCTCAAGATAATGGACCACCTATTGGAATATTTTTCATGTAAGTAAAGAGAGTCAATCTGCTTCCACTCTTCTAGGTCAATGTCCTGCCAACCTCAGTGAGGCTGCTACAGAGGTAGGGTTTGGAAAGAGGATAAGAAATGAAGGATGCATCTTCCCAGGGGTTCTCTTTGTTTGATGTAATTTTCTTCTGAACTAACTGCCTGCATGTCCTGGACTTTCCCATAGCTCCCAGATCCACCTGTTGCACCCATAAATACATTCTTTCCCATTCATGGTATAGTACTGAAGGAATCTTGGTGTTTTGTCTGTCCCCCTTCACTCCTTCCTCTGTTCCTTAACCCATCTCCCTAGAATGGCTCTCAAATTTGGTGAATATTGCTAAGGCTATGATCTGTATATGATTGCCACATGTCCTGCAAAGTTTTGTGTATCCACCCAGTGGTGTGATGTGACAAGACCTATAAGAGGTAAGGTCTGGAGATTAGACCAGTGGAAATTCCAAGCTCAGAAGAGATTAAAGTAGCTCTCTCAAGATTTCAGTTCATTTCCACAATTGCAAGTTGCTAGTTAAAAAGAAAAGAGTGAGATTGTCCCTTGAATCCATCTGGCTCCTCATCCTACTATGTAATCTCCGCTTTTCACATACCCTCCCAGCGCAATGCCATGGGCGATACCATGATACAGCCAGAAGGCCCTCACCAGAGCCAAGTAAAAACTAGTGCTGTGGTCTCGAGTCTCCACAGCAGTGAGCTACATAAATGTCGTTCTATAATTACGAGCTATATAAATGTCCTATTACCAAGCATCAGGTATTTTGTTATAGTAATGGAAAACACACTGAGACTGAGTCTACTCTTCTATCGTTAGATAAGTTCTTTTCTGTGTATATAATGCAATGGAAGGAAACACTATTTTTACCTCAAGTGCCAGTGTATTTGGGAGAAATATAACTACTTCATTGCAGTGGATAAAGCCCCAAAGACACATACTTACTAAAGATAATGGCTTCATGGCAAAGCCATAATAGAGGGAGAGAAATTAATTTTGCTCCTAGGAAACAAACAATGAGTCAGAGAGAAGAAAAGGAGAAAAGGGCATCTTCAACATGGCAGAAATCCATGTGCAATGCAGGATTGCCAGCTTGGTTTATTTGCCTTCTCTTCTTAAATTCAGATAATTTCTCAATGTCAACCCTTTGGGGGTTAACACTGGGGACTGGATAATTTTGCTATGGGGGTCTGATCTTCGTACTATAGCATTCCTTGTCTCTACACACTATAGGCCCAGAGCATTCAGCTCCAGTTGGGTTAACCAAAAGTCTCCAAATACTACTAGATAGTCCCCGAGGGGGCCACATTATATCTAATGGAGAACTACTGAATTAAGGCAATTGAACTCACAAGGGGCTTGTGATGAGTAAGTTCCATGTGGGTCTGCATTTCTAGACAGGCTGATATGGAGCCAAGAAGAGGAAGCCTGCGGGGGCATAATAGCCATGGACAGAATCAACCTTGGCACAGATGGCCCTTTCTTTTAATTCTACCAAGGTCCGTGGTATCCCTGGTAGGAATCCTTCCATATTCCTGGCATGTGTCTTTCCTAGCTAGCACAGAGATAAGATGGTCTCAGTTTGTCCTGAACATGTAGGAGAGAGCTACAAGTTACCCTACCCAGAAATCTTTTTCTAACACTAGACGCATCCTTAATGATTCTGGAGACATTGTCTCACTAAAGGCAGAGATCAGAAGACACTAAGATCAGGACAAGTGATGAGCATCTTAGGAGGGAGACAGGATGAGGGAAAGATGTCTAGACAGTTCTATTTCAGGTTCAAGTGGAGAAATGATTTTAGTGGCTGCCTTCAACACCTGTGTATCCTGGAAACTTCAGGGATCAATTCATTCTCTGCCTGTTTGTTGGTCATTGGTCTAGACTGATCAATGCTGAATGCCCAGGATTGAAGAGGCCTCTGGGATACAAGACTGGTCTCTGTTACCTTCTCCCACAGGAAAGTCTGGACTTGTGTGTTCTTCATGCCATTCCCTTTTTTATGCCTCATGCAACTCAGGAGATCTTTAGAATTTTCCCAAGTTATTTCTTTTCTCTCTTCTGCCAGCCTAACTTTCTACCTAATTCTTGGACCATCAAGGTTTGAAGGATTGAAAAGAAAACCACGTTGAGGTGTTAGGAAAGCATGCAGTCCATGACTCCAACATTCAGGGGTAATATGACATGCCCTCCATACTTGAAGGAATCCATCCAATAGCAATGTTCTGTTTTGAAAATTAGGAAACTGAGCTCTAGAGAAATTAAGCAACTTCTCCATTGTCACAGTGTCAGTGACTAAATGGTCTGACCACAAGCTCTTTCTTTCTCTCCATAATATTACCGAATAGTCTAAAAGAAGGAGGTATTGACTATGATTTCACTGTAATTTGGGGTTGTGGCTAACATACATTGTAGAACCATGGTTTTAAAAAATCCAGCTTTCCTTCAAAATTCCGTCTTTAGATTCTAAAGGTGCAATTTGAAATCAAAGGTGTTGAATATTTTTGTTTCTCAGGGTTCATAATACATTTTCATAATACGTGTTGTCCTTTCTTGTAAAAGCTTTGCCACTTTGATCGGGGGAAATGTGCTATCTCAATATGGAGTTCTTCCTTTATACAACTAACACTCTTTCATGTTTATTGGGTACCTGCACTTCTTTTATTCATGTCCTTTGTCATTTATTGGGTTGCCCTTCTTAATATTTCGTAAGGTATTCTTGTAAAAATAACTAAATTGAAAATTTATTTTTGCAAGATTACCATTTGCCTTTTTGTCGTTCAGTGTTCCTTTAGATCCATAAATCTCATCCTTTCTCAGAATAATGTATGCAGTGGCGGTACTTAGAAAGAGATTTTCTTCTGCTTTTAAGAAGCTCTGTTTTTTACTTCTATGCTAATCCATCTGTGATGTGTTTGAATATTTCAGATGTAGCTGCAATTTCCATCTTCTACAAATAACTAGTTTTTTCCATCACTTTCCAAATAAGTCAACTCTTCTCCTTTGGTTCCTTTATCAACCATTAGTTTGGAGGATCTTCTAGGTTAACTATGTTGAACTAGCAGCTTATTCATCAACATGTACACCCACAGCACAGCATGATAAGAAACTTCCCAATTTCCTAAATATCTAAAGTTTCTCCCCTGTTACTCTTTGTTCGCAATGTTGCCATGTGCATGTTTCCCAGCTGAAGTTTAAAATCCTGTTTTTTTAAATCTTGACAAAGTCTCACTACCTAACCCAGGCCACCCCCAAACGTAGGCCTCTGCCTTTGGAATGCTGGAATTATGAATGCAAGCCACTGAGCTCAGCTCTTCGTGTCATTTTGTTGTGAAAAAAATACCATTGTTATTTTTGATGGAAGTTGGTTGGGTTCCTTATCTACGGCAACCCAAAGTGTCTACAGGGAGACGTCTTTTAGTCCCTACAGCCTTTGCCTAGAATGTCCTCCTCAGCTACGTCACAACCCCCTAGATGCTGGTTTCAATTGCCTCCTTCTGCTGCCATGACTACCTTCTCTATACCATAGAGACGCAAAGGCATTGTCACGTTCTCAGCCAAGCAGCCCAACATCCACCAAGAGGGCTGAAGGAGAGACTGAAGCAATGTGGACAGCGGCAGGTGTGGGAGGTGAGCTTTAGCCTCTATCTTTAGTTGACTTTGACCTCAGAGAGCTGAGAGGCTCCCTGAGCTCGGGGTCTCTAAGGGCCCTTCTCAAATCTCCAGTCTCTCCAGAATACTTCCACCCAATCCCTGCCTGACTCCAGCTTTCCACGGAACTGTCGTAACACAACCCACATTAAGGAGAATCTATAAGATAATCTCTGTCAAGGACCCAAGTGGAAGACTTATGAAATTGGATTTTAATTCTGACAGCAGGATGTAAAAAAAACATCACCATACTTTATTACCCTAAATCTGCTGCTAAATTCATTGCTTCTCTACAAGTCAGAAGCCCAATAAACAACTTCTGTCATGTTCCAATAACTACTGTGACTGTCATTTCACCTATTCTGAATGATACATACAGCCCATTGATGGCAACTACAGAAGTACTTTCTGTCAAAAGCTTTAAACTTGAAAATCTATAATTCTCAGAACCATCAGAAGTAAGTGCAGAGATAAAAGAGGATTCTGGCAGCACTAGGAATGTGCAGGGGTGGCATTTTGTCTATGGATGACCGCAAACTCTGAAGAATGTACTGTGTGATTTTTCCTGTCTCCCCTCATATAGCCTCTGATTTCAAAAGCAAGGGAACCAGGCACTGGTGGTTCACACAAGAAATCTTAGTTACCCAGGGGGTTGATATGTGAGGATTGTGGTTTGAAACCAGCTGGGGCAGGTAAATTCATGAGACTCTTGGCTCTGATCAATCACCAAAAACCAGAAGTAGAACTTTGGTTAACATGTTAGAGTGCTAACTTTGAGCAGTAAAGCCCAGAGATAGTGCCCAGAGCCTGAGTTCAAGACCCAGGATTGGTACAAAAAAAAAAAACATGGCAAAGGTGAATGCTCATTGCATATGAGATTAAAAAAAGGGACATGATTCTCTTTGATTATCCCTTCAACCAAAATGCTTGGTTTATCCTAGGTAATTATGAGCACTCCTAAATGTGCTCTCGCCTCCTGCATTAGAAAATAAATGGTAGGGCAGTCCCCCATATGCACGTAGGAGTGTTAAGTTTTCAAAATCTGCACCAAGATTTTATAAACAGACTATTCCGTGGTTTGGCCCTATATATAGGAAGAGCAGGACATTCTCTGAGCGGTACAATTGAGAGTGCTTACGTTTGTCGCCCCAGCCCACCCGCCCACACACAACTGTCACCAAGCCTGAAATTCCTACCATTACAGTTACTACTTTGGTTGAGTTAGAGGACTTTGAGAAAGCCCTTGTTAAAAAGTACAAATAGAACAGGGAAGTCAGTAGCTTCACATGTCTTCATTTGTCTACTGAAAAAGAGAAAGAGAAAATCATTCTTTATACTCGGGAATCTTGGCCAGCATTCCCGATCCAAGACACCAGGGTGCCAGTGGAGTGATTTCACGCAGACTTCATGAACCTCCTACCAGAAGGGCCCTTTGCTCTGTATTATTCTACCTTAAGTCCTTTAGCTCCAATTGAGTCATGAGAAAAGTCTCCACAAGCACCAGCATGGAAGACATTTTATAAAATCTCTAGGCAGTGTTAAACAAGACTATAGTCACAAGCAAAAAAAAAACGAAGGGAGGTTAAGAAACGGTGAGAGACCCAAGAAGATGAGGGAGATAGGATATAATACGGAACCCAGGATTGGATCCTGAACCAGAAAGGGGACATGTGTGGAGAACTTGATGACATCACCACAAAAGTCTAGAGTTTTTGCAGTAATATGGCAAGCCAAGGATGGTGTCTGCGTTTTGACTAATGTCTCGTAGACATGTAAGCTTGTCAATAATGGGCACATTGGGTGATGGGTAGACATTCACCTTTTGTAGTCTCTTTGTGACATTTCTATAAATCTACCATCATTTCCTTAAAAGTGAAAAGCTCGTTAGATGCCAGCAGCTCACCCCTTGAGTACTTCCTCCTAGCTACTCCAGAGGCTGAGATCTGAGGATCCTTGGTTCAAAGCCGGCCCAGGCAGGAAAGTCCGTGAGACTCTTATCAGCAATTGAGTACCCACACAAAAGCTGCACATGGAGCTGTGGCTCAAGTGGTGAGCGCTAGCCTTGAGGAAGAAAGCTCAGGGACAGCACCCAGCTACTGAGCTCAAGCTCCGGGAGAAGCACACAATTAATCAATCAATAAGTTATTTTTTTTGCATTTTTTATTGTAATTAGTAAAAGGGTTACATGATATTTGCCAGATAGAAGGTGCATTAATTCACATACATTGATACCCTTTCACATGTCTTGGTACCCATTTCCCTCCCCCCCCCACACCCCTCACCCATCTTGGTTTTCCCCCCTTCCCTATCAAATTTCAAATATCCAAATACAAATAAATTCAATATATCAGATAACAAAGTGAGATACTATACCAATATGAGTTAACCAAGGGACAGCAAAGGAGATGAGAGACAACATAGTACATTAAGGACAACAATCATTCATTATATGGCTTTTGTTTCAATATTCTGGAGGTCCTTTCAATTAGCTTCACATTATATGGCCTTATGTATCAAGATTTTGCTCTATTGCAGATCTCTGCTAGTAGAGCCCAAGGTTTCTACTGATTATGACGAATGAGGGAAACCATTGAGCCTAAGTTCCTTTGAGTCTGGCTTACTTCACTTAATATGATTTTTTCTAAGTCTTTCCATTTCCTAACAAATGGGGCGATGTCATTCTTTCTGACAGCAGCGTAGAATTACAATAAGTTATTTTAAAGAAGTCAAATCCCACGTTGGCTCTGTGACTGCTCTCAGCACTCTTGGCCTATAGAGCATGATTCTCCAAGTCTAGAGTTTGCATTCTGTCAACTTGTATTTGTAGATGTGGCCCTCCCTGTCTGCTCCCTGCTTGTTTCCATCTCAAACAAGTTTCACTGGCTCCATACGCTTGGGCTTGGCTGGTCCCAGTTCTGGCCAGCTGATAATGCCCAGTGTGCCATTGGTGCATCCAGGCAGGTTCTTGTGACCATTTGTCTTAGCCATCAGCACCTTGCACGTCAGTACCCCATCTTTCACTGATCTCGTGGTGACAACCCTGCTCTAAGTGATCACCTTCCAGGACATAGCACCTATGGCTAGAACAGTCCTTTGCCATCCCAGAACCTCAGCTTTCCCCATTGGCCAGCCTCAAGACTCCCTCATCTTCCATTCCCCAGCAACCTGCAGAGCTCTCATTCTTTGAGGGGCCTGCGTTGTCCCAGAACACAGACTAGGGTACCTAGGAGAAGTCCAGATACCCAGGAGCAGAACTTGGGTCCTTACTTAGAAGAGGGAGTAAATATCTCTCATTCTTTCCTGATGAGTGCACAGCTCGACAAAGAAACCCACTGGGCACAGTTAATTCTCAGGCTAGTCATCCACAGCATGAAAGGCTTGATATATGGCCTTACTTCACACACACATGGAAGGCGACATGTTGCATAGTAATGGGAAGAATTGTGGCCATTCCTGACTGCCCTCCACCCTCAGGAGGGAGGAGCTAGAGCATGGAAAGCTCTCACCATACATGGTCTGCCAGGATCCCTGGCCAGCCATTACCACAGGATCAACCAATAGTAAAGAATGGAGTCTTGTCACTCTCCCTGGGGACTCCTAGGGGACCATTTGGCATAAAATTAAAAACTCCCAGGTACTGCTGCTGAGGAACCTTGCAGTGTATGTGAGAACTTGATTTCTTGGTGTGAACCCAGACTATGCTATCCTCTGAGACTTCACACTTGTCCCACCTTGGATGGAGACATATCTAGTAGGTTGGTCTAGTAGGTGGTCCTAGTACCTTCCATGCCAGTGGCAGAATGGAGAATGAGCCCTTCCACCCTGGAAGATTTAGTCTCTGTGGAGTTTATACCAGCTCTCCAAACATGCTGATCATCAAACTGAAGCTCCGGTTACTCCTCCAGACATACCAACTTCACCCAGGCAGAAATACCTGGTATGGTGTGTCATGCGTGCACATCATCACAGAGCGTGAGCCACTTTAACGGGACAAAGATATCCAAAGGACATGGAAAGAGATTTACATGGGAAACTTTGGAGAAGGAACAAGAGAGCCAGGGGTCCTGATTAGAATTTGGGGACATTCTGGCAGGATGTGGCAAGTACTCCCAGTTCAGAGAGGCTCCAGCTGCTTGTTCAGTGTGGGGAGAGGCCCTTGGCCCAAAGTGAATCAGTCATTTCTAGAATTAACTTCAGAGATTGTTGCTGGCTGTCTTGCTCTAGGCTTCATCCTCCAGCCCTTCTGGGATTTGGGGGTAGGGGCATGCTACCTAATATACTTGAATACATTCCTTTCTACATCACAGTGTCTGATTGGGGAGTTATTTGCCATTAAGAAGCTCTATTGACACAAGCTAACTCCTTGTCTTCCAAATTTATGCAGATAAGTGTCACATGGAAAGCATTCCCTTGAGCCTAGAAATGCTAAATTAAACAGCTGTAATGGAACCAAGCTGCTGTTTAGTAAGAGAGCAAAAATGTGTTTTGGTTTCCTCCTTCCCTAACGCATATTAAATAACCACATCTTACATTATTTCTGAGCCTCCGAGACCTAAAAACGACTAGTAAGCACCTGAAGGCTTATGAGTTAATTCTAAGAGCTTCTGCTAGGTTTAGGCTTGTGGTTTTCCTCTCATAATGAAATGTCAGGAATGGGGGAGGTAAGTTCTGTCGTGTGCTGCTGCTGATGTTTTTAACCAGGGATCTAAGGCTGTTTGATATTTTTGGCTTCACAATTTCAATTTCCAGTCCTGATTTGGAAATAAAGCAAGATTGAAGTCCAAAGAAAAGAAATTTCTAAGCTACCAAACAACCTGATGGTGTGAGGTAAAAAGTTAAATGCTTGTTGTCTCTGTTCATCCTGTTCTGTTGAGTTTATGGCTGCTGCTGCTGCTGCCTCTTCCTCCTCCTCCTCCTCCTCCTCCTCTTCCTCCTCCTCCTCTTCTTTGTTCTTCTTCTTCTTCTTCTTCTTCTTCTTCTTCTTCTTCTTCTTCTTCTTCCTCCTCCTCCTCTTTTTCCTCTTCCTCTTTTTCTTCTTCCTCCTCCTGCTCCTCCTCCTCCTCTTCCTCCTCTTCCCCTCCGTCTTATAGCAACCTGTAATTTTCTGTTGCTCTTTTTCTTTCTTCTTTCCTGCTTTAGGACTGTATGTTAACTTCGGCAGGTATTTTTTTTTTCATATCTGTGCACTTCTTGTTTCTTCTCAGCCCTCCTCTTGTCCTGTGAGACTTCATACTTAGGCCATCAGAAATCAAGATTTCCCCTCACTGATTTTGGATGTCAAAAGAGGGTAGAGTTGTTTCTTACCTTTCATACGAAGTAGAGCCTAGTCAAGAAGGGGTTCTGAGAGTTGCTTCCAGAGGGATCCTGGGTATCATGCTCTAGATTCAAGTTTTGAGCCACAGCTCCACTTCTGGCTTTTTGCTGGTTAATTAGGCATAAGAATTTCACAGATGATAATCTTCAGATCTTAGCCTCCTGAGTAGCTGGGGTTACAGACATGAGCTACTGGTGCTGCTGAGTGCTTTTTGTGCCTTTACCTGAGGGAGTACAGAAAGTCCTGTGGAGCCCTAGGGATGACTGTATTTTATCCTTTAGGAGCTAAGTTCCCTCTTCAGTGCTGGTTAGAAATCTCTGGGCTGGGTGCATAGCTCAGTGACAAAGACTTGCCTAGCATCAAGGAAGTCTTGGGGTCAATCTCAACATGTAAAAAGAATCTTTAACTATGAAACTACTAGTTTCTTTCTCTACTCAAGGACAAGTAGAGAGTCATTGCTTTTCTGTCTAACTGTGTGTATCACTACTGCTGTTCCTTGGTCTCTCTCTCTTTCTCTTTTAAAAAATAAAACCCAGTATGATCTCACTGTATTTTGTCCCAGCCTGAGTTTGACCACTGTAGCCCCAGTCCTAGACCCAAGTGACCTCTAAGTCCTTCTGAGCCTGCAGATTCTGAGCAAGCTCAGCAACTGAGGAAGGAAGAGTAAGGGGGGAGTTGAACAAGGCCAGAGCTATTTTGGGTTAGGCTTCCTACATGCCCACAAAGAGATAAACTGGAAGTCCTTTCTTTACTCAGTTTCTAATAGAATTCTCCAGTCCCCATGCTGCTTGCATCATCTGTGGATGATGGTAGTTGCAACTCTCAACAGACTACGTGTGCGATGGATGACAATGGATTAATGAATGAACAAATTGTTTATGATACCACTCTCGTTTCAAGCTCCTAAGAAGGCATGGTATTTATCAGCATTTTTGAAAGTTCCCATGGAACTTGGTCTTCAAATTTTGGTATGTACAGAGAATGTAACTTTCATCCAGGCCAATAGGATGTGTGACTGCTGGCCTCTCTCTCCCTCCCCCCACCAATCTCCCCCCTCCACCCCTCCAAAAAAACACAGAGTGACATTTGGTCTTTGTATATAGCACTTAGTGCCAGCCAAAATCCTTTTTCTTACTTTAGCTTATTTAAGTCTCAAAACAAGCAAAGCGATTAAGTCTTATTGTAGCTTTACCAACAGGAAATTAGGGCACTGTTATTGTCTGAATTGTACCTTTCCAAGATTCCTACATGGAAGTCCTAACCCCTAGTACATGAACCCTAGAATGTGGCTTATGTTTGAAAGCTGATCTTGAAATATGTATAAAATAAAGAAGAGGCTTTAGGACTTTATAAGAAGATAATAGAACACAAACTTGTGAATACTCAGCAAAAATGTGGCCCACCTACAAGGCAGGAGAGAGAACATTGAAGACAAACCTGCCTTTGCTTTCACCTTGGATGTCTGGCCTTTTAGCACTGCAAGTAAACTGATTTCTGTCTTTCTCTCTCCCTTTCTCATCTTTCTTCCTTTCTTGCCCTTTTTTCCTTCCTTCCTTCCTTTCTTCCTTTCTTGTGCTGGTCCTGGGGCTTGACTCAGGGTCTGGGCATTGTCCCTGAACTTTTTTACTCAAGGATAGTGCTCTACCACAGAAGCCACACCACTCAATTCCCATTTTCTTGCTGGTTTATTGGAGATAAGAATCCCACTGGTTCTCCTGACCGGGCTGGTTTCAGACCCTAATCTCCAGTTCTCAGCCTCCATAGTAGGTAGGATTATAGGTTTGGGCCACTTTCACCTATCTGGCTAATTCATGTTATTTAAGCCACCCAATCTGTAGCAAACTAGTACAGGCTCACAGAGTTTCAAGGATTTACCTGATTTATCATACCCACTAAGAGCTTAGAGTGAACACTGGCTTCACACATCCCAGTTTAAGAATATCTTATCAAATAAGACAATATACTTCTGGGGGGAAATCAAAGCTGAGCGCTGCTAATGCTTGCCAGGGAACTGATTGACTTATTTCTACATTGTTTAATTGCCTGAGAGGTAATGTACACACATGGCCATGAATGATAATGTTCCTTTGATTTTAGGTGGCTGATTCAATTAATATTTATAGCAAAATAATCTTAGGAAGCACTGAGAAAGAACTCAGAATTCCTTGTCGCCATTCCATGGAAGACTAACGCATCCCTCTTAACCTGTCCTTACTTGTCTAGCATATGTGTGCTTTATTTGAGCAACAACAACAACAAAAAAATGGCAAGGATACTGAGGTAGGACCAATTCCAGTTTAAACAGCCCTTTGGCTGGCACCTCTTTTCTCCAGATCAATGAAGTGCACATCTCTCTGCCCAGCCTGCTGGGTGCCTGTTCAAGGGACAGGTCAACTGCTGTCTCTGTTGGTCATCTTTCCTCTGCTCTCGGTGGCTCACGTTCCAAGTTGGAGCAGGGCCCTTATGCTTTGCATTTGCACCCAGAACTGAAACTCAGGCCTGAGTGTGTTTTGCATTCAGAACCCATTTCCTCTTCGCCTAGAGTTCTCAGGACAAGGAGGCACTGTGTCCACACCCATTTGACCTCATGGGGAAGTTCTCAAGTTGGAAGGAACAAGAGTCTTTCCTTTCCTCCAGAAACTGCCTGATGAACGAGTAGCTGAGGAACAGGGAGGGTCCCTACTGAAAGGACTGAAAACAGCATTTTGTCCCTGCTGGAAGCGAGGTGGGAGCAAAAGGTCACAGCTGACTTTCCCAGCAGTCAGACATGGCGCTCTATCCAGTTAAAATAGTAACTGCTGAAAGTGACAGTGACATAATCCATCCATCCCCCGTGGAGCGGCTAGGGTGATCCCATTGTGGGTTCTGGAGCCAGGCCCCGCCCAGACTCTGTGTAATGATTTTGCATCCTCCCTAGCTTCAAGACCCAAAGCTAAGAAAGCAGGTCCTGATCATTAATGTGGACCATGGATTGGACTCATTTAAAGTAGCTGATCTTCATTCTTACCATTGTTTGGGGGTGACCTTTGGAACTTTATCAAAACATGCATAGTTGGCAGCCATGCCAATAAAGGGCCAACTTCAAATCTGTGAGCTTCATGCCAACTAGAGGTTTGGAGCTGTGCCCAGACTGGCATGGTGACTCAGGAGGTGTGTGAACCTTAGATAGGTCCCACTGCGAATCATGCAACCCCTGCCTCTGCTCTAGAGAACTTTGACCCAAGGCAGCTTTTAAGTCTGCTAATCCCTAAGCAAGTACCATAAAGGAATGGAGCCTATCTTCTTAGGGATCCCCGGGGAAAACGCAGCGCTGGTTCCCAACAGCACACCCAAGCCTTAATAGGGCAAGTTGTTCTTTTCCGCGAACTATGGTACTATGAAAAGGCAAGCCTGTACGGTTCTAGCTAGATCCTAGTGCTGTTAGGAGGATGGTGGAACTGGGGAGTGAACCAGGGCCTAGAGTTTGATAAATAAGTTTCTATCGCTGAGCTACATTCCCAACACCCCCCAGTCCGGTATTTTTATCAAAGCTCCAGAAATGTACTCAGCTACCAAAGCAAATATTCGCCTACACAGAAGGGAAGTGGCTTCATGAGAAAGACTTCCTGAATTATAAGCCAGAGCTGCATCTGGAGGGAGGTAGAAGGAAAAGAAGGTGATTTTCCATCCTGGAAAGGAAAAGTTTGTGAAGGAAGGACTTGAAGAAGAAAGCCTGGCTTAGCATCACAGAGCTGCCAGGGACCCAAGATGAGGTAGTGAGGTGGGGGGGGGGGGGCGGTAGACAGGGGAGCACCTAGGGAGAAGCAGACCTTTGGATGTCCTCAAAGCCAGGTGAAGTGTGGGCTCTGGAAGGAAAAAGAAGGGAAGGGTAGAGCAGTGGGTCACAGGACAGAGAATCAAAGGAAGTCAGTAGTGAGGAGGGGGTGGCAACTACTGACAGAAGTGGCTGTCAGCTCCAAAGGGAACCTGTTCCCAGCTCGCTCTCCACTTCCGTGACACCTTTCAAAGTCCTGCAGAGACACTGGGACAAAGGGATGAGAGGCTTAGCTGAGAGGGTGAGGCTCCTCCCCTCCTTTGAGCTCTGCAAAGGGGAGCTCCCGCCCTGCTACCCTGACCACAAGGCTCTGCTAGTGCTGCAGTTCTTTGATTCATAGATGGCTCTGGATCCAATCACTCTTCCCAGGAAGCAAGAGGAGTTAATGCATCCCACTGCTGGCTTGGGAGGGTCTCGTTAAAAAGGAAATAATTGTGTTAATATTGGAGCCCTTGAACCCAGGGAAAGTTGGTTGTGCTTAGTTTCTTTCTCCCCAAAGAAACAGGCCCTTTGTCAGAGAAGTGCCCTCCCGGGTAGGGCAGAAGACACCACAGCCATCACTTTTGCAGAGGAGCTGGACAGACAGAAAGCTCTGCTATTATCTCAGCTGGCACCCAGGGCCAGAGGCCCATTGTGAGCAAATCCTACCATGTCTAATGTGGAGATTTTTGAAAAGCTGGGGAAAGAGAGTGAAGCAGGGTATGAGCTGATGGTGGCTTAGGACACAGATAAAAAGAAGAGACTCTGACCTCAGCTCTGTCCCTCTCTCAGAGGCCAGGGCGCAGTGTGTCCCAATCAGCATCTTCCATGGGGAGAACAGGGCTTGTCCCAGTTAGAAAATGAAACTGAACATAATGCATCTGGTATTAGTTTTAATTTTATTATTAGAGCTTCACATTCTTGCTCAGTGTTTTACTCTGCCGCTTGAGCGATGCCTCCAGTCAAACATTTTTGCTGGTTTATTAGAGACAGAGTCAGACTTTTCTATCTGGCTATTTGAGCTTCCATCCTAAGATCTCAGCTTCCTACATAGCTAGGATTAGAAGTATGAGGTACCATTACCCAACCTGAATATAATAAAATTCTAACTCATAAAACCAAACCATCTGGATTTCTGCTTCATGCAGTAGTAACATGACTACTTTAGAGCGGTTTGGTCTGGGATATGCTTTCTTTGTGATTCTAAGGCTGCTTGATCAATCCTGTCCAGAGCTCTCCTCAGGTTGAAAAGAATTCAGCTAGAGTTTAGAAATAGGAGCATCTTCAAGCTCACCATCTTGCTTAAGAAATGAAAAGTAAGTGTCTTTAATACCATCACTCAAGTTTAATTCAAGCTACTATTCCAAATTTTAGAGTGCCAACAAGCTCTCCTCAAGATAAGAACAATCTGAGCTTGACTAAAAGGAGATAGGAGTCGAAGCCCACTTATTTGTCTTAGATGAGGCAGGTTAGAAAGTGGATCTGGCTGGGGCAAGCCAGGAAGAGGAGATCATCTCACTGGACACAGCCTCATGAACACGTTGTCTACAAAACACCAGTGAGGAATTGCTTTTTCTTCTGCATGTCCACTCCTAGGAAGAGGAAATAAAGTTCTCAAAAGTCAGGAAGCTCTTGATATTGTCGAGGTTAGAGGTTCGGGGAATCATAGACACACTCCAATATCGTGATTTTGCCAGGGCGGACAGCCTGGGTCCTCCTGCTTTTCGAGAGGCTGAGTGTGTTTGTCACCTGGACAACCGGGATCCAAGACATAGGATCTCCGGATCCTCCCAGAGGTAAAATAGTGAAGGGAAGGAGAGCTGATGACGGGCTGGTTTAGTAACCTGCCTGTGCCATCTAGTGGCACTTGAGGCTTAAACTTGACTCCCGCACAGGGCTTTAGGAGTTCCTGTGAGGCAGAAAATTAATTCCCAAGATTTATGGATTGTTTTTTCCCCCACTCACACACATTTAAAAGTTCTACCAGAAACAGTGTCAGTGAGAACTGACGTGGAGCCTGCCTGTGACAACAGAAAGCTGTTTTCTGTGGATACTATGCCTGATAATTTGTGCCTAGTGATAACTTGTTCCTTGTTCACCCGTGTGAACGCAAGAATTTAATCCTGGCCATCCTCAGACCAATAGACCAGAAATTCCGCAATAACTCCATGACTATGTTTTTTCCCCCCTATTTGTATGGCTTTCAGAATTCTTTGATCAGGAGAAAGCCATACCTTGAGTTATATAATGCCATTTGCCTTGCTGCAATCTTTTGCTGGTGCTCATGATCTTATACTGTCCTCAAGTCTCAGAGAGCTATGTTCAATACCAGTGTTTATTTGGGGGGATGGAGTTAAACTCAGGTCTTCATACTTGCTAGGCCAATTCTCTACAATCCAAACCATACTCCCAAACTGTCACTCAGTTCATTTTCCTTTTCAAATATTATTTACAAGGCACAATAATTAGGTCTCCCCATAAGAATTTATTCTACGGATCCCTATTTGAATGTTTCTTTGGCCTTCTCTGTATTTGATTTATATCAGTTACCGAGATTGCAATAAGAAACTCCAATAGGTTATCCACTGGACTTAGCCTTGAACTCTTGGTTCCATACAAGCAATATCTTAATTGTACAATATTTAATGAAATGAAAAAATGAGAACTACAATCCCATGCAATGAACGTGGAAGCTTAGAGAGCTTTTGCATTGGCTTTGGGCAAATCAGTTAACTGAAGCAATAAATAATAAAATCTATTATATATCATTGGATTGTTAGCAGTATTTCTGCCAAAAGAACATTTCAGTCTAGACAACAAATTTTCTAAAAGTAAAAAATATATTTAGAAAATTTCGTCAAAACATAATTAAAGCAGCCTTGAAAGCAGTATTGTTTAAATATGTAATATCTAAGTTCTGCTTCCTTTTAGTTAAAATGTGGTCAAGTATCAAAGGGCAACCTACTGCCCTACTGTGGAGAAATTAGCAAAGAGGGAAAAGCTTTCCTAACATACCGGCAAGAAGTACCTGCCATTTTGTTGTATTGCAATAATCCACACATGGCATATTCTTTCTCAATGACCTGTTGGGTTAATTGTATCTTAGACTGCACAAATTAATCTGAACTACCCAGGAAAATTGTGACCAGTTCCGAGATCTATTGTGATACTGTCCATATGTCTCTATTCATTTTCTCTGGCACTGTACAATTTGGCCCTGTAACAACTTTGATAAATAGTGGTTAAGGAAACACCAAATAATTTGTGACTCATTCACTGTTCCAGCAAGCAATCACTGTCCATTCTTCTGTGCCTGGTGCTACGTTAGGGCTGAGGACTCTGGTAAATAGGAATTTCATGTCATAGCTTGAGAGCATAAAACCTAGAGTCAAGATGACTTGAGTTCAAATGCTGTCTAGGTGCTTAGCTGTATTTATATACTTAGCTATATCATATGGAGTAAAAGTACATTGCTGAGCCTTGCTCCGACCATTCTCTTTCAAATGAGTTTTGTTTGTAAGAATCCAATAGGCTCAGTCATCTAAAACAGTGCCTGATTTATAGTGAGTGCCTGCCCATTTTATTATCACAGCAATGTGTTGACACAGCTGAGAGAAGGGATGTCCCATCGTCCTCAAAAAATTACTTATGATACTGCTCCTAGCACATCATTGCAGATAGAGGATATTTGTTTGCTGGTGTTGTTACACAGTTTTTTGGTTTTGTTTTGCCAGTCTTAGGGCTTGAACTCAGGGCCTGAGCACTGTCCTTGGGCTTTCTCAAGGCTAGCGTTCTGTCACTTGAGCCACAGCACCACTTCCTGCTTTTTCTATATATATGTGGTACTGAGGAATTGAACCCAGGTCTTCGTGCATGCTAGGCGAGCACTCTACCACTAGGCCAAACTCCCAGCCCCAGTTTTTGTTTTTGTTTTTAATTTTAATCTCCAAGGCTATGATCAGTAACAGTGGAATCAAGTGTCTGAGAGTGTAACAGTCATTGACTTGGCCATACCTTTCTGCGCTAATAGAAGAGATCTTCAAAATGGCCAAAAATTGTTCTAGGATTTTGTCAGTTGTGGGGCTTGAACTCAGGGCCTGGATGCTCTCTCTGAGCTCTTCAGCTCACAGCTAGTGCTCTACCACTTGAGCCACAGTGCCACTTCCAGTTTTCTGGTGGTTAATTGGAGATAAGAGTCTTAGGGACTTTTGTGTCCGGGCTGGCTTTGAACTGTGATCCTGAGTTCTCAGCCGCCTAAGTAGCTAGGATTACAGGCATGGGCCACCAGTGCCCGGCTAGGATATTTTTTGAGACAGGAAAATTGCTAACCACCGTCATATGGCTTGCCCTCTGAGACTTAACTGCCTTTCTTCAGTTTTCCTCATGGTCCTTGAGAGCATGATAAGGCTGAAGAATGCTAGGTGACAAGTTGTCACAAGACTGGACCATCTCAGGAGTCTCTCAATACTAGGAGGGCCCTATGGTCAAGGTTTCAGTCTCTTTGTTATGTTGTCAGTCACCTTACCCGTTCTGCCCACATTTGCTCTCCATCCCCACCTTCAGCTACTGCTACTTAAATTAGGCATCAGTGAGTTTGTAATTTCTTGGTACATCTATTATCAATTGAAATCGGATGCAACTTAGTTTTCTCTTTGAGTCAACTATTTCAAATTTTCTTAAGTTATTCAGAGGTTGTCCTTGACCTGAAGTTACATATAAAGCAGACTGTTAACACGCTACTATGAGAGGATCTTTCAGGTGTGGCCTTCTATTCTTACAGCCATGGTGGTTTGTTGTGTGTCCCATTCAAGTCCGACTCTTAATTAGCTTACTTCTGAACATGCCTATTTTGTTGTTGTTGTTGTTGTTGTTGAATAAGGCTTGACAATGGAAAGAGAGATGCCGGCTTTCCATACCAAGAACATGATCCAGATGAAGTTCTAGTCTAACAGAACTATTTCCTCTACACATCCATGTCCCCACTTCTGCAAAAACTATAGTGCTTGAGGGAAAAGCATGGAGAAATTTGCCCCCTGAACTTTCCTCTCATTTTCCTTCTGTATGTTGTTTCTATGGATTTATACCCAACCCATCTCTGAAACTGCCTCTTCCAGCCACCACCTTCCACCTTTCTGCTATCTCTAACATTTTCTTCCTACTTGGCTTCAAGTGATGCATAAACTCTCCTGTGTGCCCTGCACATGTTATGAATTTGTTAAGGATAGAAAAAATGATCTTTTCAATTTTCAAAAAGCACCTTTTTGACTTTGGGCTATTTTCAACTTACACAATGTTCATCTTAAACTCTAGTCTGAGTAGAGTCAGGAGATAGAATCTGATAATCAGCAGATATTCTTTAAGGTACCAGAGGAAGCACAAGCTTGGAACGTGTATGGCTCTTTGTGGCCCATTGATGGGCCAGAGATAAGCAAAGATGCTGGAGTTGCTAGGTAAGCAGTAGGCCTGGGCCAGAGAGCAAATAGACAACTTCAAGGATGTAACCTGCAGTGAGTCCAGAATCCAGTAGGGGAGACACCTTTGAGGCCTTCGAGGTAGGGACCTTAGGAGCTGGCAGGTCCCTACACTCTATGTGACCTTTGGATCTGTCTGTAGGCCAGACAGGAGCTTTGATTTCCAGGGTCATCACTAGGCAGAGGACAGAGGTTGGTAGATTGCAGAAAGATGTTCTGTGACTCTACTGAAAGTCATCGTATACTCAGGGCTAACGCTCAGTATCCTAATGTCAGAAGCCTCCTCTTTATCTTGTAATGTGTCTTCTATTCCCTTCTGCCGGGGAGGCTGACATCACATTCACTTTGATGGAGCAATGCTGCAAGGAATTCTCTTTCCACAGAGCAGTCATTAAGGGTAACTTTGGAACACAATACAACTCCCATCTTGAGAGCTTCTTTGATTCACTCGGTTTTAAGAATCTGTAGAAACCCATGATTCTGTTATCAAATGGTCCAGGGTTACTAAGGTACCATGAAAGCCCAGGCAAAGGCTGGTGAGCTGTGATCTCCCCATTTTTCATTCCCTCCTCCTCAAAGAAGTGAAAAAAAAAATAAGCCCTTCTTTCATGGGCCTCTTCCCTCCTTTTTTAATGAAGATCTGACCAGAACAGTGCTCTTCAAATAGGAGGCCAAATGAGAAAAAGAATAGTATTTTCTAGAGCACAACTGTCAATTTGAAATTGAGTATGTCAACCTTTTTTTACTTGGCATGAAAATAGTGTCTTTAATGAAATTATAATGGTGTGCAATCTTTACCTTGTAAAAATCAAAGTTAACCATCCTAGATTTTATTTCAAAATTGTATTAATTTGTGAAACTTGACTTGGCTGCTAACTAGATGTTTCCTCTTAAAGGCTCCTTTATCTCTGATTCAGGTCTAAGGGCCTATTTATCCAAGAGCAGGCAGAAGAAATCCAGGGTGCAATAAGCTTGAGATTCTCACAGAAGTATATCTAAGCATGGTATTGACACAATCATTTCATATTTTAAACATGACTTTAAACTAGGGCAACCACCAAAATGTTTTCAAGAACCACATGATGACACCATATGAGAGAATCCAAAAGTGGACAGAAAAATCAGAAAAGGATGGAAAATATCTACACGGACATTGTGGCTGAGTCTAATAGCCAAGTCCTAGTAGCAGCAATGAGTCTAAACTCTCTCAGATTATAAATTGAGGTACAGTGTTGGTGCTATCTCAATTGCGTTGACAATAAAGCTTTATTAAATTTAAGAGAAAGCCAACTATATATGTTTGGGTAACTGATGTGGAGACGCCAGCTACCTGCCTAGTTCTTACCTTGATTGGCTTGTCATTATTTGTATACTGAAAAAGGTCAATGGGACATGTAATGACACCTAAACTGCTTGTCCAAAGGAGAATGTAGGTCAACACCGCTCCTTGGCTGGAATTAGTAGGGATCTTGTTGCCTGTACTATGCTTTTTGTCCCTTTTCTTTCCCACTCCTACAGATGGGTAAACCACTCATGGTAGGAATACAAAGAACCAGGCCCTGAGAACAGAACTGGGTGAGAATATTAAACAATAATTAAAGAGCTCCAGCCATCTGGCCAACTTCTTGCTGATACTCAGGGATCTGTAAGAGGTGCTTTCATTCTTCTAGTGTTTTTATTCTCCAGATCCAGCTGCTGGCCCCACCAATCCACCTACCAAAGTGGGATTAGGCTGTAGGAGTCTCTAGCTAGTTGTTGGAAAGTCACACAAAAGTCTGAGAAAAGAATAGGGTTGTAGAGCTTGGAGGAGGGCGGTGGAAGTGCATATGGAGGGTTCTTCCCTTTCAGCAATAGGCAACACATTCTCCTCTTTCCAAAGGAATAAAAATGGCCTAAGATTTTCAGATGTATATAAATATATATGCTCTCCAAGCTCTCTGCCTTCACATGTATAGATCACAGTATTTTTATTGTTATAGAAGTTGTACCTTGAAATAGCAATTTCTATAGTGCACATATATGTGAACTCTTCAGTTTTTAAGTATTCCTTAAAAAAATGGCTTAAATTGAAGGTCTAATGCTGCCATTTCCAAAGGTTTTATTTCCTGTGTGTGAACCTAGTTAAATCATACAACTGCTCTGCAAAGTAGATTCCAGCATCTTAATCTGAGAAAAGTGAAACTCCAAGAGGTAAAAATGACTTGTTTAAAGTGTCACAATTTGACACTTTATAGTGACACTTGGAAGTTCAAGTTCAGAGCACTTGACAACCCTGTGCTGGCCTTGGACAATGCAGGGAAGGATCTCTGGTCCAGCATCCTCAAAGCAGAGAAGGGAAGTTGGACTCTTATAAAGTGCAAAGTCTTTAGAACAAGACTATCAAGAAAATTATGCTCTATCCACCTGATCCTGTCCTCCAAACAAAACAAACCTGCAACATTGGCTGGTTTTATTTCCCTGAAATTCCTCACCAATGTAACAATTCTTAAGAATGTATGTTTCCTAAATGTCCCTCAGTTGGTGAATGGATCAACAAGTTGTGGTATTTGTACACAATGGAATTCTATGCTGCTGTCAGAAAGAACGACATTGCCCCATTTGTTAGGAAATGGAAAGACTTAGAAAAAATCATATTAAGTGAAGTAAGCCAGACTCAAAGGAACTTAGGCTCAATGGTTCCCCTCATTTGTCATAATCAGTAGAAACCTTGGGCTCTACTAGCAGAGATCTGCAATAGAGCAAAATCTTGATACATAAGGCCATATAGTATGAAGCTAATTGAAAGGACCTCCAGGATATTGAAACAAAAGCCATATAACGAATGATTGTTGTCCTTTATGTACTATGTTATCTCTCATCTCCTTTGCTGTCCCTTGGATATCACATATTGTTACAGTATCTCACTTTGTTATCTGATATATTGAATTTATTTGTATTTGGTTATTTGAAATTTGATAGGGAAGGGGGGAAAACCAAGACGGGTGGGGGAGGTGGGGGAGAGGGTAATGGGTACCAAGACATGTGAAAGGGTATCAATGTATGTGAATTAATGCACCTTCTATCTGGCAAATATCATGTAACCCTTTTATTAATTACAATAAAAATATTAAAAAAAAGAATGTATGTTTCCTGTTACCTTTAGTTGTTATTCTAAAAAAAAAAAAAACCAAATGGGCTTAAATCATGGGTTAAATGTGAATAAGCAGGTCCCAGAGCAACTACAGGGCAGTGTTCTAGAAAATTCTTACAGCCCCATGAGCCGTGGCCAGCCAGAGGGCGCTCCTCAGCTGCTGCCCTGTGGGCGTGGTGCTACTCTGTTCTGTAACTCAGGGCATCTTTACTGAGAAAAGCCAGATGCGGATGAGCTCCCACTTCAGGTTACACTGCCTGCCCAATGGGGATTCACAGTTAACAGGAAAGTGCTGCTAGGAAGCCCTTCTGAAATTACACCTTGCTTTGAGTTCATGTCATTCTCCTGCTGCAGGGACCTAAACGAAGAACCACAGCCAGCATCTTTTCCTACCCTTGACCCCTCTTTCCCTGTACATTTCTTTCTCTTACAGACTCTTGGAAAAGCGGACTATATTCAGGATGTGAGGGAAATACTCTCTACTGTGATAATTCTGCCTGTATTCTATGAGTACTGATTTCAGAGGATTCTTTGCAAGAATGAACCCTATCAAAGAATGTAGCACAAGTTTAAGTGCACTAGTGTTAAGGGCAATAGAAAATAACACCTCATGGTGTGAAATATCCATCACATATGTTCTTTGGTATTCGAACTGACAACTTAAGTTCCATAGTTTTATGGATAATTTGAATACATTTCTGGGTTGTCAAGTTCAATAAGAAAATTCCACATAATCATAAGCAAAGCATGGGCTATAAAATGCCAAGTTTTGCTACCATAATTTCAATACAAATTGAAAATGAAATCAGTATCAACTTAAATCTCCTTACTACTCTTGTGATTACTAATTACTAATCATGATGTCACTCACACTGACACAATTAAAAAAAAATAACATGGAAAACAAAACCAGTCTCATTTTAGAAAGAAAGAAATACAGCGATTTCAAATAGGCTTTATGCAGTCTGGAGAATCTGTTGAGCAAGTAGTGCATGTAAACAATGAGATGCCATGGAAATACAAGTTGGTAAACAGGCATTACCTATTTAATAAGTATATTATATACATAGAATCTTCTTGAAAAGAATCTTTATACAGAAACATATTTACAAAATGAACAGGGTAATCAAAGATTATCTATACAATGCACACAAATATGTACTCTGGAAGATAAATGTGTCATTATCACAGTCAAAATGGAGAACTGTATGCATTTATTTTTTTTTTTTTTTGGTTCTTGGGATTAATTGCACTTGCCAGGCAAGCACTTTGCCACTGATTTACATCCCAGTCCCATTTATGTTTTAAAAATATTCCATTCCAGGGAAGGCATGTTTTAATATGCAATTACATTTTTCATTTATTTTCCCCAAATTTGTGTATGGACTTTTTTTTCCAACTATAGATGTGTAGCCTGGAATTTTCTGGTTTCTGGCGCCACCAACTGGTGTGAAAAATTAACAATCTTTGAGTCAATGGTTACTGAAAAATACTTTTATAAAGCATGTATGATACCATAATTTATAAAACCTCTTTTACCAAACTGTTTACAATATTAATGATTTGAATTTTTCTTCTACTGGCAAATTTTAGTCTTAAATAAGGCATGTAAAAAATCTCCAGAAAATATACTACAAAACCAAATTTGTAAACATGTATGGCATGATTAATCTATTATGAGTCTCAAATAGGCATCAATAATTTACTAAACTGTAAAAACCTAATACCACTTTATGGTTTTCAGAATCATGTCCTTTTTCTTAAAGTATAAACATTAAGCAGTGACAGGAGTTCGGAGCTGGCAAAGCACCTGTCTACTACCTCAGCATGGACTTCGCTTCATGCTGGGCTGGGGTTTCTGGACCACTTACTTGTCTAAGCAGATTAACCTTCTCAAAGCCTGGAAGAGGGGTTGGCAGAAGCTAGCATGGCCCAAAGACCTCCAGCTATTTGCATTATGGTATAAATCCAGAGGACAAGAAGAGCCCTGTCTGGTCTGTTTGCTAATATAACCATACTACCTCTTTGGTGCCTGGAAATGAAAGTGTTTCAATTTTTTTAAATGAATAAATGTGTTAAATGAACACATAGCCTAAGTGAATAACTTTTAATGATTATGAAGACAGATTAGGCCCCCAAATGACTACCATCAAAAGTTTAAATTCCGGGGCCAAGGGTTTGGCCTAGTGGTTAAAGTGCTTGCCTAGCATGCACAAAGACCTGGGTTCGATTCCTCGGTACCACATACATACAAAAAAAAAGCCGGAAGTGGTGCTGAGGCTCAAGTGAGCTCAAGCCCAGGACTGGCAAAAAAAAAAAAAAAAAAAAAAAAATTAAATTCCTTAAAGTCTACCATTTTCAACCCCTGAAACTGCTTTACCGGACACTTTGAAATTAAAACCTAAGCCAGGATCAGAGGCTCACACCTGTAATTGTAGCTACTCAGGAAGCCGAGATCTGAGGATCACAGTTCAAAGCCAGTCCCAGAATTAAACAACGTGAGACTCTTATCTCCAATTAACCACTGGAAAACCAGAAGTGGTGCTGTGGTTCAAGGGGTAGGCTGGTACCCTTGAGCTGAAGAACTAAGGGACAGTGCCCAGGCCCAGAGTTCAAGCCCCATGACCCACAAAAAAAAAAAAAAAAAAAAAGAAAGAAAGAAAAAGAAATTAAAACCTAGGAAGGGTAGATACACACAAATGACATTTCTTGCTCAAAGATACCAAAATATTAACCAAAATCATCTTCAGTGTGTACAATTAGTAAAGAACATAAAAAATAAAATTTCCCAAGTCTATCCACTTCCAGACATCTCACTTTTCGTAATGCTTTGAAGTTACTCAAAGCTTTGCAGTGACGCTGATTTTTGATACATGTACCTTTTTTACATTGTTCTGCTCAGTCTTGAATCCAAAATGATTCAATAGATACTAAAGACTAACGTTAAAGCCCTTCCTTCAAAACCTACTCAGTTTCTTATGACTGATGAGGGGGGTGGAGGGGAAAAAATATGATCAAATTTTGGCTTTTAATAATTTTCCTCTAACAGTTTTATCATTAAACTTCTCCAAGGAGATAGTGACATAAACATTTACACTAGAATGCTCCATTTTGTCTGTAATAAGGTCATGCATTTTTTTTCAAGTGTATAGACAATTGTTTGGTTTCCAATATAGCTTTTGTACCTTGGAGAAAAACAAAGTCCAATGTAGTTTTTTAATCAGTATCACATGATAAACAAGAAAAATCCAATTATGGGTCTATGTAAAATAGACCTTTGGAGTGTTAACAGTAGACTAGGAACAAATGGGAAAATAACTTATATTTTATTGCACTTTCCCTCTTGATTTTTAAACTTGATAAATTATTGTTGAAGGAGCAAGATATATTAAGACTAATACATTTTTAGACTTATTTAAAAACACCTATGAATACAGACTTTCACTTTGAAGTTAAAAAACATTTGAGTTTGGATGATAACATACAGCAATATTGAATAAAATACGACTACATTTAATCCTCTAGTAAATCATCTGTATAAACTGCTAAGTTGATTAAAAAATTAAAAACATTAAAAGGACCTTGTCACTATGAGTCCACACAATTCTTTCAAGGCTCTTAATCCATCACCCTGAGACTCACTTCTCTTAAGGGGAAAAGAATGCCAAAATCCAAAACAAAAATAAAGTTGCTGCAGATGAGCCTTACATAAATGATTTGAATATAATGCAGTATGAAAGAAGTTAGAATAGGCAAGAAATTATAAGCAGTATGAAAAAAATCAACAGAAATAGCACTACCAACATGTAAGTGTATAAATAAATACTGTAAAAAATCCAATGAGATACAAAAATTTTGCTAAAAATTCCTTTGGTTTTAGAGATGTATTCTTTTGTTTTACATAAATAAGCTGACATAGTGCATCTGGAAGAAAGTGTGTGTCAGTAACTGTGCCGTAACTGATATGTCACAGAAAACAGTGTGCTTAGATGCAAGTGCCAACCAGGATGCTTGATTCTTCATAAATATCTTATTAAAAGCATCTTTCTACAATGTCAGTAAAACTATAATTCCTAGTTTTAAAGAAGCATTCATCTTTCTGTTCCAATGACTGGATCAATTTCATATTGCAGAATATAACTAAAATATGCAAATACTTTCTAAGTGGAAAATGTTATTTAAAATGACCCTTTTAGTAGCTAAACATTTAAAAAGTTCAACTACTAAGCTCAAAACAATCCAAAATCTCAAAAAACAAAGCCAAACCAAAAACATGCCTAAGGAAAATGAAGGGACCCGACAGAGATGTATAATGCCTGACCGGTGATAGTTACTGACTGGTATCTTACTTTCCTATTTTTTACTTTTCATTAAAACAAAAACATAAAGATTGAAGCACTCAAAAGCATCCCTACAGCACAACCAGTTGTGTTCTGGAGTATCAAAGCATGATCTTTTTTTCTCCTTCAGATGGGGCCTCAGTATGTTGCACAGTCCTGTCTTGAACTCCCAGGCCAAGGGCCGCTCCTGCCTCAGCCTCCCAGGTAGCTGGGACTGCAGGTGAGTACTGCCACCACATCCACACAAAACAGGAAAAAAAAATCATTTCTTTAGTTCTCTCGGTGTTGGAGATAATGAATTGCTCAATGATTAACCCTATAAATCTCTTCATGCATAATTTTGAAAGAGCTTAGTTATTTTGTGGCATTTTATATTTTAAAGGGAGGAACTATATAGAAAGTCTGTTTTTTTGTTTGTTTGTTTTTTTTAAGCCCTTGTAGTAATGTTCAGCATTTCCTATGACTCTGGGCAAATCTAAGTGTTCAGATTTGATGACAGGGGGTAGGACTGCACCATATAAAAACAAATCTCATCAAAGCTCACATATTTACAGCATACACAGCAAGGCACCCATGTGTAAAAGGGTACTCTTTTATACAGACGAAGCGTAACAAATTTGTGACTGGATGACACACAAAGCAGGGGAAAGTTTCCAGCAATACTAGTGAGTGGCACCTGCTGCTGTGTGGCTCTTGTCTGAGTGCTGAGCAAGAGCTCTGATTTAAGTTTTCTTCATCTTCTGCTCTAATTCATGCTGGTGTTTAATAAGACGTTCAATTTCTGTTCCAAGTGTTTGTAGATTTTCCTTTAGCAATTGGGGAGGGGAAGAGAAAACAGAAGTACTAAGTATAGCAAAAAGATCCAGTTTGAATTGGTTTTTTCTATTATTTCAAAACTGAAGATTAGTCCTAAATGCCAAGGCACACAAACACATAAATGTTTTAGAGTGAAGTTCTATTTAATTCTTGTACTGCAATTAAAACAATTTTTAGCACATAAAATGATTACGTGCTAGATTTTTCAATTATGTTAAATTCATTTTTAACTATCAAAACCCATATGCAGCAAAAATAGAGTATCAGATAATAGCTGCAAAGGAAGAAATACAGCCACAAAATACATTAAGATACTATTGTATTAAAATTTGTTTTGGTAATTAATTGTAACTATAATCTATGTCCACTGTGAAGTAAACAATTTACCTTAGTGTTTAATTAGGCTGATTTAGTTTAAAATATTGAACTTTTCAAAAGAAAAAAAAAAGCATACTAAAATCTTATCTCCAGGTAAACTGTTAGAAGTAGAGCTCGTCTAAGCACTATGTGGGAAACACATTTTGCCATGTTTGCTGATGGCAGGGGAATGAGAAACACAAATACCTTCAAAGTAATGTTTTTTAGTAATGTATCCTCCAAAACAGCCTGTAACTTTCGGTTGATTTCCAAAGAGAGTTCCAGTGTTAAGCCACTGTCAGCAGGATGGGATGTGTATAAAGATGCCATGATGCCTCCACGTCTACTCAAGTGGACTTTGTTAAAGTCAGATGCTTCAGAAGAAAGTGTGCCTGATTCTTCTCGTAAAATGTAACTCTGAATTATTCTGCAAAACAAATAACACTATCAATTGTGTACTTGCAGAATAAAAACAAAGGGACTTGTAAAACTTCATGATATACTAACATTGATAAGCATAAATACCTACCAGGCTAATAACCTATGTTAGAAAACCATTTTTCTTATTAGATGGTTCTTAAACTCTTATCATTTTTGTTCTATCATGGTATTTAGATCATACATAAAATACTGCTTTTGTATTTTTTATTTATATCAAAATATTTTACGGCAATTTCACCTTATTACTCTGATTTCTTTGCTGTCCTAATTCTGTATTTTTCTTTATCTTTCAAGAGTCATAAGCAAACTCCTATTAGACTAAAATTATTTTTTTAAAGTAAACACTTAAAAGGCTCAGGGAAAGATCTATATTATGAAAACAATTATCTTATTTAAACGAGCAAGGTGAGAGGAATTTTGTTACAGAAAAATTTTGTCAGTTTGAGCTAAGTTTGGCTCTCCAGCCTTATATCTATCCCTAAAAGGTGTGTTAATCTTGCCTAAGAGGAAAAAAAAATAACAAGTCACAGTCAATTACAAAAATTAACATGTACTGAACTCTGTATGAGGTAAAAGAAAGACCTCCCTATGCCTACTTAATAATAGGTGATGAAAAAAAGTGTGAGCTGAATGACTACAAGAACTATGTGAAGGCTTCTGCCTTTAGTTCTAGCTACTTGGAAGCTGAGCTGGGAGGACTATTTAATTTCAGGGGTTCAAGGCCAGCCTGGGCAATGTTTGAAGAAGACCCTATCTCGAAAGAAAAAAAAAAAACCATAAACCACAAACACATACACACACACACACCCGAGGAAAGGTTGGCTCTTGATTCATTTTTGAAACCAGTAATATAATAAATATACTATATTACCATAATAACACATACTTTGTTTTTTTCCTAATTTCTTCTACCAACTGTTTAATGTGGTCTTCCATAAATTCTATCTTTTCATTTTTCCGAGCATGTGCTTTCTGCAGCCTAACTATCCTCTCAATCAACATGGCCTTGTCCACTTCAGGAAAGTTATCCACAGTTACTGACGACCCAGAATTTTCTGGAGATCGATCTTCAGCGCTGCTCCGAGCATTCAGGGACCCTGAAGAAAAAAGCAATAGATTAGTAACATATACTCCTCCTTTGTAACATTTATCCCATAACAGTTTCATGGCAATACGAAACCATAAAAAAAGAAAAAGAAGAGGAAAGAGGGAGGGAAAGAGGGAGGAGTGTGTGAGGAGAGAAAGAACAGAATACAGTGGGTAAGCCTGGAGCCAGCCTGTCTAGGTTCAAATTGCATTCCTCCACTTACAGACTGCGTTCTTCTGGACCCACTGTTTAACTCTTTAACTCTTAGTGCCCTCCTTTCTTCAGATGAAAGCGGGAATAATAATGGAACTTACTTCACAGGATTATTATCCTCATTTAAGAATAATATATGTGAAGATAATATATGTAAAGAATTTAGAACTGCATATGGAAGACACTGTTTTAGCCTTTATTTACCAAGATTTGTGAGATTAATTTCTATTCCTCTTTACAAAAACAAAGGTGCTTTTTCAATGCCAGTTGATAGACTTAAGGTAAGCAATCTATATTATCCAAACTAATAAACAGCATAGGTAGGGTCCAAAAACATAAGAAGAATTTCAAAACCATGTTATTTCTATTATTTGTTCTTTCCACTGGTCTAATAGTGATATTTTTCCCTAACATGCAACTCCTAGGAGACAAGGCAGTGAGTCACACTAACACACATACATACAAACACATACCAGTGGGTGTGACATATACATATAGTGGCTATGAAACTCACATACACAAACACACACAGCTGGCTCCTCTATCAGCTCCACATCCACAAGATTCAACCCCCCTCAAAATTACACTGTACCTATCTCATATTGTTACAGTATTTCACCTTGTTATCTGATATATTATATATATGCATATTTGGTTATTTGAAATAGGATAGGGAAGAGGGGAAAACAAGATGAGAGGCAGGGGCAGGGGGAGAGAAATGGGGACCAAGACATGAGAAAGGGTATCAATGTTTGTGAAATAATGCACCTTCTATCTGGTGAATATAAACAATAAAAAATATATGGGAAAAATATTAAACTGTACCTATAAGGAATGTGTGAATCAACTTTTACTATTCTCTAAATAATAAAAGAACTATTTATAGAGACTTTATAATGTTTAGGTATTATAAATAATCTAGAGATGTTAAGGTATGTAGAAAGATGTGCAAATGCTACACCATTTTATAAGAGACCTGAGCATCTGTGGATTTTGGTATCCAAGGAACAGGGGCCCTCGAATCAATTGCCTACCAATGCCAAAGGAAAGGTTGTATATATAAATCTGATACTATTTAGTGGTAGACATTTATTATTTCTCAGGTGATAAAATACAAAAGGAAAAAAATCACATTGTACCATATCTCTTTGTAAGTGAATACAGATCTAAATTTTATAATAAAAGAGGAAGATGTTTCACAAAAAAACAACAATAAAGAGAGGCAGGTAAGAGAAAAAAGAGAAAGAAGGAAGACATACATAGAAATCTAAGGCAAACCTGAATACTTGAGTAAAGGTTAGAACTTAAACATTTAATAAAAAAAAACCCATTTTTATAGTATAATTACATACAACTTCTATTTTTCAAATTCCAAAATAAAAAAATCACACCAACACTTTATCAAATCAAAACTATAATTGCTTTTACCTGATGAACTAGAACGACTTCCCATGCTGCTAACTTCTTTATCATAGCTTCCATTCTCAACTTGATCTAATTTCCTTCGTGCTACAGGAAAGAAATGGATTACTCATGACAGCTATCAAGTCCATTGGCCCCACAATCTAATTTCAGATCCTAAAGTTACTTAGGCAAAAATGGAATAGACAAGGAGATAAAATTCCTCACTACACCCCACAGATAGAAGGCTGTAGATACTACTCAAAATGTAGAGGCCACATCAAAATAAACATAAACAAAAAAATAAACGACATCATGATGATTGATACTAGCATTACCAATTACACTGGAATTTAACCTTTTGAGTCCTCAATAGTTTAAAAGATCCTTCCAGTACCAGAAAATTTCCTACAACATCCTTTCAATTACAGATATAAAAACAAGAATTCTTTCAGCAATACCTGAATATATTCAAATTAAGTAATAAATCTTACCATGGCAGTTCACCTTATTTTAAAACACAATAGTGGGGAATAATACAATTTGAATGCCTAGCTTATTTATCATTGCATCACAATCACCCAGACAGATACTGAAGAGTTGGCATAAAATTTCTAAGTAAAAGAAGCCTGGACTCCAACTCTAGTTGTAATCCTTTCTAGGGCTATTTTAAGCATATCAAATGGGGAAAAAAACACAGGTAACTTTTACTGACAGAAGTAAAAAAGCTTAGATTGGGGGGGGGGGGAGAATGGGGACCATGACATGAGAAAGGGTATCAATGTTTGTGAAGTAATGCACCTTCTATCTGGTGAATATAATGTTACCCTTCTATTAATTACAATAAAAATATATGGAAAAAAAGAAGGTCTTTGCCAATCTCTAAATAAATATCAGATTTACAGATAGATATTAACGGGACTGGCAGAGACTGATTTCTGATCTGGTTTTATTTCTATTTTATACTATATTACTGATCAATTCTGACATCCAATATTTCGAAAAATCTATGTTTAAAATATTTTGGAAATAACTCTAGGTCAATGAAATACTCTATTTTTACTATTTTCTTATTTTGCTTGCAAATTAAATATATTTCACTCTGTTACCTCAAAAAAAAAAAACTTAGATGACCATAACTAGGGCTTCTTCCAATTCTCACACACCTGCAGTTCTGTGAAAAAGCGTTAAGACAGAAGATAATTCACGAAACTGAAAAAGGGAACAACATACAGAACAGATTTAAGAAAACAAATCAGCTGGGCATGGTGGTATTATCTGTAAGACCAGAACTTGGGAGAGTTGAGGCAGGAGGACTGTGAGTTTGAGACCAGCCTGGGCTACACAGCAAGACCCCCATCTCAAAAATAACATATAGGTCCGATAGATATGGAACCTAAAGTGAAATGTTTTCTTTATAAAACTCTTAATAATTCAAAGAAACAAAGTTTAAATGTGAAGACTTTCATACCTTGCTGAAGTTGTTTGGAAAGATCCTTGATATTGGAGGCATGTTTACGTCTCTGAGTTACTAGCTCATCTTTCAATTCTTCAACCTGGATACTCAGCCCTTTAACTTCTGTTTCTTTACAAGTGAGTTCAGCTTGCAGAGTCTGTACTTCCTCTTTGTGCAGTTCTTCCTCTTTGAGCAATCTACTTTCCTGAATGGTAAAAAAAAAAAAAAAAAAGTAAAATATACCAACTTCAATATGTTTCTACTTACTGCTCACAGCTACAAAACCTTAAAATTTTAAATTTCTTAATAGAAAAGATTCTTCTATCATTATCCCTTGCCAGGTTTTTCCTTCTGAGCGTCTCCAAATCCTTATATAGTAAGGCAGGGAAATGCATTAAATGGTTATGCCTTTCCAGACATGCAAAAACATTATGTGATAAAAGTTCTTTCCATTGTTGGAATTTTAAGGATTCAAATTATTATTATTTTGGTTGGTTGTGGGACTTGAACGCTGGGCCTGGGTGATGTCCCTGAGCTCAAGGATACCGCCGTACCCCTTGAGCCACAAGGTCACTTTCGCATTTTCTGGAGGCAAATTGGAGAGAAGAGTCTCACAGACGTTTTGTGCCCGTTTTGTGGATTTGAACCGCTATCCTCAGATCCCAGTCTCTTAAATAGCTAGGATCACAGATGTGAGCCACCAGTGCCTGGCTCAATTTTTTTTTTTTTATGAGCAAATTAAAGACATTCTTACTACTTGAATGTCTTCAACTTTTAAAAATTATTTAAGAAACTCAGAAATTTAAATTATAACCATAAAATGCATAGTGATTTCAGTTAGGAATGAAAGAAATCATGGTTTTATTTTCAAAAATAGTGTTCTTTTTTTGGTCAGTTGTGAGTCTTGGACTCTGGGCCTGGGCACTGCCTCTGAGCTCTTTAGCTCAAGGCTACCACCCTACACTTGAGTCACAGCGCCACTTCTGGGTATCCTAGTGGTTAATTGGAGATAAGAGTCTCACAGTCTTTAGTGCCTTGGCTGGCTTTGAACCATGATCCTCAGCTCTTGGCCTCCTGAGTACCTAGGATTACAGGCATGAACCACTGTGCCCAGCTACAATGTTCTCTTTTTAATCTTAGAGAAAATTTTTAAGTTATATCAATGGAAAGGAAAAAAAGTAATTTAATACTACTATGCTTTTACACTATTAGGAGAATTTAATCTGTGCTTCTTGCTATGCTGTTTTAAGAGTTAAATGCACATTTACACTTACCAAACTAATATTTGTTTGTTTCGCTTGTTCACATTGGCTTTGTAGCTGACTTTCACTACAGGAAAGTTTATCAACCTGTGATTGCAAAGAATTGGATTCTGATTGAAGTTGTGCATTCTTACTAGTAAGCTTCTCTGTGAACAGTAGTAGCTCAGACTCTCTTTTCCTACTGCCTTCAATGTCTTTTTGTAGGTCATTTATCAAAGAATTAAAATTTTCCACTTCTTCCTTCAAATTTTCAATTTCTTGTTTACCTCTAAAAAACAAAGTTTGTATGTAAGCAAAAGTTAAGTTACTATAACAACATTAAATTAATTCTTTGGTAGTTTTCACTTAACGAAATATTTTATAAAAAGATATTTTTATTCATCCAAATATTTATAAATACCTACCATAGAACAGGGAATGTAAGTGAGCAAGGCAGGCATTGTTCCTGCTTTCAAAGAGCCTGTAAGTAACAGGAACTTACAGGAGTATGGCAAAACATTTGTTGTTATTGTTGTTGTTTTCCGTAAAGAAATAATCACTTTACAGAGAAGTAAAGGAAAAGACAAAGTGTGAGGAAAGTGTAAGGTTTGGAAGAGAGGACAGGTACAAAGCTCTGGCCAAGGATACCTGGCAGGTTAACTGATATTCCTAGTTGAGGTTGGTAAGAGGAGAGGAACACAGCACCAGCCTTGAATGCAACTGTCAAGCAAGACCTCAAGATCCTGCATCCAAGCCCTAATGCAGGTGGGTACATTTTTTTTTTTTGGCAGTAATAAACACAACTTTATAGGTGGGTACATTTTTAATAACGCTCAGTAGAGGCACAGTACAGAAAGAAGGTGCTATTTGAACTCAAATTTAAACCTGAATCTTCTTAGTGATGTTATGAGTAGAATTTGGGTTAAAGCATTTATGAGATGATAAAGAATAATGTCAACAGGCCAGGAGATTATTAGCCTAGTGGTAGAGTGCTTGCCTAGCATGCACGAAGTCCCAGGTTCAATTCCCTGGTACCACATACATAGAAAAAAGCCAGAAATGGTGCTGTAGCTTAAGTGGTAGAGCTCTTGCCTTGAGAAAGCCCAAGGACAGTGCCCAGGCCCTGAGTTCAAGGTCTAGGACTGGCAAAAAATAAAAATAATAATGTCAGCTAATACCTTAAGATTTAGATGTAGATACAGGTCTAGATTTGCCTTTTAGAAGGAAAATTAAGTACTATTTGAAATATAAAAATTCTTTCTTATAATTATTATTGGCACTGTTTAGGAAATAACTTTGATTTTTAGAAGATGGGATGAGAGTTCAGATATAATTAAAAGAAGTTCAATGAAGAGAGAAATGTTAAAAATCTTTGCTAGTAAAACATAGTTGCAAAAATGTTCTTGTTTAATGCAACAGCTGTATTTAAAAATAGAGAAAAGTTTAAAAGCCTATTAACACAAATTTCTCATTTTTATACCTTTGAAGCTGCTCCTGTAGCTGATCTGCAATTTTCACTTTGTCCAATAAATTCTGAATTTCAGCTTTTTGGCGATTAATTATTTCCTTATATTTTGATAATTCATCTTCTGTTCTTAATCGTTCATCTTCTAGACATTTTGCCTATTAAATGATCAAAACCAAGTCAAATGACAGTTTTTCTTTGTCCCTTGAAAACTATTTCAGACAGTGCTTCCATACTAACAATCTGAGCTGAATTGTAAAGCAGTGCTAGTATAAAGAAATATAAAAATCAATAGTTCTGGATTTCAGTTTCACATTTAATCATGGTAGTTTCCATATGGCATTTATTTTTACTGAATTTCCATTTCCTTGTCTAAAAAAGAATACAGTTACCCTGCCTAACTTAAAGATATGACATAAAGAAAAATAGGGAATATACATTTTTAACAAACACTGTGAATACTATATGACCTCAAATTAAAGATGGTTTTTAAAAGCCTATTTCTAGGTAAGTAAATGACATACAATAGCATGCTAGCCTTGAGAAAGCTCAGGACAGGGCTCAGGCCTTGAGTTTAAGCCCCAGGACTGGCGAGCGAGAGCGAGAGAGAGAGCGAGAGAGAGAGCGAGAGCGAGAGAGAGAGAGAGAGAGAGAGAGAGAGAGAGAGAGAGAGAGCGAGCGAGAGAGCGAGAGAGCGAGAGAGCGAGAGAGAGAGAGAGCGAGAGAGAGAGAGAGAGAGAGAGAGAGAGAGAGAGAGAGAGAGAGAGAGAGAGAGAGAGCGCGCGAGCGAGCGCGAGCTCTGACAATCATAACTATAAACACTTAAGAGAAGTTAATCATAAGACTGGTAAAAATGGAAACTATATGCAACTAAGATTATTAAATATACCCAGAAAGAAATGTAAAGAAAGTTCATATTATATTCTGACAGTTCCAATTGGTTTGCTGAAAAGACTGTCTTGAGATGACAGGTACAAGTTATAAATAGAGCAAATATGCTTTGTAAACATTTCAATAGGATAATCACAGACGATAACTTTCAATAAGAAAGCTGATTATGTATGTTACTAGGGAATTGCTTTTCTGTGCTTTCTGTGCTTACTTTGGAAAATTTCTTTTTTTTTTGCCAGTCCTGAGGTTTGAACTCAGGGCCTGGGCACTTGGGCTTTCTCAAGGCTAGTGCTCTAACATGTGAGCCACAGCACCACTTCAGCTTTTTTTCTGTATAAGTGGTACCAGGAAATAGAACCCAGGGCTTCATGCATGCTAGGTTCGCAAGCACTCGACCACAGGCCATGCTCCTGGCCCTTACTTTGGAAAATTTCTCTATAAAAACAACTCTAGGCCGGGAGTTTGGCCTAGTGGTTAAAGTGCTTGCCTAGCATGCATGAAGACCTGGGTTCGATTCCTGGGTACCACACACATAGAAAAAAGCCGGAAGTGGTGCTGAGGCTCAAGTGGTAGAGCTCTAGCCTTGAGAAAGTCCAAGGACAGTGCTCAGCCCCTGAGTACTGTCAGGACTGGCAAAAAAAAGAAAAAAAAAAACCCCAACTCTACCACTAAAAAAAAAAACAGACTAAAATTTAAGTTAAAGACGTTTATTACTCTTTCACAGGAGTTGTAACTAAAGATTTTATTACCTTTGTTCTCAGGGTTCGTAGCTCATCCATACCTTCCTTAAATGTCCTCTTCAAATCTTCTAGTTCTTTTATTTTGGCATGATGCATCTTCAAAAGAAACCACAAATTATAATGCTCTAAACCAGATCCAAAGTATATTGCCTATTTCTTCCCAAAGGCTTAAAAGCAGGTGCCAACAAGTATCATTCATTCTATATTTATTATACAATCTAAGATAAGATGAAAGAGCAAAAAAGTACTCACCTCTAGTTGGTCAGATTTTTCTTGCATTTGCTTTTCAAGTTCTCCTTTTGTAACTCTAAGCTTTGCATCAAGCTCATTTGACTTAATTTCTTCTGATTCCTGGTGGAAAGAAAATAGAAAATGTCAACTTAAAAGTTTTATAGCTGGGTGTAGTGGCTCATGCCTGTAATCCTGGCTACTCAGGAGGTGGAAATCTAAGGATCAAAGTTCAAAGCCAGCTAGGGCACTAAAGTCTCTGAGACTCTTGTCTCCAATTAACCACCAGAAAACCTGAAGTGGCACTGTAGCTCAAAGCATAGGGTGGCAGCCTTGATCTGAAGAGCTCAGGGACAGTGCCCAGGCCGAGTTCAAGCCCCGCGACTGGTGACCAAAAAAAGTTTTATACTTTGAAAAGTGAAGAAAACTTTGCAACTAATTTTACTGTGAAACATATAGTTCATGTACCTGAAAACTGAAAACTCTACCAAAAGGTTTAATATATATCAACCTTCCAGGAATAAGAACAGTATTCTTAAGGTTTATTATTATAGAAATGTTTATTTTTATTTTTAAAAATTGTATATTTCCTTACACTCCTCATTCTTTTTGATACTTTTTAGAAATTTTATGTGGCTGAAAACTTCTATGAGTCACTTGCAGGTACTGTAACATAGGAAATAACCTATCTTTTAGATTTAACTGTCCTAACAAATACTTTTCAAAGACTGTAGAGATAGAAACTTAATTAAACCAAAGTGCACATGTTTAGAAGAAGTTACTATTCTACTTAAGAAGGTATGCATACCTGATAGGTTTTTATCATATCCTGACAATTTTGTCGTATCTGATCTGCTTCTTCTTTTGCTTGTGTTAACTTTGTTGTTGTTTCTTTGAGTTTATCTTTGGTTTCCTGCAATGACAAAGAAAGCCACAAGTTTGCCACAGTGAAAGACAGTCAGAAGTGGTCTAGCTAAAAAGTTCTTGTCCTAGCATTGTACTATGGGGTCAGATGGTATTCTAGAAATAATATTTTATGTTTCTGACAAAAGGTTAAAATAGCCTGCATGGTTAACTGGCAGCCATTAAATAACTTACATTTTGAGTTTTCAATAAATTACTGCAAGTTACTAATAAGGTTTTTTAAAAAAAGAGCAAAGTGTTATCCAGTTCTTTTACACAGCTGTAAGAGATACAGTAATGCTATGGCTTTTGGTTGGTGGTTTATCTATTCAAAACTGCCTTCTCACTGATTAGTGGTTTCCATTTTTAACCTACTCATTTAAAATGGCAATTTAGGATTTTTAAGGATTACCCTTGTCAAATTTTTTGTCCTCCTATTCTTTATTTACCTACTCCATTTATGACCAACCCTGACTCTATCTTTCCTGTTTCCAGTTTTCACTGTAAGACAATATTCTTCCCTCTTCCCTCTTCAGTGTTCCCTCATTAGCTTCCTATTTTCTAAGGCAATTCTGGAAGATGCAGCCCTAATCCTACCCTCTTAATCACTCTTTAGAAAACACACCCAGTGTCATGATTTGGGCTATCATGTGAATTTCAAATGAGACTTCAGCTATCACCTCGTAGATCTTTCCCTGCAGAAATGGGTAGACGCCACTATATACTTTTCTGTAAATATAATCTAGGCATGTTGTGGTTTCTAACAACTGACAACTTATACTGTAGCTCATGCTTCCTCGGAGTAGCTTCTGGAACGGCAACCAGAGTTCAGTACTTGTCATGTATGAACTGTTCATCCAGTCTTTGTTAAAATAATAAAGCAATTTCTAAAATAAACTTTTTCTGCTTTAGATTGGTTTGTCTGCCCAAACATACAATACTCGTTTTACTCCTTTTATTTTTTTTCTGTTCTTCTGTTTGGAATGACTTTCCCTTTATCTCTTAAACAATTTTCATTGTGTCTATACTTCACACCCTCATGTGTCTTTAAAAAAAATTTTATGCAATTAAGTACTTTGCTATACACTTTGTTATTGGCCTTTGATTAAATTGACTTGCACTGAAACTCAGTATCAGTTACAAAATATAGATAATTTTGGATTGTTTTTCAAGTAATGATTTAAAAAAATACTAGCCTCAATAAGGCTACATCAATAATTACAACAAAGCCAGACATATAATAGTTGCACATTCCATTCACTCACAAAATAGCAACTGAGAAATTCCTATATGTCAAAGAAACATGACATATATGTTCGAATAAAGAAAATGAAAGAATCACATGTGCTTAGGAACTGACAATATTGCACTGAGTACCTACTAAATATAGAGACCTTTTCTAGAATCCAAAACCGTGAAAACAAGACAAAATCACTATGCTCATAGAGCTGATATTCTGATAATAAAAATTAAGAAATAAAATACCTAAGCAAAGGCATGTTTATTATGTGAGTGACAAGCAACAAAGAATAAAATAAAGCAAGGACATGAGAAAGTCTGGGCAGGAGGCATAGGGAGGTGATGACAGAGTAGCCCTGAAATGTCTCATGATAAGTAAGCAAAATCTTGAAATCTAGGATTTGTTGAAGCATTGTCTATGATGACTGAGAAAGATCAAGGATAAATACAAGGTTTGGAGACTGAGCCAACTAGTAAGAATGGATTGACATTTATTACGATGGAAATGCAAAGGAAGGAAAGGTCACATTATTAGTTCAGTTTTAGACGTATTAAAATGGTCATATATCATTAAGGAGGTCAAATATCAAGTACATAGTTGAAGATGTGAATCTTCAGTTCTGGGTAGAAGTTACAGATCTGGAGTCTATTTCTACTGTTGTATTTTTAAGCACATTAACCTTGTTTTCTGCAGTATCTAATCTGTTCCTTCACCTAATTTTTCATCTTAGACATATCAGCTTGTTTTTCCACATATATTTCCCATGGTTCTAGTTACCATACTTATGCTTTCATTTACCTCCTTCAGCAATAGCTGTTTTTAACATCATCCTCCACTTTCTGGATTTGTTCTTAGCAATTCCTTTCTGTCATTATGGACTATATTTTCTTACTTCTTTATATGCTGGTAATTTTTCATTGGGTGCCAAACAGCAAGTTGTGTTTTTAGGTGAAGTTATATATTCATCAAAATGTTTTTTGGACTTTAAGGACATAGTTAATTTACTTGAAACAAACGTTTTTAAAGCTGTGTACGGTGTACCTCAGACCTAGTGTACCTGGTTCCCGCAATGAGCTATCCCCTTCTGAGGGCTCCTTGGTGCTCTGACATTAAGAGGTATTTTCTCTTTAGCTGGTGAGAATACAGTGTTCCTGAGTGACATGAGCACTAAAGATTGCTGACTCTTCTTTTTCTTTTCTCAAACTTTGCCCTCTGTTCCCAATAGCTTGACCTCTGGCTCTTCAAATCAGGGATACCAGAGGCTGTTTAGAATCCTCTCCCATGTCGGAAAGGATTCCCTTTCCTTAAGATTCACTGTCACATGTAGCCAAGTATCACAAGTTTCAAAATCACTTTCTTCCTATCTTGTCTTTTTTTAACTTCTCAATTTCTGTTTAATGTTTCTGTTTAAGGTTTTTTTTTTAAAAATCTTTTTTTGTTTTTGCCAGTCCCGGGGCTTGAACTCAGGGCCTGATCACTGTCTAAGGTTAGAGCTCTACAATTTGAGCCACAGCACCATGTCCAGCTTTTTTTTCTATGTATGTAGTACTGAGGAATTGAACCTGGGTCTTCATGCATGCTAGGCAAGCACTCTACCACTAGGCCAAACTCCCAGACCTGTTTTGTTTTTTTTTTTTAAGGTAGGAGGATAAATTTGGACTTTATTATCATAATATACTAGACTGTTGTTAAAAAAAAATACAGACTACAGCAATGACAGGAACATAAAATATAGCTTACTAAATGGTAAAGCTCACACAAAGTAAGCTCTAACTTCCAATTAGTGAGCCTTATGAGGAAACAAATTGTTTACGAATAACGCCACCATGCACAACACAGTAAGCATAAGAAGAACATATTATTAAGCAGCAGAGTTTCACTTTAGATGGCCTTAGTAGAAGGAATCCCGGTCATACATTAGGCCTGCAATGTATTATAGTCCATTGCATCTTCTGGTCTAGGTACAGTCTTGTAGAAGACTTCACACTTGTAGCTTTCTCTCAGACAGAAATGTCTAGCGAGTACCCCGCACAGCCAAACCATGTTACCAAATGACCATGGCCATATCCACTGCAATAAAATCATCTTATTCTGAAGCCAGGCAGATAAAATTATAGCATCCAGACTGATGATCATATACTTGAGGTACTTTCACTCTCATTTATTCATGACAATTGATTTTAGAGGCTAGATGTTAAAAATTTTAGTTTAAATCCCAGAGTTTGAGGAAATGCAACAATTAGTTTCTATAGTATGATCTGATGACCTAGGTATGTGTCTAGTGTTTTCCAGCCTAATCTAGATTTCAGCTCTGGTGATATGACCTAGGTCTGATAGCTAACGCTTACTATGAGTGCAGTTACTCACAGGACTGAGATTAGCACTTGAGACTTGCATAGAGCCCAGAAAAATGTACTGAGGTTCAGATGTCCTTTTGACCTCTCCAGGGGCAGCTCCAATTGCCTGCTCATGACTACATTTCATAGCCTCGCACAGAGACTCCCTCACATCCACTACATCAACGGGTAGGCAGGGGCCTGTTCTAGACACTCCGTGAGCAGTGACTGTCTCCTATGTGCACAGAGCTAAATGTTTCACAGTTACTAAGTGCCTGTAGTTAAAAAGAATTTAGACATATCTGATTTCCAGATGCCAGGCCAACATATTTGCTATTTTCATTTTCTAGCAATCTATGTAACTTTATAAAGAGGTCTGCATGTAATATATAGAGGTCTGCTTTAAACTACCCTAGCCAACTTAGAAAGTATCTAATTTCATCCGACTTCAAAGGTTCCACTAAAAATCTCTTATCACCCAATCTTTAAGCCTCAAAGACCTATAAGCTTTCCTCTCCTATTGCCCATATTTTAACAGGTTTCAGGGTTGTCTCTGAGGACAACAGATGAAGATAAGAAAGGGCCACAGACATTGGATATTAGGTCATGTATTATGTCCAGATCTTAAAGTAACTTAAGCAATTAGAAGCTCTGTTTAAAGATTTAGAATTTTAATTCCTTATTCTGCAATTCAAAGGGAACGCTTTCCAGCAGCTCTTTGCCTATTCCCAGCACATACCTGTGCTGATGAGTCATCAGCCAGCTTCAGCCTGGAAAGAATCTACTATTCTCTAACTGACCATTGACCACTGTTGATAGACTGACTCCCTATCTAGTTTCCTCTGAGACTAATATGCAAATACCAACAGGTTACTAATAGTTCTGTTGATTTCTAATTGTGTAATAAAGTAAACCACAGTAATAGCTTTGAACAAGATCATTAAGCCTATTTTTGAAACCAAGTGTTTCCCTACCTGTTCTTCTATTTAGGTCACATTTCAGAGTTGTTCTTTTACATTACATCCTGTCAACTGCAGATTTTTACTACCTCTAATACAAGGCAAGCTTGTATTTCAAATTATGTCATCAGGCAACAGCCTTTACAATAACATTTCACTTTTTTTTTTAAACTAAAGCTGGGGATGAAACTTAGGTATAGGGCAACTGCATAGCATGTTTGAGGCCTTCTGTTGAATCTTTAGCAAAACATATATGTGCGTGTGTGTGTGTGTACACACACAACACACAAATATGCACACTAATTTACTAATATAATGGAAATATATTACTAAAAACAGTAAAAAGAACTGTCAGGGTAACATTTGGAAGGGTTACAGTTACATTCATCAGGTAGTGGGTACATTACTTCCTTTTCTTCTTTTTTTATTTTTATTTTTTTTTGGTGGGGGTCATGGGGCTTGAATTCTGGGCCTAGGAGCTGTCCTTCAGCTCTTCAGCTCAAGGCTACTGCCCTACCCCTGGAGCCACAGCCCCACTTCCCACTTGCTAAAGATTAACTGGAGATAAGAGTATCATGTTCTTTAGTGCATGGGCTGGCTTTGAACCACAATCCCCAGATCTCAGCCTCCTGAGTAGCCACCACACCCAGCTGGTACATTACTTCTTGAACACTGATATCCTTCTCAAGTTTTTCTCTCAATCCCCCCCAACTTATGTATATTATATTCATTATATTTAAATAAGAACTCATATTTCTTAATCATGGAAATCTTATCATCACTGATATTTTACAAAATTCCAGTTTGCTTCTAATTTGGTAAAGTAAGTTACTGCCAAATTCAGCCCACCAAAAAATAAAAAGCTTAAATATCTGGTAAACTGGGTGTTATAAACTATGACTAATAAATTTACATTCAAATCCTCTTAGTAAGTAAGTCATGCAATGACTTTTCTTTTTCGTAATTGTCTAATACTCAGTTCCAAGTACTCTGCAGAAGTAGCTAAAGTAGGCTCCAGGCCTTATACCTACTAGCGCTGCTCTTAACACTCACTCTAACCTTTCCATTGTTATAGCACTCACCTTGTGCAAATCCATTTCAGCCTTTAATTTGTTTTGTGCCCATTTTACTTTAATGATGTGAGAGTTGATATCCTCCTTTAATTTGTCTATTTCTCTGGTGAGTCTAGTTGTTTCACCTTCCTAAAATGATAATATTAGGTCATTTTCATGTAATCAATCAATTAAACATCTGTATGTTCTTTAGACCCCCTCAAAGTAATAACAGATTCCTGCGCAGTAATGTTATAATTCAAGGGCTGCTACACTATGGCCAACCAGCCAAAAAACTGATTTAAGGTTCCAGAGGGCAGTAAAATTCTAAATCCAAAGAAAAGATGTTAAGTAGCACTTATATTTTAACTGGATGTGTTAAACCACAAGTATACTTCTGTGATTCTTCTTAACTGGCTGGCATTAAAGTGAAATTTGAACTAAACTGGTTTTGCTAGAATTCCTGAGAAAAGTAACAGTATTTATGAATTATAGGTTCACAGAAGGGATTCTGAAGAGAAAATTCACTTATCTTGTAAGATAACATCTAAGGAAGGTGTGTTTTTAATAAAACTATAAATTGGATTCCATGGTGAAAGCAGAAAAATTCCATTCTGGCCAGAGTTAGATCTGAAGTTCAGTAACAGAGCAGATGCCATTATATAGGCCTTGGTTTCAACTCCTAGCCCACCAAAAAATAAAAAGAAAAAAAGAGGCAAGATTCTGACCTAAGTGTACTTCTGGCTCTAAAACTGTTCACAATTTGATACTATATACATTATTTTACTAAATTATATATAGTCTTAAGGCATATACTTGTTTTCTGATCGATTATAACACTTTTAAGGCTCAGGAAAAAGTATGTCAAATACTTCATCGCCCCCCGCCCCCAGTCCTGGGCTTGAGCTCAGGGCCTGAGCATTGTCCTTGGACTTTCTCAAGGCTAGAGCTCTACCACTTGAGCCTCAGCACCACTTCCGGCTTTTTCTATGTACGTGGTACAGAGGAATCGAACCCAGGTCTTCGTGCATGGTAGGCAAGCACTCTACCACTAGGCTAAACTCCCGGCCCCAATACTTCGTTTTTTCCTTACCAAACCTCCCCTTAGACAACTACTGAGATACAGTTTAGTTTCTAAACATTCATGCTTTTAGTGGGCAAATTTACAAAAATGACTGCTTCAATGTTTTAATCATGTTAGTATTATTTAAGGAAAAGGATAGAAAATAAATTTCACATGAGTCACACTGGCACAAGTTATACCTTTGCTTCATACAGCTGTTGCAAGCGTCCTTTCTCCTGAGAAAGCTGCTTAATTCTGTTAGTGTTTTTCTCAAATTCCTTATTTGCATCTCTCAGTTTTCTCTCAAGTATCTCTTTTTCCTTTCGAAGGTCTAAAGATTCCTTCTCACCTCTTACATACTTCATTACCATTGCTTCTTTTTCCTGGCGAGCTTCTTCACATTTCTTATTGGCCTTTGGAGAAAAAAAATAACAATAAAAATCTTTTCATATAAAAATACATTGAAAGGAATAATACTTTCCTATACAATCAAGTTTCTTTTTTCCCTTTGTCATTTTAGGGCTAAATTTTAATAGAATGTGAGCTTGAACTCTTACATTTAAAAGAAAACTTTAAAATTAGATTGGCTCAAAATGGTTTTATGAGAAATTAATCTGTAACAAAAAGTTGTCATTAAGTGGGAAGGCTCCATTGTTTTGAGCAAAGCATACAAACAGTCCCAGGGGCATGAGCGAGGAGGAGAGTACAGTTTACAAAACATTTTTGGTACACTACACGATCAGTGGAGTTTCTCTAGTAACATACTATAGAAATGATCTTGAAAGTATAGTCTTCCTTTTCTTTTTCTTTCTGGCGGAAGGGGCAGTTTCAACAACATTCCCAGGACTAGCACTATAAAATTTTGAGATAAAGCAAAGTTTCAAAATTATCAAAAAAATGATAAAACAATTATGATAAAACTCCCTTCCTTCCAGAGTCTTACTTAGGCTCTTGTTTGGCTTGCTTGCTCACAGCTGATGTTCCATCTTGAGCCAGTTCAAGTGCTCCAGTTCAAGATTTTGGCTAGTAAACTAGAGATAAAAATATTCGGGGCACTTCTGTTTCCACTAGCTTCATCATCATAATCTCAGCCCTCTGAGTAGGTAGGATTACAGAGGTGAGTCACTGGTGCTAGGTTTAATATTTCCTTTCATCCTTTTCTTTTGATTGCTATGGTTACACCACTTACCCTTTTAGATCTGCTCTCTCACTCTTTTCTCCCTTTCCCTATGTCCCAGGAAAATAATCATCATGGGACATATTACAGATCCTCTTACCTTCAACTTCCAGCTGGTCTTGGCCAACAAGAAACTAGCAGAGTGATGAGATGTGACACACAAACTCTACAGAGGTAATCTAGATGATAGAACTACTCGGTATGAGTTGAACTCCCAGAACTGAAAGCTTTATTTCTTTTTTTCTATGGAATATCCAAACTCAGGCATTTATTATAGCAAAAAAAATAACTAGTACAAAGATGTACACATAAGCATATGTAACTTGCACAGGTATATATAATACATAAACAAAATACCCATAATTATGGTGTAAAACCTACTGCTTGTACCATATGAAGGGATTGGAGGCAGAGAGGAATTATAGGTAAGGACTTTCATTTTTTATTCTGCACTTTATAACAGAATATATTATATATTGCTTCAGCATTCTGAGTGGTTGCTATTTATATAACTAAACTTATCTAGTCTTAATATAGACATCAAAGTAGTCTAAGAGTTAATTTTAATAATAAGAGAGTCATCAGGTTGGCAAATTTTAACAGATGTAAAAAAATACCTGTTCCATCCGTTGGGCCATCTCCTTGTGTAATTGCTGAATTGCATTTTTGGCTGCAATGTCTTGAGCTACTAATTTATCTTTGGAAGCTTTAATTTCTTTATTAAGTTCCTCTATTCTTGATTCTAACTGCAAAGAAAATTATTTCTGGATTACAAATTATTATTGTACACAATATAAAGAAAAGTAATAAACATACTTCAATCATGGGATTCAAAACTTAGCAGTACTTATCTCATTGGAAAAAAATTAATATAAATCAAAGAGTTTGTGATTCAGTAAAGTAGATAATATGACTTAAAGCATCCACTAAGGAATAACTCAAGGGAACATGGTGAAAGCATTATAAAAAAAAATTTAATGTTATATTAGAAAAGATTTGGCTAGTGTTAAATAAAGTAGAGCAGAAGGAATATGGAAACAATAAAGAAAAGAGACATACAGTAAATAGCAAAATGGCAGGTATAAAACCAACTGTCAACAAGTGACTGTAGATTATATAATCAGATAAAAAGGAGAAACTGACAGAGTGGAATAAAAACAGAATACAGGCAGGTGTGGGTAATTCTAGCTGCTAGGGAGGCTGAGATCTGAGGATCACAGTTCAAAGCCAGGCTAGGCAGGAAGCTGTGGCTTGAAGTGGTAGAACACTAAACTTGAACACAAAAGCTCAGGGGCAGCACCCAGGACCTCAGTTCATGACCAACAATAACAAGAAAACAACCCACTTACATGCTGCATTCAAGATTAGCACTTGGGAGTCACAGACAAAAAGATTATGGGATGAAGACAGCCTGTACTACATGGTGAGATCTGGTCTCCAAAGACCCCCCCCCCAGCCCCGCCCCACGCACACACACAAAACACCCTCCCTCCCCAATGATAAACTGTGCATGGTGGTTCACACCAGTTATCTCAGCACTCAGAAGAGGCTGAAACAGGAGGACTGGAGTTCCAGAGCAGTCTGGGCTACACAGTGAGACTCTGTCTTAAACAAACAAATCTGATGGAAATGAAGAAATAGAAAAATAATAATTCTAATTTAAGTGAATCTTGGGTGATGTTCATACAAAGCAGAAATCAGCTAATGATACATTTCTCATAAGTGACAGTACTTTTAAGTCTAGAATGCTTCTAATCTGTTCATAGAAGCACCTTAGACAAAGTCTCTATGTTGATTTACTTCTGTGATCAATGCTTTGTGTTCATTAAAAGAAAGGAAGAACAAGCCAGGGAAGCCAATTAGCCAGATGCAATCTAAATTATTAGAGTCAATTCTCAGTGTAGTTTATGAAAATACTAGGAATGGAATCATTCTAAACTACGAGCATAAATATAATTCCTAATGCAGATATAAGCTTTTCAACATTGTGTCTTTCCTTAAATGGTAAAAACTGTCTAACAACCAAATCAAACTGTCATTTTTATTATTTTAACACAGTAGACTTCATTTTATTACATTCAGAATACACACATATAAAAATAAGAATTTACATAAAAGAAAATAAGACTAATTTTTACTTCATAGGATAATGCTTTAAATATCAACCAGTTCTCCGTATTTAACTTTCAGAACTTCAATGTGTATACAACTCAGGAATATATTTTATGAACTGAAGTTTAGCCTTTTGTTTTATCTTTTTACCTGTTTAATTGTACTCATATGCTGCTTCTCTGTTTCTGTTCTTTTTTTTAGTTCTTCTCTTAAATTGTCTTTTTCTGAACAAATGTCTAAGATGAGATCCTGATGCTTCTTATTTTCTTTAATTAACCTTAATATAAATATGAAAGGCAACAAATTATCAGTAAAATTGGAGGCAATGAAGATACAATATATAATCTACTTACTAAAGCAAATGCCTTTGATTATAGTACATTTACATCCCTGATATTTGTGTAATACAATTTTTTCACAGGACACGTTACCTAATAATAATGTCCTTCTCAGAGCTAGCAATAGTACACTATCACTAGTGACTGTACTTCTAAGACTAAGCCCTAATTCTGTTCATAGAAGAAAACGTAGCTCAGAAAATATTCACATCATTGCTCCATGCATCAGATATTTTACAAAGCAGTCTCTGGTTAAGCGCTTTATCCACACCAAAATTGTTTTTTCCCTTTTGTCATCATGGGGCTTTGAATTTCTAGGCTTGGCCATGGACTTTTTTGCTCAACACTAGTGCTTTACCACAGCACCATTTCCAGTTTTCTGGTGGTTAATTGGAGATAAGAGTCTGGTGGAAAGCCAGGCGTGGTAGCTCACACCTGTAATCCTCGCTACTCAGGAGACTGAGATCTGAGGATCAAGGTTCAAAGCCAGCGAGGGCACAAAAGGACCTGAGACTCTTATTTCCAATTAACCACTAGAAAACTGAGAAGTAGGGCTTGGCTCAAGGGTAAGGTGGTAGCCTTGAGCTGAAGAGCTCAGGGACAGTGCCTAGGCCAAGTTCAAACCCACGACCCACCAAAAAAAAAAAAAAGTCTTGTGGACTGCCCAGGTTGGCTTTGAACCATGATCCTCAGATCTTAGCCTCCTGAGTAGCTAGATTACAAAGGTGAGTAAAGGTGAGTCACAGGTGCCCAGCTAAAATTGTTAGATTCTTATATGCCACTTTCTATCAGGTAATTGTTCATTATTAAGAATTCTGGCTGGGCCTTCAATGGTAACACTGATGTTTTAGAAAATAGGGGGGAAGAAACACAATGGAACAGTGGCAACGATGGAGACTGAGTGGAGGATATGGAAAGATGTTGCTCAAAGTGCAAGACTAGTAAATTCTGCGTAGTTAACACTAATGTACATCATGGTGCTGATAGTTCATAAAACTTTTGAGGGGCCAGGGAGTGTAGCTTTGTAAAAACTAGTACTCGGTCCTTATGATAATTCTCACACATGCTATAACATGGATAAACCCTGAAGACATTGTTAATTGAAATAAGCCAATTATAAAAAGACCAACATCATATGACCCCACTTACATGAAATTACCAAGAGTAGTCACGTTTATAGAAACAGTACAACTCAGTGGCTGCTCGGGGCAGGTAGAAAACAGGAAAGGGTTGTTTAATGGATACAGGGTTTCAGATATACAAAGTGAAAGCTCTGTACATTGTTCAATAATGTGACTATACATAACAACAATGAACTATACACTCAAGTCATTAAAATAGTAAATATTATTATCAAACTAAAACTATATTAAAAAATCAGAAACATAAAAGGAGGGACCCTGTGCATTTAAGAGAATGAAAATTCAGGAAATAAAGAAGTGAAAACAGGAGACCTGATCTAGAGACAACTGACTGAATGAACAGAATAATCTGAATGACTAGGAGGGAGATCATAAAATGTCTATTTCCTATCAAGCAATATGTATAATATTTTCTTCTATCCTTTTTTGACATGTAGACCTCCTTTTTTCATACATATTTCCTAATTTTAAAAAGTTTAAGTATCATATTTTTTAAAATTTAGTATATATTGGTCAGACCTAGTATGTTTTACTTTCTTCTTATAGAAGAAAAATATGTAAGTCTATATGTGGTAAGAAAATATGCAAGTCTAGGTATCACTTAGCTATATAAAATTGAATACACAAGCCCATTTAATACTATTAGAAAAAAAGCTACATGATGTCAAACTATTATTAAAACAATTAACTGTATATATCCAGGTGAACCTAAAAGTTGAAGTCTATGTTCTTATTTGTTGTATGGCAAACAATCAATTGTTCTCTAAATTTAAATTCTTTAAACCAACGAACATACAATAGCATTTTAAGAAAAATATTGTTTTATTACTTCTAATTTCCTTTTGATTTTGCCTATTACTCTTCCACATTTTTTTTTCAGATATGGAAGACTGAGTTCTTTATAGAAAGTTATAACTTTTAAACTTACTCTACTTGAGGTATTTATTACCCTAGACTTATATACCTACAAAAACACACAGATACTACTCAATTATGAAATATACTTTTATTGAGGAACCTCATGTGCACAACTCTACTGTGGAATTAAAAGTAGGTGAGATGCTACTTCCCGTAAAAGAAATGGATCTCTAATATCCCTGGGGGGGGGATTGCTAATTAAATAAAATACTTACTTTTTTATAGTGTATTCTTGCTGCAAACACTTATCTTGTACACACTTTTCAAAAAGAACTAATGCATGCTCTCCTTTATTCATTCCATTTGGTACTTGGGGTTCTCCTGCAAACTCTGTAGACAAGAGCTCAGATTCTAATTCTTCCAATAAATCCTCTGATGCTGAAACATTCTTTATTTTTGAAATAAGTTTTTTAGTGCAGTCTGTATCGTAGGGACTTGCTGAATAAGTCTTTTGATTAGCAGCTTCTGTAAATGTAGACGACCTTAATTCTTCCAGTATTTGTGTTACTGTCTGTTCTGTTTCATTTGTTTTTGGTACTTGCTTTATAAAATCTCCACTAGGGAAGTTATCTATTTGTTCAGAATTTTCTGACCGTGGGTCTGCTTTAGCACAAGAATCTTCATCTCTACTATGATCTAGAATACAATTTTCTTGTACTTCAATTTGATTACTGTGTTCATGAGGTTGGTGCAAAATTTTGTCCAAGTTTAGTGACAATAGTTTGAATTCATTTTCCAATCTGCTGCCTTCATCATCACCAGAAAATGAGTTGTATGAGTCTCCTTTTAGTTCAGATGCTTTTCCAACATGTGTATCAGAGGAAATGGATGCTCCGTGCTCTGTCCCCGACATGCTTACTGGCTCCAACTCACTTTGCATTTTTTCAAATCTGTTCCTGATAGTTGTTTTACATCTAAGAAATCAAAACATCACCATTAAAGAAAATATACACTATATGACACACTATATGACATAGAATAGCCATGACTATAATTTTGCCACTAATAATTGCCATTTTTTGTTAACATACAGATGATACACAGAGGGGTTAGTTACATAAGTCAGGTAATGAACACATTTCTTTTTGGACAATGTCACCCCTTCCCTTGCTCTCTCTCAGTTTTTCCTTCCCATAGCCACCTACAAGTTATAAAATTCATTTTCAACATAGTAATAGTTCTTTTAATAAAAGTCTTTCTTAGCCATGAGAGATGGCTCATGCCTGTAATCCTAGCTACTCTGGAGGCCGAGATCTGAGGATCAGGGTTCAAAGCCAGCCTGGGCACTAAAATCTGTGAGAATCTTATCTCCAGTTAATCAACAGAAAACCAGAAATGGCCCTGTGGCTCAAGGGGTAGGGCAGTAGCCTTGAGCTGAAAAACTCAGGGAGAGAGACCACCAGAGTTCAAGCCCCATGACCAACCCCCCCCCCCAAAAAAATCTCTTTATCAACAACAACAGTAGTATAGGACAGGCAATCCAAGTTAGCTACAATCAGTGTTGGAACTTCCAAATCGTAAGTGTCTTTTCCTCTACTGTTTAGTCATCCAACTTTCTGCTGAAGCTGGCATTTCTCAATAATCTTCTCAAAGTGTTACATAATATTTTTAACTGGAGGATTAGTGCTAAAGAATGGTTAGAATTAAGACTACTACACTGTTAAGATCTGTAAGAAAATGGTGAAGAAAAAAGACAGCAATGAAAGCATTAGAAGAAAAGCTACAAACTAAGAAAACAAAACAATGCTTATCCAGTAATGAATGAAATTTACTGAGAAAGACATTTAAGCAAAACCAAGCACAAGCCAGTACCAGGTATAGGGGTACATGCCAGTAAACCCAGCTACTCAGGAGGCATGGGCAGGAGAATTCCAAGTTAAAGGTCAGCCTGGGCAATAGGTAGCAAGAATTTGTTTCAAAAACAAAATAAAAATAGAAGAACTGGGGATGTAGCTCAAAGTCGAAGAGTACTTGCCTAGAAGGTGAGAGACTCTGGGTTCAATTTCCATACCTGGGGGTGGTCTAAAAAGGAGAAGCAATAAATAACAAGACACAGCTACCTTTAACCCAGAGCTCTTAAAGGATCCCTGGTAGAAATTAATTTCATCCAGGTAGGGATACATGATGCAACCTGTTTTGGCTTTTTTTTCTTCAATCATTCTCATCAGGACTAAAACTATGATCATTACAAATTCCTTACCTAGGTCAATACAAGCATTAAAATTAATCTGACAAAGTTACAGTATTTTTATATTCTCTACAAAGATAGCTATCCGAAGGGCTACTTTGTGAAGGATAGTCGATTTCAAATTTCAAATTTGTCACTGTTTTCAACAGAATTTTGTCAGATACCAACAAAGAATGTACATGGTAGAACAATTACGTCATACTGAGGTTAGATTAAAAACTGAGATGACGACAGTTTTGAGAGAAACTAAGAAAGCAGATGGGAGTGGAAAAACAATAAAATACTAAACTTTTTTTTTTCTTTGCCAGTCCTGGGGCTTAAACTCAGAGCCTGGGCAACGTTCTTGGGCTCTCTCAAGGCTAGAGCTCTACCACTTGAGTCAATGCACCACTTCTAGCTTTTTCTATGTATGTGGTACTGAGGAATCAAACTTAGGTCTTTCTTGTATGCTAGGCAAGCATTCTACCACTAGGCCAAACTCCCAATCCCAATACTAAACTTGTGAATAGTTCTGTGAAGAGGGATAGACTACCATAGATCTGCATAGTTCATGGTAGAGGAGGTGGTCAGAGGATGAAATAGTAGGAAACTGGTCAGGTAGAATCCTGAAAATCCTTCTAGGCAGGAGGGGATTTTATTAAGAAAAGTTATAAGTCATCTTTCTTGAACACTTGATTGTACTCTAGGAGTTCTGCCACAGAGTAGGAGCTCAGATTTTTTTTTTTTTAAATTAAAGCCTATAAACAGGGGGGCTAGTGGGAGAAAACCAGGGGCGGAGGTGTTTTACAACAATGCCCGGCAAGTAATGTACTCATTACCTTCTAACTGTAATCCCTCTATATGTCACCTTTACAATAAAATTGAATTAAACTTTAAAAATAAAGCCCATATAAGCACAGAAATGGTTAAGATCAAATCATTATTTGAGGAATATGGAAAACTGGAGGAATAAGAAGACGTGCTACAAGTCTGTTTAAGCTGCCCCTTGGGCTTCAATTAATATAGCTATTGTTTTGGTTAACTAAACTTCTTATCTATAAAATTTATTTCCAAAAAGCCAATAATTACATTATCATGCTACATATAGTTTATAATCAAACCAAAGTCCATACTGGTATTAAAGGCTTGGTTTAGACTACCAATGAATACAGTGAGTAGTGCAAAACTTCGTGAACTATGTTATATTCCACCAAACCCTGAGACAAAGTAAAATGATTCTCAGATGGGAATAATGGCCAGCTACATTCACTTACTTAAAGTGAGTCACTTGTGAGCTGAGGCGTAGCTCAGGAGACAAAGCTCTTGGCTAGGATATACCAGGCCCTGAGTTTAATGTCGACTTCCAAAACCAAAGATACACCTTATGAGTATGTTGTTTTTTTAATTTAAAATCTTGCCAATTTAGAAACACATCTAAAAATGAAGTGGTTTTAAACATCCTAAGTAGTTTATAGCATAGCAATAAAAGTTGAAACCAAACAGACCAAAATGGACTGAGCAGACAGGAATTAATTTGCCCTCATTTTTGCAGATGCTATTCAGTATCCACTGGGTTTTGCTCAACCAACAAGCTTCAGCCAAACAGCATTTAGTAGATGAGTATGTCCAGTGGGCAAGACAGTATAGAGTAACAAAAGTATATTTCACATCCTACTGGATATTCATCTAGGTAAAAAAATACCTGTTTGTATAATAACCTACACTGAAAATCTGTTTCACAGTTCCTGTATATTAAAGAGGACTGAATAAACTCAAGTCTTTTAATATTTTCTCTAAGTAATATGCCTACTAACTTTTGAAAACATCATAATATAAACTGGTTTCTGCAGCTTACAAATTTAGTTGTTTGATGTTCAAATGAATACTAATTGGTGACCAAAGAAAAAGGGTTAGCAAAAATCTATGACTCTATGTGTGTGTGTAACTACATAAGAATGGTACAGTAATAGACAAAATTTGCAGCAAGCTTGATCACATCCACAATTTACTAGGAGAGACTGCAATTAACTGAGTTCTACAGGCCTCCAGTTGGTAATGTTGATGGTACAATTTGGATGCTGTTCAAGTTTTTCTTTTGGGAAAAAAGAGTTATCATCAAATGCTATTGGGAACTGAATAGCCTAGCAGTAGATGAGATTTGTTTACAAATAGTTTTAAGAAGTGTTTGTACCAATCAAATTCACAATCACACATATGCGTATGTATGAAACAAAATTATATATTATGGTATACATGATGTCAAAGTAAAAAAGGTTACTTTCATCTTGTAGCAACTCTTACTCATTTATTCATAGGGGAAATACTGTATTTAAATATTAGTCACATAGCCGGGTGCTAGTGGCTCACACTTAGTGGCCAGCTACTCAGGAGATTGAGATCTGAGGACTGCAGTTGAAAGCCAGCTCCAGCAGGGAAGTCTGTGAGACCAATTAATTAACCACCAGAAAACTAGAAGTGGGGCTGTGGCTCAAAGTGGCACTAGTCTTGAGCAAATAAGAGCTCAGGGACAGCACTCAGACCCTGAGTTCAAGCCCAACGACGGACAAAAAATGAAAGAATTAGTTGCAAAATTCTTGACTGGAACATTTTTTACTCCCACAATTGCTGCCGTTTCTGACACAGTACTACAGGACCAATTCACACTTCAAAATTATTCAACAGGTGAGAACTGGTTTCGCTCTTACTGGAGCTCATCAGCTGTAGGCAACTGGTCAAGAAACTTTTCAGAGCCAATCATGAACTCATTCCCCTACATTTTTTCTTTTCTTTCTTTTTTTCCTGGGGGGTGGAGAGGAGGAAAAGGCTGGTTTGTACAGGGCCTGAACTGAGCTAGCTCAGTTTACTCACTCTGCTACCATTCTATCACTTGAGTTACACTTTCCACCTCGCTTTTGGATGCTTAATTTGAGATGAAAGTCTTGAGGACTTTTCTGCCCAACTAATATCTTTCAGATCTGATCTTCCTAAGTAGCTAGAATTACAGGTGTCAGTCATCTGCATACAAATGCAGGAAAAAAAAAACAGTTCTCAAATTTCTACAAATTTTCATACAAGAATTTTCTAACTGATTTTGGTTCTAGGTCCTGTTTTCCACTATTAGTACTGTAAACAACGAAGAACTTAATCTTACCCAATAAACTGTAAATACAATTCAATATAACCTGCATATATCTGCTAACAGGCTGCCAAATAAATGTCAGATAAAGGTACTAACTCAGAAATAACTCCAAAGAACTAATTTATTCATTACTTTACAAATATTGAACATTTACTATGGAGATGGTTTTAAGGGTTGGGAATAAAATAATAAAGGACAAACCTTTATTATATATCTCTGGTATACGCCAGAGATACAATGAGCCAATACATAAAGACTCATTTAAATCTTTTACTCTTTGTAGTGTACTGCCAATAAAGCCTTATAGTTTCATACAGTAATTATTCTAAGGTCTGTCAGCATTTCATCAGAAACTATAGAAAAAAATCCAGTTGAGAAGCTTAAATTAAGCATAAATACCTTCTTCAGTGAACTACAAATTTTTAAATTATATACCATTCCTGTTCTTAACAGTGCCCACTACAGACTTCTATTAAGTATGTGAAGTTTATTAAGAAAAGAAAATTAAGCTTGTAAGACCACTACTGTTCTTTCTCATAATGGTTTTCTTCCTTTGTAGGTAAAATCAGTAACAAAATACATTTCCCAAACATACTTCAAAAAGTAGCATAAATGAAAAAGTAACTTAGTATCTTTCTGATCAGTCCCAACACAGTTCTGAGGGCAATTAAACTCAGAAGAAACAAAAAAACATCCACATAATAAAAATTTGTTCACAACCATAAATTTAAAAAGAATAATTTTCCTAAACAGAAGAGAACCTGTGGGACACTATTATATGTACACAATCCAGTCAGTAGTTTTTTCCTCTTGGGATCCACCCATTTACTCCAGTTATTTTTTTTCTTGTTTATTTTAGCACAAACAAAAAAATTTAAAGCTCAGCTAAAAAAGTTCAGTAGTGAAATGTGAAACAATTTAAGATTAGAATATCATTTGTAGATTTAAATTATCCCATTGATACCTCTAAAATGGATACTAAATATAGTATTTAAATATTGTACTCACTTTTTTTTTCATGTTTCCCTTGTTGAAAATATCTGACAAGTTTCAAATAAGGTGAATTTATGCAGATGAAATTTTACTGTTTTTGCTTTTGTTTTTGCCAGTCCTGGGGCTTGAGCTCATGACCTGAGCATTGTCCTTGGCATTTCTCAAGGCTACAGCTCTACCACTTGAGCTACAGCACTACTTCTGGCTTTTTCTATGTATGTGAGACTGAGGAATTAAACCTAGGTCTTTGTGCATGCTAGGCAAGCACTCTACCACCAGACCACGCTCCAGGCCCTCAAATTTTACTTTTAAAGACAAAAGCAGAGCTTATTTCAAGGAAATCTAGATTTTTTCTACAAAATGGAAATAATATTCTTATAGTACAGCTACCACATCCTAATTAAGCTTTGGATCAACTATAAACATAATATACTGAGTTACTCTTAAGTGAAACCTAAACTACAGTAAAGCTCACTAGTCTGAAAGTGTTATATGAGATCAAGGCCAATTATCCCTATCAGGGGATTGTTTAGTTTTATATGTAAGTCTCCTCACAAGAACTGTACACTATGTACACTGGTACGCATGAACTCCCCACACCCTCCCACACTTACTAAAAGGCTTGGGGTAACAGATGGAACAGTACCTACCCCTGTAACAAGATAATAGGAGAATGAGAAACTGTGGTTCACCAAGATTCCAAGATGGCTGGGGATGTCCTTCCTTAGTGGAAGTATGCTTGCCTAGGATTCACAAGGCTATGTCATATATCACATTATCAAGCTATATTAGGGAATTGAGATCCATAAAATTCTATGTATCTAATAAATAGGTATCCTAATTTGAATAAGGTCAATGAGTCTAATAAAATACAAAACACACTGCATCTTCGTTTTCTTTCAAATCTGAAAAAACAAAAATTTGACATCAACCCCCATAGATACAAAAAAAAAAAGGTGTTAGTGGTGGTTTGTACTAAAAGTTTCGGTTAATGCTTGAATTTGGAAGTCACTGTTGGCCTGTGTTTGGTTAATTTGGTATGATGTAGTTTAGATGACAACTATCAGCACTTCCTACCTAATTCTATAGACAATTCTCAGCTCATGTGTCTTAATGACAAGCATGTTGTTATGAAATCCACTCATAATCTAGCTGATAATGTGCTGGGATCCAGTCATCCTTGGTTTCTAGGGCCCTTTTACTTCAGTTATTTTTCCTTTTGTTTACTTCTTAGCCAAATAAAAATTACTGGTTAAGGACCCTAACTTGGTTTGGCAAACCAGGGTAGGTTATTGGTCATTCTTTAAAGGGAAAATGATTTTCTAAATGTGCTTGCTTCATGCTTCCACCTATCATCTCTTCCCTAAACAGGACACACATTACTTGCTGACAGGTAACTATAAATGGATTTTAAAAACTGAATAAACAATTATTATTAGTCACGCTGTTGCTGAACAGCATCAAAGGGCAATTCTTCAGTTTATGAGTGAAGGAACTAGAAGTTTATAGTGTGGTCACTACAATATAGCATAACCAGTCCTTTCAGCCAGCACAAAATAGACTGAAATGTCAGTGACTTGCTATAGAATCTCTGCCATCAAAAGCTATTGTTTATATGCAATTATTTTAAGTTAGACTGGGCCTTTAAAAAGTAAACATAATCCAAGCATCTTCTGGGAGGTTCTTACATAATTTTACATTCTTGCCTACTGTACTGGGAAAAAAAGGAATGTGTACTTCTAATACTGCTAGATATGTGAATACACCAGTCAAATTAAAGAGACATGAAAGGATTAAAACACAAAAGGAAGCCAATCATTTCCTAAATTTGTGTACATGAGGGCTAAAGACTGAAAAGTAGCTGCAAAGGATACTGTGGACTTTAAACTGATACACATTTTCCTTCGGCTATTACTGTTTACTGAACTTCAATCCTTTTTCACAACATCGACACTCTGCAATTATGAATGTAGTTTAGTGCGGGCGGGGGGGGGGGGAGGCCGCACCCATAACCTATCCGATTTTTTTCTTTTAATCACTACAGCACGCCTCTTGCAACCGTGTTCCACTCTTTTACTACACAGTCTCCTTAGAAAAACCTCGTGTTTGTCTATAGTTTTCACGAGATCGGAGCTGGGCATCCACGAGCAGAGCAGGGCAGACATGCAGAGTAAAAACTGCTAAATGCTGAGAGCTACACCGCCCCCCCTTTTTTTAAAGGATTAACTCTTGGGGTTCTCAAGCGCAAGGAGACTAACCAGTGAAAGCAATGGGCTTCTAGGTCCCAATTCTTGCTCGAGGCACCTTCCTCGAAACAAAAATCAAGATGCGAACAAGCGGCGGGATTGGTCAACCGCCGCACAATCGTGATTCCTCGGGCACTGCTTTCCCGGGACGGCTACTCGGGAACACGTAGGAGGAGCAGTTTAATTTATTAAAAAAAAAAAAAACACACAACAACCACCGCCTTTTCCACACGTTGGACTGGAGACACAAACTCGAAATTCCTTCTCCGCTAGGACTGACCCGAAATGCCTTCACGTGTGTGGTGACAGAGGCGACACAAGACAAAGAGCCGGGGTGGGTGCCCCGCACCGGTGGAGGACCGCCGCCAAGTAACCCGGAGGCGCCGGGAGCGACCCGCGGCGGGCTCCTGGGGCGGTCCCCGGCCGGTGGCGCTCGGCCGCCGCAGGCCCGCGCGCCCCGGGGACGCCCGCCCGCACCCGGGCTGCCGCCCCGCGCGCCCCCCGCCGGCGCCCTCCCCGGGTCCCCGCGCCCCCAGGTCCGGCCCCCTCCCGATCACCAGCAGAACCGCGCGTCCCCAGCGGCCTCCCTCAGAGAAGCTGGGCCGGGAGGCAGCCCGGGGCTGCGAGGTGCGGGAAGCGGGGACCCCCCCCACGGCCCCCACTCCTCCCCGGACGCCCCTCGCGCACTCACCCCACTTCTCCAAACCTCAGGCCGCACCCTAACGAGGCCGCTGGAGCTCCGGTTCAGAGGCCACTTTCTCCATGGCGGGCTCCGTCAAATTAGGAGTGGGCAGGAGAGAAGGCAGTGGAGATCGGGGCCAATCCCCTCGCTCCCCGCCGCCGCTTCTCCCCCCCGAAACCCCCGCGGAGCTGACACATCAACAAAGATGGCGGCGTCGCTGAAGCCGGCTCGGCCACAGCTGAGGGGGCGGGGCTGTAAGACGGAGCCAATCAGCGCGGCGCGGGCGACGTGACGCACCTTCAGGTCCCAGGTAACCAGCCTGTAGTGGGAGGGGCCTGCGCTGAGCCCGCCTTCAGCCTTGCGGGCCGGGAGGCCCCGCCCAGCCGCTCCGCGTACCTGGACGCCCCTCGGGACCTGGCCAACTGGTCGCCGGTGCACCCGGCCGCAGACTGGTCTGACAGCTCCCGACCCGTAGAGGTGCTGGGTTGGGTGGTGTCTTCCTCACCCTTGGGCTGCCTCTCCAATGAGTCAGGAGCGGTAAAGCAATAAAAGAGAATTGGAAAGCGTGGCTTCCCGACTCTCGGGCGCGCACACTTTGGACCTCACGTGGATGGGCCAGTGGAGCAGGAGCAGCCTACCTGTCCGGGTGACAGTTCAGCCCGACCGACTGTTTCCATAACACCCCGAGTTCGGACCTTCGGAGTGGCACCTGCTGCCATTGTTTAATAATAAACTGCCGATGCGTGGGTCTCCCGCCGAGGACCGAGCCTGCGCCGGGGGCTGAGCGGGCGGCGTCCAGGCTGGCTGGCCCACTTCAAAGGGCGCCAAGCACAGTTTCCCCAGCCCTGTCTGCGGAAGACAGGTGAGCAGGGAATCAGTGTGGCATCTTTCGGGGCAAGACAGCTCAAGTACAACTTTCAGAGGAAAAGAGTTGATTCGGAAGAGTCCTCCATGCAGTCGATGGCGAAGCAAAGCTTACAAGAAGTCTTTTTATGCTCCTTTCGTACAAATTGCCCTGGGGCAGGGGGGAGGGGGGGTGGGGAGTAGAAGCAACCTTGCCTACTTCAGGTTTTCTGTTCTTTCCGACAGGATATAGCACTTCTCAAATACGTCAAGGCACATTTTGCCATTAGAATGTGACAGAACCTAAATGATATGATTTTGAAACAGCCAAAAAAAAAATAGAGGGGATGTGAGATCAAAGACATCTTCAGCCGTTTCATGACTCATAGTGTGAAATTTCTCTAAGAGTTTTGAATTTAGGATAGCATATTAAATATGGCAACCAAGCTCTTTCCTTCTAGAGAAAATACACAAAATCAAAGAAATGAAGTAAGACACTAAAATCCTGTGTTCTAATTTTTACAATGAATTTAGGATGCAGTTTTTTTTTTCCATTGAAAAATCTGAAGCCAGAGATGTACAGGTCAGAGCATTTGTGTAAGGAAGACAACACCTTGGGTTCAATGGTATGTGGGGCAGGGGAGGGTTACAGCCTATTTAAAAGACCTGTAAAAATAATCAACCTGACATATACCTCTATTTTCCAGATTATGGAACTGAAAAATTACAAGGTTTGATGAAAAGTTTGGGGCAAGAAATATATGTTGCTTTTATTCAACTCAGATGTGGGTGTGGCATGGTAGCTTCTTTCAAAAGTTTTCTTTGTGGAAAGGAGAAACTGCATAATAGAGAACATTTTAACAAACACTACCTCCATGAGATTAAGTTCAACATCCGTTGTCATTGTTCATGTTCATTAGATATATATATATATATATGCTTTATATGATACAATAAAAAATGGCACTTTACCTATATGGCCTTCCTTCCAGCAATCCATATTTTAGTAGTGGGTCATCCTACAAAATGCCTCATCAGTTGTCCTGGGAGTTCTCATGGTTGTAAGAAACTGCCAAAGTCAAGATGAGCCCAAGGAGACAAGTGGCTAAGTAATGTGTCTTCCTGATTGGGATTAAAAGAGAGGGAAGAGGGGTGGGAGGTAGGGTGAGAGTCTACTACCAATTTTAGTTAATATTGTATGAGAATTGATATTTTAATTGTAAGAAATATACTAATAAAAACAAGTTAATGTTTGGAGAAGCTAGTTGTAGCTTATTGTAGGAATTCTACTTTCTTTACTATTTACTCCATAAGTCTAAAACTATTATTAAAAAAAAAAATCTAGGGTTGGCCTGGGAATGTGGCTTAGTAGATGAGTGCTTGCCTGGCATGCATGAAGCCTCGGTCCCTCAGTTTCACAGACACAGAAGCCGGAAGCGGCACTGTGGTTCACAGGATAGAGTGCAACCTTGTGCAAAAGAAGCTCAGGGACAGTGCCCAGGCCTAGAATTCAAGCCCCAGGACTGGAGGGGGGGGGGGGAAGGACATCTTGAGTTTGCTTGAAAACCTTGCAGGAAGTGACTAGAATGCAAATTTGGATAAGATTGACCAGGAATTGGTTAATGAACGCGCCAAGGTACTGCTGTATTCTTCTGAAACTGTCTGGAGCGTTCCACAGGAAAAGGCTCAAAAGAGCGGCGGAGGAGAAACGGATCCCTGGGGTTCACGACCAGCACCAGGCAGATCCTGAAAGATCCAGATCCTGGAAGATCCTGGCCATGGCTCAAGTGCCCCCCACCATCCCACTCCAAACGCCTTTTGCAGAGTCAAGACCACCTGTGCCCACAGTTGCACCCAGGGACAGCCATTCTAGAGAAACCTGGGGGCGGGGGAGGAGGGACACAATTCCAGAGCGGGCGCACTGCAGGAGGGAGGGGCGCACTGGGGCGGGAGCGGGCGGGGGCAGAGCGGGGCTTCCGGGCACGCGAGGCTCCCAGAGGGCGCACGTGGGCGTTGCGGGCGCACGTGGGCGCGGACGGCGCAGGTGCAGGGCTGCAGCCGCAAGGGTCGCTGGGCGGTGGAGGCAAGGTGAGCCCCAGAGAGCCCCTTTGCTGGACACCCCTCCCCTGGCCAAGACAGGGGCCGCCACGGCCAGGCTTCCAGAGACACAGGTCAGGGGTCTGTAGCCCTTTCACCTCTTTCCAGATGGGGGTGGTTCTCAGGGGCCTGGGAGAAGGAGGGCGGCTGCAGGGGGCGACGCACGGAGGGCTCGGGTCGTTGGGGGTCCAGACGTTGGTGGGTGGACGTTGAGATCGGGCGTTAAGCCAGGCGTTGAGCGGGCACAAAGCGTGGAAGTACAGGATTGGAAGGGCGAGGGGAGACTTGGAACCCGGGCTGGGAAGGGCAGGTCTTAGATAGGAGGTTTGGCGGTGGGGGTGGATTCTGTATTGGTTGGAGGGGTGAGGTGCCTGGAATTGGGGGTGGGGGCAAGCGGGAACCTTGCTGTGGGTTTGGAAACAACACTGGTAGGCATGCCTGTGTCCTCACACGCATGTCCGCCTTCTCTCTTGGAAGCTTGTTTGTGGATTCATGGCCTGTTTTCTTTCTTTATTAAACTCGGAGCGTGGGGACAGCCTACAAAACCTAGAGTTTTCCCCTCTAACACGTCCCACCTCCTATAGCAGAGGAAGGTGCATTCACTTGAGTGAGCCAGAGCTGTTTTCGCAGCTGCTACTATGCCTGCTGTATTCCAATGGCTGTTCTTGGCCCTTGGCTTTTCTAGGGCCTATACTGCAAATACCTGCCTTGGAGAGGCTCTGGAGTTAGAGCAGGTGCTTTAAGTTCCCTGCTTAAGACACCGACTGTGAGACTTGCACAGCTAGGGCTCTAAACCTGGATTTCCTCTCAGCTGAGTAAGAAGGAGTGGGACTGGAGAGGTGACCCAGCTAATCTCTGTCTTCTACTCACTTTTATAAAGACTTGAACCCTTAGATTATTTACTGTTTAAAAGTACAGGTTAGCTCCTCAAGAAAAGAGCAGACTTTTTTCAATGTCAGAGTAGGTGTGAGAGTAAAGGTTAAGAATAGGGGTGGATGTGGTTGCACAAGGCCTGGGGTAGATCCCTGGGGGGAGGGGAGGGGAAGAGTAGGGGTAGTGATGTAGCAGCAGCCACGTGCTCAGTGTGGTTCCCTACAGTTTGGTTCATTTAATCCTTGTGATTAGGAGTTGTGAGAATTCCTAGAAAGAGAAAATGATCTGACCAAGATAGCCTAGCTAAATGCGGAAAGTGGGCCTTGAATCAAACCTCAAAGCTCAGGCTCTACTGAACCATTGGCATGTTGTAGCTTTATTATGCAGTTTCCTTTGGATAGAATGGCTCTCCTTGAATGCATTTCCTTTTCAGGAAGGCAAAAGTAAACTTTGGAGGAGGGAAAGCATTACAGCTTAGGATCTCTGAATACACTTGGTTATTAAAAGAATTAACTCCCTGAGGATTTGTTCTCCTCTGGTCTCCTGGAGGGAAAATGGTCCATCCTAGGATGTTTCTAGCAGCATGCGAGAGGGGAAAGTTGGAATTTAAGGCAGTAAAAAGAGAAGGGTCTGCCCTTAGGAAGGTTCACTTTTTATTGAAGTTAGAGCTTGAAAACAAAGCAAATTGAAGCCCTCACTTTTATCAGCAGGACCATGGAAAACTGGTGACTTCCGCTCTTCTGTTCTTTCACTACTACACTGGTGATTCCCACCTCTGAGTCCAACAGATACAGTTGGGGACCTTTGAATTAACCTCTTGGCTTAGCTAAGGGAACATAATTAATAACCAATTATGAATTCTAGGATGATTTAATAGATTTTTATTCCTCACTAGGACCCTATAACAAAGTTATATATAGGGAAATGTTGCTTAGTTTAAGACTGAGCGGGAGCTACGCTTGATGGCTGTAACCTCAGCTACTGGGGACACAAGAAGCAGAATACATCTAAGATTAGCTGGTTCAAAGCACAAGACCCTGTCTGAAAATAAAATCAAAAGCACAGGAATTGGGGGACACGTCTCTTAAGTGCTTGCTTTCCCCAGTACTGACAAACCCAAATGAAACTACATGAGGTTAGCCCACAAGGTATCATGACTCTGCTTGAAACAATCTCAGTCTCCTTACCTCTTTAGTCTGCCACCTGAGGTTAGGAACCACAATATTACTACGTAGTGACAGCCCACTGGAGAGTCACACATGCCCAAGGTTGACATAGACTAAAGCAAAGTAGGTATAAGTAACAAAGCCTCACAAGTGTTCTGGAATGTTCCAGTTCTGCTCTCAAGTCTTCTTTAATGCCCCAAACCTATATATGTGTTAAAATTTTAGACCATAAATCAAGAGGAAAAAGGCCCAACAACAAATGTTATAAAAAGAGGACATCTGTCTGAGATGTGGTCAGCCACCAACAGGAGTCAGTTGAGAATCATTTTATTTAAAAAAACATTGCATAATACCCCACGATCCTGCTATACCCACTCCTGGGCATCTGTCCTGAACATCATAATCCAGGATATGATCAGGACACCTGCTCAGCTATGTTCATCTCTGCACTATTCATAATAGCCAGGCAATGGAAACAATCCAGATGCCCTACTGCAGATGAATGAATACAGAAAATGTGGTATATATACACAATGGAATTCTACATAGCCAACAGACAAGATAAAATAATGGCATTTGCAGGGAAGTGGATGAATCTAGAGCGAATCATGTTGAGTGAGACAAGACCTAAGGAACAAAAGACGCATAATATCCTTAATATGTGGCTATTAGATGCAAACAGTACAAGAGTGAGGACTCATTATTCACGTACCCAATGCTGTGGACATGGTATTGGAAATATAAACACAACTACATGGACGTAAAAAAATGTATGACTCTGTAGACATAATGTTTTAATACATAGATTAATATATATGACATACAAACCCTCAGCCTAATTTCAATTATGTTCTAAAATCTAAGTGCCAGTGATCTTATATAGAGATTCCCTTCTTGAATACTTGTTTGTTAAATATGTCATTTGAAATATGATGCAAAAATCAATGTTAACAAATTCTTTAATAAAAAAATTAAAAATGCATCATAAAGTACCCCCCCAATAAAAGAAAATAGGATTCTTCTGGTCTTAGAACAGGTCTGTATATTTTAGTTGCTTCAGGTATTGTAATCTAAGCTCTTGAATAAGGTAAAATTGGTGTCCTTCAAATATTCTACCACAGGTCAGATCTTCTCTATAGGTTATATCCTGTTAAATGTATTTTAATTCTGTCTAAACATTACAGCAAGTCCCTAAGACTGATGTTATTTTTTAAAGTCAGATATATATTTGCAAGTTTTGGGATTTTGGAAGAGTTGATGTGAGACATGATCTTTACTGTTTCAGAAAACCTCTTGCCAGGACTGTATTCCCCATTTCAGACTTCCAGGTACCATTAGGAAGTATAATTTTCTCAATCCAGGTTGTCGGAAACAGTGTCCATGGTACAGATAAGATACTTTGTATTGCAGGAATATCTTTTGAATGCCTCATTGTACAAAGCACTCTGCCAGGTGCTTCAGGAAACCGTAGGCTTTGTGGGGATTTTTGTTGTTGTTTTTTAATAAGTCCTGGTTCCTGAACTGAAGCAAACCAAAATTACTTGGAAGACTGACCTGTCTGTAGTACAGGGGGGTGGGCAGCTGACTGGGTAAAGTTAATGAGAACAGTTTATGGAAGGCTGAACCAAGAGCAATTGACCTCAGTTCTTCTGGGTATCCTGAGAAGATGATGACTACCCTCTGCTCTCCACACCCCTCTGCTTTTATGGCTTACATATTCCTGTGATCCCTCTACTTGGGTCGGATGTAAGCACATTTCTAAAAGGAAGGGCTTAAAGTTAATACATGAGTCTCCCATCTTTAAAATGGCTGTTTTTATATTAAAGTGCTTTATCCTTAAATATAATTTGTAAAATGAAAAATAGTAAAAAGATTTCTTCTGCTGCTGATCTACCTTCTGAGAACCCTCATTTAAAAATATAATGAAATTTTCATCTTTAGTATGGAATTCTTTTTATTTTACTGTTGAATATATACAGGATTTTTTCTTTCTAATTTCTTTCCTTTGGCATTCTAACTACCACAATTCCAGGGGATTTGGAAACATTCTGATTAGTCGAGGTATCACAGATAAACTCCCCTTTTGCCATTTTAAATAACATTTATACATCTAGGATGTCTTTAGTATCTGTGATTGTTTTAATGAGATGATTTCTTAGAAGATTTATGAAATGAATGGTTTAGAATAGTTTTAGGATCCCTTCATGTACTGCCAATGGCTTCCCAGAAACAAAATACTAATTGTTAGGTCAGCCCTGGAGAACAGCCCCTCCCCCTTCCTTTTCAGCTGCTGGAAACCAGTCATCACCTCTGACAATCATCTGACTTGAGAGTCAGCAAAGGACCCCAGACTCAGGTCACTTTCCCGTTTGCTGAGATCACATCCTGGTCTGCCTTGGTCATGTCTTTCTCTGGCAGTGAGAGGATCCCCAGGGTCTGAGATCACCTCCACATCCTCTGTGGTCCCACCTCCTGCCTTTCCCTATATAATTTTCGGAAATGGGTACACTAATTTGTATCCATTGTAGGCTGAAAATAATACATAATTATTTCTGTTTGAATTCATGAAAACACTTACATATAGAGCTGAATATCGTGTTTTGTGGGCTGATCTTTCTGCATACTGTATTTGCCTTTTCATTTGTTTTGTTGGTATTAAAAGGAGTTGCAAATGGGTGCCATAACATGTCTGTGCGACCAAGTGGATGTGGTAGCTCAGAGATAACCACCCATGATTCCTGCTCCAGTATTCTGTGTGTGTTTATTGCATCCTGATGGCAAGATGAGTGACAAATCCACATAACAGAAAGATGGGGTGGAGAACCTGCCAAATCTGTTCCTGTTGATTAGGGAAGTTTTCTCTTAAGTCTTAATCAGAAGACAATTCTGTGCCATTCTGTTGACTGTGGATGCTCTTGTTACTAACCATGGCTAGCATCAGTTAGATTCTGACCATAGCATTTGGGCCACTTGGTCACAGTGTCCATGCAGTATCTGAATGCCTATTTATCCTACTTTTTGCCAAGGTATCAAAACTGTCATTTTTTGTTATTTTACAGGTTCAGTTTTTTTTTTTTTTTGCCAGTCCTGGGCTTGAGCTCAAGGCCTGAGCACTGTCCTTGGATTTTTCTCAAGGCTAGAACTCTACCACTTGAGCCTCAGCACCACTTCTGGCTTTTTCTAAGTATGTGATACCAAGGAATTGAACCTGGGTCTTCGTGCATGCCAGGCGAACACTCTACCACTAGGCCAAACTCCCGGCCCACAGGTTCAGTTTTTAAAATAGTTTATGTAGATATGTTTGTTGTTATTTCCTTTGTGACATGTTGCCACTTTTCAAAAATCTTTTCACTCCGTTTGTGCATATGGTTAATAGTAGATCTGGGTTTTACATAGTACGTGGTGGGTGTGTGTGCACGCGCAGTTGTGTGTGTTGGAGTTAATGTCATTGAATTGGTCATCCCTATTAGATTGATTATTAAATTTATTACGTTTCTAAAATATCCCTTATTGCTTTCATTGAGGAACATGTGTGGGTTGAATTTCTCCTCCAGTCAGTTTTTTTTTTGTTGTTGTTGTTTTTTTTTGCTTCCTGTATCTCAAAGCAGCATTGTTATAAGTCAACTATTCCAGGCTACTCTGTCTTAGAGGATTTCTTTTTCTTTTTTTGTCTCAGGATTTTCTACCTGTGTTCTTTTTAAATCTGCTCTTAATAGTCATTTCATTTTTATTTTGGGTATCTGCATGTCACTGCATATCATAAAACATGCATATCTGCATATTTAGTCCTTTTATTTTCAACCTTACTATGGAAGTTTGGTTTGTGCACAACATCTAGCTGAATGCTGGGTCACTGGGTCAGTCCTTGCTATATTAGGGGAGCTTACTTAAGTTACCTAGTGATGCTTTTTGATGGCCAATGTTTAGATGGTTTTCCTGTTTGATTTTTTTCTTAAGATTTTAATCATACATATGCTGTAGCCATTCTTCTGGTAGTGAGTCTTAATATTTTAAGATAACTTCTTCATAGTTCTTAACACAGAGTCAAGAACTACTCAGTGTACCAGTATACAGATCCCCCCCCCCACACACACACTAGCAATTCCCCAAAGAGGAGAATTTTTCATTTATACTCTGACATTTCTCAGTGAATGTGTCCAGTAGTGTGCTTCTCAAGCTATTCCAGTAGATTTGATGGCACAGGTATACTTTCCCTGGCAGCTATAGATCTCCTACCACCTGGGGCTCTGGGCCTCCTGCAGTTAGGGATCTTCCTAGAACCTGGTACACAGAGGGGGAGAGGGGAGAGGGGAGAGGGGAGGGCGACAGAGCGACAGAGAAGAAGGAATGGAGGGGGAGGGGGGAGAGAAACAGAGAAAGAGAAAGACAGAGACAGACAGAGACACAGAGACAGTGACACAAAGACAGAGAGACACAGAGACAGAGACACGCTGATACTGGGACTTGAATTCAGGGCCTGAGTGCAATCCTGGAGTTTTTTGAGCTCAAGACTGGCACTCTACCACTTGAGCCTCAGCTCCATTCTGGCTATTTTGCTGATTAATTGGAGCTAAGTGTCTCACTGACTTTCCTGCCCAAGCTGGCTTTGAACTCCATCTCAGATCTTGGCCTCCTGAATAACTAGGATTTACAGATATGAGCCACCAATACTTTGCTGTGTATTTTCTTTTGAACTTTCATTTTCTTTTATGTATTGCCCAGTTGAGTTAGACCAGACATAAATTAAGACAGAAAAGAGTTTAAGGGCACTAAAAGGGAAGATTTCTCGTGAATTAATTTTTGTTCAAACCCATTTCAACATTAAAGTATTACTTACTAGTTTGAGCTTACTGTTACCTTTTTGTTCCCTCTGAAATTTTGGGGAAAGTAGGCAAAAGTTTTGCCTATAGTTTACAGCAAAATTATCATAACTATGTTTTTAAAAAGTATTTTGTTTATGCCGCGTGCTTCCTGTCAAACAGGACACTTCACTGTTATTTTTGGTGTCAGTCCTGGGGCTGGAACTCAGGCCCAGGTGCTGTTCCTGAGCTTTTGTGCTGAAAATTAGCATTCTACCACTTGAGTCACATCTTTACTTCTGACTCTGTGTGTGTGTGTGTGTGTGTGTGTAAGTGTAAGTAAGTGTAATTAACCAGAGATAAGACTTTCCTGCCTACGCTGGCTTTAAACATCAATCCTCAGCTCTTAGTCTCCTGAACAGCTAGAATTACATGCATAAGATTCTGGCACCCAGTGACATTTCCTTTTTTCTCTCTTTCTTGCTAGCTTGCTTGCTTGCTTGCTTTCTCTCTTTTTTAAAAGAGCAATTGGAAAGGTATGACTGCCTCGTTTCTAGATAGAAGTATCTCTGAGGTACTTTGCAACTAATGAAACATGGAAAGCTTGTTATAGTTCTATAACTTATTTTTGGAAAAGGGTACATACAAATAAGCCTGTAAAGTAGATACAAGTTATAATTTATGAGTGTTCAGCTATTGACTATCAAAAGTAATGGTCTTAGAAAACCAGAGGGAATTGGAGTAAGACGAGAGGAGCTGAGAAGGATGCTTAGCTGGTCAGGCAGTTGTGAGAGAGTCAAGGAAATTTCTGGGTAGTTTGTGGCTCACAGTAGAGAACTTGAGAGCATGAAGTAACATAGAGTAGAGAAATTATGATAGAAAGGTAGGTGAGGACCAGCTTGAAGTAACAGACTCTATTATTTCACTAGTAAAGTCAAATTAGATTATAAATCATCCTTGTAAGACATAAAAAGTCGTTACTGGTGAGCTAGTGGTAGAGTGTTTGCCTCGCATGCATCAAGACCCAGGTTCAATTCCTCCGTACCACATACATAGAAACAAAAGGCTAGAAGTGGTGCTATGGCTCAAGTGGTAGAGCTCTATCCTTGAGAAAGCCCAAGGACAGTATTCACACTTTAGTTCAAAACCAAGGATTGGCAAAAAAGCCTTTTCTGTTCCTTCAAATGCTTTTGAAAGTAAAAATATGAATGACCCTTTCCCCATGTTTTTGTTTGATCTTTCATTGTTAAACTTGATGTTTTTACTGAGCCAAAGACAACTGTTCTTGTGTCTTGTAGACCAGCTTGTGGTATCAAGGTTAAGTCTGCTTTGGAATTATTTATAGTAACATATAAATATTTGAACTAAACCAGTAATTCTTCTTTTATAATTAAAAGTTGTTTCAAATATTTTTTCTTTCCTTAGACTTTGATGGATGTCACATCGGTGCCTAATATGATGTCAAGAAATAGTTTGGAAATATCTTCTTGTAAGATGACGGAGCCATTTAATTTTGAGAAAAATGAAAGCAAGCTTCCAGCACACGATTCTCTAAGAAGTCCTGGAGCACACCATAACCATCCTAATTTCAGGTTGAAAAGCCCAGAGAATGGGAGTAAAAAAGACAATTTTTTGCTCTGTGAACAAACCAAACAGTATTTATCTAGTCAGGAAGACAATTCAGTATCTTCAAACCCTATTGGTATCAATGGAGAAGTGGTCGGATCCAAAGGAGACAGGAAGATATTGCCAACAGGTGAGAAAAATCTGTCTTCCTGCTGTTCGATGGTGGTGGTTTCTCAGACTTGTCTCAATAATATAATATTTGCATAGAATGACAGCAGATATTAACAGTGAGTACCTTAGAATGTCTGCAATTATTATTTTTGAAGGATAAACAAATACTAAGCTTTTGGCTTGATGAGTGTCAAGAGAGTCCTCAGGAGAGAATATCCATGGTTGAGCTTTTAGCCTATTCATTGGTTTGTTTATGGATGTTTTATGTATTGTCTCTTTTTTAAAACTACCATGTAAGTTGTATGTGACTCATAGTTCAAAGATGTTTTAAAAATATATTGTCCGGGGCCGGGAGTTTGGCCTAGTGGTTAAAGTGCTTGCCTAGCATGCATGAAGACCCGGGTTGCATTCCTTGGTACCACATACATAGAAAAAAGCCAGAAGTGGTGCTGAGGCTCAAGTGGTAGAGCTCTAGCCTTGAGAAAGCCCAGGACTGGCAAAAAAAATAAGAAAAACAAATATATTGTCTGATTTCATGTGATATATTATCTCCTTTGTTCTGATTCTCAAAACTGGTCTTTTAAGGAGATGGTAAAATTTAGCCCTTTTGAATGAAACATGATCTTTTAGCACTGTGTTAGTGCAATTCTACAAATGGAATTCTTTTACATGTAGGGCTCCTTAGGAGATCAAAACCATTCTCCTTAAATTACCAAATCATCATTTACCATTCTTTCCTCTGCGGTGCTACCCTTAACACTGATCATTGGCCTGATCGCTCAGCTCAGGGTCAGGACCACCAACCTGGGCTGGTGGTAGATGAGGTTTTGGTTGTCATACACCTATAGGTAAGCCAGAAATGACAGTTTTATTTTAAGTTATCCCTATGTTTATCTTTGATCCTGGTGAACATACAGTTTTAGCATTTTGTTAATGAAAAAAAGAATTGGGTGTGCTGTGAGCTGAAAACAAACTTTGGTTTCCTGAAGATATCCTTGTGGCTTGACAAGAATGACAGATATTGTTCAGACCTATGTGTCTGTCAAATATTTTCTCAAGAGTTAATAAAGTGAAACTATTTTGATCCCAGTGACAAAATTCAAATGTTGAAGCAAGCTAGAATCTTAGGGAACTTGGGCCTCTTAGAGCTTAAGAGCTTCCGGAACTGGAGGACTGTGCTGTCAAGAGGCCTGAGCTGGGTACCAGTGGCTCATACTTAAAATCCTAGCTACTCAGTATGCTGTGCCCAGCCTAATACATTATTTTTTTGTGGGAGAGAGCTAGGCTGGGTCCCTATTGTTTTGGTGCCATCTTGCTTCCTCCCTGATACATTATTTTTAATGAATAAATATTTTAACATTTTAAATTCAAACACAAATTTTGGATAAGCAATATATGAAAAAGAGTAACTTTTATGCTTGTGAGTTATGAGTTCAAAAACCTCTTGAGAATTACTACCTTACTGAATAGAGAAGAATTCACATTGGTGGAAACAGTATCAAGAGAATTTCCAGCTGGTGTATGCACAGTTGTAATCCCAGAATTGGGATGTATGCAGGAAGAAGGTTGTAAGTTTGAGGTCAGACTGGACTACAAAGTAAGACCTGGTCTTGATTTTACTTTCCTTTACAAGTCTTGATTTTCTAGTAGGAAAAGCAAAATATTTTAACTTATCAGTGGATGGTTGCTATTTTATATTACCAAGAATACAAAAATTATGGCATTTATTTAGTGGCTATATATTCCTCCTTAGGAAATGCAGTATTACCATTAAGTCTTGGAAATAACTCACCATCCAAAGAAGTAAAAACTGTAAGTTACAAAATTTTCTATTCTACATTTTTTTGAATAAAAGATTATAGCATTTCTGAATTGTGTTGGTAAAAGAAATATTTGATTTATAGGTATCATTGAATTTTTTGTCTTACTATTTTTGCTAAGTAAAAAAAGCAATTTGGGCAATTGTAGTTTGCATGCAGTTGTTTGAAGTAGACAGTATTCTTGTGTACTTCACCTTTTATATATATATATTTTTATTGTAATTAATAAAAGGGTTACATGATATTTGCCAGATAGAAGGTGCATTAACTCACATACATTGATACCCTTTCACATGTCTTGGTACCCATTACCCTCCCCCCACCCACCATCCACTCCCCGTATTGGTTTTCCCCCCTTACCTATCAAGTTTCAGATAACCAAATACAAATAAATTCAATATATCAGATAACAAAGTGAGATACTATAACAATATGAGATACCCAAGGGACAGCAAAGGAGATAAGGGATAACATAGCACATTAAGGACAACAATCATTCGTTATATGGCTTTTGTTTCAATATCCTGGAGGTCCTTTCAATTAGCTTCATACTATATGGCCTTGTGTATCAAGGTTTTGCTCTATTGCAGATCTCTGCTAGTAGAGCCCAAGGTTTCTACTGATTATGACAAATGAGGGAAACCATTGAGCCTAAGTTCCTTTGAGTCTGGCTTACTTCACTTAATATGATTTTTTCTAAGTCTTTCCATTTCCTAACAAATGGGGCAACATCATTCTTTCTGACAGCGGCATAGAATTCCATTGTGTACAAATACCACTCATCAACTGAGGGACATCTAGGTTGGTTCCATATCTTTGCTATGGTGAATAATGCTGCAATGAACATTGTTGTGCTAGTGGATTTAGTATGCCCTTAGATTCTGGATGGTTGGGTAAATGCCAAGTAGTGGAATTGCTGGGTCATAGGGGAGTTCTATGTTTAGCCTTTTGAGGCACTGCCATACTGCTTTCCATAGTGGTTGAATGAGTTTGCACTCCCACCAACAGTGTAGTAGTGATCCCTCCTGGCCACATCCCCTCCAGCATCTGTTATTATTTGTTTTCCTGATCCTGGCCATTCTAACTGGAGTGAGGTGGAATCTTGGAGTTGTTTTGATTTGCATTTCTTTTATGACCAGAGATGTTGAGCATTTCTTCATGTGTCTATAGGCCATTTTTGTTTCTTCTTCAGAAAAGACTCTCTTTAAGTCTTTGGTCCATTTTTTAATGGGATGGTTGTTACTTTGGAGATTAGTTTTGGAGTGATTCAATTTTTTGAGCTGTTGATATATTTTAAATATGCGGCCTTTGTCTGTTGTTTGGTTGGTGAAGATCTTCTCCCACTCTGTAGGCTTCCTAATTAATTTACTAGCTATGTCCTTTGCCATACAAAAGCTCTGCAGTTTAATGCAGTCCCACTTATCCAGCCTTTCTCTGATTTGTTGTCATTCTTGGTCCTTATTAAGGAAGTTTCGACCTGTGCCAAGGAGACCTAGTGTATCTCCTATTCCTTCTTGTAAAGTTTTCAGTGTGTCAGCTTTTACCTCCAGGTGTTTGATCCATTTGGAGTTAATTCTAGTGCAAGGTGACAAAGAAGGATCCAACTTTAGTTTTCTGCAGGTGCTTAACCAGTTATGCCAGCACCACTTGTTGAAGAGGCTGTCTTTCTTCCATTCTATTTTTTTGGCTCCCTTGTCAAAGATTAGGTGGCCATAGGTCTGTGGTTTAGTATCTGGGTCCTCAGTTCTATTCCATTGGTCTTCAGGCCTGTTCTTGTGCCAGTACCAAGCTGTTTTGAGAATTATAGCTGTGTAATAGAGTCTAAAGTTTGGAATTGAAATTCCTCCAGCGCTGTTCTTTCTGCTAAGAAGTGTTTTTGCTATACGGGGTCTTTTATTATTCCATATGAAATTTTGAATTGCCTCTTCTATTTCTTTAAAGAATGACATTGGGATATTGATGGGTATTGCATTGAATTTGTAGATAGCTCTTGGCAAGATTGTCATTTTCACATTGTTGATTCTTCCAATCCAGGAGCATGGGAGGTTTTTCCATTTCCTTAGTTCTTCTTTAATTTCCTTTTTTAGGGTTTTAAAGTTTTCATCAAAAAGCTCCTTTACAGAACTTAGGCTCAATGGTTTCCCTCATTTGTCATAATCAGTAGAAACCTTGGGCTCTACTAGCAGAGATCTGCAATAGAGCAAAATCTTGATACATAAGGCCATATAGAATGAAGGACCTCTAGGATATTGAAACAAAAGCCATATAATGAATGATTGTTGTCCTTAATGTACTATGTTGTCTCTCAGCTCTTTGCTATCCCTTGGTTATCTCATATTGTTATAGTATCTCACTTTGTTATCTGATATATTGAATTTATTTGTATTTGGATATTTGAAATTTGATAGGGAAGGGGGGAAAACTAAGACGGGAGGGGGATGTGGGGGGGGAGGGAAATGGGTACCAAGACATGTGAAAGGGTATCAATGTATGCGAATTAATGCACCTTCTATCTGGCAAATATCATGTAACCCTTTTACTAATTACAATAAAAAAAATTTAAAAAAAAAGGTCCTTTACATTCTTAGTTAAGCTAATTCCTAGGTACTTCATTTTCTTTGAGGCTATTGCGAAAGGAGTTGCTTTCCTGATTATTGCCTCGTTCCTCTCACTGTTGGCGTAAAGGAAGGCAGTTGATTTTTGAGGGTTGATTTTATAGCCTGCTACTCTTCCAAAGTTTTGAATCAGCTCAAGGAGCTTGGGAGTAGAGTCTATAGGATTCTTTATACAGAATCATGTCATCTGCAAAGAGGGATAGTTTTATTTCCTCTTTCCCTCCTTGGATCCCCTTTATGCTTGCTTCTTGCCTTATTGCACTGGCTAGGAATTCTAGTACTATGTTAAAGAGTAGTGGAGAGAGTGGGCATCCTTGTCTCGTTCCTGATTTTAGAGGGAATGGCTTTAGATTTTCACCATTAAGTGTAATACTAGCAGTGGGTTTCTCATACACAGCCTTTGTTACATTGAGGAATGTTCCATGGATTCCTAGTTTCTCCAGAGCTTTTAACATAAAGGGGTGTTGGATCTTGTCAAATGCCTTTTCCGCATCTATTGAGACAATCATGTGATTTTTGTCCTTGCTCCTGTTGATGTGTTGAATTATATTAATTGATTTGCATATGTTGAGCCAGCTTTGCGTCCCTGTGATGAATCCAGTTTGGTCATAGTGTATAATTTTTTGATGAGTTGTTGTAGACAGTTGGCCAGTATTTTGTTGAGAAGTTTTGCATTGATGTTCATCAAAGAGATAGGTCTATAGTTCTCTTTCTTTGATGAATCTCTGTCTGGTTTGGGGATGAGGGTTATACGGGCTTCATAGAATGAGTTTGGTAAAGAACCTTCATTTTCAATTTCGTTGAAGAGCTTGAGGAGTATTGGTGTGAGCTCTGCTTTGAAGACCTTATAGAATTCAGCTGTGAAATCCATCTGGCCCTGGGCTTTTTTTAGGTGGAAGTTCTCTAATTGCCATTTCTATTTCAGAGCTTGAAATAGGCCTTTTGAGTTGGTTTCGCTCTTCTTGGTTCAGTGTGGGTATGTTAATATTGGCTAGGAATTCATCCATTTCTTTTTTTTAAATTGTCATTGTTGGTAATAGACTCAGGGAGCTCCATGAGTTCCACTCAAGGCTAGCCCTGTACCACTTTGAATCACAGCTCTACTCCTGGTTTTCTGGTGAATAATTAGGAGATAATTGCATAGACTTTCCTGCCCAGGTGTCTTTGAGTGACAATCCTTAGATCTCAGCCTCCAAGTAGCTAGGGTTATAAGTGTGGGTCACCAGTGCCCAGTAGATTGTCTGATTTCTCCTAATGTTGACAGGACACAGAACTGCTATCTAGTTTGATTCCAGCTTGAGGCTATTAACACTAGCACTTCTATATTCAAGTTTTTATTGCTCTAAGATAAATGGGTAAGAATGGGTCTAAATTTTGGGTGACAGTAGCTACAAATTCCATTACAGAAACTGTTCAACTATTTTCTAGCCACTGTCATCTTACACTCTTAAGAATATATGAATGATCCTCTTTTTCTATATTCTGCTCCGAATGGTGGTATTTGTATTTTATTTTACCATTCTGATGTATTTAATAGTTCTCTCTTTTTGTATGTGTGTACCAGTTGTGGGGTTTGAACTCAGGTTTCGTATTCTTGCTTGGCTTTCACACTTCTCACTCTTATCACTTGAAGCCATGCCAACACTGAATCAGTATGAGAATCATTGACATGTTTGCTGTGTTAGATCTTCTAATGTATGTCTCTGCTCATATGGATCTTTGATTTTTCACATTGTACAAAGTTTTAAGCTTTTTATAAATATTTTGTATGTCTTGCTAGATTTATGCCTGTGTTGAATTTTTATTATGATTGTATTTTATTTATTCATATGTACATGTATATGTACATATAGATATGTCTCTATACACACACATGTACACATGCATACACATACACTTTTTCTTTTTTTTTTTTTTTCTGGTCTTGGAGTGTGAACTCAGGGGCCTAGGCATTGTTGCTGAAGCTGTACCACTTGAGCAACACCTCTGCTTCTGGCTTTTTACTGATTAATCGGAGATAAGAGTCTCATAGTCTTCGCTGTCTGGGCTGGTTTTGAAACAGGATTCTTAGATCTCAGACTCCCAAGTAGCTAGGATTACAGGCACGAATCCCTGCCACTCAGCTATATTTTTTATTTTTTATGTGTCTCCATGTTCACTAATATACAGAAATATGACTGTGTATATATTGTATTCTGTGACTTGCAAAAGCTTCTTATTCTATGACTCTTTTTAGATCCCTTGCAATATGGACCTGGATATTTCTTGAGAGAAGTTACAAAACCATGATAGAAATTTTCTTTAATATTTATAAATCTATTCAAATTGTTTCACATCATGATGATTTGCAGAGCTTTTCTTAGGAATTGTTCTGTTTTTGCTACATTGCCAAATTTATTAGTTGTTCAGCGTGGCCTTTATAAATCATTTTGATAGCTGCAGAGTGTGAGGTGCTGTTATTTTCCTTCTGAAATCGATCATTTGTCTCCTCTTCTTAAAGTTTGTCCTGCTATATGTTTGTAGTTTTCTTGATCTTTCAAAGAACCAAATCTTTGTTCCACTGATCAGTTTTAAAATATCTTATTTTTATTTCTACTGCCTCCTTAACTTTCCCTTCATCTGGTTTTGCTTATTTTGCTTCTGTGGGTTTTTTTGTTTGTTTGCTTTCTAGCTCTATGACACATACCTGACATACTAGCTTCTAAAGACAAGAGGTTTACTTTGGATCACAGTTTTGGAGGGAGTTCCCAGACAGGATTGATCATGGTTTTGGGCCCCTTAAAAGGCAGCATATAATGGCGGGAAGGCAAAGGTTGAACTGAACAGGGTTAGGAAGCAAAATAGGGAGGAAGAGACCACGATCCTGAAGAACATGTCGTCAGCATGAGATCTCACTGCTCCCTCAGCTCAAAGACTCCACTGCCTCTCTAGAACAGCCCTCTGGAGAAAAGACCTTTAGCACGCTGGAAACATCAAAGTCTAAACTGTAACAAGATGATAGGTTACAGTACTGATTTGAGACTTTTTGTCTTTTCTAACATATTCATTCAGTGCTTAAGTTTCCTCCAGGTCCCACAATTTTGATATACAGTATTATTTTCATTTGAATGTGACATGAGACTTTCTTTTTGACCCACACATTGTTCAGAAGTATATTATAAAGTCTATATATTATTTCTTGTGCTATTCATTTCCAATTCGTCTATTGTGGTTGGAGGTGTTTGGAGAATACCTTATATATGACTATGTATTTTTTTCTTTTTGCACGGGTGAGGGGTTTGCAAAAGAGATTGAATCCATGGGCCTTATGTTTTAGCTTCACTCCTTCAATTCTTTTAGGTTCCTTGAGTTTTGTTTCATAGCTCATATTATCAACTTAGTACATGTTCTATTGGCATTTGAAAAGAATGTGTATTCTATTACCAGCTTAAAAGGCCTTGTATATACTTAATAGAATCTGTTGGTGATGAAGTTTTTTTGTGTTCTTGGTGACTTTCTGTTTGGTTATATCAGTTTCTGAAACAACTTTGAGGTTTCTGTACTTACATGTTAATTGAATATTAAGTCTTCTCAATCAGCTTTTGTTTCACAATTTCAAGCTTTGTTTGTTCCATATACATTTAGTATTATACCATTTCCCTGTTGAATGTCTTTTTGTATCTCTGCTATAATTTTTTCTCTTCCATTAGCTTGCCTGTAGTTATAACTGAATTTTTGTATACCAGATATTAGTTAGATATAATATCATTTAATGTGTTTGACTAGCCTGAATCTGTAGTATATTTATACCATTTACATTTTAATACTGTTATGAATATCTGAAGATTTAGTCTACCATTTGTGTTTCATTTCCTTTTATTTTTCTTGCTGCCTTGTGAGTTACTTGTGATTAAATTACATTGGGTTACTTTGTAATTCCATTTTGATTTGTCTACAATGTTCTTTAGTACGTATCTTTGTATGTCGTCCCAGTGGTTGCTAAAAATGGTACATTACAAATACAAACTTACTGGTGTTATCATTTTTCCAAGTCAATTGTAGTGGAGAGACGCCTTTCCTCATTTTCAGAGTCTAATATACATATATATATACACACATATATACCTATATAGTTAATATGTAAGTTTAGTGGTTTTGTTGTACATAATATGAACAATAAGTAAAACAATGCCTATTCTTTCTACCCAAAGAGGAGTTTGAAATGTACTATTTAAAAGAGGTTATTGCTAAGTTCTAAAATTACTGTTTTCTGTTCTTATTAGCCCAGTGATGATGATGTTCCTCTTACAAAGTCAAAAAAATTATACAAGTTGGCTGAAAATTCCTTGTCCATTAATAATCCAGCACTCTTCAACTCTTTAGGACCTCCTTTACGGTCAACAACCTGCCATTGTTGTGGCCTGTTTGGTAAGCAAATTATTGATCCTAAATTTCCATTGGGTAATTCTTCTATACGTTTCCCTATGTTCATTAAAGCAAATTTCTGTCAAATAATATGTAAAAAGGAGACTGTATATGTTATGTGTCTATTCATCTATGCAGCTGTCAACATCCTACCATTCATATTTTTTGTTATTCATATCTTCTGTTCTTCCTGATTCTACAGATCTTTATGGGTTGTTGTTGTTGTTGTTGTTGTTGTTGTGTCAAGGTAAGCTTTTTTTAAGAGGGTGGTGCTGGTCTAGGACTTGAACTCTAGGCCCGAGGACAGAGCTCTTTTTACTCAAGGCTCTACCACTTGTGCCCACTTTGGCCTTTTCTATGATCATGTGGAGATAGGAGTCTCATCAACTATCCTGCCCAGGCTGGCTTCAAACTGCAATCCTCAGATTGCAGACTCTTGAGTAGGCCTGAGCCACCGGTGCTCAGCTAAGATAAAGCTTATATGCTCTGAAATTCATAGACGTATATCCCTGTCAAGGTACAGGATATTTGTCTCCTCAGAAAAAAAATTTTCATTACTATACCCCACAAGGCAACCATTGTTTTCCTTTTGCACTGCAGATTAATTTTGCCTATCAGAATTTCATGTAAATTGGATCATATAGTACAGGCTCATTTGTGTAAATCTTACTTACTTTAAACAATAGTTTTAAATAGTTTATGATTATAAAGGTTACACTTTAAATAATAGTTTTAAATATTTTATGATTATAAAGGGCTTACAGTTTCATAAATCAGGTAATGAGCACATTTCTTTTTGGATAATATCATCCCAGTCTTCCTTCTCCCATTTTTCCCTTTCTCCCACAAGCTCCCACCCACAAGCTGTAGAATTCATTTCAACATGGTGTCCAGTGAGTACCACAGCTGCATTTGTCTTTAGATTAAGCCACGTTGCACAGATCATTATTTTATTTATTCATTTTTCTGTCAGTACTCAGAATTGAACTCAGTGTCTGTGTGCTGTCTCTGAGCTCTTTCATTCAAGGCTATTGTTTTACCACTTAGAGCTACATCTTCACATCTGCCGTGTGTGTGTGTGTGTGTATGTGTGTGTGTGTGTGTTTAATTGGAAATAAGAGTTTCACGTACTTTTCCCACCCAAACTGGCTTTGAACTGTGATCCTCAGATCTCTTCAGATCCTTCTGAGTACTTAGGCTTTTATTGCAAAGTTGTTACTTTTTCCTTTTATTTGACAGATACATTTGTTGTATATTTACCCCATACATCATGATGTTTTAATTATTTGTTTTATTCTCCTTGATGAATATTTTGGTCATGTCTAGCTTTGGCCTATGATGAGTAGAACTCTAAACATGTTTTTCCAAGTCTTTGTGTAGACATACGTTTTCATTTGTCTTGAGTATGCATCGAGGAGTAATTTTTAAGCCAAGAGTGGGTTCATGTTTAGTTTTATAAGAAACCACTAAACCATTTTCTAGGTGGCTGTCCCATTCCACCTCTCTGTAGCCATGAGTTGTGATTCCTCCCTCTCCTAGACAAAGGCATATTATATGATAGCATTCGTCTTTTTAGGGGTAACACTTCTCATGGTGTATAATGTATAATGGTTTTAATTTGCATTTCCCTCATGATCAGTTACCTCAGCCAGTTTTTCCATGTGCTTTCTGGCTGTTTGGATATTTAGCTTTAACATTTTTTTCAATTTCCTTTTAGGGTTAAGGCATTTAAGACTTTTCTTCTTTTTCTTTTTTTCTCTAGTTTTCTTTTTTTCATCTTGTGCTTATTTTTAAGATGATCTGTTTTCTTCTGCCTCAATAATAGTGGGCATTTTCCTCATCCTTGCAGTGATGGTGGTAGTTAGTGACTAGAGACCAGATCAATCTCTTTGTTCAGGTGTCTGTCATTCCTCCGTGTGCGTGTGTGTGTGTGTGTGTGTATGGGTGGGTGTGGGTGTGGGTGTGGGCCTGGCTGTATTTTAGGGAAGTCAGGTATCTAAGGATGACCCTCCTCTCATTTTCACCTTTAATGGTGTTCAGCTAGCCTTCCCGAGGTGCTGAGTAGAATGGTGGTGAGTCTGCCTGGTTTTGGCAGTGCTTTGGTGTCAGACACAGTAGGTGTTCCACACCAGTGATGCCCTTGCCTGTGCCCTGCAGGGTCGCTGAGGTGTTCTCAGTGCAAGCAGACCTACTATTGCTCCACGGCATGTCAGAGGAGAGACTGGTCTGCCCACAGCATCGTGTGCAAGCCTGTCCAGCAAAAGTAAGTGACTGTGGCTCTGTTCACTCATCCAGGGAGTACTAAAGCTTCGTTCTGATAAAATAAAGATTTTAATCAGTTCAACAGGCCAGAAGTACCCTTCTGTGAACAAGTTGTTCCATTCTACTGTTTACCAAGGCACATCAAAGTATGTCCATCTGAGGCAAATTTAGCTTTCAGGAATACAATTTCACTAGGCAAAACCTAGCAAGATATTTGAGCCCTTAGTGAGTTTTGTAGCTTTGTAGATGTTTACAATGCCTAACTATCTTGTACTTTAAGTTGACACCTCCCACAGTGCCTCTATAGAGTTGTGATGTAAAAATATGTAAATCTTAAGTTTTAAAAAAAATTTTGGCTTCTTATTTTAGCATTTATCAGTTCATAGGACGGTTCTACATAACTGCACTTGATCCTCAAAATGGTGTAGATAACCTGAGGACCATCATAGGGGAAGGGGAGGCTTTCCCTTCCCCTTGAGGAGTCCCCCACACCTGTTCATTCTCAGGGCAGCAGGCAGTGCACAGAGGGCTCTGGGATTTATTTTTGCCACTGTGATTCTTTCAATGCTCCATGGGGTCTTGTTGTGCCTGAATTCTGTCCATTTGAGATTTTGAATATAATTGGGGCTGGAGCTTATAGACCCCACCTTTAACTAACACAAGGAACTGTAACATGAGCATTACGATGGGTTGCTTTATTTCAGTTTGCACAAGCTTGAAGATAACAAATCACCTTTTGACACAAAGAACATTGAAGTGAAGAATGAGGTATGGTAGTCTTTAAATTGTACATAGCTTTCATTCATTGTCTTAAGAAGACGTTAGCTGGCTTACACCTATAATCCTAGCTACTCAGGAGGCTGAGATCTACTGATCGCAGTTCAGAGCCAGCCTGGGCATGAAAATCTGTGAGGCTCTTATCTCCAATTAACCAATAGAAAACTGGAAGTGGAGCTGTGGCTCAACGTTGGTAGAGGCTAGCCCTGAGCTGAAGCGCTTAGGGACAGTACCCAGGCCCAGAGTTTTGCCTCACAACCAACAAAGAAAAAGAGGGGGAACTTTAGGTGGAATAAAATACTGTGGAACTATTTCTTCTTCTTTTTTTTTTTTTTTTTTTTGCCAGTCATGGGCTTGAGCTCAGGGCCTGAGCACTGACCTTGGCCTTTCTCAAGGTTAGAGCTCTGCCACTTGAGCCTCAGCACCACTTCCGGCTTTTTTCTATGTATGTGGTACCGAGGAATTGAACCCGGGTCTTCACACATGCTAGGCAAGCACTTTAACCACTAGGCCAAACTCCCGGCCGTGTGGAACTATTTCTACATGTAGTCCATGTTTTAAAACAATGTGCTGTTTACATGCTAGTGTACACACTAGTGATGGGATGAAAGACTCTGGGGATTTTTGAAAATTACTTCTAGTATTTTTTTCCTAAATTATATTGAGATGTCCCTGTCTCCATGCAAAATCATTTCATCTACCTGATAGATGCCCTTTTGTGCCACCTCTGCATGCACAGATTCTGTAGATACTTAAGCTACACTCTTTGAGGTCTGACTGCTATATCAGGAACATTTTTTTTCTAATACTAGCTGTCGATTTGGATGATTCTAGGGTTAATTCTTTTGGCATTTGAAAAGCATACCATGTGTTGCAGTCCTGTAAAGTATTTTCAGCTTTTTCTAGCTACTCATAGCTTCCGCCTCAATGAATTCCTCAAACACTTATTCTTAGAAAAGAATTACAAAGTTCACATGCAAAATTTATAATGTTAAGAAGACCTCTCCCTGCTACTTAAGATAAGCTCAGCTTTCTTTCCTATAGCATCGGCGGGTGATGCCTCTCAATGTGTACAGTGGCTGTGGAGAGTGGCGTTTAGGAGGTGGTGGATGGAGGTCTACCCTTTTCCATGATCTCTCATTTACACCGAAGCATCAGGCTTTGGTGGCCCTAAATCCAGAAATCCAATAAGTAGCCTCAGTACCAAAGCAATGTGTGCTTGTAACTCCTTTATGTGTTTCTTCAAACCAGAGTGAAGGTCCACTTGGGGTAGCTAAAGAAATATCCATTGGTTCTGAGAAAATAATGTTTTCTGATTTGAAAAGCCTACAACTCAAGAAAACCATGGACGTAAAGGTATTTGCTTTTTAATTGCCATAGACAAGGAATTATAGGTTCTTATTTTCTTGTTTTGTGGTTTTAAGTGAGTTCACAAGGTAGTTACAGGATGTATCTGATTAAAGTAGTGTAGACTTACAAAAGCAGTCTGCAGCATTTGTGTATCTTAGTTATGAAGATTTGAGAAACTCACCACATTTGCTTTTGGTCCTACTGAAGTATTACCTCTTATCTTTGAAAGGGTACTGTTACAGAATTCAAGAACCCAGGTGACTTCTATATCCAGTTATATTCTTCGGAAGTTTTAGAATACATGAACCAGCTCTCTGCAAGCTTGAAAGAAACATATGCAAATATGGTGCACGAAGAAGATTACATGCCGGTTAAAGGAGAAGTTTGTGTTGCCAAGTACACCGTTGATCAGGTAACCCTGATTGAATGACTTATTTAATAAAATGTTTTAACTTACTTTGGTCATATCAACTGGTCAACAGCAGAGAATTTAATGATGTATGGGATGGCTCACAGGGTCTCTTTTTTTCAGAATTCCAAGACATGTTCATTTTACTTTCCCTATTCTAACTGTTTCCACCTCCTAAGCCAGTTGCAGACTGTTTGTATTTATTTCTGTAGCCAGGGTCTTAATGTGTAAGATATTTTGCATATGAAGATATCTTAATTAGAAAACTTTAGGGATTTGTTAGCAAGATTCTTAAAAACTTGATGAATCAGTTCTGAACAAAACAGGATCCTGATCTGTAGATTGATTCAGAGTTTCTGAAACTAAGATTGCAAAATGCTTTTGGCAAACAGAATGCCACCAGATTTCTTTCCTTCCTAGACCTGGAACAGAGCAATAATCCAAGATGTGGATGTGCTACAGAAGAAGGCACAAGTCTTATATATTGATTATGGAAATGATGAAATAATTCCAGTAGACAGAATTCATCCACTGAACAGAAACATGGACTTGTTTCCACCCTGTGTAAGTCCTTTAGTTTCTCTAAATTCCTTTTGTGTTAGCAAGGAGCTGCTTTTAGTATTTTAATGGGCATAATTTTTCCTTTGTTCTTCCATTCTGTTGCACTTATTGGTGTATCTTTTGCTATGCAAATGTATACCCACGATTAACTGAACTCCATTTTTTATATTCATTATCTAATCAAGTAGTGCTTAAGGAGAGAAACTTAACACTTACAGGCACACCTTATCACTGCTCTTTAAGAATGATATTTATGTATGTATTACATTATTGGAAAGTAGTCAGGATTTCTGTACAAGTGAAGTAATTTTTTGAAGTGTAATTTTTTTTTAATCCCCCCATGGTTTTTTTTGAGCTTCCAGTACCAGTTACCACTGTTGATAGAGGTACCAAGTCAGATGATCTAATCAAACATCATTGTTAACCTGGTTAGGCCTTGAAGACTTTTGGTAGCCGTTTGGCATGAATACAATCTCTTTTAAAAAGAATAGTTCGAATAGCTAATTAGAAAAATTCATTTTGAAATATTCTTTTTTTGCTTTTTCTTTTTTCTTATCAAGGTATTATATAGGGGTTACAGTTACATTCGCCAGATAATGGGTGCATTACTTCTCACACATTGAAATCCCTTCTTATGTTTTTGTCCCCATTTCCCTCCCCCTACTCCCTCCCAGTCATCTTGTTTCCCCCATTCCCTTTCATATTTCAAATAAATAAACATATATACAATATACCAGGTAACAAAGTCAGATACAGTAACAATGTGAGATTAACCAAAGGGCAACAAAGAAGAAAAATAGACACGTAAGGTCATATAGGATGAGACTAAATGAAATGGTCTGTAGGATATGAAAACAAGAGCTTTATATCTTGCGTGATTGTTGTTTTTAATGTATTAGGAAACACTAATTCTTATAAGTAACTTGCACAAAAATCTTTCAGGCCATAAAGTGCTTTGTGGCTGGCGTTGTACCAGCAGAGGGGGAGTGGAGCAATGATTGTATCAAAACCATTAAATCACTGTTAATGGACCAGTACTGTTCTATAAAGATCATCGACATCTTAAATGAAGATGTGCTTACCTATGCAGTAGATGTTATGCTACAAAGTTCAGGTAAGACTTGGGTCTTTTGTTCTTTCTTAAAAAAAATGATCATTATTGGTTATTTAGTCCCCACCAGTTATTCGCAGAAGATACTGGGGGAAAAAAATAAAAGTGAGGCCAACTACACTTCTGTTTAGAGTCATTCAGAGATTGTTGCTAGAAAGAGGGCATGCGTTCATGAAATGGTTTAAGATTCCCAGTCTGTTCTTCACATGGGATGGCTGTGTTATTTTCTTTTCATATAGCCATTAAAATACCTACTTGTGATATCTGTACCTTGAGAGACAACCCTTGAGATGAATCCATTCATCCTTATCATAAATGCCTTTTCTTTGAGCAACCCTTGTACCATCTTCTGTTAGTATGTAGTGTTTACATTTTGAAAAGGAAGACAGCCTAGAACCCTGTCCTTAATGGTGTTTCACTTTTGTTTGAAAAGTTATTCTTACAATGTGCTTATAAATGGTCTCTTTTCCAGGGTACTATCTCTCTACTTTTAAAAGATGTAAAAGCACCATAAAGGCAATTATGAGTGACTTTGTAGAAAATGCAGTTAATCTGTTGAAATTTAGTGCAAAAATCTGTTTTGTTTCCTTGCTATATATATTGCACATTATCACTCCAGCTTCTGGATAGTCTTTCAGGGAACTTTGGTGGTGACTGACCCTTGTTCCAGGCATGTTGTCAGTGTGAGAAAAGGTCCTGTGTCTTAAACCAATTTTCTCTCAGAATTAATGTTTATTCTTAGGTTTTGTGTGTGGTATGAGAATGAAATCTTTCAGGTTGCACAGAATTTTTTTTTTGCCGGTCCTGGGGCTTGAGCTCAGAGCCTGAACACTGTCCTTGGGCTTTCTCAAGGCTAGTGCTCTACCACTTGAGCCACAGCACTACTTCTGGTTTTTTCAATGTATGTGGTATTGAGGAATCAAACCTGGGTCTTTGTACATGCTAGGCAGGCACTCTACCATTAGGCCAAACTCCTAGCCCTACGTGTTACTCAGAATTTTGAAGAGAAATCTTTGCAGTAAATTCCCTCTCAAGTGTCTGTGGGGATTTTGCATCAATTCATTAAGCTGGACCTTAAATTATGTATATATAATATATATATATATACACAAGATGTATATATATTGTTTGACCACAGTAAATGATACCCATGTGTTGTTGGTCATAATGTTTTTGTCATGTGATAGTCTATTTATTGATAGTCTTGTAGCTCATTAAATTTACGTTTTCTCTTTTACTGTATAGGAAAACTCCTAGACCATGTGCTTGTAGAAATGGGATATGGTTTGAAACCCAAAGAACAGAATTCTAAGAAGCAAAGTGCAGATCAAGGTGAGTATACAGATTAACATTGAGCAGTATACTAACTTCAGTTACTGAGGAATATCTTTCCAATTAAACAAAAAGAGGCATGACTGTGACATTGTCAAAACAAATTAGTAATAATCATAGCTATTTTATAAGCTTTATAAGAAAGATGTATTCATTTAGTAGTATAACTAATCTTGTTCTGTGTTGCCTATCTCCCTCTGCTTTCCAGATGAATTCTCACCAACTAATTATTAGATATTATAAACTACTAAAGATCATTATTTCAGAATGAGGAGTTCACATATTCTTAGTTAAATTTGATTTTCTTCCCTTGCTTAGGAATAATAAAGTTCTAGAATTCTGTTCTTTTCAGGCAGAAAGGTTTTTGTCAGCTTTTTGTATGTGTGTGTTTAATCAGAATCAAGAAATTTTTCCTTCAGCCCTTTTTTTTTTTAAATTTCCTAGTTGTATGTTTTTACAGTCTGTTTCCCCCTTTACTGATGATTTCAGGTGCAGATATAATTCTTTGTCTTTTACCCAGGTATGCCATCCTGTCCTAATGACAGACCCGGCTCATCCTGAAACCCCCTTGGTCCCTCACCTCCTGTCCTTTGCTCTACTTGATCAACAGGTCTTCATTGACTTTTCTTTACAGATATGTCATCATTTGTCATTTCTTTCCTTCTTCCCCCCCCCTTCTTCCTTTCCTCCCTCCTTACTTCTCTCCCTTCCTTATTCTCTCTCTTCTTCTACCATTTTCCTTAGTTGAGAAGTACTCCATGGACAGTTGAAACAACCTTCTGATTTTGCCTTGTATCTTCTAACTATACTACAGCTTTTACTGACCTATATGATATCCTTAAAGCACAAATCATTGTGCAACAGATCTGTTGAAAAGTTCTCAGCCAGCTAGAGTTCAACAGATGGCTGAAAACACAAGTGTTGGTGAAGAAAAAATAATAAGAGTGATAATTCAGGAGTTATAAGAATGTGTAACAGTAATAGGAAAGGTGAGGGAAAAAATAGGAAAACCTTTGGCCTCACACAAAATCAGACCTGTGCTTCTCTACATGATTTATGCACATGTGATGTATAATGTATGAATACAACATACATGTATGTGCATTTTATACATGTACATGTATGTGTATGTGTAGGCATATATGTATATACAATGCGTATATATGTATGCACATATATACATATGTGTCAACTGAAAGAAGGCTTTGAGATCACTCACAGGCCATTTTCGTGGGAAGAAGAGGATGCTGACGGTCACAGAGGATTATCCTAAGACAGGAAAATGCAGAGCTAAAATCTATAGCCTCTTATTCCAGATGAACTGTCCTTTTCTGTAACACAACAGACTGCTGGCTCTTTTTTTTTTTTTTTGTCAGTTTGAGGTTTGAACTCTGGGATTGAGTGCTGTCCTTGAGCTCTTCAGCTTAAAGCTAGCACTCTATCACTTGAGCCACAGCGCCACTCTGTTTTATTTTTTATGTTGAGTTTTTCTATTACCTCTTTCATTATTCACATTTTTATTTATATTTTACTTTCTTGAGCATATTGAAAATGTTTTTGATTTTTGGTTTATATCATTGGAGATCATTGAATTTACCTTGGTTAGTATTTTGGGCCAAGTATCTATTTCAGTGGGATTTCTGACAATGTTGGACTGAGAAAGGTCATGTCTACACAGCAGATTTTCTCTATTTTTGTCTTCCTGGTTTTCCTTAGTCTTTGGAGAGTGTACTTCAGTTCATTGAGAGAAGCTTTTCCTGTAATTATTCTTTAATAACTGAGATAATCTGTTTTCCTATACTCCTAAGAATGATAATGCTTTAGTTTTATTTGAATGATACCTTTAATTCCATAAGGCCCTAGTTTCTGATGTCTTCATGTCATGACTTCTTTTAAGTGTTGCCCATGAAAATACATTTCTTAAGAATGTAGAGTTTTTCCAGGCACCATGGCTCACACTACTCAGGGGCTGAGATCTGATTCCAGGCACCATGGCTCACACTACTCAGGGGCTGAGATCTGATTAAGGTTCAAAGCCAGCCTGGGCACTAAGGTCTGTGAGACTCTTACCTCTAATTAACCGCCAGAAAACTGGAAGTGGCACTGTGGCTCTAGTGGTAGAACACTAGCCTTGAGCTGAAGAGCTCAGGGACAGTGCTCAGGCCCAGAATATAAAATAAATAAATAAATAAATAAATAAATAAATAAATAAATAAATAAATAAATGTGGAGTTTTAAGTGGGGTGCCAGTGCCTCATTCCTATAATCCTAGCTACTCTGGAGACTTGAAATCTGAGGATTGCGGTTCAAAGCCAGCCCAGGTATGAAAGTCCATGAGATTCTTATCTCCAATTAACCACAAGAAGACCAGAAGTGGCGTTGTGGCTCAAGTGGTAGAGCACTAGCTTTGAGCTGAATAGCTCAGAGACAGCACTCAGGCCCAGAGTTTAAGTGCCACTACTGACCAAAAAAAAAAAAAAAAAAAAAAAAAGTGGAGTTTTTATCAGCCACACATTTCTTTTTCTTTTCAAGAGAGTTTTCTCATGTTCTAATTTTTTTTTGCCAGTCCTAGGGCCTGAACTCAGGGCCTGAGCACTGTCCTTGGGCTTTCTCAAGGCTAGAGCTCTAGCACTTGAGCCACAGCACTGCTTCTGGCTTTTTCTAGGTATGTGGTACCAGGGAATGGAACCTGGGTCTTTGTGCATGTTAGGCAAGCACTCTACCACTAGGGCAAACTCCTAGCCCCATAAATTATTTTATATGATGCTTGATGCTCCTCTTTTCTCAGACTCTTTTTTTCCTTTGTGGGTCATGGAGCTTGAACTCAGCCTGGGCGCTGTCCTTGAGCTCTTCAGTTCAAGGCGACCACCCTACCCTTGAGCCAAGCCCCACTTCCCGTTTTCTAGAGGTTAATTGGAGATAAGAATCTCAGGTCCTTTTGTGCCCAGGCTGTCTTTGAACCTTGATCCTCAGATTTCAGCCTCCTGAGTAGCTACCGCTCCCAGCTTTCCTCAAACTCTTAAATGTGATTTTTTTTTTCTTCTTGACTTGGTACTTACGTTGCTTGTTCCTTATTTTTTGAAACTATTTGCTATTAAATTTCTTACTATTAAGTTAACCATTATTTAATCATAACTTTCCTAATGGAATTTCTCATCTCACTGTAGACAGTTCTGCTCCATGTGTACATATTGCACGATTATAGGATAGTATTTATTCCAAGGATGTAGGAAGAAGACTTTATTATTTGCAGGAAGAGGCATTGTGGATTCTTTAGGCCTTGCCCATGCACACTCATACTGACTCTCTTTTCTTTTTTTCATATATTTTTATTGTAATTAATAGAAGGGTTACATTATATTCACCAGATAGAAGGTGCATTACTTCACATACATTGATAACCTTTCTCATGTCTTGGTCCCCATTTCCCTCCCCCCACCCCTGCCCCTCATCTTGTTTTCCCCCCTTCCCTATCCTATTTCAAATAACCAAATACACATATATACAGTATATCAGATAACAAGGTGAAATACTGTAACCTTATGAGATAACCAAGGGACAGCAAAAGAGATGAGAGATAACATAGTACATTAAGGACAACAATCCTGCATTATATGGCTTTTGTTTCTATATCCTGGAGGTCCTTTCATTTAGTGTCAGAAAGAACGACATTGCCCCATGTATAAGGAAATGGAAAGACTTAGAAAAAATCATATTAAGTGAAGTAAGCCAGACTCAAAGGAACATAGGCTCAATGGTTTCCCTCATTTGTCATAATCAGTAGAAACCTTGGGCTCTCCTAGCAGAGATTTACAATAGAACAAAACCTAGATACATAAGGCCATATAGTATGACTCTCTTTTCAAATGCTGAAAGGATGCATGATTTTAAAATAAAAATGTGGGGGGGGTACCATACACATGGTTGGTGGTATGTGGACTTGAACTCAGAGCCTTGCACTCTAGTTCAGCTTTTTCTTTCACAGCTGGTACTACTCTATTACTTTAGCCACAATTCCACCTTAGGCTTTTTGCGTGTTAATTAGTGATAATAGTACTTTTGTACTTGGGCTGGTTTTAAACTGGGTCCAGGGTAACTAGTATTATAAGTGGGTTTTGTTTTGTTTTACTTTCTGCTGAAACTGAACTGATGTATTTTTTCATGTTTTCTGGTAAGGTGATCCTGAAGACCCTGGAAAAATGACAGTTGAAAACAAAGTGGTGGTAGAGAGAAATGCCCTGATCCCCAAGGCACTCACCCTGAATGTGGGGAATGAGTTCTGTGGGGTGGTGGCCCACATTCAAACACCACAGGACTTCTTTTGTCAACAGCTACAAAGTGGTCGTGAGTTAATTTTCCTGCACGTTTATATACTCCAGTGTGGAATGCTCCACAGGCTACACTGAAGCTAAGGTCTAGATAAGAATTGCCTTCATTTAACATGTGGTCTATGTCTACAGATATGCTTGCTGAACTCCAGGCATCCCTTAGCGAGTACTGTAGTCAGGTGTCGCCACGTTCTGGCTTTTATCCAACCATCGGTGACATATGTTGTGCCCAGTTCTCAGGTAAGGAAACAGTATAGTTGATTGTTCATTTATAGTAAAAATAAAAAATGGAACTAAAACTTTAGTTTGCTACATTTGATGCCAATTATTTTTTTACATATGTTCAGTTAAACTGGATCAAGGGAGTATTTTGTGACATGTGTAAAATCCACCTGTGAGTATAAGGGCATTGGAGGCAGGAAGGAAGTTTTTATTGTTTGTATTCCTTTTGTGCTTGGAGATTGGTTACAAGAATTATGTTTACAAAAGTATGGGCTATAGAAACTCCAAGGCTCCTATCTTCATAGGAGTTTGGAGTAGTAAGTTTAGAGTAGTAAGAGGGACTGAAAGCCAGAGCTATTCTGACAAGGCCTTTGCACCTGTCCTTGTCTCTTCCTATGTTGGCCCAGCTTTGTTACTCTCTGTGGGAAGAAGTCATCTGGTCTCACATAAGGGGAGAAATGAGTACCAGCCCCAAGTACTTCAATGGGAAGTCTGGTGAACTCAATACTGTGGGTATTCCAGAAAGCACTACTAGTCGTGACCTTGAAGATTTACATGATCAGGACATGTTCTCTGTCCTAAGGAGCTCATTGTCTACTGGAGAAACAAGGCATGCAAATTCCTAATGGCAGCATATGACATAATAAGTAAGCAAATGTTTACCCTTTGGGAAGTAAGACTTCTGATAAGCAAAACTAGTAATGAGGAGTAAGCCTATGTCATTGACTTGAGCTTGGTATTGAATTAAAAGTCCACTCCACAGCTGACCATCTCTCATTTGGAAAGTTTCTGTGTTGATTTTCATTGGAACATTGTTTGATGCTGTCTCCTTATTTCAGAGGATGACCAGTGGTATCGTGCCTCAGTCTTGGCCTATGCTTCTGAAGAGTCGGTCCTGGTGGGATACGTGGATTATGGAAACTTTGAAATCCTTAGTTTGACAAGACTTTGTCGTATAACTCCAAAGTTGTTGGAACTGCCGATGCAAGCCCTAAAGTGTGTTCTGGCAGGTATGGAATCTTTGTGAAGTCCTGCTATTAAAATAATAGAACCAGAAGTGAAAAGAATGAACTACTAAAATGTACATGAGGCAGATAAAACTTGCTTTTCTAGAGGATGAGGACATTATTGATCATATACTTAGAAACTACTGTGCGTGTAATTTGCCCTGATAGGGCTAGAAGTTTCCTCCCATGCCAGTAAATTAGCTCCAGCATCCTCTATGCAAGATCTAGACTGTTTTTACTAGTATCCAGCATCAGAAAGATATTTCCAGGTAGGTTTCTTGTAAGTCGTGGAGATTTTTCATTATTAATTCTAACTTTTATTTTCACATTGAGAAAAATCCTTCTACTCAGGCATAACTTTTTGGTTACAGTATTTGCCATAGATTCAGCTTTTTGGAATGAAGTTAAATGTTAAAATGCTTATCTCAGAAATTCTTTTTAACATGCTTTTGACAATTTATTTGTCAGGAGTAAAGCCATCATTAGGAGTTTGGACTCCAGAAGCCATTTGCCTCATGAAAAAGATTGTTCAGAACAAAATGGTTATGGTGAAAGTTGTGGACAGGCTGGAAAATAGCTCCCTGGTGGAGCTTATAGATAAATCTGTGACACCAAATGTGAGTGTGGCCAAAGTTCTCATTGATGCAGGCTTCGCCGTGGAGGATAAGGAGGTGGCAGCAGAGAAAGCCAGTGATGCAGTGAAGGCCAGTGGTAAGTAAAGTGACAACCATGTACCCCCTGTGCAGTCCAGATGGTCCTGTAATACACGTATGGGTTCATTTGCCTCCTTCCAGGAAGAATTCATAGCTGAGTACATTCCCTCTTGAAAATCAAGCTATCATCTACATACATTTGAGCGTGTTTGGAAAGATAATTTTTTAAATTTGAATGTGTTATGGGTCACTGTCAGCTAAACACTGATCAGAATGTGAATTGGAAATTGAGTGAAGTATTAATGGATCATTGGGATTGATTTCTAAGGTTAGCTTTCTTGTCAAATCGTCCAGAATGCCAGTGGGAATTTATTCCTTTCCTTTTTGTTTCGATGGTCCTGGCTTGAACTCTGGATCTAGCCACTGTCCCTGACCTCCTTATTGCTCAAGAATAGCACTCTACCACTTGAGCCACAGCACCACTTCCAGCTTTTTCTATGATTAATTAGAGGTAAGAGTCTAATAGGCTTTTCTGCCAGGACCGGCTTTGAACCATGATCATCAGATCTCAGCCTCCTCAGTAGCTAAGGATTACAGGAATGAGCCATCAGCCCTAACTTTCTTTTGTATTAGCATATAAATATTATTTTTATTACTAGCATATAACTATTATTATACAAAAGGGTTTCATTGTGATACTTTCTTTTTTATTGTATTACCAGGGAGATGTATAAAGGTTACAGTTACATTCGCAAGATAGTGAATATATTACTTCTTGAACATTGTGACCCCTTCCCATGTTTTTCTCTCACTCTCCCTCCCAAGTTGTAAAGTTCATTTCCAACGTACTGTTTTGTGAATATCACTGTTACATTGGTTCATCCTTTGTTTTTTGTTTCATCATCTTGTTTTTCCTCTTTCTTTTCCTGATTCATAAAAACAAATAAATATATACATAATACACCAGGTACCAAAGTCAGATACAGTAACAACAGAGGATAAACCATAGGGAAAAAAGAGAAAAAAGTGATGTTTTCATATATGTGTGTGTGTGTATATATATATATATAATGTACTTTGATCAAAAGTAGATTCCCCAGCAATCACCTTGTTGTACAAGCCTCTCCATATTCTGTCCATTTTATTTGCAAAATGTTCGTTTATTCCCATAGCTCCCTTAAGAGTAGAAGAAAAAGTAGATGTACTGGAATGGACTTGGGTGGAGCTTGCCATTGATGAAACAGTAGATGTTGTAATTTGCATGCTGTATAATCCTGGAGAGTTTTATTGTCACATTCTTAAAGAGGATGGTAAGTTGGCTCTTACCAACTATTTCTTTTTTAACCTATATATTAATGCAAAATTTAAGATATGTCTTACTTAAACTAAAGATGAGTATTGCTAAGTGACCATTTTTTCCCCTCCTTTTAAAAAGGGTTGAATGGATAGTAGTAGTTCAGATTTCTCTAGGACTTTTCCATTAGAACTCTCTTAATTTCTTCAGCATACGTCAGCTGTGCTGCCCATCTAGCGTTTTTATTTGCGCTCTCAGGACAGCTCAGTGTGGGTTTCCTGCCTGGAAAGTTCACTTCATAGTGTACCTGGTGTGGGAACACAGATGGTGATGTCATGGTTGGACCGCTCCACCCAGGAAGTTATTGGTTTGGGCTGTATTGAAAGTGTTGACCACATAGACATAAGAGCTGATACATTTTTGCCATAGAAAAGCATTTGGCCTACTTAGTGGTTTGAGGACATACCTTCTGCTGTTGTGAACAAGACATCTTATGAAGTTAATAGACAATCAGGTATTGGTAGTTATTAATATTGCTGTCTGTGTGTGATTGCATTTTCAGCTTTAAAGACCCTCAGTGACTTGAATAAATCATTAGCAGAATATTGTCAGCAGAAGTTGCCTAATGGTTTTAAGGCAGAAATAGGACAACCTTGCTGTGCCTTTTTTGCAGGTAAGGTACAGCTGGCGTCACTGTGATTTTTAGAACCCTTTGCTTCTTGATATTAAGCCCTTATTTCTAGTTTGTCTGTTTTTCCAATATTTAAACACTACTTTTCCTAGCCAAGACTTAAGTGAACATTTGAGAGATCCGGTGCTTTTTTGTAACAAGCAGCACCGCATGACACTTTTTTGCCTTCATTTTATGAAATATTATTTTAATGCTTTTCCTTCCAGAATCTCTGGTGATAGCAAGTTTAAAAACAGATGAGCTGTTCCAAGCAAAGTCATTGTTTGCTTCTAGTCACCCTGTAAATGTTAGTTTTGAAAACTGAAAATGTTGGTGAAACACCTTCGCAAGAGTTTTACTACATGAATTGTTCTGTTGTTTATTTTTTTAGAACTGTTTAAAACAAAGAAGCAAGTGAAACAATGTAAGCCATTAGTTGTAAGTCTATTGCAAATCTTCAACAGTGTTCAAGTTTAATCTTAATTTCCCTTTCACATCTTGCTTTTGGATAGGTTATGAGTAGAATCATTCTATCAGATGTAAAGCTATGTAAGAATTTTGGAGATAGTCTCAAAGTAGTTGGAAAACCTCAGGAAAGGAGTTTTGGTAGGAAAATGTAAAGGCATAATCTGAAGATGAGAACAAGTTTACTAAGTACTTTTGATCAAGATTGAATATTTTACAAGATAAAAATTTCATATGTTAATGAAGAGATGCTCACAAGCTTTGTGTTAAATCTAGGCGATGGCAACTGGTATCGTGCTTTAATCAAGGAAATTTTGCCAAATGGTAATGTGAAAGTGCACTTTGTGGATTATGGGAACACTGAAGACGTTACCACCGATGAACTCCGAATGATACCATCCAAGTTCTTAAAACTTCCCTTTCAAGGAATACAGTGCTGGTTAGTAGGTACGGTGCAGGATATGAGAGTTTCTCAATGTTTCTCACATACTTAGCAGATAGCATCTTCTACGTATCCAATAGCTGCAATTCTAAAGCTTTATGTGAGTTACAAGATTATATATCCCATTATAAAATTTAGAAATTTTTTAAAAAAATAAATGATTTAGGACAAAAATGTCCAGTGTCAGGAAGTATCCTGCATCACTATCAGGGTCAGGAAGCTGGTTTTCTCAGTGATGGGAGAGAAAGTTGGCACAGACCTGTTGGAGACATCCTGCAGGGCATTTTAAGAGCCTTACCTCCTGATTGATTAATTTTACTTCCAGCACGTTATCCCAAAACAGATCAGCACTGACACATGGTTCAGTTGCGAGGAAGTTGATTACACAGCTGTTCTTAATGGCAAACCATCTTACCATAACCAGTAACAGAGGGTTGATTACAAGGTGATCCATACTTAAGTGTAATGATTGTACCCCTCTCTCCCTTCCTTCTCCCTTTCCTTCTCCCCTTCTTCCTCTTCCTGCCCTCTTTTTCTGGAACTAGGATTTAAATTCAGGGTACCAAGCTCTCACTCACCTTTTCTGCTCAAGTCTAGTACTCTAACACTTGAGCTACACGTCCGCTCATAGCATTGTTCTGGTTACTTGGAGGTAAGAATTCCTACATTTATCCATCTGGGCTTACTCCTGAATTCGATTTTCAGATCTTGATCTCCTGAGTATCTAGGAATATAGTCAGAAGCCACTTGTGCCCAGCCAGAAACTGGTATTTTTTAACAAGCCTGCTGGGTGATTCAGGTGCATGTTCATTCACAAGTCAGATGTCACTATTAGAAGAATGAGAATTGAAAGCAATGGTGTGTAGTATACATCTTCAGTCCCAGCTCCTTAGAGGATTGAGACAGGAGATTCACCTAAGCTAAGGCCTTTAAGACCAGTCTGGGAACGATAATGAGACCTCACCCTCACCTTCTAAGAAAAAAGGATAGGCCAAAATTATCCAGTGAAGAGAACTTCAAATAGAATTTTGAAATTACCATTGGAAAACTCTCCACATCTCTCCCAGTTGATGTCTAATAATAATTCCTCATTGCTCACTGTGTATGTTATAGAAGATCATTATAGATTCTAGAAGAGATAATACCCTGTTTTGCCTATTAGAAATATGCCAAGTAGTAATATGTTAGTGGAATGTGTTATGTTAGCAGATACATGAATGACACACCCATATAATTAACTACTGTAAAAAACAAAAATCACTTGACTCAAATAGCACAAACTTTCAAGGACCCAGTTTTGCATACAACTGAAACAAAAAAAATTACCTTCTGATAGGGCTCTCCTTAATGCCATTCTTATTTTCCAGATATACAGCCAAAGAACAAACACTGGACTAAGGAAGCCATAGCAAGATTTCAGATGTGTGTTAGAGGCACAAAGCTCCAAGCCAGAGTGGTGGAAATGACTGAGAAAGGGGTGGGCGTTGAGCTCACTGATCTTTCCACCTCTTACCCCAAAATAATTAGTGATATTCTGAGTAGTGAACACCTGGTTTTAAAATGTGGCTCACCACATACCTACTTGCGGAACAGGAGACTGGCTAATAAATATAATCATCAAACTGACACCCCAGAGCTTCAAGGTAACACCCTTAAATCATTTGTAATTTAGATTTGGCTTTGGCTTTCACAGGCTATGAACCTTTTTTTCTGGGGAGTTCAGGGGGTTGAACTTGGCTTGGGTGTTGTCCCTGAGCTCTTCAGCTCAAGGCTGCCACCCTTCCCCTGGGCCTGGATGGTGTCCCTGAACTCTTCAGCTCAAGGCTTCCACCCTACCCTTGAGCCAAGCCCCACTTCCCGTTTTTTTAGAGGTTAATTGGGGATAAAAGTCTCAGGTCCTTTTGTGCCCAGGCTAGTTTCGAACCTTGATCCTCAGACCTCAGCCTCCTAAGTAGCTAGGATTACAGGTGTGAGCTACTGTGTCAGGCTAAGCATTTTTTTTTTTTTTTTGCCAGTCCTGGGCTTGAGCTCAGGGCCTGAGCACTGTCCTTGGACTTTCTCAAGGATAGAGTTCTACCACTTGAGCCTCAGCACCACTTCGGCTTTTTTCTATGTATGTGGTACCGAGGAATCGAACCCTGGTCTTTGTGCATGCTAGGCAAGCACTCTACCCCTAGGCCAAACTCCCAGCCCCGGGCTAAACATTTTTAATATCTTAAATGATACCATGTTCTTGGAGAGATTGACTTTGTGGGCCTAGATTGCTATGATCATTAACATTAAACATTTTTTACTGGATAAACATTTTTATTTTTGTCAAGTATATGTGTCATATAGATAGGTGTCCCTTCTTAAAAGGTAAGTAAATTAGAATTAGATAAAAGCTGGCTATGGAATTGGAAATACACAACAGGAATATGCTATAGCAGTGTTAATAGTTCAAGGCATCTCATGATTGGCTCCTCTCTTTTGGAATACCTTAGAGGCACCTTAGAAAAGTGATATTGAATTCTGAAATATTGATAATTGGGAAATAATAAACACATTGAATTAATTCTTTGAAGAGAAAATTTATCTGGATATTGTGGGCTCACAATCCTAGCTATTTCGGAGACTTAAGATCTGAGGTTCATGGTTCAGAGCCAGCCTAAGTGGAAAAGTCCAAGAGACTCTGATCTCCAATGAACCACTAGAAAACTGGAAGTGGTGCTGTGGCTCAGAATGGTAGAGCTCTAGCCTTCAGTGCAAATGCTTAGGGACATTGCTGGGCCCTGAGTTCCAGCCCCAAGACTGGGGGGTAGGGGGAAGAGAAAACTTTTGTATATTTAATATAAGTCTTGTGTTTTGTATCTTCAGCTGTCTCTTCAGCAGATCAGTGGAAGACGATAGAATTACCAGTTCACAAGACTGTGCGGGCAAACATACTAGAAATTGTAAACCCAAATTTATTCTATGCTGTGTCATCTGAGATGCCAGGTAAGAAATAACATATACTGAAACTTCTGATTTCATGTCTCATATTGGTTTTCTGCATTCATCTGTTGAATCTATCTGACTTTTTACACATCCTTTTTTTTTAAACCCTTTTATTTCATTGATCATTTTTATAACCATCTTCTTGTTTTCTGGGCTTTCTTCCTCCTCATTACTCTTTGTGTCTGTGATGGTGGGATTTTCTGACCTTCAGAGGTTATGCTAGTTGTAATTTTTCACATTTCTTGTTTTCCTGCATTGAGCTGAGTTCAAGTTATTAACTGGAAGGTTTAATGACCTGTACAGTCTTGCAGTCAGTGTCTACAGTGCTCGAGCAGGACCTGCAGGGTGGGGGGCTACAGAATAGTTCCTCTCCACTGGACTACGGGACATATCAGTAGCCACACTTCAGCTAAAATGCTCAGGGCACCAGGCCTGACTCCCAGTAGCACTCAGCTAGACAAGGACTACTTTGGGGTGGCTGATACTTCCCAGTATGTGGGCTGTGGTTGTTTCATGTGGGTTGAGATATATTTCCCAGTATGTGGGCTGTGGTTGTTTCATGTGGGTTGAGGACAGGATTGGTTAAGGGCTAGCTGTCCCATCTGTGCTGCAGCCATAGAAGCTTCTCTTTTTGTACTAGAAGCTACTGCTGGTCACACAGAGCTTAAAGCAAGTTCCTGGTTCCTGCATGCCACCTCCCCCCACTTCATTTTCAGCCCTTCTGCAAAGGGCAACTAAGATTTTAACTATATAAAGTATATTTTAATAGACAACATATGTTTGTTGATTAGACTTGACATCTTTTAGGTACTGTATTGTTGATAGTGATGTTGGAGTTTTTAACCAAAAACAAAATTTTGTTTCTGTCTACTTTAGAAAGTCAAGAAAAACTGAGTTTATTGACAGCAGAATTGTTAGAGTATTGCAGTGCTCAGAAAAGTCGACCATCTTACAGACCAAGAATTGGAGATGCATGCTGTGCCAAATACACAAGTAAGGTTTTCTCAAGTTAAATATTAAAGGGAATGCATCTGCCTACTTTTATGTAAGAATCTGTGGATTTCAGTATTTTATATTTATTTATTTTTTGGTTAGTCGTGGAGCTTGAACTCAGGGACTGGGTGCTGTCCCTGAGCTCCTGTGCTCTGCCATATGAGGCATAGCACCACTTAGGTTTTGGTATTTTAGACGCATATTTTATTTCATTTGGTTATAAAAACATAACGTGCCAAAGCTATGACTTGGATTTCTATATGGAGATCACTTTTCTGTTCTACACAGATTCCCGTTAGGCACGGCATACAAATTCGTATATGTATAACGTATACAAATCCGTCAGTACTCATAGGTGAACCACATCTAAGTAATGCAGGTCTCTTCACAGTGGGTCAGTACAATGAAATGATTCACAATCTCTCCAGGGCTATTTGGTTATGTATCCATTATTTTATTCTTTGTTTGAGTAGTTGTAAAAAAGATGTTTCAATTGAACATGTCAACTTAATGTCCCTCCAGTTTGTAGCCTGCTCTATGTGAATGTACGAGGAGAATGAACTTCGGGGATTCAGACACGTTGATTAGGGTCTGTTGTAGCCATTTAGTGTTTTGTGTGCCCATTTCCTTGGCTCGTATACATAACACTGCACTGGATAATCTGTGTCTCCTTGTGTTCTTCTGGGGTTGAGGTCATGCAGGACTGGAGCTGGCTCACAGAAGGCTGATTCAAGATCAATGACTGGTTTGAGATGGCAAGGCAATGACTGGAGCATGGGTGGTTCTGAATCCAACCAGGCGCTGGAGGGACTGGTTTCAGGATGACAGCTGAGAACAGGAGACAAGGCTGCCTCCAGTCAGTATTAAGACTGAGATCAGGGCGTCTGCCTTTGGGGGCTCAGACTTGCCTTTCCCAAGGAGCCCCTTGGTTTTAGGCTCCTAGGCTTTCCCACATGCCTGGATCCAAAGCTTAATGAAAGGATAAGGTGTGCATTTTGTTCTTGTTTCAAGAGTAGAATGCCATTTCTCCAAGGATATTATTATTTAAAAAATCTATTGACATCAACTTTATTTTCTCAAGATGTCTTTTTGTTTTGGCCTCCACTTTCACCATTCTAGGCTTTCTTCAGTGTCTGTGTTGTTCACATAGTTAAGATAAGACCCTAAAAAGTTACTTGTAAATTTCTTGAGGTGTGGACAGGGCTTTTCCATGGGTGGCCTTTCGTGAAGCGTGATGTGGCTCTGCCATTTTGTTTCCTCCTAGTGCCCCTGTCTGAAGAACTCCCCTACTGGGGTGCACAGCTTTCCCCACAGTAAATTCTTCCTCCTCCACTTGGCTTGTGTTCCAGTCTGCTTCACTCTGTCTGTGGAGGAGGAATCTCTAGTCTTCCGTGCTTGGGTAGGAACAAAGGGAAGCCATGTTAAGCCTTATTAAAATGTGTGAGAATAAACCAGACCATTCTCTGTAGCAAGTGTAAACATAGATATACTGTGTAAAGGCGTTGGTGAACCAGAATTTATTTATATATCTTGGGAAGGAGCTCATTCCTTTGCTAATTTCCAGCTTGAAGGCAGACAATCCCCAATTACTGAGCCTTGAGGGTGGAGGTCTGAGGTAAGAAGTGGGATGCTGTCTGGTTTCTCCTCTGCAGGCTTTGCTTGAGCTATCACAGCTTTATGTACTCATTTCCACTCACACATTTATTTCAACACTACATGACCTCTTGTCTTGTTCCCTGACCCAGGTACTTAAAAAAAAATCCAATCAATCGATCAAACTCCTGACATTCTTTTTCTTTTTTTTTTTTTTGGTAGGACTTGAAATAAATTTGGCTTCTAATCTATCTTGAAATTCTTTTTTGCCAGTCCTGGGACTTGAACTCAGGGCCTGGGCACTGTCCTTGGGCTCTTTCAAGGCTAGAGCTCTACCACTTGAGCCACAGCTCCACTTCTGGCTTTTCCTATGTATGTGGTACTGAGGAATCAAACCCAGGGCTTTGTGCATGGTAGGCAAGCACTCTACCACTAGGTCACACTCCTGGCCCTAACTTGAATTTTTAAGTGACATAAAATGTCACTTAGAATAACTCATCCAAAGGAAGTAAGTGGTGGGGGGGGGGCGGTCACTGACTGTACATCTTAAATTCCATTATGTTTTCAGGTGATGATTTCTGGTACCGGGCAATTGTCTTGGCAACATCAGACTCAGATGTGAAAGTGCTCTACGCAGACTACGGGAACATCGAAACCCTGCCACTTTCCAGGGTGCAGCCCATTCTCACGAGCCACCTGGAACTACCTTTCCAGATTATTAAATGTTCACTTGAAGGTAGACAATTAAGTCACTTTCATTTTGAGTGTCTGCAGGGTTTTTTTCCCATCTCTTTTATTTCTCATTGCTCTACTAAGGAATCAAATGTGATATTTCAAGTAAAGATCACTCCGATTTGCAAGTGTCAAATCACATTCCCAAAGAATTGTATCGTTTATCTCTCACAAAAATGAGTCTGCTTTGGCTTTACAATGCACTTTCAGAGTGTTGTATTTCAAGGGTTTTTACCGTGATTGCAAAGCTTTTCTAGGAAGTGGGAGAGGGCGATTGGTGAGCTAAAGTAAGCAGAGCTATTCCCCAGGGTCTTGATCACCATTCTCTCTGCTAAGGCATATATGCTCATGACACCATTGTCCGCTGCCCTAGGGTACTAAATCTGAATTTCTTCAACCCTCCAGTCGGAATTTGAATAGCGTAACTAAAATTTATCAAGCAGGCTTGTATTATTCCTTCACAGCTCCTTACCATATACCTTACATGTGCTACCTGACTATTCATTGTCTGAGTGACTTCCAACTCAAGAGTCAGGAAATTGGCTTTCCCACAGTTTGTTTCTCCCATTAGTACACTGAGGCTCAACGTGTTTGGTACCTTACAGGTCACCAATAAGCATTTATTGAATAAATATGACTTTTCTATGTCAACAGCAGTAGGATGTCAGAGTAGCCCATCTAGAGAAAGAAAGCCTTTTGCTTATGGACCTTTGATTAATTCACTAAGATTGGATGTCTTTAAAAAGAGACTTAAGGGCTGGGAGTTTGGCCTAGTGGTAGAGTGCTTGCGTAGCAAGCATGAAGGTCTGGGTTTGATTCCTTGGTATCACATACTTAGAAAAGCTGGAAGTGGTGCTGTGGCTCAAGTGGCAGAGCACTAGCCTTGAGGAAAAAGCCCAAAGACAGTGCTCAGGCCCTGAGTTCAAGCCCCAGGACTGGCAAAAAAAAAAAAAAGAGAGAGAGAGAGAGAGAGACTTAAAAACTGGACCAGGAGTTTGGCCTAGTGGTAGAATATTTGCCCAGCATGCACCAAGACCCGAGTTTGACTCTTTGGTACCACATACATAGAAAAGCTAGAAGTAGCGCTGTGGCGCAAGTGATAGAGCTCTAGCCTTGAGAAAGCCCAATGATAGTGGTCAGGCCCTAAGTTCAAGACCCGGGACTGGCAAAAAAAAGACTTGAAAACTAATTTTAATCATTTTTTTTTATTCTAACCACACTCTTCCCAGGACTGACAGAATTGAATGGAAGCTGTTCTCAATTAATGATAGAGCTACTAAAAAATTTCATGTTGAATCAGAATGTAATGCTTTCTGTGAAAGGGATCGTGAAGAATGTTCACACGGTATCTGTGGAGAAGTGTTCTGAGAACGGTACTATCAATATAGCTGAGAAGTTGGTGGTGCATGACCTAGCACAAAACATGGCATTGAAGCCAAGCGCTTTCAGTAAAGGTGAAGGTGATTTTTTTTAACATGTAATTACTAGCAGATGTGTAGATGTCAAAGCTAGCCTAGAGATTATCACCTTTGTTTGACCTGATCTCTCTTTGCTCCCTGAGCCACAGACCCTTCCTCTTCCTCCACACATGCTATGACAGGGCTCAGATTCCTGCTGCTACCTCTTCAGGATGCGAGTAGTCCTAGGGTCAGGCTCAACAGTGTTGTTAGAAAAATCAGCACTAAGAGCTCAGATCAAGGATTCGTCTTGGACCTTTTGTCCAGCTCATGTTTGGTCCTTATTAGAATGAGAAGAACTCGTTTTCCTAGTGTGTCATAAGGTGTGCATTTGGCAGATCTTCCTTCACCCATGAAAGATCCCAAACATGGACAGATGACCTAGCCCTTGCTAGGTATGTGTTACTATATAAACAGTAACAGAAAGCTTGGGAGACATTGAGCCCCAATCTTTTTTAAAGTAGAAAGCTAGGCCTGTGGACAGATTTGTATTTGTTCTGGTTCAAGTTGTCATTTACTTTGTATGCTACCTGACATTTTTTTTCATTTACATTAGAAAAGGCACATGGGATGAATTGTTGCTGCACAGAGTTACAGAAGCAGGTGGGCAAAAATTCCTCTAAGTAGAATTACACTTCACACATTTTTTTAGAAATTCAATTGTACTATTTTCTTTTTCCACTTGTAGGTTGAAAAACATGAACAGATTCTTCTCTTTCTCTTAAACAATCCAACCAATCCAAATAAATTTATTGAAATGAAAAATCTGCTAAAAAGTTAAGTAAGTGTTAAGTAAGTTGTTGTTGGTATTTTTGTGGTTGCCAGAATTCTGTCCCTGGTGAGGCCTGTCAGGATATGGAGCAGTTGGTGTGACTTACCCCCTTCCCACTGTGAGGTGGGATTCATTTCAGATGTCATGACTTAGCCAGTCAACCAGAGCCCAGTAGTATGTGGATTGTCCTGACCTTTGCCCGCTGTTGCTTTGAGACTTCTCACGTATGCAGAAGGACTTAGAAAGATGGTTGGGAGATGAAGCTTAGCTTCAAACTCCTGGTATCCAGATCTGAAATCATCTCACATTTTGCTGCAAAGTTTTGGAAGTTCTCATGAAGAGGTCCTAAAGAGCAAAGAATGGAAAGTGGGCTGGACCAACAGTAGATTTCATTTCAGAGTGGAGCATCAGCCCTTTGGGCTGTGATAACTTCCAATATTTACAGTGAATATTAATGACTCTAAATCAAGAATTTCCACATTTTTTGTCTGTTTATATTTCCCATCATAGTGTAGCCTTCAGAAACTCTCTGTGATCTAGCCAGGCACAGTGTCATGCTTGTCTTCTAGCTATGTAAGAAGCCTGAATCAGATGATCTCAGTCCAGGTTGGCCTGGGCATATGGGCTACCATATTCAAAAACTAATGAAAGCAAAAATGACTGAGATGTGGCTTAAATGGTAGAACATCTGTCTACCAAGTCCTAAGTTCAAACACCTGTACCACCACCATAAAAAAACCACTCCATAATCAATAGGCAATTAGAACTTATAAAATAGTGCTTCTTACAACTTTGAACTGCTGTCCAGTCAATAACAAAGGATCTTTGATTTTTCTTTGTGTGTATGTTCTTGTTCGCCTAAATAGTGTACATTAGGACATTGGAAGATAGATCTAAGGGTAGGGCTCGTCTCAAATAGGAGCCAGCAATGTTCAAAATGCATTTTCCATGTGATAACTGCTAACTTTGTCTTTAAGAATGCATTTGAGTGCTAAACCAAATGTCTCAATTGCAAGATCAACAGTTTTTATGTTCATGATTTATATTCTTACTTAATTCTGGGGCCATTGTTAATGTCTGACTTAATATTTGCAATTACAACCTTCAGTCCCGTCTAATCACTTAAGTTTTACTGTTGTCTGCTATTTTGAGTGCTTAAGTTTACCCTTAACTTTAAGAGTAATTTTGATCTAATGGAGTGAGGTATAATATGCAGACACACAAACTTCCAGAATATAATCTCCCTAGCATCACCAGTCATGATATTTTAATCAAGCTGATTAACTGGTATAGACCTTTATCTGCCTTGAGAGTGCTTGCACACACAATTTAACATGAAACTGTATTTGCTATTGTTTTAGGTAGATTGGAGACAGGGCTTATTAGTTTAAAAAAAACAGAAGCAAAAGCATAAATTAGCTTGCCCCTTCTGGGTGAATAAATATTTTCACATTTGGATTCAATATTGTACTTAATATCTCATGTAGTGCCACATTTAGATGAAGTACTTTATACTTTTCATCTTCACAATACCTGTACAGAGGAGGTAGACCCTGATGATTATTTACCTGTGGGAGGTGAGGCCACACGAGCCTCTGTCACACACAGGGATGTGAGCGTGGGTTTCAGTGCTCAGAGCTGCAGTCTTCGGCTCCTCAGGCTGCAGTGCCTCTCTAGGCCCAGTGTCCAGACAGTAAAACCAGGGGCCAGCATTAAAAAAATAATGCTAAGCATTATTTTGTCTAAGCATTCTTTCTTTATTGTGAAAATGCAGTTCAAATATTTCTTTCACCTTTAAGTTACCCTTCCTAGAGGTAGAAGATAATGTGTTTAAAAATGTTACTTCAACATCTCTGAAAGAATTTGTTTTTATTAACAATTTAATTGTAAATTGCCAAAATGGGTCCTATGGCGATAAGAGCCTAGTATGTCTATAGTAGATTATTCAAAAGTTATAAAGGCTTTAAGACACAAATAAATGTCACATTTTTTATACTTAAAGAATACACATAGCCATGTTGTATATTTGTGAAGGGGAAGTTAAAAGCTATCATTAATAGAATTACTAATGAAAATAACTAACCATTGCTATCATGGTGGTATTGAACTCTCTTGAGAGGTCTGATTTATATGTCTAATATCAGTTAATAGTGAATATTTGAGTTTGCTTGCCTAAAACAAAAATAAAGCGCAACTATTGAGTTTTTGTGTGATGTGTAATGGCGATTGGTTTTTCTCTTTCAGATAGCAGCATCCTTTGGAAGCAAACACTTAGGAGGAAAGAAACAGCAGCAACTTGAGAAGCATTGCATTTAGTGTTTTATTTATTGGAATCTTTTCTCTTCCTCTGGTTTTTCGTTAATGACCTTTTGTGCCTCCATTTGTTTCCTTACTTTATTCTATTAGGTTGGTTGGTTTTCTTTTTTCTTTTTTTCCTAAGTTCTTCCCACCAAATGAATCTTGTATAAAAGATTCATCCTGGTACTCAGGAGGCCAAAGCAGGAGGATTATGAATTCCAGGCCAGCCTGAGCCTTACATAGTGAGACCTTGTCTAAAAACAATTAAAAATAAGAAAAAAAATTAAAACCGAGAAGATTCACCAAAAAAAAAAATTCATAGGAATACTAGGAAGGCATAGAGAGGGGCTCCATGCTCTTTTTCCTTTGGCCCCTGCTGGGGGTTGAACTCGGGGCCTCATGCATGCTAGGCAAGCACTTTTACCTCTGAACTATAGCCCTAGGCCTATAACCTTGGATTACTCAAAAAGTACTGAAGAAATATAGCTAGTTTGTGAATATAGTCTAGTTTGTGAATTCGTAAGTTTCATGATTTCTTGTATGTTTGAAGTATTTCCTGGTGTCCCCCGTTTTCCTTATCTTCCTCTTCCTGTCCACTCCAAGGTCATCCGTCTTCTCTCCATCCTTGGTGCTTTTGGCCACACTGTCTTTCGGTTTCGGACTGGCCCATGGGAGGGGCAAGGAGCGCTTTCTGTTCCTGCCACCTGCATGTCCTTCCAGAGCGTTTTATGAAACACAAATGTAGTTACCAATTTAAGTTTAAAAGCTGAGTTAGAGTAAATATTTTCTTGATGCACATAATCTTAAGATTTTTTTTCTAAGACTTATGGGCCAGCTGATTTTCCTGCCAGCCCCAAAGTTTCTATTTGAGAATTTTCATGTGATTTAATTACCAGACTGTGATAACCTCAGATGTCTCCCACTCAAAGTAGATAGTTGTGGGGAAAGGGGAAAGCCTGGTAATTGGGATAAGCCACTCTTAGATGAAGTGGGATTTTTCCTCATGTAAAGATGTTGCTGGGATATTAATATGCTTGTGTTTAAAGTTCATGCCGATTTGCTCAAATAAAAACCTTTACTTGTCAACCAGCTTGCTCCCCAGTGTATCCTTCCTTCTGGCCTTGCATAGGTTTCTTTGCAAAGGAATCACATGCACACTGCAGAAGTAAATGTCTTTTTTCATCCCCTCTGCGCTCCTCCAGCCAGAAAGCACTTGCAAAGGACAAGTACAGAGCACAGAGCTGGCCTTTTGACAAGGAAGAACTAGGGAAGCTGACACAGGACCACGTGGCAATGCTGTAAATTTATGTAGAAACTAACTGTAATTCGATGGAGTTACATATTTGGTGACTTGAGCTGGTTCCCTAAAAGAGATTAATAGAGCTGTAACACCACCCTCATAGTCCTGCATGCCAGACCACCCACCAAATCTTACTTCTGAATACATCTCAGACATTATTAAGAACAATAGGGAAAGGAACAGAAAGGAGAAAACAGGTCAGCTTCCTGGAAGGCAATTTAAAAAAAAATAGGCATTAAAAAAAAAAAACAAAAAAAAAAAAACGTGCCTGTAATCCTATCTCCTCAGGAGGCTTAGATTTGAGGATTGCGGTTCAAAGCCATCCCAGGCACTAAACAATGTGAGACTCATCTCCAATTAACCACTAGAAAATGGGAAATGGGATTGTGGGTCAAGGGGTAGGGCGGTAGGTAGCCTTGAGCTGAAGAGCTCAGGGACAGTGCCCAGGCCCAGAGTTCAAGCCCCATGACCCACATAAAAACAAAAACAAAAACTTGAATTTTCTAGCTACCTTCTTATGGTCTATTCCAAGAAATTGGGCAAAGGAACTAAGATATCTAATGGCATTATTAAATCTGAAAGTTTAGTGTTCAAAAAGTAGCACATGGATTAAATACATTTAGAATATCATAGAGTGGTGGAAACTCTGGTTAACACGCCACTATTGTGAAATGAACTAGACTTTTTCCCCCCCGTCGGTCATGGGGCTTGACCTCTGTGCCTGCGCATTGTCCCTGAGCTCTCCAGCTCAAGGCTACTGCTCTATTGCTTGAGCCCCAGTGCCACTTCTAGTTTTCTAGAATTACAGATATTATAGATAACAGTCACACAGAGTTTTGTGCCTGGGCTGACTTTGAACCCTGATCCTCAGATCTTGGCCAAGGATTCAAAGCCACTGGTGCCCTGCAACTATGTAAGTTTTAGAGGGCTAGAATGACAAGAAGTAAACTCGTGCACTGTAACAAGAAGTAAACTCATGCACTGTAACAAGACTATATGAAGAAGCAGTGGAATATCTGATTTTTCAATTTGTTTACTGGCATTTTCTATTTTTATTTTTTTGCAAGAGCGCACATGATGCCAACTTTGTTGCTGAAGTATGAAAATTATATATTATGTGATAACAGCCTTGCAACGGATTGATTTTCTTAAGCAACAAAAACACAAACCAGGCATCCTATGAACTAAAACCAGAGACAAGAATGCCCACCTAACAGGTCCACCAATAATCACTCAACTGCAAATAATGGGACCAGCAGATCAATAAAAGTCAAGTGCCAGGACAAATAGAAACAATGCCCAAATCAACATTTTCTCATGGGTCTGAGCAATAAAACCCGACGAGGAGCCAGGGAAGGCGGGCTGCTGCGATCAGAGAAAGGCTCCAGGCTGGGAGGACTTTGTTACTTTGCTGGCCCTGGCCAACGCCTCCTTTAGAACGTGAGGGGCGAGGCCTGCAGGGTTCCCAGAAGCGCCTCCTTCCTGCGAGCTCGCCCCAGCCTCCAGCCGCTCCCCTCCGCCCTCCAGGGAGAGACCCACAGGTGTCCCACGTGGTGGCTGCCGTCCCCGGGACGTCCCAGCTGCGAGTCGCAGCGCCCCCTGGCCCGACTGGAGCCCTGGCCTGCACCCCAGCACCGCAGCCTCGTAGCCCTGTGCTCCCACCTGGTGAGTGATCCGGCCTGGGCGCTGGGGCACCCCGCGTGCGCCCCGGATCAGGGTGCGGGAAGCGGACCCCTCTCAGCGGCGCCCTCCGCCCCGGACCGGAGCGCAGAGACTGTGCCGCCCAGCGCGGGCCTTGTGGGCTTTGTTCCGCATTGTCTGCGCCCACCTGAGCGCGAAGGGGTCTTCCAGGGAGTGCGCCCCTAGCGCGCCTCCCTCCCCGCTTTGCGCGGGGCGATCTGGTGGGGGTCGAGGAAGGGGAGCCGGTGGCCTGTAGAGCCGAGGGGCGCACGTGCAGGTAAGGGGTCAGGGCTCAAGTATTTGTGGGTGGAGGAGGATACACCGAGTGAAACCCGAGACTCGTGGCACTGTTGCTGGGTGCCCTTCCCTGGCCGCCATGGCTGGGGGCTCTCCTTTTGAATAATAATAATAATAAACTTCTAGATCATACCCCTACACACACCTATATAGGTGACGGATGGCTCCATGAAGGTCCCCTCCGGGATAACCTAGGCACCGCTCCCCCGCTCCCCCCCCCCCCAGGGAAATCTCTGCAGTCTGAACTTAGGTCTATTGCCCCTGAGCCTAGCCAAGTCCAGGATTTGTCTCATCAGAGACTTCATCTGTGAGAACCCTCTCCCCACATCAGCGCCCCTTAAACTCACACCTGGTTCAGCCCTGCTACCTGTACCCCATCCTTCTGAATCCCAGGCTCCGCTTTGGGCCACCTCCCAGAAAATGGAAAGAAAATGGGCCTCAGAGTCGCACCTTAGAATCCTGTGATTTAAAAAGGTCGTAGGCACCTGGCAGAAGAGAGGGAAGGAGGACACTTTGCCGCCTTTGACTGCAGAACTCAAGGCTCAGCCTGTGCCTTGCCGTGGGGGCTTAGATTACTATGCTCTGCCCACCATGTCTCCGGGATGAATCATTAGAATCGATGTACTTTCTGAATGATACACTTTAATTAAACTCTAAAACAGTTTAGAACCGTTAAGTACATTCGGGTCTAAGCCTTCATGGTCTGTGTTGCACCCAATGTGACATGTTAAGAAATGCGGACCATCAAAGACCTAGTCAGAAGCCAAAGTTTTGCCAGTGAAGTCGGAAGAGGCCATGCCAGGGAATAGTCAAGGGCCCCTGGCTTTCAGCAGCCTGAAGCGACTACTGTCTAGTGGCTAATATGGGCACTATCTTCCTGGGTAAACTTGTCTTCTCCATAGACATCCAGCTCAGCTCTGCCTCTGAGAATCTAAGCATTTCCCTGATTAGAGTCTCAGGAGAGGATGATTTTATTCCTTCATCATCCTTATGTGACTGAGAGCTATCCCTGAAGCAGTTTTCATTATATCTGGCTATTGGTCTATCATCCAGAGCTCAGAGTCACTCCCTCCCCGCCCCCCTTAATAAACTCCAGACCCTACAAATGACTTAAAGAGGCCCCTGTTTGTACAGATGAGGAAACTTGAGATCCTGTTTTAGGCTGGCCTCTTCATAATCAGTGTTCCCCACTGCAGTGGGACATGTAGAATGATGAATCAGCCAGGTGCCAGTGGTTCACACCTGTAATCCCAGCTACTCAGGAGGCTGAGAGCCGAGTTTTATGATTCTAAGCTAGCCAGAGCAGAAAAGTCTGTGATACTCTAATCTCCGCTTAGCCATCAAAATGGTGGGACTGCAGGTGTGGCACCAACCTCTCAGGCAACAGCCTGAGAGGGTATGAGGCTGTACAATTTGTCTCAGACAGAGCAAACCAGAAATGTGCTCCCTCTGAGCCTGAGACACGTATCTTGCCAAATGCACACAGATAATGGTTACAGCAGAAGACATGTAAGATCTCCCAGCTGGAGACTTCCACCTCTGATTTTAGTCTTCCCGTTCAGGTGTTCAGGCGTCGGCTGTTCTTGGTAAGGAATAAGGTTTCCATCCTGCTGCCAAGGGCTCACTGAATATTTAGGAGAATATTTCTTAAGGAGAAGTGGTTTTCCTTTCCATCCTCCACTTGACTGCCTCTCTGATCACAGAGGAGAAGAGTGGCACTGTCCTGCAGAGCTGCCTGCAGCCGCCACAGATCTGCACCTTCTTTAGAAAGCAGCCTTGCTTCGGCTTTTGCTTCTTGGTGCATTATGGAAAATGTACTCTGGCTTGTATGCAGTGGACTGCGTCCTTTTCATCCTGCTGCAGACCTCACATGCTCACTGTTGCAAATGCTGGTGCTTTGTGGAACCAGGACCAGACAATAATCAGATGAAGAACTTATAAGCAAGACGGGAGCTTCTTATGAGTCCATGTATGAGCAACTTAGAGCTTGGAAGTGAATGTGGGGTTGGCATGAGTAATGGAAGAGAAAGGAACACAGGTGGTGAGCTGTAATGGAAAAGGCTTGACCAGGTGTCCCTGGGACCCAGGGTCTGTTCTTGTCTCTGCCTTGCAGATCCCTCTCAACTACTTTGCACAAGAATGCAGAAGGGCCCTGTGGGAGTTGATGGATGGATGGATGGAAAATGCCAAAGGGCAGGATTCTGTTCCTCTGTTACTGCCTATAGTTCATACTCATTTCCTGGAACCCAGACCTTTCAACCTTCAGCTCCAACATATCTCCTCAAACTTTCCTCAGAACCCAATAGGTGATACAGGCTTAAATAAATTCCTTAGGAGGCCAGAATGGAGCCTGATCCACAATGACTTGTGTGACACGGGATGAAATGCCTCTCCATTCCTCGGTTTTCTCTTCTGCAAAATTGAGAAGAATATGCCCTCAGTGCCTAGGCATGAGAATTAGAAGACATCATTATGAATCTTGATAGTGAGGGTAGGAAGTGGAATAGATATTCTACCTTGAAAAATATAAACACCTTTCCCGGGTAGGGCTTGGTGGTGTATCCCTGTAGTCCCAGCTACTTGGGATCCTAAGATCGGAGAATCTCTTGAGCCCTAATCATTTAAAGCAACATAGCAAGACATCTATCTCAAAAAAAGAACTCCAGCGGGCAATATTTTTAAGTGTTGAGTTAGTAGTATAAGACCAATATGAGATGAGAGAAGAGTAAACTGAATACTTAGAATGATTAGGTGTGAAGATTCCTAAAAATACAGAGAGCTGACAAAGTTGACTAGCATCAAATAACATGTGTTCCTTTTATCTAGGTATAAGAAAGACTGTGGTAGATGCTTAAACATAAAGGTGCAACTGGATGGTCTCCTCCCTCTGTGTTCCTCAGGACATTTTATTTGTTGAGCAAGCTTGTGCGCCCCTGTCTTTCCCAGGCAGGGCAAGGTAGCTGGGCTCCAGATAAGACTGAAACACAAACCTAGTCCTAGGCACAGCCTTTGGCTGTGGAGGTGCTGGCCAAGGGGGCCTCGGATCCAAACAGTGATCCAAACACTTGGTCTTGTCTGTTTGCACATTGCCAACATAAATTGTAATGAGCAGAAACTTAAGGGACTGGAAAATATCCACTGGGCAAGCAGAGGCACATAGGAACATAGGTTGGTATCATGGCATGGAGGGAGGGAAGGAGCCTGAACTGACTTGCCGTGTGTGTGTGTGTGTGTGTGTGTGTGTGTGTGTGTGTGTGTGTGTACGCACGTGTGCGCATGCACATGTGCACGCCTACAAACCAGGATGTTCTAACCCCTTCTCCCCCATATACTTCATCCTCACCACAAGCTGAGGAGGTGGCTGCTGGAATCCTCATTTTACAAATCATCAAAGTGCTAAGGTTAGAAGCTGTCATCCAGAAGCTTGCCCGGAAACGAAGGGTAGGCTTGAGGAGTCCTTTCCCGCTGCCCTAGCACACCCCTCATCCACAGCCTTGTCCCAAAGGCAGGCAGGGGCTTGTTCTGCATTAGGTGTGTGGCCTAGGAGGAAAACACATACTGGGAAGAAGGGAAGTGCTCAGTATACCTTGCTGGCATGCTCAGGGACTGGAAGGTAGCCTGAGGCATGTGAGTTCCGAAGCTGGCTGACCTCCTGCCTTCTCTCACTGACCCAGCCTGCGGAGCTCCTGCTGACACGCTCTCTCTGACACCCACTGGAGGTTTGGGTTTCTCTTAGCTCAGTGAAGACAGGAGCAACAGAATGGAATCAGATTATTGGATACCGAAGAACAAAAACTAGACTTTCAAGATCCTATTATTAGGGTATTTTCTGGTTTTCCTGCTCAATTATATACTGAAGAGAAAGCCAGATTCCATTCCGTCTAGCCTTTCTGTTCTTACACTGTATTTAAGCTTAAGACATGGTGGTGGTATGCATCTTCCCTGTGGTTGAGATGTTAATGATGTCTTTCCCTGGGCCGGGTGTAATTAGAAGGAAACTTAGGATGCCCTTCCATGGAGGTCTATTGTTTTTTGTAACAGCATTTACTTTCTGCCCTTAATGCTCTCCTTAGGACTAGCAATCAGGCCCCACCAAACGAAATTGGACCCATGCTAGAGCATTCTTAGGCAATTAGAACTTGTGAAGACACTAGATAATAATCTTTCGCTAGGAGGAGGGATATGGTGACTTTCTAGAGGTTGCAGAAAATGAGAATGTTGAGCCCTGGTCATCAACTTGTCAGCTTCTTACTCTGTGTGAAGAAACTGAGACCCAAGGTGGGATGTTTACATGGCAGGGTTGGCAGGGCTTAGACTCTGGGGAGGAGTAATGTTGGGGGAAGAGTTTAGATGTTGTCTCATGGGGGAATCTGTGGCTTCTCTGGGGGCACTGTGGTTACTATGGTGATTGGAAGCTCTGAGGTCCTGTCAGTAACTAACAGTGGGCAGTGTCTTAAGAGCATGTATTGTGTGTGTGTGGGGGGGATGCATAACCCATCGCTGATGCTTTCTTTCTTTTCCTGGCCCTGTAGTATTTCAATATGCCTTCTTTGCTGTTGCTGGAAGCCATCTGCGTTTTCCTGTTTTCCAGAGGTAAGATGGTTCTTGGTGAGGGATAGGTAATAAAGTACTGGGGCTTTGGTTTACTTCAAATTATGTTGATCCCTTTTTGTTAATGTATATTTTACAAATTAATGGATTTCATTATGATATTTTCATACATGCATTTGCAGTGTTTTGATTATATGCTCCTATTGCCCTTTCTTATTCCCCTCCCCTCTCTTATCCCTCCCATATCCCTAAGAAATTCTTTATTTTTTATTTATTTTTTTAATTGTTGGGATAATGTAGAGAGGGGTCGCAATTACATTTGTCAGGTAGTAAGTGTATTACTTCTCACACATTGATATTCCTTCTCATGTTTTTGTCCCTGTTTTCCTCCTCCATCCCCTCCCAATCATCTTGTTTTCTCTCTTCCCTTCTCTATTTCAAATAAACAAATAAGTGTATATACAGTATACCAGGTAACAAAGTCAGATACAGTAACAACATGAGATTAGAGCAAACATGAGATAAGGGCAAAACAAAGAGAAGAGAAATAACATAGTACATTAAGAAGAACAATCACACAAGATAAAGCTCTTTACTTTTTGTGTCTTTCTCCCACTCACTAATTTCTACATACATATATGGGAAATATGCAACACTTGTTTTTCTGAGTCTTTACAGGCTAATTTCCTCCAGTTCTACCTATTTTCTTGTAAATGACATAAATTCCCTTCTCTTTATAGATGAATAATACTCTATTGTATACACATATCACATTGCCTTTGTCCACTCATCTGATTCCATAGTTTGGCTATTGTGAATATTGCTATGACAAACGTATCTGTTTATGCTGCCTTGATTTTTTTCATGAGTACACACAGTGGTGATAAGGCTGGACCATTTGTCATCACCTCTATTTCTCCAGCACAAAGAATAGTGAAGATCTTAATGCATATGTTCCCTTTTCTAAAATTACTTTTCCTCAGGCACACTCCATGGTGGAATAGCACAAGCATTTTTTGTGGCTCTTCACTCATTTAGCCTAATTATTTTCCAGTGGTCATGTGTCAACTGACAGTACAACTAACCATTGGCGGAAAAAAAATCCTGATCTAATCTTATTTAACTATATCCTTAAATTTGAGATTTGATTATGTAACATTTTACTTTTAAAATAGAAATCTAATAGAAAGGCACCTCAGAAAAGTGGAACGATTTTCCTCATGCTATTTAATGCAATGCAGAGGATGGTGACACGTGAGTAAAGCTATCCAGGGATGGAACCAAGGAACTTACCCATAAGCCTACACGCCGAGCCTTCCAGGTGCTCACTGAGCTACAAATATCATTGGACTGCTCTGAGATTCTTTCCCTGTTGCCAGTCCATTCTGGTCATGTAACGTGAAGAGAGAGGACTCCTCCCCACCCTGCCTTGTCCTGATGGCTTCTGGTGTTTTGTCTCCTAGCATCTCCATCCCTCCTGCTTCAAGAAGTCCACGTGAGCAGGGAGACCATTGGGAAGATTGCTGTTGCCAGCAAAAGTAAGCCCGTGTTTACCTATCCCTGCAAATACCCATTCAGACTCCTGTGAGAAGAATCACGTCCTCCCTGAGAGATACCTTCCTGCTCCCGGCTCCCTTTCACAGCATGGCCTTTCATTTTCTCCCAAAAGGGGCTTGGCCAACTGACTCTCCTTGGAAAACAAAACAAAACCCCAGTTACACTAACAGCCTCAGTGCATTTCTGTGGCGAATTTCTTGGTTTGTCCCTCAAGGCTTTCTAGCATCTGGCCATCAACTACCCAGCCACCGTCGTGTCCCACCATATTCCTTCTTCTCCCATCCTAGTCAGGGCCCTTCCACGCTGCACCCGATTTCCAAGACACCCCACCTATCCTTTTTTCCCTTCCCTGGTGTATCCCCTCCATTCAAGGCAGCTCCAGTACTTACTTCTTGAGAGGTGCTGTCTCCATGGTGATTTCCAGATTTCTCCACTTCCCCTCCCATGCTTCTCCTGATGTAGGAGGAGCCAGACCAAAGACCCGCTTCCTGATACTTTGGTTCCAGAAAGTTACAAAATGTGCCAGTGCTCAGCTTTCCTTATGGGTCCAGTAGAAAGTGGAAAACAAGAGGCCAGAAGTTTAGCCTAGCATGTACAAAGACCCAGGTTCGATTCCTTGGTACCAAATACATAGAAAAAGCCAGGAGTGGTGCTGCAGCTCAAGTGGTAGAGCTTTAGCCTTGAGAAAGCCCAAGGACAGTGCTCAGTCCCTGAGCTTAAGATTAGGCCTGCCAAAAAAAGTGAAAAACAAAAATAAATCTCTGCAGATGTGGGTGGTGGGGTCTGTGATTACCAAAAGATAGACTTCTTCTTGAGGTAAGGGGAGATGCTCTAACTTAGACTGGCCCACGACAGAATTCACCCACCAACGTGCAAAAGATGTGATAGTGAACAAGTGGGAGCATTGTGTGGCATGGGAACTAAATGTCAATAAATACTCCAAAGAAGTAAGAAAATAGTGATCTCCCTCAGGGTGGCTTTGGGAATTAGCTCAATGAGTTACAAGTAAAATATCTCCCAATGTGTCTGAGGCAGTGTGGCCGGGAGGAAAAGGACACTCAGAGTGGCTCTGACTGCTGCGACTTGAACTCTTGGATCACATGACTCCCTCTGACTGTGACCATGTCACCTAGATTATGGCCCCTTGCAGGTGGGGACCATGGGTATTCCAGGAGAGCCTTCTTCCAGAGCTCACATTGGCACTGGATGAACATTCCCAAGCAGGCCCTTCCTTACCCAGGAGTCTTTGCAATGTGGAAGAATCTAGTTAGTTCATCCACTCCTGTCTGTCACGTTCTCTCCAGTGATGTGGTGCTCAGCAGCGCTGGACGTCCTGTTTCTGTTAGATGGCTCTCACAGCATTGGGAAAGGGAGCTTTGAGCGGGCCAAGCATTTTGCCATCACAGTCTGTGACACACTGGACATCAGCCCCAAGAGAGTGAGTACCAGCCTCATCGATCTCTCCTTCTGAGCAGCTTCAATTAACAGTGGCAAGAGATCCTCCAGTGACATTGTCCTTCAAGTTAGTGATCTCACTCGGTGGTGAAGGCGGGGTGAGGCTGACCAATCACTTTAGTCTGAAGAGTCAAGATGGGGTTCACCCGGGTTGAGGCAAGCGCTCACTGGGTGAGAGAGGAAACATGTAGCTCTGATTTCTCTGTAGAGAAGGAGGTTGCATTTACAGAACAGTGTGGGAAGAACTCCTATTGGTCAGACTAGAGTGTTAGGATGTAGTGCAATTCCCTCCCTCTTTTGCAAAGATACCTACTACATCCCGCATCCTCCTCTCTTCTTTGGGCTTCAAATACAGGTTATAAATGTCAGCAGATTGTGGTAGCTATGGCTCCGGAAGGTGCAATTTTGAACACTCTAGTAGAAAAATGAACAAAGAATGTGGCCCTGTAGTTCCCAAAAGCCAACTATAACTGGTCTTTAAGCATGTGGAAAGATTCCCAGTGGCATTTCCAGTAGCAAATCTTGGACTACCATCTTTCAGAAATCCAAAGTTAAGTGTCACACTACATGGGCAGACCTTTTCAAAAAGAAACCAAAAAAACAAACTTGTGTTTCCATGCCCATGCTGGTGGGAGGGTCAAATGGTGAAGCTTCCATGGAGGCTCACCAAAAATATCCATCACAGTGACCGAGGCCCTTCTGACCTAACAGTTCCACGTCGAGGTATTTATTCTACTCAAACTGCCACTTCTGCAACGTCAATGCCCCTCCTTACTCATTGCATTATTATTTGTAATAGTTTTAGGTTTAGGGCAATCTGTATAGCTACTATAGGGAACATGTTAATCCACGATGGTGCCTTCATGGAAGGAAGACTTCAGGCACCTGTACAAAGTGACTGAGAAAATACTCTGACATGTAAAGGCACTAGAGCAGATAAAGGTAAAAAGTAAGGTACAAATGGTATATAGAATCGGTTGCTTTTTATATAAAAATGAAGACGAATGAAAACCTAAACTATAATACATATGTTGGCATAACAAAAGGAGAGGGTCTTGGCTTATGGGAGGTGGGTAGTGGTTCCTATGAGGGATTGGTGGTGGGAATGGATCAGATTAGAGTTCAACTCCAGAGGGAGACCCGCAATACACACTTTGAAATAAAGCATTTTAGATTTTAAAGCATATGGTCCCACCATCCCAAGCTCAAAAGTTGAATGGGAAGGATGTTTTGGTCTGGCAAGCCATAATTATTTGAATTATAGACATTCAGGTTGAGGAAGGAAGTGATATGCCAAGATGACATTGCTGGGTTAATTACTAGTAAAACAGCTAGGATTTAGGAGCACATATAGCTTATCTAATGAGGGCCATGTTTTCCACAGAATGGCATGTCATTTAAGAATATGAGCACATTTCCCCAGTCCTCAGGCACTGGCTATATGCAGTTCTAAGGCTCCGCCTATGAAGTCAGTTAGTATAGACCCTAACAGGGCCAGGGCACAAGATGGGTGCCCTCCTCCAGACAGTGCTTTAGTGTTGATGTTATTGTTGGTTGAATTCAGGGCCTGGGCACTGTTCCGGAGCTTTTTAGCTCAAGGATAGTGCCTACTACAGTTCCATTCCTGGCTTTTTGTTGGTTAATTGGAGATAGAAGTCTCATTGACTTTCCTGCCCAAGTTGACTTTGAACCACAATCTTTGGATCTCAGGCTTCTAAATAGCTAAGATTAGGCACGAGCTGCCATGCCCAGCGCAGTGCCTTACTTTTCAGATGAGTCTCTACAAATCATTCCATAGTGAATCGTGAAGAGACATAAAGATCAAATACCGGCATTAACATAGTATGTTTTGAGAAGACTCTGGAAGGTAGCAAGGAGGAAGAAAACAACTGTACCAATTATTAATGAATATTTTATAGAGGAGGAAACAGAGAGGACAAGTGACTACATAGGGTCACAGAGCAATCTCAGGAGGGACTTGTATGTGGAAGAACCAGGGCTCTTGGCATTCAGCCCAGACTCACTCCATTGGGTCATCTGTCTCTCCCAGTGGACAGCCTGGGAGGGGGAAGTGATACTCAGGATCCATGCTTTGCTGCCACACAGCAAATGGAGAGCCAGCAATGAGGCAGGGCAGGAAGTCCGGAAGTGGAGATGGAAGATTGGAGGACAAATGTCAAGAAACTTGGTGGCTGGTGCTGAGAGGAGCGGATCCTTTGATCTGGGAAATTTAACCTCACTGTTTCTGGACTGCTGTGGCAATTGAGTTTCTAAAGGACTGCTTTAGGTTAGATACTGGCAGCTAGACAGTGCCTATGACAGAGCCAAGAAGGTGAGAGGCCCAGAGACATCCATAAAGGAGGACACTAATTAGCATTTTCATATGGAAGAGAATGCAGAATGGTCTATCCTATTATTTTTTGTTTTCCTTTTCAGCACAACAGCGTTTTTTTTTTTTTTTTTTTTTTTTTAACATTTTACTAACATTGATTTGGTCTATCATATTAAGAAGGCAAACCTTCCATTTGAGCTTGAGGAAATGGCATGTTATTGGGATGAGCGAATGTCTTGACCGAGTATACAGACCACCCTGTGAGGAGGGTTCTGCCTTAGAGTGATTTTTGTGGCTTAATATTTTATACTTTTATTGTGTTTTTGGTGGTGAGTACCAGGCTTAATAGACTGGTACTCTACCATTTGAACCACATCTTCCACCCTGGTTTATGCTGGTTGTTTTCCAGATAAGGTCTTGTGAACTTTTCTGACTGGGCTGGTCTTAAACTCCAATTCTCCTACTATCAAACACCCAAGTAAATAGGATTCCAGATGTGAGCCACCAGCGCCCAGCTTCTTGCTGCATTTTTGCATTTCTTTGTCATTTCTTTTTTTGATCACCACCTACTGTTTGCTTTCTCTCCCTTCAGCTGTCAGGAAGAATTTTCAAGTAGTTTTCACTTGAGGCTTTGTGTAGATACTCTGCTCCTGAGGTGTACTGAAGGTGTTTGAAGTCTTCCTCTTAACACTAAAAGCTGAGAAATTCACTTCCTGCAATAATAGACTGATTAAAGCTATTGAGGCTAAGTGATTGCAGTGTGGTGAGAAATCTGGGCGGGTTTGCTTCTGAGAGTACAGTAAACTAGAGATAAAAGGCAGCTATTTGCTTCCAGACCACCAATTAAATTAAGTGTCTTAAAGTAGTGACTTTGCCTGTTTCCTGCCTGTTTTGTTTTGAAGTTGTATCCTTCCTGTTTAACTCAAGTAAATAGACCCAGCTGCTGGTCTCAAAGAAAATTTTTTCTTTTTCCTACTTACCTAATCCCTGTATGTCCTTATATTTAAAATGGTATTAGCATAAATCAGTGGTACAAAGAGATACTTACATGCATGCAAGCATTGTGCTTTGATCCTGTGTATCCTTCCCCCTTTATCAGAAAGGTGGCTTAGTCTACACCTCATGTCATCACATCATATATCTGTATATAGATATACAAATTCTATATCTGTATATAGAGATCAGTTGTTCTTACAGTTAATATAATGCTGTGTCATAGGAATTTACGAGGTCTAATTAACCATCCCTAATAACGGAAATCTGTGATTATAAATATAGTGTGATTTTGTAAATACTTGATTTCTATGTATGCATAGATTACGCATACATAGAAAGGAATCCATATGATAAATTCCCAATAGCCCTGTGCACTTCTAATTTTTTTTCCAGTCCTGGGGCTTGAACTCAGGGCCTGCGCACTGTCCTTGGGCTTTCTCAAGGCTAGAGCTCTACCTCTTGAGCCACAGCACCACTTCCAGCCTTTTCTGTATATGTGGTACCAAGGAATTGAATCTGGGACTTTGTGCATTCTAGGCAAGCACTCTACCACTAGGCCAGACTCCCAGCCCTGCACTTCTAATATTTAATAAATATGGGCAAATTTCCCTTTGAGGATGCTGTGCCAGTTTACATTTCTCCCAGTGATGTCTGAGTGCATGTTTAGCTCTGTGGATTTTGCATTGCTGTTTCTTCTAAAGGGAAAAATGATATCTCCTCATGAGTGATAGGAATCTGCTTTCCCTCACAAGAAGAAATCCCAATAAGTTTGCATATAAGAGCCATTTGTATGTTCTATTCTGTGACCTTTGTTTCTGTAATTGCCCAGTTTCGTTGATTGTCTGCCTTTTTCACATTCTATCCTATAGGCACTTTATATATTAAGGAGGCAAACCTTTGTCTCCCAACATAAGCTGCAATAGTTTTGTCTTTATTTATTTAATTGTTTTATTGTATTAAACTATCTTTTGCCCTGCATAGTTTTGTCAGGGATTTTTCTTCTTGCTTTGTTGTTCAGCTGGTCAAATCTATCAGTTCTTTTTTTTTTATAACTCTAAAGGATTTTTAATTTATAAAATTGGATTTTTTTCTTTGTTTATTTTTATGCCAGTCCTGGGACTTGAACTCAGGGTCCAGGAGCCGTCCTTGAGCATTTGTGCTCAAGGCTAGTACTCTACCACTTGAGCCACGATTCCGCTTCTAGCTGTTTTTGGTGGTTAATTAGACATGTGTTTCCTGACTTTTCTTGCCTGGGTTGGTTTCAAACAGAAATCCTCAGATTTCAGCCTCCTGTATAGTTAGGAGTGGTGCCTAGCTATAAGGCTGGATTTTTAACTCCTGTACACCTCTAGTTACAAAGGAATTTGTCCAATGGTACTTCTACTATTTTCATGGTTAGGTTTTTTAATAGCTAAATCTTAAGTCCACTTGCAGTTTATCGTTAATGTTTCATAGGTGGTTATTCAATTGTCTGAGTCTCATTTGCTGGTTTCTAAACCACCTTTTCCCCAATAGTTGGAGATACCACTTCTTCCCTCATTTTTTTTGCCAGTCCTGGGCTTGGGCTCAGGGCCTAAGCACTGTCCTTGGGTTGTTTCTCAAGGCGAGAGCTCCACCATTCGAGCCACAGCACCACTTCTGGCTTTTTTCTCTGTATGTGGTACTGAGGAATTGAACGTGAGTCTTCGTGCATGCAAGGCAAGAATTTTACCACTAGGCCAAACTCCCAGTCCCTCTTCCCTCATTTTTTGTACCAGTATTGGCATTTGAATTTAGTGCCTATGGCTGATGCTCTACCATTTGAGCCATACCTCCAGTTCTAGTGTTCTAATGATTCATTGAGGAGGGGGAAAGGAGCTTGGAAGATTTACCTGCCCTAAGCTGTTGTGAAACCACCATCCTCAGATTTCAGTCTCCTGAGTAGCTGGGATTACAGAGGTGAGTCACCAGTGCCTGTCTAATACCACCTCCTTTTTCCTTTTTGTCATATAGTAAGGAAGTGCCATTTGTCAGGAATTTCTTGGATTTGTCCTCTTCTCTGTCTCTTCCAGTATCCATCACCACACATGTCAATGCAAAATTTACATTTCTGGCTTAGAGGCCAAACAGCTTCCTGCCTGTGGGCAAGCCAGTACATCAGGTTCTTATTGCCCACACTCCAGGCCCAAGCAAAAGATTGCATAACTGTTAAAATGGGAATCACTTGTTCCATTGGAAGTTTTGGCTGGCGGCTGACCAACTTTCACTACAGCAGTACTTTGTCTTCAATCTGGAGACTGACTGTCCCCTAGTCTAATGCTGGTTTCGAGACCTAGCCTTTCTCCAGGTTGGTATAAGCAGTCCCAGAGTTCCTGACCACACAGCAAAGGCAGTGGTTAGCGATGATCCACCAGTGATGGTGTTTGGGGTTGGCTTCTGTTGACCCCTCTACTAGATCAGCAAGCATTTTGCTAGAGGTCTGAGAAGGCAGATGCTAAAATCGAGCTTTAGGGATAGGCCAGGCTTCCCAAGTCCAATGTCCTGGACTCCTCTCTTGCTAGCCCTAGGCAAGTGAGCCCTTGTATGTGACCCTCATACCGTGCCACCTGCACATTTTCATCTGTGCAGGAATAGTGTTCAGTATAACTCTGTGCCTTCATGGATCACATGAGCTACTGCACAGCAGTGCCTGAGACCTGAAGGCAGTCAGCAGGCATGACCAGAGCTCTGTCCTAAAACTGATCACAGCTCCATTGAAAATGTTGCCAAGGGGCTGAGAATGTGGCTTAGTGGTAGAAGACCTGCCTAGCATGCAGGAAGCCATGGGTTTGATTCCCCAGTACCACATAAACAGAAAAAGCCAGAAGTCAGGATGTGGTTCAAGTGGTAGAGTGCTAGCCTTGAGCAAAAAAGCTAAGGAACAGTGCCAAGGCTGAGCTCAAGCCCCAGGACTGGCCAAACTCAAAAAGAAAAAGAAAGGAAATATTACCAGAGTGTGTATTTGCCTTTGGGGGTGAGGCATGAAGCAAGTTGGAAGGTTGGATCATTTCCTTGTAGATTCCTCCCTGGGCAGTGGTACTTGTTGGTGGACGGGATGCAGGGTTGATAGCCTTTCTCCTCCTGTCTTTCCCTTTTGGAATGTTTAGAATTTGATTCTAGTCCTGGGCCACTGAGCCCCCTCCACATCCCCACCTCCCAGCCCTATCTTCTCCTGCTGCAGGTCAGAGTGGGAGCATTCCAGTTTGGTTCCACACCTCATCTGGAATTCCCCTTGGATTCATTTTCAACCAGAAAGGAAGTGAAGACGAGACTCAAGAGGATGGTTTTCAAGTGAGTATGATGAGATACCGCTATGGCTGGGATGAGGTCAGCTGCCTTGAAAATTATCCCTTGAAGTGGTCAGCCCTGCACTGAGTACTGACTGAGATATCTGCTGGGTCTTTCTCGTGCCCACTCTGTGCATAGTGGGTAAAGAGAATTTCCCTCGCAAAGCCATCCGTCTTTATTGCATAATAATATGCTTGTAAGAATTTAAATGCAAATGAAAAAATATTTGCTGCTATTAGGTATAGTTGTCAATTGCCCAAGACAGAGGGTGTTCAAGGTCTGGTCTTCAGGGAAGCGAGCAGGACTTGGGGAAGGATGCTTGGTCCTAATGGAGTAAGGAAGCCCCCACTGCTTGGATGGCTCACCATACTTCTCTGAGAGTCATTTTCGTGGCCTAAAAATAGACACTTCTATTTTAGTCCTTCTGTGACTAAGGGTGTTTTAAAATGGTGAATGGTGTATGTGCTTGTCCGTGTACATTCTGAATAAATGTGTGAGTTGTGGGCATGTACTGGGTTCTGACTTCTGTTATAAGGCAGCTGATAGGACTGTGTTTGCTCATATATATGTATATATACGTATGTATGTACATACATATGCTTGTATTTTCTATATTATTGTGTACATACATGTATACTACTTGCTATATTAATCTATCCTCGACATGAACATAGGCATATCCTACATACACACACATACACTCTGATCTCCAAATCTGCTCTGGTCTCTTGATTCCCTCCTGCTGGTATCCAGTAAAGTCCAACTAAGATATATGCTTTCTGTCCCTTCTAATTGTTACATCTTATTGTAAAATTCCAAATCTCCAAAGTCTCTTTTCCAGTCACAGGCCTCTGTCATGTGCTAGTGCAAAAAGCCCAAGGCCCCAGTGAGAACTAGGAATTCTAGGATAAAGGTATCTTTAACTTGGTGTCCCATCTGTTTTTATTGTTTTGGGTGCCCTGCCAGGGATATACAAGAAACTGCAAAAGAAGAACGCAGAGAAATATGTGGGTTTAAAAAAAATGGATTAGAGGCCGGGAGTTTGGCCTAGTGGTAGAGTGCTTGACTAGCATGCATGAAGGCCCGTGTTTGATTCCTTGGTACCACATACATAGAAAAAGGCTGGAAGTGGTGCTGAGGCTCAAATAGTAGAGTGCTAGCCTTGAGAAAGTCCAAGGACAGTGCTCAGGCCCTGAGCCCAAGCCCAGGACTGGCAAAAAAAAAAAAAATGGATTAGAATACCCTTACCTTTCCTCTTTCCTGTGGAACAGTCTGGGGTTTGTTTTTTTTTTTTTTAATGGAGATGAATGGCTTTACTTCTGTGTTCTGGGCCCATACTCACAGAGCAGCTCTTATCAGTATAAGGTCTGAGAGCTTCCTCTGTCTATGTTGTATAGGGAGTATATAAAACATGCAGATGCTGTATCCCCACCCTGACCTATGGATTCTGGTGTAGGCAGAGACATAGTAATCTGCACTTTCAAAAAGTTTCTGTTACCAATTTAAAATTAGCTTCTCAATCACCATCTTGTAAGAGAACATTCTGTGCACTGTCCCTGAGCTCTTCAGCTCAAGACTACTGCCCTACCCCTTGAGCCATAGTCCCACTCTTCATTTTCTAGTGATTAATTGGAGATAAGAGTCTCACGTTCTTCAGTGCCCAGGCTGACCTTGAACCATGATCCTCAGATCTCAGCCTCCTGAGTAGCTAGGATTGTAGGCGTGAGCCACTGCACCCAGCTGAGAACATTCTTGAGCAACATCATTAAAAACAGCTCTGGTAAAACAGTCACTACTATGTATCATAAAGCAGATATAAGGTATTTTATATTCACAGAGGTTTATATTCACAGTACTGTCCCGTGTCTATAATACTAGAGGATACAAGTTAAAAAGTATTATAGGGACTGGATTCTACTTTTCTAGCAGTGGGCCCAAAGGGCTCTGTAAAGAAATGGACTTTCAGCCGGGAGTTTGGCCTAGTGGTTAAAGTGCTTGTGTAGCATGCACGAAGACCTGGGTTTGATTCCTTGGTACCACATACATAGAAAAGAGCCGAAAGTGGTGCTGAGGCTCAAGTGGTAGATCTCTAGCCTTGAGAAAGTCCAAGGACAGTGCTCAAGTCCTGAGCTAAAGCCCAGGACTGGCAAAAAAAAAAAAAAAGAAATGGACTTTCTTATGTAGGATTTCCTTCCATCAGTGGTACAGTTTGAAGTACTCACTTTAGTGAGGTTTTGATTTTTCCTTTGTACTCATGGAATGTGCTGGTTGTCTGATTTTGTTCAGAGAACTGCAGAACCTAGAAAAGCTGTCAGTGCTATTGATATTTAGCATACTGCTATTGTTTGTCTTTTTACATAAATATGAATCTATCTAGCTATATATATCTATAATTGGAATTTTTGGAATCTAACTGTGCTGTCAACTTTGGAATTGGCATTGTACAGAAATTAATGGCCATACAATCTAGAAACATTAAACTTTTTCCATTATTAAATTATGTAAGGTCTTACCTACATGGGTTTAACTACAGAAATAATGAAAAAATGTTTCTCCATAGGCCCAGAGGCATGACTCAAATAGTATAGCACCTGCTTAGCAAAAAAACACTTGAGTTTAATCCTCAGTACCATCAAAAAATAAATTAATTTTTTAGTCTCTCTTCAACCCTTCCCCTTCTTCTCCATGACTCATACATACATTTATTTAAAGGCACTTTTTGACATTTAGTTTATACACCATGCATACTTGACATGCACAGTCTGCTTGTTTTCAATACATTTTCAGTTTTTTCAACTACTGCCATAATCTAATTTTTAAAATATTTTCATTTTCCATCAAAGAAAACTAGCCCATTTCTCCCAAGAAGCGACAGAAATAGCCATGGATTCCTACTAAACACGCAATTTTCTTCAGCTCTGTTAATGTACCTTCCCAGCCCTCAAGACATCAAACTGGACATAAGTAGATAAGACTTAGCAGCCAGGAATCATCACTAGAGATCGAAGGAAAATTTTTTTCTTTTAAAAATCCATGGGTCTGGGAGTTTGGCCTAGTGTTACAGTGCTCGCCTAGCATGCATGAAGACCAAGGTTTGGTTTCTCAGTACCACATACATAGAAAAAGCAGGAATTGGTGCTATGGCTTAAATGGTAGAGCTCTAAGCTTGAGAAAGCCCAAGTACTGTGCTTAGGCCATGAGTTCAAGCTCCAAGACTAGCAAAAAAAAATCATTCTCATGTGCATGCAAATTGACATTATTATATAATATAAAAAGTACTCAGAGTGAGCTCCAAGTTCATAGAGAAGGTAGGTTTCTATCCATCCCTGTGGTTTGGATGGTAGACTTGGAATAACAGGGGCCCAGTTGATTTATGACTATCTTCTCAACTTTCTGTCTCCCACCTCACTAACATGTGTCTTCCTTTGTTCCCCCACGCCGTCCTCAGAGGAGGACGCACAGAGACAGGCCTCGCGCTGAAACACCTTCTGCACAGAGGGTTTCCTGGGGGCAGGAATGGCTCAGTTCCCCAACTCCTCATCGTTGTCACGGATGGGAAGTCCCAGGGGCATGTGGCACTGCCAGCCAAGCAGCTGAAGGAAAAGGGACTTACTGTGTTTGCGGTGGGGATCCAGTTTCCGAGGTGAGTGACTCTATTGTTCTAGGGGCCACTTCAGGTCATGCTGGAGACAGCTGGGAGAGTCTTAGAACTTCCACCACAGCAATGGCAAGGCCGGAAGCTGATTAAACAGATCCTTGCATGGTTCTGCCTTTTTCGTGATTTGGTATTTAGGGATTTGTTATACAGGGTTCCAACTTTGGGAAGTCAGCATTTCATATTCTCTGGTGTTGTCTGAACAGGAAAGCAACTCAAATTCATTTGAGGAGAAATGGAAATTCATGGAGTCATTTCCATGGAGTGAATCAGCCATCCATCATGGTGGCTTAGGCTTCAGTGTGATGAAGATTCTTTCTGTTGGTTTAAGCATGACAGAACATACCTATAATCCCAGCTACTTAGGAGGCACAAGTAGGAAGAGCATGGTCCAAGATCAGCCCAAGAAAAAGCACATGCTAAAGATATGGAACCAACCTAGATGTCCCTCAGTTGATGAGTGGATCAACAAGCTGTGGTATTTGTACACAATGGAATTCTATGCCGCTGTCAGAAAGAATGACATCGCCCCATTTGTTAGGAAATGGAAAGACTTAGAACAAATCATATTAAGTGAAGTAAGCCAGACTCAAAGGAACTTAGGCTCAATGGTTTCCCTCATTCGTCATAATCAGTAGAAACCTTGGGCTCTACTAGCAGAGATCTGCAATAGAGCAAAATCTTGATACATAAGGCCACATAGTATGAAGCTAATTGAAAGGACCTCCAGGATATTGAAACAAAAGCCATATAACGAATGATTGTTGTCCTTAATGTACTATGTTGTCTCTCATCTCCTTTGCTGTCCCTTGGTTATCTCATATTGGTATAGTATCTCACTTTGTTATCTGATATATTGAATTTATTTGTATTTGGTTATTTGAAATTTGATAGGGAAGGGGGGAAAACCAGGATGGGTGGGGGGTGTGGGGGGGGAGGGAAATGGGTACCAAGACATGTGAAAGGGTATCAATGTACGTGAATTAATGCACCTTCTATCTGGCAAATATCATGTAACCCTTTTACTAATTACAACAAAAAATGCAAAAAAAAAAGCACATGCTAGGCAAATGCTCCACTTCTGAGTTAAAATTCCAGACTCCTCTGTCTTGTTTTTAAAAATGAACATTGTCTAAAAAATTTCACTGTGATATTTCCATACATGTGTACAGTATATTTTAATCCTGCCCCAATTTCTTTTTCTTTTTATTGTCAGTATAATGTATAGAGGGGTTACAGTTCATCAGGTAGTAGGTGCATTACTTCTCACACATTGATACCCCTTCTCATGTTTTTATTCCAATTTCCTTCCTTCCACTCCCTCCCAATCATCTTGTTTTCTCCCCTTTCCTTTCCTATTTCAAATAAATAAATAAACATATATATATGTATATATATAATATACCAGGTAACAAATTCAGATACAGTGACAATATGAGATTAATCATAAGAGGGAAAAAAGAAGAGAAATGACATAGTACATTAAGACTGACAATCATACAAGATAAAGCTCTTGTTTCCATATCCTAGCATTCCTTTCATTTAGTCCCATCCTATATGACCTGTGTACCTAGGTTTTGAGCTATTGTAATCCTCTGCTAGGAGAGTCCTAGATGAGCCTATGTTCCTTTGCTGCCCCAGTTTCTTACCAAGCAGTTTCTCAGCATTGCTTTACTCCTTCATAATCTAGTGTCATCATCCTCAGCATTGCTTTTGTCCTGAGTTTTAATGACAATGTCTACCTCTTCTGGACATTTCACCACACTGCTGGCTTTCCTATTGCTGGGATTCTTGTTTGCTTTCCCCCTGTTAACACTTCAAATTGCTTTCTGATGAATTTTTCTCCTCCTGTGTGTCATGGGGCTTGAAACTCAGCCTGGGCGCTGTCCCTGAGCTCTTCAACTCAAAGCTACTGTCCTATCCCTAGGCCTGGGCATTGCCCCTGAGCTCTTCAGCTCAGGGCTAGACCTTACCCTTGATCCAAGCCCCACTTCCCATTTTCTAGAGGTTAACTGGAATAAGAGTCTCAGGTCCTTTTGTGCCTGGGCTGGCTTTGAACCTGCTCTCAGCCTTCTGAGCAGCTAGGATTACAGGCGTGAAATGCCGTGCCTGGCTTCTGGTAGATATTTTTTTCTTTTCTCATCAGTTGTGAGTTTTACAGAAGCAGTCAGATGACTCTGTTAAGACTCTGTCTCAAGTCTGCGTTGGTGTTTATGAAGACAAAGCCCCACCTCTGAGCTAGTGAGTTTGATCATGCGCACATCACTTGAGGACTGCTTACAGTTGACTTCTTGGTCCTCACCTTCATCCTGGTTGGGTGAGGTTGCTGTGAAGTGGTCTTTGTGCCAGTGGGATAGTGCTGCTGTTCACAAGGAGCCCCCGATGCAGGAGATGGGTGGGCAAGAAGGAGGTGGGCATGGGGTTTGTGTCACTGGCACCTCTCCACAGGTGGGAGGAATTGCATACGCTGGCCAGTGAGCCCAGGGAGCAGCACGTGCTATTTGCTGAACAGGCAGAGGATGCCACCAATGGGCTCCTTAGTACCCTCAGTAGCTCCGCCCTCTGCACTTCAGCTGCCCCAGGTAGGACATTGTACAGGAGAAGCAAGGGCATGGGATGGTCAGGGTTTCTGAAGCAAGAGATTTCTTATAGAGGGAGGGAGAGAGGGAGGGAGGGAGAGAGGGAGGGAGGGAGGGAGGAAGGAGGTGGAGGTAGGAAGTGACATATTCTTGTGTCTTCCCCATCGGTGTGTCTCATGGGAAGACTGCAGGGTTGAAGCTCATCCGTGTGAACGCAAGACACTAGAGACCATCCGGGAACTCACAGGCGATGCCCTGTGCTGGAGGGGAGTGCGGCATGCTGACGCAGTGCTGGCCTTGCGCTGCCCTTTCTACAGGTTTGTCCATGTGGTCTGGGACCCTGGTGCTGAACATGGCTATGGAACATGTGACAGGGACTGGAGGTGACCTGGGACTGGGCTCTGTGGGAACAGAGAAGGCCAGTCTTAACACAGAGCCCAGGCTGGCCCTGGGTGGCTGGACCAGTGTTATCAGGAGAGTCTTGCACAGGAGTAGTACTGGTGGCCCAAGCCTATAATCCTAGCTACTCAGGAGGCTGAGATCTGAGGATTGTGGTGAAACTCTCATCTCCAATAAATACTCAGAAAAGGCCAGGAATGTTGCTGTGGCTCAAGTGGTAGTGTGCTAGCCTTGAGCAGAAGCAGCTCAGGAACAATGCCCAGACCCTGAGTTCAAGGCCAAGGCCAGAAGAAAAAAGAGTGAGTACAGGCCAGTGGACAGAGTATGAGGCATTAGAGTCAGGAGTGATGGTTAGACTCTCAGCCCAGGTACGTCCCAGTGACCATATTACTTTAGGTAGCCTAGCTCAGCCCTCTGAACCCCCTGGAAGATGGAGGCCACTGTCTCATCAGGGAGCTGCGGATTCAAGGTAGCAGTGAGGATACTTGCCACATAGAAGCCACACCTTCCACATCCTCAGGATGCTGGCTATTGTGTTGTTAAGGAATGCCAAGAAGTTAGCGAGCCCCTTGCTTCACAAATATACTTGAGCTTCAGGGCATTGTGGGGGCTGCTGGTATTGACCAGATTGAAGTCCCACAGTTGGAGTGAAGGGAGCACTAGGAAGGTCCGGCCCCCTGATATCCATTTCTCTCACCACGAAAGCTCTGAGGAACACAGTTGGACACTACAGACCAAATCATAGGACACTGAAGGCTAGAGAAGGAAAGTAGCAAACCCAGTCACACAGCCAGACTGTAGTAGCTACATCCCTATATTATCTTCCTCCTGCCACCTCCAGTATTGTAGGCCTCAAAAATAGCTTATAATGAAAAGCTATTCCTCTAGTTTGGAATTTTGCATAGACACCTCTCATTTCTACTGTGATTATCAACTTATAGTGTCCTTCCTTTTGAAATCATCTCTAGGCAGTTTAAAGCATTCTCTAATCTGTGTGCACACAGAAATTAGGATAGAGTCAAGAAAGGAAACGAGGTAATCTTTCTTGACATATTCTGCATTGGAATCTTATATAGTTCCTAAGTTTTATAACCTTGTTTGAAACCTTTGATCTCTTGATCACTCTGTTTCTTTGGCTCATAGCTGGAAGAAGGTGTTTGTAAGCCACCCTGCCAGCTGTTATAGGACCACCTGCCCAGGTACATTCACCAGTTCTCTCTGAACACTGGATACTGTTTATCTGATGTCTGAACTCCTATTTTCTTCCTGTGTATGATGGGGGTGAAAAGCCCTTCCTGTACTTGTTTCTTCTTTCACCTTCTGCTACAGGATTTTGGCTATTTACCTAGTGAACAGTGGGAAAGGAAAGGGACTGAACCCTTCAAGATTTACTCCTCTGCCTGTCTGGCTTCAGCTCTGCCCTCTTTTGCATGGCTGTTAATGGGTATTTCTCTAATAGGCCCTTGTGACTCACAGCCCTGCCAGAATGGAGGCACGTGCATTCCAGAAGAACTGGGCAGGTACCACTGTCTCTGTCCACTGGCCTTTGGAGGAGAGGCCAATTGTGGTATGTATGTCCAGACTCCTAAGACTACTAGGGAGCATTAGAAGCCTGGACTTGACCATCTTATATTTCCTCTTACCTGACACCCGGGAAAACCAGCCCTTGAGTTTTAGAACCATCTACTTTCCCACGTTAGTACTTGACATCTCCTGATTCAACCTCCAAGGCTCCAGGACAGACTGATGTGCGCATTTCTGGGGCTGGTTCTGGCAAGAATCTTTTCTTCTACAAAAGAGGATCAAGGAGTTGCAGCCCCTTCTAGTTGTGAGGATGTGAATCAAAGATTATATAAGCTCCCACTTGTAAGAAGTTTATGTATAGTGCTTAGCTTACGGTGAGGGCTTTCACTAGTAACATTTCAGAGTGTGCTCTTGAGTTCATTAGAGATCCATAGATCTTTACCTATACCTCAAAACTTACTCCCCCCCCCAAATCCCAGATGGATTATAGATAGAAATATGAAAGGTAAAACAGGGAAGCTTGTAGAAGGCACTACAAGAGCATGCCTTCATGATCTTAAAGATTTCCAAGGTTATAAAAATCACTAATTGAAGTTATAGAAAGACATTAGAAAATGGACGCACTTTGTTTTTGTTGTGAGCGTGCCAGTACCGGGCTTGAACTCAGGGCCTCGTGCTTTTACTCTGCTTGTGTATTCATGACTGCTATTCTACCACTCGAGCCACAACTCCAGTCCAGTTATTTTTCTTTCTTTCTTTTTTACTGGTTAATTGGGGATAAGGTCTCACTGACTTTTCTGCACAAGATGGTTTCAAACCTCAATTCCCTAGGTCTTAGCCTGTCAAGTAACTAGAATTACAGATATGAGCCATTGGTGTCCATCTTGAATTTTACTTCTTGAAGAAGTACTTGCATGAAGACCCTTAGCCATGGAATTCAGTGGCAAGCCCTGGTGATTTAACCCTCAGACATCTCAGTTTCCTGGCCTCATGTCCCTCCTAGGAGTGGGTTTCTCTGAGTGGTATGGGGCATCTTGAGTGGAACTTATCTTCACCGTGCACTGGCTGAATTGTGACAGTGGATATCACTGTGATCCCAACAGCCCCCAAACTGAGTCTGGAATGCAGGATCGATGTCCTCTTCCTCCTGGACAGCTCTGCGGACACTACTCTGGAGGGCTTCCTGCGGGCCAAGGCCTTTGTGAAGCACTTTGTGCAGGCTGTGCTGAGCGAGGACTCCCGAGCCCGTGTGGGTGTGGCTGTGTACCACAGGGAGCTGGTGGTGGCCGTGCCAGTGGGCGAGTACCAGGATGTGCCAGACCTGCTCAGGAGCCTTGACCGCATTCCCTTCACAAGTGGCCCCACGCTGACGGGCAGTGCCTTGCGGCAGGCAGCAGACCGAGGCTTTGGAGTTGCCACCAGGACAGGACAGAACCGTCCCCGCAGAGTGGTAGTCCTGTTCACTGAGTCCCACTCCCAGGATGAGCTTTCTGGCCCCGCACTTCATGCAAGAGCCAGAGGGCTGCTTCTGCTGGCCATCGGCAGGGTGGCTGTGCGTGCAGAGCTGGAGGAGATCACAGGGGACCCGAAGCAGGTGATGGTCTACACAGACCCCCAGGACCTGTTCACTCAAATCCCAGAGCTTCAGAGAAAGCTGTGTAGCCGGCCACAGCCAGGTAAGGTCACAAATGGTCTGTCCATCTGGACACCACTAACCATGATTCTCTCCAAGTACCCACGCTGGAGGCTGGAGCCACAGCCCTGCACTTTGATGTGTCAGCTAGGTGACCATTAGGTTCTCAGAATGTGGAGAAAATGGGTTGAGTGATAATAGCACTTTCTGAAGGGCTTTTGTGAAGATTAGGTAAGACCAGCAACACACTGTGCAGATTTGGCAAAGCTTCAGTGTTTTATTTATTGTTTTTCATAATCATTTTTAGTAGTGTTAACAAGGAGCCCTAAATCTACCAAGACTGCTCTATGACAGCAGTTTTCCAGCCTCTTTGATGGAAGTCCACAGAAAGAAATGTATTCCTTGGACACACCTGCACAGACACGTGCATGCACACTTGAATGTGTAGATGCTCATACATGCACAACACATACATGCACATGTCTGCACACATGTAAACAGGTGTGTGTGAATACATGCACGCACACATGCATAAACATTTCACAAATATCTACCTGGGATATTTTTTCATATAATTGTTATTGTAATTAATAGAAGGGTTACATTATATTCACCAGATAGAAGGTGCATTACTTCACATACCTTGACACTCTTTCTCACGTTTTGGTCCCCATTTTCCCTCCCCGCACCCCTGCCCCTCATCTTGTTTTCTCCCCTTCCCTATCCTATTTCAAATAACCAGATAAACATATATACAATATATCAGAAAACAAGGTAAAATGTTGTAACAATATGAGGTAACCAAGGGACAGCAACAGAGATGAGAGATAACATAGTACATTAAGGAAAACATGTACTCATTATATGGCTTTTGTTTCTATATCTTGGAGGTCCTTTCATTTAGTGTCACACTGTATGGCCTTGTGTATCTAGGTTTTGCTCTATTGTAAATCTCTGCTATGAAAGCCCAAGGTTTCTATTGATACAAATGAGGGAAACCATTGAGCCTATGTTCCTTTGAGTCTGGCTTACTTCACTTAATATGATTTTTTCTAAGTCTTTCCATTTCCTTACATATGGGGTGATGTCGTTCTTTCTGATGGCAGCATAGAAGTCCATTGTGTATAAATACCACATCTTGTTGATCCACTCATCAACTGAGGGACATCTGGGTTGGTTCCATATCTTTGCTATGGTAAATAGTGCTGCAATGAACACTGTTGTGCTAGTGGACTTAGTATGCCTTTGTTTCTGGATGATTGGGTAAATGCCAAGTAGTGGAATTGCTGGGTCATAGGGGAGCTCTATGTTTAGTCTTCTGAGGAACTGCCATACTGCTTTCCATAGTGGTTGAACGAGTTTGCACTCTGGGATATGTTTTGTATTCTTCTGTCCTGTGTTGTTTCACAGCCACAGAAGTGAGCTGCTTTTTGAGGGGGCTGTCGGAGCAGTAGCTCTGGGCATTGGCATTGTTAGCACTGGGCAGGAGCCTGGTCACAGCTGGTCATCGCTGGAACACATTCTTGACAAGGCACCCTGACTGCTCCCCTGGGAGAAGGGACAGTGGAAAGAGGCATGGCTTCCCAGCCCCTGTCACTTTGCCTAGAGGCAAGAGGCTTTCTTTCTGTAAGGAGAAAATGATTGCCTCTGCACTGTCTTTCTGCCTCTCCAGGCTAGTTTCTGGTGGAACACCGTGTGGTTTGTTGGTTGTTATTTTTTTTTTAAGAAGAATTGTTGTTTGATGTACAGATAATAAGATGTGACACTAGCGGAGAGCTCCCCTGAATTTCATACCCATTTTCCCCTCTCGTTAACACCTTACATTACTATGGCACATCATTATAGTTATTAGTTCTTTTACTACCACTTTAGTCCGACTTCCTTCATTTGGACCTCATGTCTTTTGCTATCCAGGACCCCACAGAATATATAGTTGGCTTGTCTCCTCAGTCTCCTTGTGGTTGGAGAGTGACTTGATTTTCTCTGTACTAGAGTGGTTCTATAGAAACCAATCAGGTGATCAGACCTTCTGGCTCCATACTTAAACCTCCCCAGTGGTTCCCTGGACTTCAGGCCTCTCCTGCTGGCTTCTAAGGGCTACAGAGTCAGGCCCCAGTAGCCTCTTTTCCCTGATTAGGGGGTCCCATGCCCCACCAGCATCAGTGTATTCCCCCCAGTCCTTAGCTAAGACATCAACACGTCAGAGAAGCCCTGAGCCCTCTACCATGTGATCGCTATCCCAGTTCCCTGCATTTCTCCCCATGCTGCTCTCTCCATTTTTAATTATCATTCATTTCCTGTCTGTACTCCACCAACAATCAGCCCGTGGAGGGGGGCATGGTCCTCTGTAGTGCCCCGAGTACCGTGGTTCCTACTGGAGGACAAGTGATAATGAGGTGGATGAAGGCACAGTGAGGATGCTGTGACGAGAGAGTCCAAAGCCCAGTGGGTTCCATATGCTTGAAGCTTCGTTCACAGTTCGCAAGCGAGTGCCCTGGGGTCAGCAGTGGCTTGGCTGCTTTGAGGTCCTAGGTTACCACTTCTCACACCAGAAAGAGTTAGGGAAAGTGGAAAGCAGGCAACTTCTGTGTGCACGCGTTTGAATTTGCATGATTTCACACTTGGAAATGGCATAGTTGCTTCTGACTGTATCCCATCAGATGAAGCTTAGACACGTGGTCACACCAAAGGAGGCTGGGGTAGGTAGTCTAGCTCGTATTCATATACATGCTTTTATTCCAAGGGAGGTGTGCCCTATGGGCATGAGGAGGAAGTAATGAAGGGGGGAGGGGAGGAGGAAAGAGACAAGGGAGGAGGAAGGAGGAGAATCTTGCATGGACAGACAGCAGTGGCTGATGAGGGTTCTGGCCAGGTCCGGACGAGGACTCCTCTGTGTTTGCTCCCACAGGCTGTCAGGCACAGTCGCTGGACCTGGTCTTCCTGTTAGACTCCTCCGCCTCCGTGGGACCTGAGAACTTCGCCCAGATGCAGGGCTTTGTGAGGAGCTGTGCCCTCCAGTTTGACGTGAACCCAGATGTGACGCAGATTGGCTTGGTGGTCTATGGTAGTCAGGTGCAGACAGCCTTTGGGCTGGACACCCATCTCACCCGTGCTGCCACCCTGCGGGCCATGAGCCAAGCCCCCTACCTGGGTGGGGCGGGCTCAGCTGGCATGGCCTTGCTGCATATCTATGATAAAGTGATGACGGTCCGGAGAGGGGCCCGGCCTGGTGTCCCCAAGGCTGTAGTGATGCTCACTGGTGGGAGGGGCACAGAGGACGCATCTGTCCCTGCCCAGAAGCTGAGAGACAATGGCATCTCTGTCTTGGTTGTGGGCATTGGGCCTGTCCTGAGGGAGGCACTCAGGAGGCTTGCTGGACCCCGGGACTCCCTGATCCACGTGGCAACATATGCTGATCTGCACTATCATCGGGACACGCTTATCGAGTGGTTGTGTGGAGGTGAGTGGGGAAAGCCAGGCCCCCCAAGGTGCCTCTGAGACAGGACCCCTATTGGGACAGGACCACCAAGGGAGCCTCCACAGAGCAAGGAATGCTCAGCTTCTACATGCTAGGGTTGGCACGAAATCCCAGGCTCTCCCCAAGTCCCACAGTAGGTGTGACTGACTCCATTTGACATCTAAGATGCAGGGAACTTAACTGAAACACTCCTTCCCAAACTTTCATCAAATGGATGGCATTTTTAGGGATTCTGCAGCTCCCCTGTGCTGTAAGCACACCGTGTGGACACTGATACAGGCAGCAAATGACAGAGCTAAGAGCCAGGCAGTGCTAAGCCATCTGATTCCATGGCTTCATTTTGCCAGTGAGCTTGCCCCCTTTTAAAAAGTACACGTCATTAGTAATACTTGTTCTGAGTGGTTTACAGCTGTAACCCTCGCTATTCAGGAGGCTGAGATCTCAGGACTGCAGTTCCAAGGCAGCCCAGAAGTAAAGCCTGTGGGAATCTTCTTTTCTACTTGGTCAGCAAAAAGCCAGAAATGGGGAGGTACAGATCAAGTGGTAGACTACCAGCTCTGAGTGGAAAAGCTAAGGGACACTGCCTCGGACCTCCTGAGTTCAAGCCTTAGTACATGTACACACACACACACACACACACACACACACGCACGCACACGTAAGCAATGCTACACACCCATTCGATAGAGTCTCCATTACCTATAGGGAAGATAGGTGGAAACTGGATCTCAGTCACCTCGCCAAGTAGAATACCAGCCATTTGCTAAGCTATTCCTTTAGGACCAAAGAAGACAAGAAGATGTGTCAGATGCTGTGCCAGAGTCCTTGCATCAGAATTGGGCTTGCTGAGAGCAGGGATCGTTGGGTGCAACCCAGTGTGGTCCTGGAACACCTGTTCTTCATTGCAGAAGCCAAGCGTCCCGTGAACCTCTGCAAACCCAGCCCGTGCATGAACGAGGGCACCTGTGTTCTACGGAATGGGAGCTACCGCTGCGAGTGCCGTGGTGGCTGGGAGGGCCCCCACTGCGAGAACCGTGAGTATGGGAGTTAGGGGTTTGTTGGGGATGTACTCCAGTCCTGACGTAAGTCCTACACACTGCTGAAGACAGGGAGCATTTAGGAGGATGTCATATATCCGGGCATTGGTTTAGTGCAGGAACTAGTGCAATGAAGAAAATAATAAGAATCCACCATGTTAGTGGAGAGGACAGACAATAAAGTGCCATAATACAACCTATAGTTAGATGGCGCTAAGTATAGTGAAGGGAAAGCCTGGCCACCAGCAGCAAGCCTCAGGAATACAGGAGATCCAGAGCAATGGGGATGAAGCAGGCTCAGGCAGGGAGGAGCTGGGAAGCATCCTCTTTGAGGGTTTCTATTTTCTCAGTGACAAAGGAAGAGCAACCATCAGCTGAGAATATGGCCGTGGAAGAAGCACTGAGATCTGGAGAAGAAGGAAGGGTTGGGAGAGTTACATTGCCCAGGCACTGTCTCCTTGGCACAGATTAGCTTCAGTCAGCCAGGGAGTGGTTGAGAGCTGTCAAATGGCGTTGTGAGGGCCTCTTCTGCTTGGGGAGGTGGGTGTTGAGTTGTAGAGGAAGAGGGACAAGAAGAAGCTTACAAAGCCTACTAAACTCTGGTGTTCTCAGAGTCTGCTCTCTTCCCCAGGGGTGCTAAGAGGAGATGCTCCCAACACACGTGCCTCCCGCCATGATCCTGCAGGACGTCAGCCAACCCCCTTCTGACAACTTCCTGGATATCCTGGAAGCTGAATGCTGCGCTCAGCCAAGTGGGTGTCCTACTTGTCCATTTCTTGCTCTGGGTGGAGCCTTCCTGCTCACCAGCCTTCATCAAGGAGAAGGACATTCCAACTGCAGATGCGGCTGCTTGGAGATGGTAGCAGCAGCTGATGTCACTCGCTGACAGTGTGGCTGGAAGGGTCATGTGTCCGTGCTTACTGTCTGTGCCTGGTTGTACCTTGTAAAGGAAGTCATCTGCCACTTTTCCTCTGAGGAGAAGGGGCCATTTGATGGCCTAGTTGCTCAGCATTTTACCCATCACATATACAAGACAAAATGTTGCCTAATGTCCAATAGAAGGGATTTACTGAAGTGCGAGGAGGTTCAGATAGAAAATGTATAGACCTCTTCATTTCCTGAAAGATCTCTTGTGTGCATTTACTTTTTGACATTGGAATTTTTCTGGGATCTGTCTGTGTGTGGAAGAGAACTGAACAGGTCTCAGACTGGAATTTGCAGGTTTTATCAATGAGGGAGGGGCCCCGCTTCTCTTAGGCGGGGCTAGTGGTGGTGGGAATATTAAAAACTCCATTTACCCTACTTCTACAGGCCAAAGAGTAGAATTCTTAAATGCATCAAATAAACAATAAAGAAATTCATAGTTTTGCTATTTTAAACATAGATATTATGCCAAGGTTTTGTTTTGATTTGCTTTTGATGCCCAGTGTTTAAAGGAATATTACAAGAGACATTATTGGTTATTTATTTACCTTTACCAAACGTATTTTGTACCTATGTGACAACAAGAGTTAGTTGGATTTTATTCCGGCAAACTAGGTACTTAGGACTCAGTATTTAGGAATGAGTGATTCTCCTTAATTATGTTGTAGAATTATAGTAGAAGTCTTTATTAAGCTCTGATAGAAATCTAGAGACATTATCATAGTTTTCTTTTTTAGCATAATTTCGAATATGTTGCTTTATATACAAAAATTCAAGGTAAGACTACTTTGATTTCAATACCCTTTAACGAAATTCAGGCTTTTTGGAGTTAGAAACATGCTCCCAGAGGTATCACTATGGTATGATTATATGTTGAATGTGTGATCTGTTCTTCCATTGAGTTGTGACAATCATTTGTGTTTGAAGGATGTTTTCATAAATAATCCATCTCTTACTATTACAATATCCTTCATAGACAACAGTCTTATTGTCTAACCAACCCAGCACTTTCCTCTCATTTAAAATAAACATCTAGTTCTAATTGCTTACTTTTACCTTTAATTAATTATGTATTTTCCTTGCAAAAAAATAAAACATTGTAAGGTCGTACCTTAAATAAATTTTCTTTCTTCTTCCTTTGTTTTTTTTGGGGGGAGGGGGGTCAGTTGTAGGGCTTGAACTTGGCGTGGCCACTGTCCCTAAGCTCTTCAGCTCAAGGCTATCATTCTACCACACTGAGTCACAGTGCCACTTCTAGTTTCCCAGGGGTTAACTGGAGATAAGAATCTCATGGACTTTTGTGCCCAAGCTGGCTTTAAACCACGATCCTCAGATCTAAGCCTCCTGAATAGCAAGCATGAACCACCAGTGCCAGCCTGTTTTTAGTCAAAATCTGAATCCTGCCATTTTGCTAAAGCCTCCAACTCTAGTTCTAACAGTTGAATCTTTTACATTTGTAGGAAAATGTCATTTACCAGTGGTGATAGGTTTGTCTCTTTCTTCTGAAGCTGAGTGCCATTGTTCTTCTCATTTTGTATTGGATAGGCTCTTTTGGATACTGTTTTTGTTTAGTTTTGCTTTTTAAGTTGTGATAATGCCCTTTATCCATATCTGATTCTGGACTACTTGCATGTTTTCACCATTAGATTTGTTAAAATTTCTGTGTGTAACTTTATCAGGGTAAGAAGGTTTTATTCCCATCTCTAGATGTTAGGAGCATTGAGATTTATGGTTTTGTCTTTCCATCTCCTCACAGATAAAGTTTTCTTCATCTGTTAATGTGGTCGGTTACATATGGATATATTTTCAATCACTGAACCACTCTTGATTCGATAAACTCTATTTATGATATATCATTCTTTATAATCTGCTGAATTTTGTTGACTGGTATTTTTTAGTTTCTTTACCAAATTTGGAAGTAAGGATTACAATAGAAATTTTTGTATCAGAACAATACCAACTATATCATGGAAAATTCATATTTCTCTAATGTTCACACTGCTATATTCACAGTATATTCTTGTAGCTAAATAATCTTGGCAGTATTTTAAGCTTCTTTTTTATGGCCTTATGTTGTCTTTCTGTTGCATTAGTTTTTTTTTAAGGATTGAGGTATTGTTTGCAGTTTCTTAAATAAGCACATTTATGTGACCAACTTCTTTAGTTACTACTTGGACAACCTTGGTAATTACCCAAGAATTATTTAGAAGTCTGTTTATCTTTCAGAAACATGATTTTCTCCTCAATTTCCTATGTATAAATACTTTCTTTAAATTTTTTATGTGTGTTTAGTGTTTTGTATTACAATCCTTGTTCAGGCTTACTTTGGTCGCTAGGTTTAAGGAGGCTTAAAATCTCTTGCTAGGATCCTACCTTGTTCTACCAGTTTTAACTGTACACATTCTAAACTTTAGTGAGTTAAATAACCATGATATTTATCAAATACAAGGAAAACACAAAATACAATGACCATTTTATTTTTAAAAAATCAATCTTACCACTTGGTAAAGGTTACCAAGTGTTTATGACACAGGAAATAAATGCCCTGGGATTAGGAAGGCAATAAAAAATTTAAAAAAAAAAGACTTTAAGGAATCAGTGTTAGAGAACTCTGATTCAGACCCCAAGAAATGAGGCAGGGATGACATATGAAATGTTTCAACCTCTGCTAACCAACAACACTGTCACGGGAAGAGACAAAGCCACACAAGCATAGCACTGACACTTTTAAGAGAAGAAAAAGGCTACCCTAACCAATTCACCATGTTTTTCTCTTGCAAGGGGACTGGAAATTCAAACAGCTTCAAAATGAGGACTAAATGAATACTATATTAAATAACTCTTTCCCTAAAAGTGGCTTGATCACAGGACTGAATCTGTAAACTCAATAATTGTTTTCCTATAGTGATGTAAAGTTAAATCCAAAATCCACTGTTCTAACTGATGGCATTTAAAACATATTTCCTATATATTATAGCATCCCTTACAATTTCATTTAGAAGCAGTTCAATCAGGCCTACCTTGGACTGGGGAAAAAAAAGTCCTTACTTTGGTAGGGTCATTGTCCTAGCTTGGTCCCAAATTGTTCCTTTGTTTTTCAAAGTCCATCCTGTAAGTGGTTTTATACAGGTACTATCAATGCTGCTAAAATCACTGAAGAGATGGACCATCAAATACTGGAGGCGAGATAGTTTAACTGCCCCAGTCCATGTTGACAGGGATCAGACAAGAGATGGCAGTCAAGGTTAGATCTTCTCAGTTAACAAAGCCACATGACCCTGACACCTAAATTTCTCTTCCATCGAAGTCTAACCATCAGAAGCTTTTTGCTACTTAAAACTCTTGATAAAGCAATAGATAGAACTTCAAGAGAGAAACACAGAACATCCTAAATACAACAATGACTTGCTTGTAGCTAAAAGACTTTAAGTTTCCAAGAAGCCCTCGTTGCTGTTCTGTTACCTTTGACTTAGCAAAGGGACAGGGCTGCCCTCCTTTCAGCCAAAGCTCTTCATTTGTTGTATTCCAGTCCTGGCTTTTTCTTCCAAACAGGCTCACCCTCACTCAAGAGTTTCTGTTTTAACGAAGACTTTACTGAAACAGGATTGTCAAGAAGGTCCAAATTGACACAAGAGTCTTTAGACGGTGTTGATTTCCTAACTTGCTCCTTTCTTCTCCCATTCCTAGAATGACATTCAAATACCAGCACCCCCCGCCCCAAAAAATGGAGTTATTCTTTGTAGCAAACTTCATTTGTATAGAAAAAATAAAGACTATTTTATGCAGTTAAAATAGAGATGACAATGATGTTTCAAACTCTGTTTTAGCTCTGCACAGAACACCTCAACGTGCCATGAGTGACTAGTGATGTCTGGTGTAACCCTGAGAAAGCAGAGGCTCAAATGCATTAAATGGCTGGCCACTGATCTGGGTGTCTCCAAGGAGCTCCAAGAACAGCATTTTCCAATAGCTCTAGACATGTTCCTTATTATACACATGAGTTAAGGATTATTAGCACTCATTTTCTTAGCTCAGGCAGAAACCCAGGCCTAGGATCCATTCCTTGCTTATGTCTTGCTGATTCTTTAGTCAATAAGCCAGTTGGAACAATCCACATCACCTAAGTCTGTTTTGCTTTTGATAGTATAGTCCTTTGAGATAATTTATTTTCTGGTTTGAATCCCTGGTGAAACTCTACTGTCTGTGAGAAGCAATGAATGGTGGGGAAGCAACAGAAGCATCCTTGGGCTTATTTGGGAACCAAGTGCAAGTGTCTTTCTAGTTAACCTGTGCCAATGACCAAGCCTAAGGCACAGCAAAGTCAGATCTCTGCTTTCTGTTGAAAGCAAAGCATTTGCTCAGAGCAAATGCCCAGACCCCATCTTCTGATGCCCAGTGCATCAGAAGAGAAGTATCATTTTAGCACCTGTTCTGCTGGCTGTTCTGAGGGAGTAACACTCACCTTAGCTTTCTGTAGGACAGTGCCTTTGCCTGTGACCATGACTGAAAGAGGCCTGTTCTTAAGCACGGAAGCAGAGTTGACTGGGGTGCAGTCTGGGACAGGAGTGGGAGTGGCAGCTTTGGGCTATGGTAAAGGAGAAGAATTAGGTCAAGGGAAAGGAACCATAACCCATCTCCCCCAACCCATATCCAGGAGGCCCTGTAGCAGCTCAAGGAGCTGTGGTGCCTGGCACTCACACGGGGGCTTATGCTATCCAAGTGGCTGGTATCCACAGTGGTGCCAAGTGTCACAGGCCCAGCTTCAGCCTTCTTCAGGTTTTCCTTCACCTCCATGATGTTGAGCTCGAGGTCCACACGCCTGCTCTCCTCAATGCGGCACTCTTCATCAATTTCCTTCAGCTTCTGCTCCAGGCTGGCCAAGACTCCTTTGTCTGGAGAGAGAATTAAGCCAGTTCTAAGGGCAACTTTTCAGCCAAGGCCAGTAAACTATGCTGGGTGGAAACAGGGGCTACCAATACAACTGTTGGAACCAGGCCAAAGCTATGTCTGGGTCTAACACTTGAGAACTGGGATGGGTCATTTTATGTGCAGTGGGCAGACTTGAAGTCCAACTGGAGGCTAGCATTCTTCCAGGCTAAGAAGACTCTGCAGGAAGAGAACTCTGCCCTTACAGATAGACATGTGTCTTGGGTGTATGTCACTTCTGGTAGGTTGTGAGGCTTTCAGTTCTGATACCTGCTGTACCCATGGTCCTTGATGTGTGGTTCTCACTCAGTCCCTCCATGTCCTGGAACTTGGTGCTTCTCAAGACTTGACTAAGCAGAGATCCTGGGACCTTCTCAGCCCTGTCTTATGATGTGTCTCCTTTTATCCCACCCAGGGGTTAAGAAAGGATGACCATGAAGACGCCATCCTAGAAGTCAGCCCATTGCTGGAGGAAAAGATGGCACATGTGTTCAGTGACAAAGTGACCCGCATGAGTCACTAGCCATCCAAAACGTGCTGATTCCAAGCTTGTTGGTGAATATGACTGTCAACCTGGAGAATGTGCCTTAGCATATGCAAGGCCCTGTGTTCCAGCAGACTTAGCACCGTGAGCAAATAACAGCAACAAAAAACAACTCACAGAGAAGAAGATGAGAATGTGTGTCAGTAACATTTTGAGGCCTGGAAAAAAAATTCTTTAATATAGTTTATATACTTAGGGGAATCAACTTATCATCTGTGATTTATTAATCTAGGTTCTACAGGGCTTATTTAGCAAGGGAATAAACCATAGGGAGAATTCTTCCTCATGTAGAATATCTGTGCAGGGGAAGTAGTAGGAAAACCCTGCCCCTTCCTGGAAGCTCTGGTTTGGAGAGGGCCCCAGGTCAAGGCAGACCACAGCTCTAATGCTAGGAAATGTTCCGGGGTTTTTAAGAACTGTCACAGATGGCCTCATTCATCAACTCATTGCCCAGTCCTCTAGTCTTGGCCAAGTACAAGAGTACAAAGGAAGCCCAGCCATCATCTCCTTGCCTCTGAGTACTGCCAATAGCTGTCAACTTGATTGGATTGAGAGATGCCTAGGAGATTAGAAGAGCACAGTTATAAGTGTGTCTGTGAGGCCTTTTTTTTTTTTAAATCAGTTATGGAACTTGAACTCTGGGCCTGGGCGTGTCCCTGAGCTCCTCAGCTCCAGGAGTAGGGTGGTAGTCTTACTCCTTGAGCCACAGTACCACTTCTGGTTTTCTGGTGGTTAATTGGAGATAAGAGTCTCATGGACTTTAGTACCCCGGCTGGCTTTGAACTGCAATCCTCAGATCTCAGCCTTCTGAGTAGCTAGGATTACAGGCGGGAGCCACGTGGCCAGCTTGTGAGGACACTTTTCATAGATCATGACAACTGTCACCTCATCAACATAATTCACTGATGGATTCACTGAATGGAATATTGAGGTAGTAGAACTGTGGAAGGAGGGGCCTAGTGGAGGAAGTGGATTGCTGGGGTGTGGCTTGGACGGGCATGTGTTGGTCCTGGTCTCTTCCTGTTACTCCTCTCTGCTTCCTGATAGGTGTGAGGTGAACAACTCTGCCTCCCTCCTCACCCGGACCTTCCCACCAGGATGCTCTGCTTCACCACAGCCTCTCCATCATGATGTTCTGTATCAACTCAACTCCAGAAACAGAACACACCCATCGTGGGCTGAAACCTCTAAAACTATGAGATAAAATAAATCTTCCCTCCTTTAAGTTGTTTTTCCCCCTTCAGACACCTTGTCTCAGTAATGAACAATTAACACAATTTAGAAGAATGCTGAACTCTGGAAACCAGAGTACCCATTTATAGAGACACATAGCAGATTAGTGATTGGGTGAGTAAAAAGTGACTGTTAACCGGTATAGACTTTCTTTTGGGTTCAAATGTGGATTGTGGAAGTGGCTGCATAATTTTGACTATTTAGAAACCATTGACATTCATTTGAATGGGTCAATTGTATGACATATGAACTACCAATAAAGTAGCTGTCGAAAAACATGGTGATTCTGCATCCTCGAGACCTTTTCTTCAACAAGAGCAAAAGCTTCTCAGGAATCATCTGCCTCCTGTCCCAAACCTGCTATGCCAGTTATACATGGTGGGGCAACTCCACAATTTAAATGTTAAATGAGCACAAAGCTATGGCACAAGACTCAAGTGGAGTTCTTTGGAAAGATCTTATAAGAATGAAGTGACTGGGAAACAGGCTTCAAATAATAGGGTGATTAGGAAAACCTAAAGTGCCTCAAACTTCTGTGTAAGTATTTTAAGTTTTATTCACTTTAAGAAAGTACAGTCTGGAAATTCAGGGCCATGTACAGCAGATGTGGGGAACATCAGGCTGAGGAAGGACACCAGCTGACCCAGATCTCGAAACAAGGCCTTGATACAATGTGGAAAACAGGCGGCACAACTTGCTGGTCCTGTTACCAACAATCAGAGGTTCCCTGTGTGCCGGATGCAGCCTTGCAGAAGGAACCAATGGGAAGCAAGGCCTTGTGAAGGGTGCAGGCCTCGGGCCCACCAGTCTGGAAAGCAGATTTTTCCCCCACAAAGCCTCCCTGAGCCCTGTTCTGTTCCTCGCCACTTGGAGCCCTTACCTGTGCATTTTGACAAAGTCTCTTTCAGCTCTCGTTTCTCTTTCCGGAGTTGAGCCAGATGCCCCCGAATCTCTTCCTTCTTCTTTTCCAGTCTTTCTTTCTCTTCTGTGTACCGCTTCACTTCAGCCTCTGTCCGATTCTTGCCAAGTTTGATCTCTACAGACCCAGAATGGAGAAGCCCTACGTCAGAAGCAGCCCCAGCCCACTTCCCAGGCTCAGACAGAACCCAGGGCTTAAACAGAAGAGCGGAGTTGAGCACTAGCTCAGCCCAGCAGGGATGGAAAAGAAAACAGAGTTCACACTATCATGGTGAAGCAACTTGGTTCAACCCGCCCCCCACCGCCTTTCTGACCTCAGCTTCATCATCTGAAAAGGAGGGGATTGGGATGACTGCTCCAAGCCATGTCTGAAAGTTTCTACTCCATTGCACACAGATACCTGCACTGGTCACTCGCAGCCTGTCCTTCACTGGTGGGCTGGCACTGGCTAGCGTGGTAGCTATGGTGTCAGGACAATTGGCTGGAAAAGAGATTCTCTGCTGCTCAGCCTGTAACTTGACTGTGGGGATTTTCAGGGTGAGCTCCTCAGGCTCCTGGCTCTCCAGCTGCCTCTGCATAGGGAGAAAGCACAAGACTGGGCTAGCTGGAAGGCACGGGAAGAAGCAGGGTTTATCAGCTGAGAGGATGGCCTGTACCTGGCCTGCTGAGTTCTCTGGAGAGTTCCTGCAGAGTTCATCTGGGGGGAGGCCTGGACCTGGGTCTACAGGAAGGCCATCAGCCAGGTGCTCCAGGTATGGTGATAGAGGGGAGATGGCTCGCGCCTGTGCCCCGCTGGGGCTGTACAGGAAGGACTTGACTGGCGTGAGGTCCAGGTAAACTCGATCAAGCTCACTCTCAGTAGTGGCATCAATGGCAGGGGCAGCTTCCCCAGCAGGTTCTACCTGCAGATGACAGAAGAGTCAGATGGCATTTGTGATGATCTCTACTCTCTTAGTTGTGGACAGGGCACCAGCCTATACTGGCATTTCCAGGGACATTCTTCCTCTGGGAGAGCCCCCCTGAACCTTGTTTCTACTTTGTAAAGAGGGAGAGGGTGGAGCCTTTGGGAAAGGTGTGAGATCTGGTCCTGGAGTGCTTGCTGTATGAGGGTTTCATGGCTGTCCATCTCAGCCATCAATCTAGATCTTGAAAGCTGATGATGTCTCTACCCTCAGTCTCCATATTAAATCAGGGCAGCCAATGCATGGTTTTATCTAGTCTCCAAGCCAAATGCATAGTGTCACACAAAAGATAGAATTTCTGTGCCTAGGTGTCTGCGTCGGTGGCCCCGCGGGTAACCAGCTGACTAGCTCTGGTGTGGAGTTCTAGTGGGAGAGAGATCGGATAGCCTTGGACCGCTGTGTGCTGTCCTTACTGCAGCTGTCAGCTCCGACATCTCCACATCATCATACAGCTCCTCCTGGAAGTCCCGGCTGGGCAGACCATCAATGTATGTGTTGGGCTCAGAGAATTTCCTCTGCATCAGTCTGGAAGACAGGGTAGAGCACAGAAGGCATGAAGCCTCAAGGACAGGGTAGGAGACAGGCCTGAGGTGAACATCTGCCTCCATAGTCTTAAAAGTAATCTCTTTCTTCTCAGAACCTTTTTCATAGAACTATTTAAGTCAGGTTTCTACAAAAAAGACCCCCCCCCCCTGACCAACCTCCACTCTGCATCCTGTGCCTATCTGCTCCAGATTCCTCCCTTCCAGGATCCTCCTAGCAACAGCCACATATCCTTTCTCATTTCACCCCCATGATTTACCTAAGGACACAACAGACTAGATACCATCCCTGTTTGGTTCAGGAGAAAATGGATCCTGTTATAGTGGCTCAGCCAGCATTCATCGGCACTGGGTTTGGTTCACTACCCCAAGAAGTTTCTCCTGGAACTCCAGTTTGCTCCTGGTTCTGCTGGAGACTCAGTGAGGCCCAGGAAAGGGTCTCTGCCCTATGAACATAGCTAGCCCCAGAGCCTGGCTCAGCTCTTTGTGGCACTTGTGGGCTTTCCTGAGGGCTGTTCCTTACTCTTGGACTTTGCCTTACTTCCTGCTGGACAGAGTGGGACTGAGCCTTGGGCTCTCCCTCATTAGAAGTCAGTCTCCCTCGCAGAGGCTTGTCTGAGGATAGAGTCTACAAGCATGGCTATATTGGGAGAGTGAAAGATAGAGACGCTTCATACTCACAAGAGAGAGGTTTTGGCAGCACTCACAATACAGGAAACCCTCTCAGCATCCACATAGTCATAGGTGAACTCTTCTGGATCTGTCTTGGAGCCTGATTCAGACAGCAAGAGGCCTAGCCAGTGGCCCATCTCCTCGGAAGACTTGGCCTGGAAGGAGACCAAGAGAGATATGAGCAAGGCCAGAGCAAGCAGAAGTGATTGTCCCTGAGAGAACACCAGTATGACTCCCACCAGACCCAGCACTCTACCGCCAGATCTGGAACTTGATTGTGTCAAGTCTTTGGCACAGCCTGGATTAGTCTCCCTCACATTCAACAACATATCCCATTCACTTGAGCCTCAGCCCCACTTCCCGTTTTCTAGTGGTTAATTGGAGGTAAGAGCCTCACGTTCTTTAGTTCCCTGGGCTGGCTTCGAACCTTGATCCTCAGATCTCAGCCTCCTGAGTAGCTAGGATTACAGGCATGAGCCCAGCTTCAAATTCATTTTTTAAAATGATGTCAATTGACCTTCTATAGGTCAAATCGCTCTGTTAAATTTTCAAAATCCCACTGAATTTGGTGTTTGTTTCTTTCTAGATGACAATGCTTTCTAACATGCCTAAATTGAGAATTTCTACTAAAACACCTACATTGGTTTTGCCTTCATGACAAGAAATAAAAACAGAGTTCTCTAAAAGCCACAGGCCTGTTTCCATGAGGAAAGCAGGCTACTGGTTGGCATTGGGCCATGCAACACTGTCACACTTTAGGTCACTTCCTCTTAATCAGAGAAGCTGGATTTGACATTCCAGTGGTCTTCCCCTTCCACGTATTTTCACTCGATGTCTAAGTACCACTTCTCATGGGAAACCCTTAGTTCAGGCCACCAATGGCTTGGAATTGCCCCTTCTTCAAGGTCTTATTCTGCCTTTTTTATCCATCTGCCACCCAGTAATTCAAGGAAATGTCTTAAAATCCAAATCTGAGCATGTCACCTCTCTTGAAATTCTTAATGAAATCCAATCCTGCCCTTTTCACCCAGCCTTATCCTAGGCAACTCCCCAGAACACATCCAAAGCTCTCATCCCATTCCCTTCTAGCCATGTAACGAAACAGTCAACTTGGTAATTAGCAGAATAGCATAAAACATAGGTGTCATGAGGATAGAAAACATCGCTGTCTGTTCTTCCATGTTGTTATAGCATTGAATAGATGTGCTTGCTTGCTATTTGGCAAATGAATGGGAGAATACAAGCTGGTCCCTGGGTAGCTATGTTATGGATGTGCTAGCCACCAGAGGGCAGTATTGGAGCAAAATCTGGAGGAAGACCCCAGGAAAAAGGACTGAGTGAGCAGGAGTTAATGGGTGAGTACACACAAGCAAACTGGGCTCCGCCTGTGGGGCTTATTACAAGGAATTATGTCACTTCTTGTTTTTGCAAATGTAACAGCCTATCACACAAAGGGTAGGGCACAGGATAAACGTAATTGTATCAGAGCTAATCCTACCAGCCATCTAAGTTATGACACTAGTCATTTTTATATGCGGGGACCTTGAAGTTCTTCTGGCTGATGTCAGCAAACTAAATGGCACCCATCAGAACCCCCAAAGCTGCGCTGGCGTCTCTCGGGGTTATAAATACTCTCAACTGCCCTAAGTGCAGGAAATAACTCATTGTCCCATTCCTATAACACAACCACCCTGAGGTCAGAAGAGGAATGAACACTTTTAAAAAATGCAAACAATTGCAGGCCAGAGGAAGTAAAAATAATGGGTGTCTACACTGATTCTCAGTAGGAGTACATTTCTCAATACTTGGACCTGAGGGTCATGTCCTCTACGCCTTGGCTGCCCCTCCTGTCTCCCTCACTGGCTAGCTTACCTCCAGCTTGGCCAGCTCCTCACCATTATGGAGGATGCGGAAGGAGTAGAGGTGGTCAGGGTTCGGGTCTGGGACCACCTCACAGCCCAGCAGGCTGAGCGGCTGCTGAGCTACCTTGCTCCGGTTCCGGTCCTGGTAGAAGTGTAGGTGATTGTCCCTGACAGAGCACCAGCGGGACTTCCACTGACTGTTGACCAGCACATTCAGATAACCTGTAAGAGAGCATGCAGAGGCAGGAGAGATGAGGCCATGGAAGGGGGTAGGGCTGCAGGGAGGGGCTGCACCCTTAGATGGAGATTCATCTCTGTGTAAGGGAGAGGATGAGGCTGGAATGGAAAGGCTGTCAGGGAAACTGAGGAAATGGGCTTCAGGATTGACCTTGCATCCAAGAGGCTCAGGCCGGGTAAGCTTCCTGCCACAATGGCACTGCAGGTTAGAGCAAGTGCAGCTATGGACATAAGGCCTGGGTGAGAGAGCCTCTGCTCTGTACATATACTCACTGGGCCTGGTCTGATCTAGAAAACAATCTACTTCTCTCTGCAGATACCGTGGCTCAAAAGCGGGGCAGTCAGAGACTCACATCTGTAATCTAACCTACTCACAAGGCTAAGGTCTGAGGATGGAGGTTTAAAGGCAGCCTAGACAGAAAAATTCATTATGTTTTATCTCCCATCAGAAAGTCAGACATATAGATGGGGCTCAAGTGGTAGAGCTCCAGCCTTGAGCAAAATAAAGCCAAAGGTTGTCCTTTGTGTTCCCTCCTGACACATTTCCTCAAGCAGAACTGAGGGTGGCACAAGTGACCTCTGATGGCCTACCAATACTACACACGCCCTGTGAACCAGTCTTGTGGGTTTCTCACTGTGATGGCTCCCATCTCAGAGGCTTTGTGTTGACCCACAAGTACTGTTTGAGCTTCCTCAGTCTTCTCCCTATCCTTCAGGGCTCAGGCCTACCCGCTCACCTTTGACTAAAGAGCAGGAACAGCTCTTCACGTCACTGGGGAATGTTCTGAAGATGGCCCAGGATGGGTGTAGTTCCTTTCATCTACTTGTCACCACCCCCTCCCTCAACTCTGCTCTGTCTGCAATATCTCACAGAAGATTAAATGACAGCACTTCTAAAAGTTCATTAGGAAGCCAGGCTCTGGTGGCTTACTCCTGCAATCCTAGCTACTCAGAAGGCTGAGATCTAAGGACTGTGGTTCAAAGCCACCCAGGCAGGAAAGTCTATGAGACTCTTGTCTACAAAACCACCAGAAAACTGCGAGTATAGGTGTGAATCAATTGGTAGAGTACAAGTTTTGAACATAATAAAAAATAGATAAGCCCCTGAGTTCAGGTCCAAGTACTGGCACAACAACACAGTAAAACCCAAGCATAAAAATGAACACATTTCAATGAGATATCCATCAGTCATCCCTAGTTTCTACAAAGTACCAAACATTGCAGCAAGGCAGGGTTTGATTTAGCATTAAGAATGACTTATAGAGGCCAGGCCTCCATATCCCATATATAGAAAAAGCTGGAAGTGGTGCTGTGGCTCAAGTGGCAGAGCACCAGTTTTTGAGAAATCCCAAGAACAGTGCTCAGGCCTTGAGTTCAAGCCCCCGGACTAGCAAAAAACAAAAAGAAAAAAGGATGGTTTACAGTGAGGACAAAACCAACTCCGAGGTTTGGCAACTGTCCATCCCTAGACATGTTAAAAGCCAGCTGATGCCCTCTTCTTTTATCCTCCTGGAGACAAGGCTCCATCCCCCTGAAGAAACCCCTGGAGTTGTGGTTACGATTCTTACTTGATGTCTCCAGTGACCTCTCTGTGGGCTCCAGTGAGGTGGATTTCTTCCGGCCCAGGTTCATTAGGTTACTCAACTTGAGGCCAGCAGAACTTTTCTTCTTCACTGTCGTGATGAGAGCGAAAGCAATCAGCTTTGCACACAGCCTACTCACAGGCAAACTCATCCCCTGTACACCCACCCACCCCTCCTCACCTACACACACACACACACACACACACACACACACACACACACACACACACGTCTGCTTCTCAAGCCAGCGTTAGCTTTCTCCTAAGTCTCATCTTTAAGGGGGGTCTTACAGAACAGGTGAACATTTGAGAATCCTTACAGACTGTACTGGCTTAAAGGGATTTGAAATAAGGTTGGGAAATAAGAGTAGCCTATTAATTTTTTACAGAATTTTGCAATTTGGCCTTCTCTTCTTTGTTTTCCCCCCAGGATCTATAAGCTGTGATATCTCTAGGTAGAATATAAGGTAGAGGTCATGTTAGAATCAGCTACCAAATCCATTATGCCCAGATAGCTAAGTTTCACACCCTGGAATCCTGTCACTTTCCCAACCATGAGAGGCATGACGTTATTACCATCTTTATTCTCTGGCACCTCGGGGTGGCCATCTGCAGCAGTTCCGTACTCTGCAGCTGACAAGTACTTCTCAGTTACCTCTGGCTGCAGATAAAAGAGAGATGAATGGAGTCACTGGCTGGGAACCGTCATGATCGCCCATTCTCATTGAAGGGAAAATAGACAGCTCTTGGCGGTACGCCAGAGTCACCTAATCAAACCCCACTAGCACAAATCCAGGACAATGGTGGGACAACATGGCCAAAACTTCCTCTGGGACTTTCCGCAATGTCTACCTTCTCCATGTTTCCTAACCCGCTACAAGAGCAATTCTCTTGTCCAGTCTACCAAGCATGCTTCACATGTACCACAACCATATGTAACAGGCCTGCTGGCTTGTGAGAAGGACAGGTGGGCAGCATTGTCCCCAGTGGAGACAGGTAAAGAGAGCTGACTGTACTAACAACACAGGGGATGCTGTCAGGGAAGCGTTGGCCCATCTGCATGGAGTCTGAGATGACTCCCAACACAGCTCGAGCAACCCCTGGCCAGACTAGCCAGTGTGAGTAGACAGAGCCTTTCTGAGCCTCTCTGAGCCCGTGGGTCACATGGAAATAACATTGCTGTTGGTAAGGGGTTGCTGGGGACAAGCACGGTATCTGAGTAAGTGCAGCCGCTGCTGGTGAATTGTGAGGCATTCAGAATGTTTCAGGCAAACTTCTAAAGAACCACTTATACCAGATGGCCAGGAAACAGGCCCACAACCCAACCACTGCGCAGCCCGAGGCCAGAACCAGGGCTGGTAGAGCCTGGCTAATAATCCCCGCTGCTGTGTCTGCAGGGAGGACTCTCCTTGTCAGGCCAATGGAAAGGAGATCTGAGCTCACTCCAACTTCTGTTTTCCTTTTAGTGATCAAGTAATGAATGAGATCACAAAAGCACCAGCCTTTCTTTATGCCATTTGGCAAGGTTATGGGCACTACTTCAGGTACTCCAGGTACTCATGGATGCCCAGAAAACAAAGAGTGTCCTCCAACCCATGGGTGCCCTCTTGCACTCCTCCCCAACAGTGATAGACCCAAGGATACCCGGACTCTCCAGCTGTTCTGTTCATGGTACCTACTGCCAGACTGGTAGGAAGGAGTCACTCTCTCAATTCCCACAGGCAATGCCATGGAACCCAATTTCCTTAACTGTGTCCCTTTGCCCCTTGTGACTTTTGCCCCAATAATTTCCCCCACCCCCAAGTTCCAACAAGCAAATAGTTTAGGTCTATATCCATTTCATCCATTTTCCTGCCAAGCAAATATTACTACCCACATCCACACATTCTATATTTCTTATTAGTTGGGCTAAATGCTTTTTCCCCCTTAAGTGAGGCTCCCAATTTTATACTCTGAATTTTTCCATAGCAAATGAATTGAACTTTCCCTCCAGGTAGTGCAGAACCTTACTTTCTGACAGCTCAGGCGCTGGGCATCTGGAGTGTACTGGTTCCCCTCTGCTGCTCCTTCAGAAGAGAGGCCACTGACCTCCTGGATGACCTAAAGAGAGAGAATAGGCCGTCATCAGGCCCTCCTGAGGCCAGAGGAGAGGGGGTGGAGGAAAGGAGAAGATGCACTGCTTCTAAGGGACATGTGATCATGGGGTACACCTATAGGGCAGGCCACCATAGAAAGGTCTTGAGACTCAGGCACTTTGTTAAGGCCCCTTATGTTCCATGCATGGGAAATGAGACCTTTGCAAGCAAGCCCACAGATGGGCAGAGCAGTCAGTTCTCAGCTCCATGAGCTTGGGGCTGTGCTGTGGAAGATCTGCATTTGCTGATATTTCCCTGGCTTGGGGGCAGGGTGGGATGGGGTCCTGGCTCACTATGGGGTCTCCATGCTGCTTGTGCATGGCGCCTGCAAAGCGCCTTGAAGAGTGATCTCCTATCATCCAATCCATCTTCCTCCGGGAAGGAGTCTTTAACTGGCCCCCGAGGCCTGGGCTGGGATCACAGAGGTCAGAGACAGCTCTGACCTCACTGAACAGCAATGCACACAGGCTCCTTCTGAGCCAGGGGGCCTCTTGGGATCCCTTGGGGACTCCCAGAGGGAAACAGCCCAGGTCAGCCACACACACACACACACACACACCTCCCAGAAGCCCATTGGAGACATAGAGGCAGTTGAGCATGACTTCAGAGCCCTCCCTTTCCGTTTCTGCCTATAGTCATTTCTGGACATGTCTTTAAAATCAGGATAACCAAATGAAAAAGAAGAGCTATGGGAAAGAAGATATGAGGCATTTCACATTTCTTTGACTGACCTTGGCGGATGAAGAACATGCAAAAGTAATGTCGTAAGAAGGGGATAGGTACTGGTCACTGGACTAGCTGTGTGAGCTTGGGCTCAGCTGCCACGTCTGGAAGATGGGCAGCACATCCACAGGGCCATGAGGGTCTGTGTCAAGTACTTGGCACAAGACAAGGTATGTCATTCCTGACTTTACTGGGCTTGAATATGCAGAAATCCTGCCTGGGGCAAGCAGCATCACTTAGCTAAGCTGAGGTTCATGAGTGTGGGTTTTTCTGTATTTTTTCCCCTGGAAAATGCCCTGCTTTCCTTTTCTCAGATTCCCAATCTGTCCTCAGCATCTTCCATCTACTGTCTCCTACCAGCCACAGCCTCGACCTGGCGTGTGATGAATTGGCAGACAGAGGCCACACTAAGATGGAGAGCTTTGCAGATTTCAGGGATCCTCAGGCCCGCTGAGCCACACTGCAGGGATGGGCAGCCAATACCAGAACTAAATCCTTCTGACCAGGATGGAAAAAGATGTCTTCATTGCAGGCTAGAACAGCAAGGCTGTGGCTTCTGAATGCATTTTTGTCTTTGAAGCTACTAGCATGGGTGTTAGGGCCGGGGGTCTGGAGGAAAGAATGTGAGAATTTGGGAATGTTCTCTGGGTCAAGAACAGGTAAGTATGAGTGAGCAGCCAAAGGAACAATGCTGGAAATCAGGAGCAGGAGCAGTGTGCATTCAGTATATGTGCACACATGAGTACACACATGCCATGTATGAACATATATCTACACATGCAAGTGTGTGCACAAACATGTACCAACTTTGCATACACACACACACACATGTTTGCATTGTCCAATAGGAATGTGTACATGTGTGGGCACAGTAGATGAGAGTAGAAAGGAGTAGAGTAGTAGAAGTCAAAGGGGAGACGTAGACAAGAGACAAGCTGAACATCCCTTGCTCCTACTTGGTTCAGGAGCCGCAGACCAGCCCCTTACATTCTTTGACCCATGCTGGGCTAATCTCAAATACTCAGCACTTACCTAACAACACTGAACTGAGTGAGGGCTTGTAGCCATTAAGCAACCAACCACAGAATACTCAGCGAAAAAGTGGTGAAGTCAAGATTTGAAGCCAGAACCTTTGCTCCCAAATGCCAGGCTTTGTCTCTCAGAGCTAACAATCTGTCAAGAATGTGTCCAACCACAAACCTGCCTGTGCAGTGGTCTCTCGTGTTCTATATTACAGAAGTCTAACCACTTGAAAATTTGCAGTAAGGGTCAATGGAGCTATAAGATCCTCCTAGAAGTTTCATTTCACCAGAATCCTCCAGACAGTTTGTGGCTCCTCAAAAAATATTTAGTGGTTTCACAAAAACAGCTCACCTGCTCCAGATCTTGGGATACTTGGCACTTGAGGCAGCCAGTGCCTCAGGCAGGTTACCATTTCCAGTCATTCTTTAATAAGGAGACACGGGGCCATTTTGGACAGGCTTGCCACAATGGCTATGTTTAGCTGACCTGGCGGGGGTGAGGGTGGGTAAAAAGCTGCAAATGCGTCAATGTGGTTGCAGTGGTGGAGTAGCAAGAAGGAGGGAGTGGATAGCTCTGGCTCTCACTGATCTCATCAGGGACACCACTGGGGTTTGAGACCCCTCCAGAATGACTAGCCCTGTCTTGGTACAAATTTTATATCTTCTGGAATCCTCGCATTCATGTTTAACATGTGGTAAGCTCCTCCTTAAGGCTTCATCATCCCTGGGTAAGGGATGGTACAGCTGCCCAGGTGATTAAAGAACCCACTACATGGTGAAAGAATCCTCTGCTTCCAATCTCTTGCCAGGTAACCTTGACCAGTCATTTCTGGCCTCCAGTCCTCTAAAATAGGAGCATTAACTTTGCGGAGCTACTTCTGAGTAAATCCCTTGAAGCCTGTGGTCCATGGGAAACAGGTCACAGCTACAGTGACACCAATTCCTGTTTAATACGAAGCTGGTGACCACTTACCAGAACCCAAAAGTCAAGTGCACTCCAACCACCCCCCAAATCTCTGCCTTTGAGGATTTGGATCGGAAGGCAACTAAATCTGTTTGCTTTACACCAATCACCATGAACATGGAACATGGACCATGAACAGGAAACCTTGAACATGGAAGGACGCTGGGCCCTGGGCCCTGAGTCCACCTCATCTGCCCCTTCAGAAGAAGCTGGAAATCCAGAAGTGCCTTGCAGAGACCTCTGGAGGAAACTTCCCAAAGCACAGCGCCCTGGTGTCCTCTGCCTGTCCTTACCCGGAGCCATTGCTCGGCTTGGTCCTTGCTCTGCAGACCCAGCACAATCACATCGGCGTTCATTGGTGTAATCTTCAGCTTGTGCTCCTTCTTCCTCACCTGCTTCTCTTTGTGCACCACACTGCTGCCCAGCAAGTTCACGTCCAGCTGAGGGTTGTGGTCTTTGGAGGATTTGTAGCACTGGAAGAGAATGCATAGTGCTTTGCCAGGGGCCAGGCCACTCAGATCCTGTGAAGGAGGGGAACCTTACCACTGAAATACTCCCTGAAAACCTGGCTTCATTCCCAAACCAAAAAGCTGGACACCTTAAAGCAAGTCCTGATGCTCCACTCTAGACCCCAGTAACTCCTATTCCTGCTGTCAGCTCAACCTCACACCTTCAAGACCCCTTCTCCTCAGCCTCAGCCAGCGATGTCCCAAGACCCTACTCATCCAAATGACACTTAATGATGCTCTGGTCAATAACAGATTGTATTTCCGTATACTACATCATTAGACATAATCACAGTGTATCAGTACACACTACAGTGTTCACACAGTGATGGCTTCACTTAACAACACATTTCTCAAGAAGTGTGCCATTGTCAGGGTCATGTGGCCATAGACTATGGTCTCCTGGGGAACAGCACTCATGTCTCCAAGGCAGAGTGAACTTTTACCACATCTCCACCTGCCTTCATTTATTGTCCAGCTTTCCCACCAAAGGATTGGCCTACTTGATGCTTTTGTTAGCAAAGAAAGGAAGGGATCCTCTGCTTCCACCAGGGAAAATACATTGCCTCTCAGTGTTTTATTGAAAATGGGGTCCGTAGAGGATTTCTCGACTGGATCACCAGAAATAACATTCCACAAAGTAGAATACATCGTGACTAGAGAAAAAAGGAAGTATGTGCTAATCTCATGGAGCTTTACATCAGAGCATAGACGTGAAAATTGGCTTGTTTTTGAAAGTGATCCTCTTGCCTGACTCTCGCAAGTAGTCAAAATTGCAGGCCCGTAGCCAACCATACCCGGCTCAGAACTGTGAATTGTAATTTCAAATGCCAGGAAATGGGATTGTTACCAGAATAATATCTCTACTTTCTCCAGAGGTCTTGGCTTTTAATCCACAGTTCAGAGTCCCTCAGCTCCTGAGAGATTCCTACGGTTCTCATGTTGCCCAGGACAAAGCAGTAGCAAGACTTGGGTCTGAAGGCTGGGCTACAGGAGCCACTGGGAGGCCACACGTGAAGAAAGACCAGGGGCAGAAAAATGTCTCATTCTCAAGAAAAAAGGTATGTGAAATGGGGTGGTAAGGATATGCCTCCTTTGAGAACTTAAAAACAACTGGATCTTGTGAATTCAGAAAAGCCACATTTTTCTACTCAGAGAAAAATCCACATATAATTTCAAATTAGGGAGAAGTTAAAGATCTTCTAATATCAAAAAACTCTAACCTTCCCCCACCCCATATAATATCAGGAAACACACACACACACCCCTCCAAGGGAAGAAGATTGGCACTAACCAGGAGCCTGGTGTCTCTGATCACACAGAGCTGCTTAGCCCACTGGCCCAGCCACTTCTTGCGCCATAGGAAGGCACAGATTCGGGCATCTCGCATCAGTTCAATGCTGGCCTCTGGGGAGGGCCACTGGTAGGGGGTGGACTTGCCCTTGCCACTCTCCTCTTCATCGTAGGACTCGTAAGAGCTGCTCACTGCCTCGCCATCCTCTGCAAGGAAGACCCACTCAGTCAGGGCCCCATCAGGCTAGGGGAGAGATGGGCAGAGGTGGGGGGATGGGATTCTGGATAAGTGACAAGGGGAAGGAAAGCAAGCAGCAACCAGGATCCAGCCAAAGGGTCTCAGGCCACCACTTACCTGCCCCTCCCCCCACCCCCGCCATGCCCTTGGAAACAGACTTCAATCCAGGACCACAGTTTGCTTTCTTCCCTGATCCCCTTGGAAAAGCTTCTTCAGTGATGGTAAAAGAACACTAATAACTTGAAACTAAAAGTCTCTCTTTTCCTCCCTTCAACACCCAGTTTCCCAGACTCCACAGACACACAAGCTGTCCCATAGACAGTGCTTCTGAGAAGCAAAGTCCCCTCCATCTTTGATTCCTCTAATGGATTTACCCAGTGCTGGAGAGATGTTTCTAGATGTTTTGGGCCTAGCATTTCTGTCCTACTCAGGGGTCAGGAGGAAATGAATATCCTCTGAGAACCAGCCATGTGTTCTGCAAGTATCTGGGCTGCCTGGTTTGAGCCTGGTTTGGCTGGGTAGGGTGGGAGTTGCTGTGGCTCTTCAGAAAGAAAAGGCCAAGTGAACCACAGCATGCAATGGATTTGTGAGAAGGTAACCTGTCTTCTATTGTGTAAAATCCTGTCCCCCTGCTCTAAACTCTCCTGGAAACGCTACTCATCTTCTTTAACTCCTTTTAGATCTTTTTACTCTCTGCCAAGCAACCCTGGACAGAGTGAGCCCCCTCATCTATCTCTGCCTTTATCCCTCCTCTGCTGCAGGCTATAAACCTACCTCGCATTTGTGTTATTTGAAAGAATCCCCAAACTCCTCTCAGTGCAAACACATATACTCTACTTGCCTCAGCTTCTAGCTTGTCACCCCTGCCCTGCAGGGGTTGTTTCCTACTCCAGCCTCACTGTTGCATTCAAGCCCAACAAAAACCATGCTATTTATCTATCCATCTGTCTGTCTATTTATCTACATCTACCTATCTACTTACCATCAATTAATCCACTCAGAATCCTTAAAGAGCAGTGCATGAACAAGAAGGAGACCCAGGGTTTCAAGCCCTGGCTCAGCATAGATACCCATCTATCGTGACCTTGATGCTCTGCTGGAATTCCTTATGGATAGTGACCTCACCACCTCCTGATCATTGGGCATTGTCTTTCATTCAGAAAAATGGGCCCAGTGACTAGCTCCTGTCATTTCTGTATAATAGCCCTTGTTCTGCAACCTTCCCCGCTACCCCAAGTCAGGCTAAATGGTACCTCTCTTCTATTCCATGATACCCTTCAGAGAGGAACAACCTGTGGAGTGTCGAAGTCTTCTCAGAAGCTTCTCTCCTATCTTCATAGCTAAGATTTTGCATATGAAGCAAAAAATTAAAAAAAAAACCACCCTGAATTTTAATTAGAGTATAGGAAATAGAAAGGAGCCACTGTAGTAGTTATTTTAATATTTCTTAAAAATAACAGTTTAAATATTTTAATATCAGTTTTATTTTTAGAAGCAGTGTGTTACTCTTCTTCTTGGCTCAACTTTTTAAAGCTGAATAGTCCATGATTTTATAGCTAATAAACAAAAGTGGAAATTTCAGTACAACTCAGCAGGGGACTCTGAACTTTTGTATTGCTGATGTGAACATCAATCCACAAAGCCTTTCAGAAAGCAATCTGGCAGCCTGTTGTCTCAAGAGCCATAGAAACACTCATATTCTTTGACCCAGGAATCCCATTGTCCGGGAGTTTATCTTAAGAAACTAGATTCTTTAAAAAAAAAAAAAAAAAGGAGAAGGAGCTAGGGGTTTAGCTTCAAGGTAGAGTAATTGCCAAGTGTGTACAAGGTCTTAGGTTTATTCCCAACACCAAAAATAAATAAAAGTAGCAAAGAGGAGAGAGAAATGTTTCATGCATAATTATACCCATCCAGGAGTTAGTTAGCAGTCAGTAGAAGGGACTGGATAAGGAAAATATCTTTTGAGACATTTAGGGGAATCCAGGAAACCATAATCAATTAAAACTCAGTAATCTTCCCTCAGACTTGATGACAGAAGGAAAAGGCACAACTAGAATTATATATTCAAATAGACGAGAGTATGAAGATATCAGAGACCTCACAGCAGCTGATAAGGAGGTAGGATGAAGGTGAGCATTTTTTTAAGTTTTAAGTTTTCCTTTTCATTACTGTACTATCTGAACAAAAAGTGCAATGAAAAGAAAGATAGTATATCATTGGGATTCTTCCTTCAAAAACAAAAATTGACAGAGGGAGGGTAGAGGGCTTGTCCCTGCCTTGAGCTTCTGAGGAGTCCTGCATGCTTTGGGTACCATTCTGATGCCACAGGCTCCTAGAAAGCTAGCTGGGAAATAATACATTGTCAATTTGTAGCGTGGAGAAAATTAGAGCAAATGTGTGAGCAATAAATGCAAGATCCTCTTAAAAGATTCCTGGTTTCCAGAGAGCATTGGGTGAGCAGGAATGAAAGGCAAGATGTTCAGATAATTCTACTGGGATGCACACACTGTGTCTCACAAAGTCACTGCGAATGGGAACCAAGGGCAGAAAAACCCCACATGCTCTGGGTCTTTCACCATTTTCAATGCCACAGAAAGGGTTGGTCTATGAAAAGCAGAGTATATCACTCCTCACACAGGATGGCAGGTGGATGTGTATGGACGTGCAGGACCCATGCGGGGGAATGGAAAGATGGTGACTCTTTGGCCATGCAGCCATCTCTGAAAGCATGCAGCAGGTGAGGAATCACAGGCATTCTAGCTTCAAGACAAGCAGTACCTAAGGTAATCGTGGCATAAATGACTCCTTCGGGCACTTGAACCCATCTAGGGACTCCAGTAGGTAGAAATCCACCAGAATGACCTTTGTGATTTCCCAAAGCACCACAGAAGGCAAGAGGAGAGAGAAAGAGAAGATAAAGAGGGCTACATCCAAGAATCCATGAGAACGTAGTGGTCCCCCTTCAAAATAGGAGCTTGTCAGGACACAGCTAGCCACTTTCCATGTGACTACTGGAACCAGTGGAATGTAAACAAGGCCATGTGCATTACTTTTGGCTGGAGCTATTAAGGAACAGACAGGAGTTCTTTCCTCTACCTTTTCAGAGGATTCAGTGGCCCCAGAAGGTGGCAGAGCCAAATGTGGCAGGAGCTTGGGTATCAAAAACAACCAAGGAGCCGAACTATTCACGGTGAACTGCTCTGTGCATGATGCCCGTATTTTATGGACATAGGGTTGTTGTAAGAGCAGCTGTATCACTACCACACTCCACCCACGGGATATGTTAGGAATGAAGAACCTGATGCCTGTCTCAGGCAAGCAAGAAAGACGGATATTTCCAGACCACCAGGATGCTCATGAAACCTTCTCTCAGAGAGAGGCCCCTGACCCAGTGGAACAGTGTGGGAATGCTGCTGACAAAGTAGGACAAGTGACCCATCACTTGGCCTCGTGCAGGAAGTCAGCAAAATCACTGTTGGCCAATGAACTAGAACAAGGGGCTGGCCCCCAATGTGCCTTCATCCTGTTTAACCTGTGTGTCACACTACTCAAGCAGGTGTTGGGACAGAAGGCAGGAGGTGGAGCCAGTCTGGCTTGTCACACAGGCAAAGTTTTCCTCTGTCATAAGTAAGCCATCTCCTCAAGCCATCTCCAGTCCCGTGGTGGCAGGAGATCACACAATCTTTGCACCCGCTCCACACTGAGTTTAGGCTGTACCAGTGGCCATCACAGGTCCTGGTCACAACTCAGAAGGATTCACAGTCAGTGGAGAGATAAACCCCAAGAGGTGAGATCTTTCTGACCACTTCTTGTTTGTGTGGAGATGAAGCACCCCACAAACAGGCCCCTGTGTGTCTGGGAGGCAGGCCCTGGCTGGCAGAGGCCACACCCAAGAGAGATATGCTCAAGGTGCATGGAGGCACTCTCTGGTGAGTCACTCTTCCTACTTTCAGAATGCACCAGACAGTGACACCACGCCCTCTGCTGTGGTCTAAAATCACAGCCCAGGCTGCAACCCAGCCTCCCTGGGCTGAAGCTAAGTGTCTGCCCACAATGCCAGCCTCTGAAAACCTTCTCAGTCTCAACAGGCCCTCACCTCCCACACAGTTCCTGGGACCTGAGCAAGGAAGAGAGTGTGAAGAAAGAGGGGAATCTGAGGTAGCTCCAAGTCCGGATCCCACCTCATCATCAATCCTGTTATGTATGAAGCCAGAATAACCACTACCTCCATCTATATCACTACTCTCTCCCAAAAGCTCATGGGTTCCTTTTCTGTCATTCTTCTGTTCCTAGCCCACTGGCCTCCTTGTGTTTCCTCAAATACTTCAGTGGTTGGTTTACCCCTAGTGTCTATGCATAGACAGTTTCTTTGCTTACAAAGTTCTTTCTGAAGTTATCTGTCTGATCTACTTCCCACAGCATTCAGGCATCATGCTGTCAGAGAATAGCTCCTCTCCTGTTGAAATCCAGCCTCTTTTGTCTTCCATCCTAACACAGATCATTACCCAACACAGTCTAGGCTTAATTGTTGTCTTTCTCCTCTCCATCGAATCTGCATCTAATAGTGGAAGGACAATAACCATAAGTCCAGTGACAGAATTTGAAGGCTAAGCTCTCACTCAGCCTGGCCTCCACTTCTATGGCCTCCCATGGACGGATGCCTCTTGGCCCATATCTCTCCTCTATCATCTTTCTATATTGAGTGCAGTAACCATTAGGTGGGAATCCAGAACTCACAGATCCAGGAAATGTGCAGAGTGTGAGCCATCCCCAATACCTGGGAGGCTGGTTCTACAAAGGGATCCTGGAGACACATCCAGACCAAAGGCTAAAACGTTCTATGGCCACTTCTCAACTGCAGCCATTTTCCCTGGTAATGGCAGTCCCAAATGCCAGGATGAGCATGGGAGCTACCATTAGACAGCATGGACCAGCAGGTTAGAGCACTGAGACTCCCTCCTAGTCCCCCACTGGGACATACCATTCACAGAAGTATCATATGGCTCTGCCTCTTCATAGTAGCCCTCTGGAGACTCAATCTTCGGGACAGCAAGCTGTTTTCGCTCTGGAATCTGTAGCATGAACAAGTCAAACATCTTCAGCCATGATATATTGAGAGCAACTTGGAATTAACCCTTTGGGTAGAAGAAGAAACTCTAGAGTAAAACAATGTTCCAGCTGGCTGAGATTAAGGAAAGAAAGAGAGGAATGTGGGATACCAGGAATCCCAGTCTTGAGACAAGACAGCCTCTGAGCCTGGCTTCCCTTCTGTGCATATAAAAATCACACTAGGCTGGGGTAAGGGGAGGGAAATGGGGACCAAAACATGAGAAAGGGTATCAATGTATGTGAAATAATGCACCTTCTATCTGGTGAATATAATGTAACCCTTCTATTAATTACAATAAAAAATGTATGAGAAGGAAAATCACACCAGGCCAGGTGCCAGTGATCCATAGCTATAATCCCACCTACTCTAAGGATTGTGGGTCAGACCCAGCCAGGATAAGAAAGTCTAGATTTCCAGCTTCAATTAACCAGCAAAATAATTGGAAGTAGAGTGGCAGCTCAAGGAATAGAGTATTAGCCTTGTGTTTGAAATAGCTAAGGAACAGTGCCCAGGCTCTGAGTTCAAGCCCTGGTACCACCACCACACACACACACACACACACACACACACACACACACACACACACACACACACACACACAATGTGTTCAAGGCTTCACAGGGGACTTGGGGTGGAGAGGGCTGTGCTTGCCAGGAGTATAAACAGTGGCCACCAAACATCTGTTTCTCCTGCAGTGTCCATAGCACCTGGCCACGCAGGCAGCAAGCCTGGAAAGGCCATGGTTGCCTGAGTCACTGCCCACACCCACGTGCTTGCTCCAGACCTCTGGCTGCCCTTGCATTGCTGGACAAGCTGCTCTCCAGTGAATCCATGGAGGCTGGAATGGGGACCAAGCCACATGTTGAAAATCAAGGCTCATGGCTGACAAACCATCCTGAACCTTGGGCACCGTCCACCATCCTAGCCAGCCAGGGATGCTGTGGACCCCAGGCAGCCATCAATCGTGTGGGCCCAGGATCCAGATAGAGGAGCTCAAGATACCCAGATGCTCTGGGGGTAGAGAAGAAAGGAGGACAGGGGTCACTCCAGGCTCAGGCTCTGGGGTGGAGCTGCTGAGTTTCTTGTTTGGGAGGCCACTGCTTCTGGGCTCTGCTTCTTCTGGCGCCAGACCCTGATCTTCTAGGGGTCTTGGACTGAGTTATGGCTACTTTCCTACAGATTTGGCCAAAGAAGATTAAGTGAGCAAAGACATGTGCACCCAAAAGTGGGCAGGAGGATTTCTGGTTTAATATATCCGACTTACACTGGGATCCCTGGGGGTGACTGACAGTGGGTGCCTAGATTAGAATGAGTAAGGATGTGGCAAAGGGAGCTATGGATCCGATCTTCACCCTGTGTCATTTCAGAAGAGCAATAGCCACACAGGAGAGAGAACTGGCTTGCACTGTAAAGCCGGCTGGCCTTTCTGGAACTTTCCCTAGGCCTGGACTCCATCCATAGGATGATTACTGAGCCTTGGAAAGGTCCCTAAGAACCTTACTATTCCTGGGTGGTGACATTTCTCTCAGATGTGGCTATGAGCCTATCCAGGCCAAGGAACCCATCACAGATGTTCCTGATGTGCCTACCTGCCCTCTACCTGACCCCTACGTGGCTCAGAGCCCTTGGTACAGGGGACTGGAAAATAGGGAGGGGCCCAGGAACAACTGTTCCCACCAGGCCCAGCCTCTGAGCCTCTTGGTCCACTGTATTAAGAAAACAGATTTGGTGAATTCACCTCACCATCAGCAGCTGCTCCCGGGGTGGCAGCTCCTTTTCCACCAGGCAAAGTCCAAGCGATCAAAGCCTGGGCTATGTCAGAAAGCCTTTCACCAAGAACCACCAGCAGCGGGACAGGGAGGTAGAAGTGAGGTGCTTCTCCCAACCTCCTCAAAGTCAGGGCAAGGATAAGGAGAAGGGCAGCTGGAATGAGTGTAGCCTTGACTTGTTCTGCTACCAAACCTCCAGGAACTCATAGTCCAGTCCCGCCTAGTGGCCTCCCAGCTACAAGGTGGAGGCCAAGGCTTTTCAACTCTCCTGAGTTTGTTTCTTTCTATGAAAAAAAATGGCGCCCCTTTGCTGGTAGGGGATCGTGTCTGTGTGCATGGAATGGGGCAGGAGCTTGGGACCAAATCACTGGCATCAGCAGCAGCATGGAACATTCAGGGACTAGGAATTAGGCCACCAATAATCAACCATCTTGAGAGGAAGAGTCCCACCATCTGTCACTTGGCAAGCACAGGACAGTTGCAAGCAGGTATGAAGTGAGTCATAGACTAGTTTAATGATCCCTGATGCCTTTATGAAGGCTCAAAGGAGGAGCCAGTGCAACCATTCTGGGCCTGGGAGCTCCTCCACAGTGGTGTGAGCCCACAGCTCAGGCAATGGTCACTGGCCAGAATTCAGTGATAGTGGAGTCAGCTTCCTGCTAGGGAGGACCCCCAGGCGACCTTCTGTCTGCCTTCTACGTAGATCCTTCCCATCTGTGGCCCTATTCCTATTGTAGGATTCCTCTCACTCTTAAGGAGAAGGAACCTGGATTCAAATCCTGATGGTGCTGCTCGGATGCCTTGGGCTTCCCCTTCACAAAATTTAAGAACTACAACCACTTGCCTCACTGAGAACTAGCATAGGGTGGCTTGGGACCTTAACCTGGTGAACAGACAGATGCCAAGATCACTTCTATTCAAACATCAGAGGACAAAGGGCTGGGGACCTTAAATAACTTTCTCAGAGGCAAAGAGCTAGTAGATGACAGAGCTGAGATCAGAACCCAGGTCTGTATGATTCCCATCCACTGGTCTATCTATGGTCTATCCACTCATCAATCTATCCATCCATCCTCCATCCATCTGCTAACCCATCCACTCATCATATTGAACAATTATTTGTGTGTGACCTACTTTATATAGTCCCTGTCTTGGAGAGCTTCTATCTTGTAGAGAACACAATAAAAACTCCATGTCAGCAGTGGCAAGTGCCACAGAAAGGTGACTGGACTGGTAGAAGAGAAGAGGGATGGATGGGTCATGTAGCTAGGCCAGGGTATTTCCAAGAGCTTCTGAGTGGTGATCATCATTGATGGGCATGACCCAGGAAATGACAAATCCTGTGGCAGAGCTGACTGCAGAGCTGACCACAGCACAACCCAGGAGCAGAAAGGACACCATGGAAGAGCCAATATCAAGAAGCCGCTCCTGTATCTGGGCCGGGCATACAAGCCTTGCCACCACGTCTGGAACAAGGAAGTTTGTTTCTAACTGAATAAGAACCACTGGTGGGCTTCAGGCAGGAAATATAATCTGATAAGATTAACATTTGACCACAGTGGCCTGAGCTGGTGACCAGAGCAAAACATGGCCTTTGTCGTGTGGCACTGGGGATAGAGCCTGGCACAGCATTTGATACACAATGATAAAGCCACTTGATAAAAATCTCCCTGTGCCCATCGCTCTTAGTGTCATAAGTCTCGTGGGTCTGAGCAAATGGCAACTGGCCTGTGTGGGCTTTCTGTGCCCATCTTTTTGCCCCATGCCTCACACGCCAAGGGTCCTGAGGAAACACCAGAGGCTTGGAAGATTGACATGAGTGAGGACAAAGGCTTCAGTCAGGGAGGTACACCGGAGGCACTGGACCCACACTTACCATCTTGGATGGCGGCAGCTCAGGGAGGCTCTTCTGAGGGGCGGAGGTGTGCAGTCCGGGCTCACCATTGGTCAGTGGGCCATGTTCCTCTGGCACTGTGGACAGGAAGAGGAGAAGCCTTTGGTGAGGGGTCTCTGTACGTGGCAGGGCCTTATTACCCAGGAATGTCCAGTCACTTGGCCTGTCCTTGTCTTGTGAGTTGTATTTGAGCAGGTGTTAATTACCATGGTAGGCAGCCATGGGAGCTGAAGTTGTTTTTTTCCTCCCAAAATAGGACATGTGCCATGGACAGATTCCTTGGGGTTCCTGGCAGGCTCTTCACTCTTCCCTGACATGTGCCCCACGTCAGAAACAGTCCGGCCACAGGGCTTCAGCCAAGCAGGGCAGCTGCCTGGTGGTCACTATATTGAGCTGGGCTTAGTACAAACCCTGTTATTATGGTTCTTCCCTCCCACAGTTTACCCACAGTCAAATGACCTTGAGTAGAGTGGTCACCGTCCTCTGGATAAGTTCTACAGTCCCAGGCTTGGAAGTGTTGGTGATCTGAGGGGCAGTGTGTGTGTGGGGGGGTGGTATGATGAAGTTAAGGCATCAGTTCTCTGAGTTAAATAAAGGCAGGCACCAAAGTTGCTTTACTTCAACCAGTCCAGCCAGATTCTAAACAAGACAGTTCAGGCAGGTCTGACCTCAGGCTATGGTGACCCATATCCAAATTCCGTCCCATTGAAGGCAAGCTTTCAATAGGATAAAGTAAGAGCTTGAGGGGCTATGTCCCCATCTTTCTCTAGGCTATTCCATTTGAGCTACAGGCTTTGGGGTCTGGAGATGGCACTTTGCATGTCCTCTGTGCTGCGGGGAAAGCTCTACAAATCTGTGTGCCTTCTGGGGTCCTGTCAGACTCACCCCACAGGGTCAAAGAGAGAGGGACTGTGGGAAGAAGCTTGAGACACTAGTAGGAAGCCATAGATCCTTCCTACAAAAGGAGGGAACCGTGCTGCCTGAGGAGTACCCCTTTGAGCTCTATCTCTGAACACCCAGTTGCTGACATGGTCATTTCTCCTCCCTCCTCCCAATCAGACTTCTATGAAAACACACAGAGCTGGAACCATGGGACCAGTGCCATGCACAGCTGCTCTCCTCCAACATCTGAATTATGACTTCCTGTTCCTGGGATGATGCTGGGAAAAGCTTACAGATTTTAGGGACAAATTCCTGATTCAATCAGCAAGGAGGCCACTGAAACATCCGAAAATATATCAACCCAAAATACCACAACCAAAAATGTGGATGCCACAAATAACTCCTCAGGCCTGTCTGGATGCTGGCTGGGAGGGAGCAAGGAGAGGATGGAACCAAGCCTGTGCCTTTCTTTCCCAGGACTGGCCAGCCCCGCAGCCTGCCTAGCCCATACCTTTGTCCTGAGACTCGGCATTCTGCTGCCTGCTGACTGTGACTTTGTTCATGTAAATGTACTCTTCATCAGAACCTGCAGAAAGAAGACAATAGACATTGGCTTTGTGTGACTTGGCTCTGGGACAGAGAGAAACACTCTCCCTATGATACCTTCATCTGCATTGGTTTCAGTGAAAGCACTGGGCGTTTCAGGTTGATTAAAAATCCATCATAGGCTAGGTACTGGTAATCCTAGTTATTCAGAAAGCTGAAGACTAAGGATTGTGGCCAGGGCAGGAAAACCCAGGAGTCTCTTATCTCCACTTAACTATCCATAAAAACTGGAAGTGGAGCTGTGGTTCAAGTGGTAGAATGCTAGTTTTGAACTCAAAACCCAGGCTCTGAGTTCAAGCCCCAAGAATCTATCATAGAAGCCAAGCACCAGTGACTCATGCCTATAATCATAGCTATTCAGGAGGCTGAGATCTGGGGATTGTGATTCAAAGCCAGCCTAAGCAGAAAAATCTTTCAGATTCCAATCAAGCAGCAAAAAGCCAGAGGTGGAACTGTGGCTCAATTAGTAGTCTTGAGCAAAAAGGACTAAGGCCAGCCAGGTGCAGGTGACTCATACCTGTAATCCTAGCTACTCAGGAGGCTGAGATCTGAGGATCATGGCATAAAACCAGACCAGGCACAAAAGTCCCTGAGACTTTTATTTCCAATTAACCACCAGAAAACTAGAAGCAGTGTTGTTGCTCAAGTGGCAGAGTGCTAGCCTTGAGCTGAAGAGCTCAGGGACAGCACCCAGGACTGATTTAAAAAAAGAAAAAAAGAAAAAAAAAAAAGCTAAGACCCTGTCCTTGCCACAGAGTATGCATGCCTACATGTAACTCTGTGTGTGCGCGCGCACACACACACACACACACACACACACACACACACACACCTCTGCATCATAGACCTGCAGATTTCCAAGAAGATGAGTTGCTGACTGCTAGTTTTCTAGGTTGGGGTGGACATGAGGGAGTGGTGGAGAAGGAAAGGTACAGAGGATAGCTTCAGGAGTAAAAACAGTAAAGTTGAAAGGTATCCGGACCTTAAAGATGTATCCTGAGTTAGTTCCACAGACCAGACACACTTCTGGGTTTCCCAGTACTTCATTTACATTGTAAAATATCTTCCCATATTCAAATCCTAATCTGAACTTCTTGAATATATTAATCAGAGATGTCTAGATAAGATAGGTCAAGCTAAGAACCTGCAAATTTAGCTCCTTTGGGTGTCACTGAGGGGAAGCGTAGGTAGGGAGTCTAGAGGGGTAGGAAGGGTGGGCATGGAATCTGGGGGCCACCAGCCACCTGCTCTACCCTGTAGAGCGGAATCACCAACTCTGGCCAGCCTCCTGTCACACCTTGGTTTCTTATCCCCAGGTGTCATTCCTCACTTCCTCTGGGAAAGGTTTTGCAGCTCTTCACCTATAATTCCTAGAAACGAGGGGCTGGTAAATTCCAGTGGCTTGAGAGTATTCCTGAGGCAAAGGACCAACTCAAACCTCCGGCAAAGGAGGCAATTCTGCATCAGTCTGTTACATGGCCACAGACCACCAAGGCTTCAGCCAAAGGCCTCAAACCAGATGTCTGGAGGAGGCCAAGTGAGTCCGCAGCCATCAGCCACAGCTCACCACCATAGCGCCCATCCTGCCAGGACCAGTGGGCAGTGTTGCCCTCTTCCAAGGATTGCAGTAGTTAATGGAAGGCAAATCTGGGGAATGTTTACCAACTGAGACACACACCGGCTGGGAGAACAGTTTGCAGAGCACAGCTCAGGGGCAAGTGCTTTACAGAAGGTTGCAGGAGATGGGCTCAGCCAAGCATGCCCTTGATGGCACAATGCCAGGCAAAGTGTGTCACTCTTGGGCCCCAGGTGTCTTGTTTGCATGGAAAATCATAAGGATAAACTACTGCTCATTTCTACCTAACTCTGGAATTTTCAAGATAGCTAAACTCAAATCATTAGGGAATTTGAAAAGGTAAGGTCAGCATAGAGTTAGCAAAGAGTTTAAGTCTTAAGCAGGCAAATAGCTCAAAGGTTCCAAATAGGCAAATGGTCCCATAAAGCATGATATACCAACATACAGAAATAGCATGTCACTTCAGAAATAAATAAGCATGTGGGTGGGTGGCTCACACCTATAATCCTAGCTGCTTAAGAGGCTAAGATTTGAGGTTTGGTTCAAAGCCAGCCTAGAAATGAAAATTCATGAAATATTTAATTCCAATTAATTATATACACACACGCGCGTGCATCAAAGTTGGTAGAGTACCAGCCTTGAGCAACAATGCTAGGGTACAGTTTCTAGGCTCTGAGTTCAAGCCCTAGCACCAGCACTAAAATATAAAATAAGTAAATAGATTATTAGAGTTTCTAAGTTGCCACAAGCATTTTCAAGGTGATTTGGGAGGGTAGTTTATTTTTTCCTCGTTTCTATCCTTTGTGCCAGCTTCCTACTTCCAGAAATCTATCTCATGGGGAGATACCAGCATATAAATAAAACATTCTTGGAGGATGCTCATTGCAGTATTGCATGAGATTAGAAACGGAAAAAAGAAAAATACAATTAAATGCCCACCTGGCGGCAGGGTGCATGTGGGGACTCCTCCCGTAATTAGTGGATGTGACAAGTGACAGTGTGCTCCCCTTTTGCTGTCTGCAGAGATGTCCTTGAACTGGGGTGAAGTTATATGCTAAGTTACATTTTAGGGTAGAAATGTGGCAACATGGAGACGTGTACATCTAGGCTCTAAATGTAAGAAGAACGTAAAGCAAAAACCATGGGAGACAAACCACAAATATATGAAAACATTGAGCTGACCTGGTAAGGACCAGCAAGAATTTGGGAATCTGTTTAGGGACTCCCAGTGTATATTTTGTGATCAGTTATTTTCATATTATTGATTAGCTTAACACTTTACACATGGGAAAGGAAAGATATTGATTTTATTGATTTTTTTAACTGTTAGATTTTAGGCAGGTACGTTTTTCCCCAAGATAATTTGTCTTTTGTAAATAACAGAAAATGAAAAATCGCTCACACTGCCAACCATTATCGGAAAAACACAGTGAACTTGGCCCTAGAAAGCTGCTGTTTTGTACTCCGGTGGGAAGTACAGCTGCTTGGAGCTGGAGAACCTTCTATTAGTCACTCATTCATTTTCCCAAGTGCCTTGAGGCCAGAAACTGGTGGCTCATTTGTAACTCCAGCTTCTCAGGAGGCCAAGAGCTGGAGGACAGAGATTCAAAGCCATCCCAGGCAGAAATGCCCAGAGTTTCCATCTCCAACTAACTAGCAAAGGGCTAGACTCAAGATATGGTTCAGGTGGTAGGGCACCTGCTGTGAACATGAAAGCTGAGCAAGAGGGTAAAGCCCTAGTACCAGCACACACACACACACACACACACACACACACACACACACACACACACACACACACAACATTGTCTCTGCTTTCATGAATTGAACAGTCCAGTGGGAAGAGACCTACCTAATTACACAGTAAGGAAATAACCCCCTCCACAGGTGGTGTGGGAGATGAGCTGATAATACTGGGATAGCAAATGTCATTCCTGGGAATTGAGCAGCAAGTGGCCTTTCTCCCACAGCTGGTGTGGTGGGAGGAGCCTGGAGCTTTTGCTACATACAGCTGGGTACCCAGAGCATTGGAAGTGCTCCTGATCAGAAGGGCAGCTACTGGAATGGCCCTGAGCCTCTGGCCTGGGCAGGCAAGGGACATGGCTCTTGCTGGCAAAGGCACCAATACCACAGGCAGCCAAGTCCCTAATAAGTAGCCCTCAAAAAGAGAGGAGAGAAAATTTATTAGGCAAGGAAAACACCAGCTTGGAAAATCGAGATGAATATTTCCATCTGTAAAGTACCCCATCTTTCAGGGCCTTTAAAATAAGCTAGGTTTTCCTAGCCACACAGTGAAGCAGGCCTGGGAGGCCCAGAGGAAGACCATTGTTCAAGATTCTTTCTCCTCCCACACCCAGCACCACAGCTAACCTGTTGCCCTAAAGCCTTCCCTGGATCCATTACTAATGGCTGTGTGCCTCTGCACAAGTGATGAGTCCAGCCCTTGTTTGTAAACTGGGGATCACAGCAAATCTTTCACAGATCTGACATGAGGATGAAATGGCACAATCCCACTGAGCACATTTGACACCCCATGTCAGTAAGGACAGAGTCAATGTTAGCCGCGGGTCTAAAGAGTGCAAAGGGGACCAGAGAGAAACTCGGATAAGCAGCAGCAATAGTAACAGGTAGACTCCTGCCTGAGAAGACAAGGATCAGGTGGCTGCCAGATTTCGTATGGTGACATCAGTGACTGGGGGCTCGATGGAGGTGGTGCTCACTGAGAAGCCATAGATCAGTTCTCAGCAGCCCCCAACTTCCCCATCCCAACAAGCTGCATAGCCCAGGAATGGGGAAAGTCTGACTTTCTAAAGGCAGGTGAAAAGCAGAACAAAGGCCATCCTTTGCAGCCATCCATGCAATCTGAAAAGCCAACAAGGCCTGACACGGGAGTCATTGCCAGTGTGCTCGCACCAGAAGCCATGGGTCGGGTTGATCACAAAGAGGTGTTTTCCAGTTCCTAACAGAGGCTGTCTTTATAAACCAGCATTCTCAAGTCAGAGCACATCTTCAAAGGTCTGGGGAGTGTGCTTTGTAAAGGATCCCACTGATGAATCCCTCAGAGGAGTGAGTCATCGCTCCCCTAACTCTCTGGCTTTGTACTGTGGATTTCCCCTGTGCGGTTCCCACCAGTGTTTGTGTTTGATGTGCAGGCCTGGCAGACACAGCTATAAAGCCAGGAGGAGCCTGGGAACTGCTAAGGTGGCCTGGAGAAGAGAAAAGGTGAGAGGGGACTCCAGGGAAACATGCCTGATGACATTGTGGGGAGCCAGGATTGTTCCTCTAGGAGCTTTGTGAAGCCTGACAAAAGAAAATGAGAAAAGAAATGCACCCTCATGAGACTGGGGCCTTGCATTGCAGCCTGGCAGACTCAGGTTAGATGCAGAGGGCACTGCCTGATGGTGATGGCTGAAGCAGGTGGAGACTTTCCTTCCCTGGCATGGATGTAAGTTGCTCCTGCCAAGAGGCAGATGGATCCGGTATGCTCTGATGGTCCCTGACTGTCCTCAAACACCTGACAGAAAAACCAACTCAACCACTGTGTTGACTTCACACGGTTTTCTTTCAAAAGAGCCTTGTTTTAGATGGTGATTTGCAATAATTGAATCTCACTGAGTTATAGACCTAACAATTGGGTTCCCATTATAAATAAAGTATATTGTGATAAAGAAGATGGAAGTGGGCACCAGAGGCTCACACCTGTAATCCTAGCTACTCAGAGAGCTGAGAGCTGAACATGAGATTCAAAGTCAACATAGGGAGACACATCCCAGAGACTCCTATTAATCAGCAAAGAGCCAGAAGTAGAGGAATGGTCCAGGTGGTAGAGTACTAGCCTTGACAGAAAAAGCCAAGCAAAGGCCCTGGGTTCCAGCCCTAATACCAGCATACATGCATGCACCTGAGTATCCACATCCACACACACACACACACACACACACACACACACACACACACACACTGAAAACATTACAAGATCAGGGTTCTGTGATTTACAGCTTTGAAACTATGTTTTCCTCTTCTTTCCTTAAGCTGCATTATCCTTCAAAAGTCATTTAAATTTTTCAGAGGAGATCAAACCCAGACAAACATAGAAGGGAAATCATGTGAGGACTCAGGAAGAAGACAGCTATCAGCAAGCCAAGGCAAGAGGCCCCAGAAGAAGCCAGCCCTGTCAATATCTTGATCCTGGATTTCTAGCTTCAAGAAGTATGAGAGAATAAGCAACTGTTGTTAAAGCCACCCATTCTATGCATTCATTTTGGAAGCTGGCGCCATCACACTGCCATCTTTCCACTTCCGTGAGACCCCTCTGAATTCCAGAGCCCACACTTACTGCTGCTCTTGATGTAGAGGCGGAGGAGCTCAGCCAGGCCGCTCTTCCTCACCACAGCAGCACTGCTCAGGTTCTCCTGGTCCAGAATCCTAAGGAAGTCTTCCAGCTCTGTCAGCAGCTGCTCTAAGGCTAGAGACAGAAAAAAGCAAGAGAAAGTTTTCAGTATCTGCCTCTCTCCAGACCCTGGAGCATCCCTCTCTTGATCTTTCCAGGCCCAGCCATGAGGCTGACAGAACAGAGAATGGAGGCACCAGAAGTTCCATGATGACAGAAGAAGGGAAACAGGTTTTCCACTCCAACAACCTAAGTGGGAGCTGCAGGTCTATCATTTGGTAGAGTAGTGATAGAGACCAAGATGGCCTCATATCCCCAGAGTGTTTTCACTACCACCATATATGCCCTTGAAGGAGCCTTGGGGAGAAATAGAACTCATCCTCTAGTGCCCTTTGCCAGCTGTGGTTATAATCAGGGTTACTCCTATCTTGATTCTCTCCAGGTAACTTTGAATCTACAACTTCATTTTCTTAGATCAGTTAGATGAATGCATCAAGTTCCATCCAATTCAGAACCCTATGGCCTAAGCTAGACCATGTTTGACTAGATGGCTCTCTAAAACACAAATCTACTGATAGAGCTCCACAAACTGCTTCTGGCACCCCAAATCAATCACCTACCTACCTTTGCTACAGCATTCACACCCCAGCCTCTGTATTCCTATCTCTTCTCCTCCAATATTCACACTACTGTGCGTTTTCCCCCACACTAGCCAATCCCACCCATCCCACAGGTCGTATTAAGTAACATTCCTCCTATATTACCTTTCCCTAGTCTCCAGAACTATGAGGGTACCTAACAGAATCCCATGTTACCAGCCCCTATAAAAGGCTGAATGGCACCCCCAGAAATTATATGTCTTACTCCCCACCCCCTCCAGTGCAGGTGGTACTTTACATGGCAAGAGGGGCTTCAAAGTTTGGTGATGGGAAATTGCCATGGATTATTTGACGAGCCAAGAGTTCTGGTAAAATTCACACTAAGAAGATCGGAGAACAGGCAGGCATGTGAGCCAGAGAGACGATGCTACAATATTGGCTTGAGGCTAGAAGAAGCTAGAGAGGCAAGAGAATATCACCTAGGGCCTCCAGAGGAAGAGAGCCCTATTGATGCTTGGATTCTAATCTCTGAAAGGCTAAGTGCGGTGTTTTGCTGTAAGTCATTATGTTATGCTTGGTAATTTGTGATAGCAGTAATAAGAAACTGATATACTGTCTTACAGCTTTGCACCTGCCTGTGTTATTGTCTTACTATGTCCCAAGGACATGTTTCTGTATCTAACTTACATTTCTAGTATCTAGCACAATGTCAATGAATGAATGAATGAATGAATGAATGAGAGAAAAGCAAATCCATCCACTTACAGAATATACAGAGATACTTCATGATTAGTATACACGAATATAAAATTCCTGGCCTACATCAAGACTGAAGGGAAGCCTGCTGAAATCCAGCTAGGAGGTAGATGCTACCTCACCAAAACACTAGAACTGAGGCATTGTTTAAATGAATCTCTTACCTTGCTTTTCTAATTTATTTTTTTCTCTACTTATTTCACATTACTAGAGACTGAAAGCAGGGCCATAGAGATACTAGGCAAGTGCCATACCTCTGAACTATAGCCCAATTCTTCCTTTTCTAGTTTTGATAATACAGTAACAACACTATGGCCCAATTGGTCTATAAAACCAGCTTTCAAAGTTTAACAGAAGAACTGTTGTTCTAAAACTCAGAACCCAGCAGTTCATCCAACCTCAAGGCTACTGCTTTGTTTGTAGACTTTGTCTCCCAGTCTCCTTGCCCAGATGGGCCAGGCATTAGAAGTGTCACTTGGGAGCCAGTCAATGGCTGAGAGAAACCAAAACATCACCGGAAATCTCTGCTTCTTTGTTCATCACCTGTCCCTGACCCTTTTGTCTCTGGCTTCCTGGTCAGACCCACAACCACACAGAACTGGCTTATAAATAACCAGAGGGAGGGAGGCAGGGAACAGTGGGCACACCTGTGGACAGGAACAAAGCTCTTCCAGTGATTAGATATGTGTCCCTAAAGGACAGGCAGAGGCAAGATGGGGGATATCTTACACTGGCATTGGATGAGGGTACCTTCAGCATCCTGGCAGCCTTACTAGGGAAGAACTCTGATCTGGGCCAATGGTGCTTCTTTCCTGAGCCTCAGCCCCAAGCCCTGCTATTACTAGAATGGCTCACTAAGAACCCAGAACAACACTGCCATCTTCCAAGGTGCTGCTGCTGTTGCTGCTGCTGCTACTGCTGTTGGACAAGTGAGCTGAACAGGAGCAGTGCCGGTGATGGTAAAGGGAAGGGGGACAATTAACCAAGAGAACAGAGAGCTCCTATAATCCAAGCTACTCAGGAGGCTGAGACCTGAGGATCACAGTTCAAAGCCAGCTAGGGTAGAAAAATCTGTGAGACTCTTATTTTCAATTAATTACCAAAAAGCAAGAAGTGGAGGTGTGACTCAAGTGAGAGTCTTCAGTGGAAAATATCAGGGACAGTACCCAAGCCCTGAAGTCAAGTTCCATTACCGGTACACACTATTTAAAAAAAAAAAAAAAGAAAGGAAAATAAAAAGAATTGAAGTCAGAGAGACAATGGCAAAATCTTAACCCCTGCCTGAAATCAAGGCAGCAGGGACTATAACCCAGCCTCATCACCCTTAGCTCTGGCAGTCTGCAAACACGCCTTTACTGTCACGTCAATAAGCTTAGACAGGGTCCACCGAGGGCTGCTCCTAAAGCAGGGTTGAAGAAGGAAGAATCAAATGAGATGTAGGTCTTAGGTTGGGTCCTGTTTTCTTTCTCACAGCTATTCATGAGCTTCCTGTCAACTGCTGGAACCTAACTGGCTTCAGCAATGAATTCAAAGAAGCGAAACCAGAAAAACAAAGGCCAAATAGGAGGAAAGTGACTGGAGCCTTGCCCTGGGCTCTGGGGGCCAGGGAAAGCGAAACAGCCAGCAAGGAAGTTGGGGTCTCTGCCCTGTTTTCCTTGACCTTCTGTTCCTCTCAAGGCTGCATCTCTGCCACTACTTCTGTACGAATTGAAGAGCAAAACATGAACA